>NC_092818.1:47644212-48244212 GCF_023375885.2 Dermacentor andersoni | reverse complement strand
TCGTCGCTCAACGGCGCCCACGCACGCGGAGGTTGTGAAATGACATCTCCTGAAACAGAAAATATTTCGAAAGATGTCAACGGAGAACACCGCCCTACGTTCCTTACGGTGCGCTTTGCGTTCGTGCTTTTTTTTTTCATGAAGGACGGTTGAGAAATGCGCATTTGCATTTCGTGAGCGAGCGATTGCATAATATTCTGAGCTGTATGCGATGCGCTGGTGATGCACTTACTACAGTGCTTCCAACAGGAGGCGCAGAAAGGGTCTACCTTGTCTCTCCTTCGTTAGATCGTTGAGAGAATCAAAACTTCCTTGGGGAAAATTGTGTCTTACCACAAAGCAGAGGCCCGCGTAGGGAGACAATCTACGTGTGGCGTGCGAACGAAAACGGAAGCGCACAAACTATTTCATTCTAGAGTGTAGGATTCCAAGATCCCATTTGCATTCGAGGACGCCTAGGCAATAACAAGGTCTCAAATACGCTCCAGGTGCTGAGGTGATCCTACATATACATCCTAATACGAAGGCTCTACGTATATGATTCATACCATGTTAATAATCTGCAATCCGTAACATAAAGGCAAGTGTTTGCTCGTTTCAATATTCGCATGTTGCCACGTGACTCTGGGATAGTTTACACACATAGGTCAGGCTTTTACCATCATATTAGCGAGTTTTAAGGTTGGGGAAGAATCAGACAATGGCACAACGGCCAGGGATGTAAGCGAACTCGTCATAGGGCTAATTAGTGCCTGGAAAAGCAAGTAACACTATAGCACAACGAAAGCCGCGAGCACAGTTGCATATTGTCAAAATCCGATCTGCGGGTCAAACGCGTCGGATATTTATACGTGGCTCATCATGCATTCAGCGCGATTACTGGTGTTGCCGCAGGTTCTAGAATGGGCGCCACAACTCGAGTCGTCACACGCAATGTGATTAGAGAAACTGCCTTCGCTGTAAAATCGGGACAACAATAGAGACTTTTCCACTAGACTGAGTGTCCTGTTCGGTAATAAGGCATGTAAATAATGTAAACTAGTGAAAAATGTTAACTGGGAAAATATGAACAAATATGCGTATCAGCGGCCCCCTTTTAAAGAGTATCTTCCCCAAGCTGCAAACAGAAAGAAAATACACGCAGACAAGGAGAATAAGAAATTACGAAATAATTCGTTTTGCAGTTCGTGAGTGCGCGTAAAACGGGTTCTGCCGCACTGTATAGATAGGTTCATGCCATGCACAGCGTCGCTATGATTTCATGGCACCGTCGGGGATGACGTCATAGGCGGGTCGATGGGAGCGCATGCTAGGCAATCATCAGAATGCTTCCTTACGAACTTGTAGGTCATGCGCATATCGAATTCTTGTAGCCTCAGGCTTCGTCATGCAAGACGACCGTGAGGGTCCTGCAAGTTTGCCAGCCACCACGAGGCTTACAATGTTGAACGGCCTACCGTTCAACGTCGTTCGACACCAAGTAGCAAGCATGGCGTAAATTTTGACGTAGTCAAGGTAATGGCGAGGCACTCGATTTCTATGGTGTAATAATTGGCTTGTAATTATTTAAAAGTAGCAACCTTTCAAATTCATACTTTCTATGCTGTTTGCGTCGGTGTTAATTTCACTATCAACGTCTTCATAGATGTGTTTGAGTAGCGGTGGCAACTGCAGGCGTTGTTTCCGTTCTTGAATGTTTCAACCTGCGGTGCTTCTCCTAAACGGGACATTTGTTTTTGTGAGAAAAGTCAGAGGCACGGCGATGTGATAAAAGACCATAAAATGTGCTTATACTATGCACAAGGGTAAAAGAACCGGCACAGTGTCTTTCTGTCGTCGAGCTGCAGGACCTTAGCGATGTCAGCTATCTTCTACGGGTAGGGACGGACTCCAGACTTGCTGATGACTTGGCCCATGAACAGAAGCTTTCGGATTTAGGTTGAGACCAGATGACTTGATGGCCTCTAGTCAAGTCAAGTCTTTTATTTCATTTTGTACATTGAAACAGACTGGGGATGATGAGAAAAAGAAACAGTGAATGATACACTGATAGGCAGGCCTCACCCCCCGTATAAGTCAGCAGAAGGCCACAAGGAAAAAAAAAAAAGAACTCCCCCCCCCCCCCCCCCCCCCACGCACACATTAGGCAAAAATGAGTACAAGTCTATATGCCCTGATAAAGCACAAGATTGACAGAAAGGGCGTGTCTCATAATCACCAACATTTAGCAACGCAAGTAATTGTAAAGCTATAACACAGAGTGGTACACTGTAATTTAACATTCAAATACAAATACTTTACGTCCCGGTAGCATAGATTGCTGAGTAAAGCTTGTCCGTATGGCTGACAAAGTATTTAGTCGATCATGGAATTAGGTATTCCAGAACTTTGGCACTATATAGCTTAGCACACGAAACCTATAGCTAGTTTACACTTAGGTAATACAAAGTTACTCTGTACTTTGATGTCCTATTATTAGGGAGAAAATATTTCAGGGGATATATATTGAGGAAGAATGCGTAGCTCGAGACCACAGAGCAGAACGATACCACTCTGATCGATGTCGGCGTCACATTATCTTCCTCTTCTCCTGACAGCATATTTTCGCAGCGGCACAAACTACTACGTAACATTAAGTCCCGGCGGCGGAAGCACCGTCTCAGCGCATTTTAGTCTGTTAAATTTGTGTTCGAATTATAAGGCTTCAGTCAGGAAACCTGTACGATGTCAGTCACTGGTGGATCAGAGGAAGACTTCGGAGTCTATGGTGAGATTTCGTACGTTAGTTCGGTCGCTTGGCGCAGGGCCCTGTAAGGCCCGACTTAGCGCGGCCGCAGTTTCTGGCACAGGCCCACACGACGCGAAGGTAGCCAGAGCAGCCCAAGTGACCCAGGACTGAAGCTAACATCCCGATGACGGTGTTCATAAAGGAGCTTTAGGGTCGTCTGAGACGCTTAGTGTCGATCGCAGGCGATGTGACGCGCCATGGCTGAGCGAACAATGGTATTGTGAGCGTAGAAAGTAGTGCAGTTGGCAACGGGAGCGAGCACAGAGTCGAGAGGCAAGAGGGTTCGCGGCCGTACAACAGATAAAAGGGAGAGTGACCAGTAACATCGTGGCGTGACGAATTCCAAGTAAATGTGAAAAACGCCAAAGTGCAGTCCCAATCCCTTGTGTCGTCGGAGACACACATGAAGTGCATGTCTGTCAGTGTGCGGTTGAGGCGCTAGTATGCTCGTGTGTCTGGGTACGATAAGCCGTAGCAATATTGTGAGACGTGGAGCAAGAGCGGAGAAGGTCATAGACAACTTTTGAAAGAAAGCAAGGGCCCCGATCAGCGAGTAGCTGACGAGGAACGCCATGGTGCAGGTTCACTTAGTGAACAAGGAAATTGGCGACGTCAGTTGCATAGTTAGTTGGAAGCGTCCGTGTAATGGCATAACGCATGGCATACCTTCGCGATGGCCACCGACTTGTTACTAAAGGAGGACGTGGAAAAAGGGCCAAGGAGGTCCAAGCCGACCCCGCAAGAAGGTTCACTTGAAATGTCTATTGGCTGAAGGTGCCTAGCGGGAAGCAGGGGCTTCATGCGGCGTTGACAAAGCCTGCTAGCCGCGATGTAGCATCGAACTGAGTGGTATATCCCAGGCCAGAGACACCCTAACGGCCAGCGGCGGGTATATCGTGCAACTGCGTGAGAAGAATAGAGCGTAGATGCTGCGGAACAACATGGAGCAATTCGGAGATATCGCGTTGCATGTTGCGCCAGTATAAGGCGCCCGATAGGGCATGGTAAAGACGGAGCGCAACGCTTTTCAACGGCGACAATAAGGAAATCGGTAAGCGGCAAAACGCAGGCATTGGCTTCAAGTTCTTTGGCACCGGGTGGATCGACCGGATAGTGGGAGAGGCAGCTGCCCAGATTTATAGTACACAGAGAAGGTGTACTCTTGTAAACGCAGAGCCCAGCGTTCCAGACGCCTTGCGGGATCTTTGAGTGAAGACAGTGAACATGAAGCGGGGCCATCTGTGACGAACGAAATAGGTCTGCCGAACAAGTAAGGGCGGAAAATATCAATGGCCCAAATGAGACCAAGACATTGCCATTTGGTTATGGAATAATTCCGCACTGAGGCGGAGACAAGGCGGCTTCAATCTGTGTTTCCTGTGCGCTATAAACGCCAACCCATACCATCCATACGACACCCATACCCAAAGAACCTAACAGCAATTGGCGTCCGCGACATGACAAAGGCGTTTTGAGTGCTATGTTGGAGGGGGCTTCAGAAATGAGTTAGGTGACTTAACCACAGTAGCGGAACATCTAGGGCTGCAAGGGCCGGAGATAAGAAAGTGGGTCCATGATCGATGAGTTATTATGTGCGAGCAAGCTTGAAGAGAACGTGAGAGCCCTTGAGAACGTGAGCTGTCCAGTGGGCAGCTAAATAAGAGTGGTTAGAGGGGAACTTCAGTATGACGAAGTTGTGCGTTGATGCAACCAAGGCACCGAAGTCCAGCATGACTTAGGAGGACATAAGGCATATAAATGTAAGGACTCAGCAAAAGAGACCAGTGAGAGTCACCTTACCAACAAGCAGAATTTGTCGCCTGCTGTTCAAACTGAAGCCGGTGCAGAGACGTGCGGTGAACAGAACACTGTAACGAGAAACATTGCTCCTGAGAACGAAGAGTACCAGTCAGTGGCCTAGCTAGGTCCACTGGCACCCAGGGCCCATAGGTCTTCCGTCACCCGCCGGGTGTAGTCGAGGATATCAAGAATTTCCGGCTGTCTTCAGACGTATATGACACCCCCTCCCCCCCCCCACTGGCCCCTTGCGCCCAAGGCCCACGGTCGCCCCCCCCCCCCCCCCCCCCCCCCGTTGCTACGCCCCTGTTACCAGTTGAGCAGCGATGAGCAATTTGGTTCCAAGATTGAGTGGAAGGCAGGCGCTGAGGCGCCGCCACTGCATCGGGTGCTGGAGAAAGCTGTCGGGCTCCGAGCTCCAGCTACTCCAGCCCAACCGAATCAAGCAGATTCCCTCTGTAGGAAGCAAACAACTCTACTCAACTTCCACTACCAGTGGCACACCTGCCGTGACTACCTTGCGTTCGCCTGAGGTTTACCAAGAAACCCTACAGGCTTCGTTGCCACAATTCGTGAGCTTGGCTTGCCGACCCCCCGGTGACTTCACCATTCGGTAGCCTGTCTGCACGTTTGCGTGAGCCGCTTGCCCCACCTTTCTCGGATGCGTCAAGGGCGTGTCTCCTCTCTCGGGCCATATCTTTCTAATAAAGGCACATTGGAACAGGACACATGCGGTGCATTCTTGCACCAACGATTCCCCTCAAACGAATGCGGTAAGATACAACAAATAAAATATCGAACATTTTATTTTCAAGTTCAGTTCAGGTCAAGTTTACTCACATTTTTCTTTTTGCGTAGATGATAACAGCGTTAGTGATGTTATTACTTTCGGTGGTGCCATAGTTATGAAGCTGCCTGAGGGACCACCTAATACTACGCATATCAAGTACGCATTGCAGCATGCTATAAAAGGGATACGTGAGCAATAAATATTAACAGAAAAGCCAGGGAAACGCAATAGCACAAGAGTAAGAGCAAACAAATGAAATGAGGACATAATATATAATTTTATAACAATATGCAAAAGTTAGTGTAAGTTGGAGAACATATGCAACTGAAAAATAATGCAGGCCATGAAATTATTTAAAATACTGAAATAAAAACCTCATCAGCAAAAGCGCTGTACAAAACGGTGCCGCAATAATTTAAAGCAAAATTGATGCGTCCAGGAACAATAGAAACGCATAGATTTTACACGTTTTAGTCATTGATACGGAAGCAACAGATAATATAAATGAAACAAAAATGTCAGAATTATTAATTAGTGCAATTTTTCGTATAACTTCCTCAACAGATATTTCTTGCACAGGTATAGAAACATGTGCACGGATGATGATGATTTTATTTCGTATGGTATATAGAATTCCAGCATGATGTCCCAGAGATGACAACATTTAATTTTTTGTAATTTGTTCGAATTCGGGGAAGTAGTAAATTATCGTTTGCGGAAAATCTGGTAACATTAGCATTTTTGCAGAAATAATTTGGAAAAGCCGAGGTTAAGGTGTCATAACGTTTAAGCTTAAAAATAAATAGCGATAGCCTTTATTTCAACAATTCTGTTAGTGGCACAATGTTAAGGTATCATAAAGTATCTGTTTTGCGTTTTGAATGCTATAAATGTCTAATGACAAACGGAGATCAAGGGAATTAATACATTTTGCTCTTTTTTTTTCGCGAGTGGCAAAATTGAGGCGAAAGCTTACAAGCGGATACATTTAGAGGGTCGCACGCACAAGGGAGTTCATACGGCGAGCTGTCGCCAGGGGCACTGCAGTACTATCCACGATAAAGGCCCTTGAATTCACAATAAGATCGGTCATTCTCCGTTTATTAGGGGAATGGCAACGCCGAGACACGGCATGGCTGTTCACCACAAGTGCTTCACTGAGGCTATTAAGGCCGCCGCTTTACCAACTAAAAGCGACACTCTATTCATAAAGACGGGAGCAACGGCTGTCCTTGCAAAATGGCGGTACGATACGTGTTTTAGGTTCCGTAGTGACGCAGCAAAGTAAGAATTTACTGTTTTTTCATGTGTGCGCGAAGCCTCAACGACGCATTGCAAATAAGAACGTGCTGGCCTGCGACACAATTCATCGCTTGTCATCGCTTGCTCAGTGAAGGTGCCTCTATGCGCATGTACACAGTATCTGAGTGCGTTTTAGAGCGCAGCTCTTTGGCGTCCGTTCCTGGGTTTCGCGTCGTCGTCGGCGTTGTCGTCGGCCTCGTAACCAGCTCCGCCCCCCTTTCATCCCCCCAGCGCTAGCAGCGACCGACTGATACCGCTGGATGCCGCTGACGCCGCTAGAGAGTCAAGATAACGTGACTGCATAGAACACCGTCGCCGCCATGCAGAAAGAGGAGGAAAGGGTCCCCCCCCCCCTGTTCTTGTGTGGCGGATAGGGTGCTCTTCAGTTGCCGACGCGCCGGTTATTTCACGTAGGCCCCGGCACGTCGACGAATACGTGACCACCTTCCCACGGCTAGACCTAGTTCTTAGCGCTGCGGAAGCGAGGGTATCATATTGTTTGTGTCGGCATCGGCGGCGTTGTCCCTGAAACCAACTCCGCAGCTGGGGTTGACTCACTATCGGCGTCAGCGGCATCAGTCAGTCGCTGCTATCTCTTCCCTCCTCCCTTTATCGTGTTGTCCGCTTGCTGCGCGCGCTTCTGCCCCCATCGTTTGCCGCTGGGTGTACACGCCGCCCCCCTCCCCCCTCTTCCTGCGAGTCTCCGGTTGTCAAAGCGCCGGCTCGAACTTAATTCCTTTCTTCGCTCCTCCTCCAATGCAACCCCTGTGCGGTGGCAATCAGAGAGCCAGATCGGTGGCGGCGGATCTGTATATGTGCACCGCCCGAGCCGAAATTGCCACTGCCGTTCGCCCTGTGCGGTGGCAATCAGAGAGCCAGATCGGTGGCGGCGGATCTGTATATGTGCACCGCCCGAGCCGAAATTGCCGCTGCCGTTCGCCACTGCGAAATTATCTGCCAGTTCTTTCTGAGCCATGAGCGAGACGACCGATGGAAGTCCTCCGTCTGCTGCTGCTGCTGCTGCTGCTAAACGAGCTGCCAGAGCAGAGGCCCAGCGCCGTCGCCGTCAGAATCCAGAGGTGCGTGCCGCCGAAGCAGAAGCTTACCGTCGCCGCCGTCGAGATGATCCAGGAGTACGCGTCGCCGAAGCAGAGGCTAAGCGCCGCCGCCGAGAAGACCCTGCCGTTCGCGCCGCCGAAGCGGAGGCTCATCGCCGCCGTCGAGAGCAACCAGCAGTAAGCGAGGCTGAAGCAGAAGCTCATCGCCGCCGCCGAGAAGACCCTGCAGTTCGCGCCGCCGAAGCGGAGGCTCATCGCCGCCGTCGAGAGCAACCAGCAGTAAGCGAGGCTGAAGCAGAAGCTCATCGCCGCCGCCGAGAAGACCCTGCCGTTCGCACCGCCGAAGCGGAGGCTCATCGCCGCCGTCGAGAGCAACCAGCAGTAAGCGAGGCTGAAGCAGAAGCTCATCGCCGTCGCAGAGAAGACTGTACCGTTCGCGCGGCCGAGGCCGAGGCCAAACGCAAACAAAGGCTCGCAAACAGTCAGGGTGCAACAAATGCTTTCCGGCGACAGTTTACAGACAATCCGTTTGGAAGTGTGTTTGTCGATTTCTTTGCCTCAATCTATCGAAAAGGTGAAACAGCTTATTTGCTGCGCTCAAATTTCGCATTAGGAAGTAACGTAATCGTCGGTAATTTTTTCACTTCAAGGTGGTTGTCGATTGCCCCTCCTGGAGCTAACAGTGATCGCATATGGATATTATTATAAGGAAAGCGCAGCAATCGAACTTTGGCAGGAAGGGCTATTGTGTGCAGTTATGAAAGGAAACTACGAACGCAAGAAGCTGTTGCGACGGTTTAGTTCCCAGTGCTTGTGATGAATAAATACCATCGTAGCGGGTCTAGAAAAGCGAGCTATTCTCGACACCGATCGTGTTTGTGAGAATGCGGATCCGATACTTCACCGATGACACAGCAGACGTCTCAAACGACAGTTGTGATACGCTGTCGTTCGAGAACACTACGCACTCCTAAGCACCGTTTTCCACCACGGATCATTGACGCCTTGAAAGCAGCTATACTGACGTGCCGATAATAAGTTCCTTTGTGCTACGTCACCACAATGCAGGCAATGAAACCGTGTTGGGGGGCCATCACAGCCCGAAAAGATATATGCATGAGCCAGCGACAGTCGACGCATTGTTTTTGATACTGGTGCTCAGTACATCACCGATGACAGTGCTTTGTGCGTGTTTTATATCGGCGGTCAAGATATACCTCTTAGCTCAGCTACGCGTCGCTGTGGCCGGAAAATAAGTTAGGCTTGGCTAAACCGTGGTGGGTGCGTGCACAAGACTTACATGCCTCGCGCAGGGGGTGACCTATAGTTTTGATTGACAGGCGAACTTGTGCCAAGCTCGTTCAATATGGACCAACTAACCTGCGAAGACGAAGTGGTCAAATTATATAGGAAGACTTAGAATGAACGCCGGGCTGCCTTCCGGTGCAACAGATGCCGAAAGAAGTTGTCGCAGTTATACGGCACCGCTGCACTGCACCGGCGCGGAGAGGAGAGGCAAGTTACTTTGCCAAAACGGACCACCTCGTCCGTCCGGGCGTCGAGGTCTCCACGCGAAAAGTCATTTGGCTCACGTACTGTGTGAGCAGAGGCGTTGACGTGTGGCTGCTGAAGGATTTGACCGGCCACTTGCTTCTTCTGTCGGAGCCCGCCATCGCAGACCGGAGGAACTACGCAAGTGTGGTGGTGAGGAACAAGGTGCCGGCGCAACCTCCGCTCGGTGACCCTGGGAAGGCAATGCAAATTGTCCAGTGGCTTCTTCGCGCCAAGCAAAAGTGCTATCGCGGCCGCCTGATGATGGGCGACAACGTTCCACCGAGCTGCCAAAATTACGACGGTGTTGCAGATCATGGACCATGCGTCCTTGGCATGGTCTGCGCGACCACAGAGGAGCTGCGACTTTTTACGGTCAACCGTCGAGACGCGGTGACTCTAGGCCCCATTATTACAGCCAATGTTCAACCGGGGACCATTAATAACAATGATGAATACGCTGTATACAACTGTATCCCAGATTTAGTGAATGCTAACGGGGCGAGCCTCAATCTGCATCGGGAGACACAACCACAGCGTGAACTTTGTGGACCCTAGCATGGGCATTGACACTCAAAAAATAGCAGATATTGCCAAAAATTGAAGCGCCACCTTGTCAGAGGCGAGTACAGGCTAACTGTGTCGCTAATAGAGTCCAACCTGACATGGATGTGGTGGCAGTCAATTAAAGGCCACGTATGCTGCAAAGACCCTTTCTTGCGTTCGGTAGAAGCCATGGATCTCTCGGGTCTACACAGTATGAAGACTCTTAGGATCCATCGCTCGGCGCTGCCCGATAAAAAGGTGCATCATAATGTCATCACATCATCATCATAATGTCATCATAATGTCATAAACCATCGATACCCCCTTGGTGTCTTATCAGCCCCACAGTACATCTCAATGAACCAGGAATCGGAAAAAAGTCTGAGCTGTCATCACCTGGGCTGAAACAACTGTCTCTGCTTCTTCTGTACGAGAGGTACGCGGAGAGTGTACATATTTATACTGATGGCTCCACAAACATCCAGTGTTCGTCCGGTGCGGTGGTTGTCCCAGCGAGAGCTATTACCATCAGCTTTTGGACTGACCACCCCACGACACGACATCTGCGCAACTAGCTGCTCTTCGCGCTGCACTTTGTTTTGTCTATCGGGAACCACCTCGACAATGGTCAATTTTCAGTGACTCAAAGGCAGCCCTACAATCTGTGCTATCAGCTCTGCGTCGCGGGCCATTCGAACAGCTCGTGCTCGATATTAGATGCCTACTCCATACATCACATGAGAAAGGACATCACGTGACGTTTCAGTGGCTGCCAAGTCACTGCGGCGTCATAGTAAATGAAGACGCCGATAAAGCCGCTCGGACAGCTCTTGAAGACACACAGGAAGAGGCCATACCACTTTCACGGCCCGACGCATCTAGCAGACTTCGAGTGCTTGCACAGGAGATCACCCTCTCTCTATGGTGCACACCAAACAGCCAGACCAACCGGAGAAACCGTCAATCCCACCTGCCCTCTTTGATGCATCTCTTTATGGAAACTGGACTCCGCCGAAGAGAGGCCACCCTGCTTTATCGCTTATGGCTAGGGGTGGCTTTCACGAAATCTTACTCATTTCGCATTGGAATGGCCGACAACGCTCTCTGTAATGCCTGTCTTTGCGAGGAGCCGCTAGAACATATTCTGTGCGACTGTCCTATATATAAAGTTCAGCGACAGTCTCTGGCATCCGTTCAGGCGCACCTTGACACTAGACCATTGTCACTCGAAACGATTTTCACATGTCGCCGGCAGAAGACATCGCAGCTGAAGGCGACGAAGGGACTACTTCGGTTTTTGAAAGAGGCAGGATTTGACAAGCTGCTGTGACAGTGATATCACGTACCACGCAAGAAGGATGGACTGTAACTGACGATGTGTGTGCTGTCTATTTGCTCTCTCTCTCCCTCTCTACCTTCCCCATCTTTCATGCCTCCATCCCACTCCCGTGTGTAGGGTAGCAAACCGGTTCAGCTAAACTGGTTAACGTCCCTGCCTTTCCTTCTCCGCTTTTTCCTTCCTTCCTTCCAGTAAAAAGGAAATGGCACTTATCTTTATTAATGTGCAACCTACCTGTGCAAAGAAGCTCTGTTGAAACCTGAGCAAGTGATCTGCTAGTCAATGGCCAGCCTGCTGTCCTAAAATGTCATTGTGTATTTTTGACCTGCATTATTTTAGCCTGTATTATTACAAGGCCAACAACTCTGGACATATGTAAATCACCAAGCTAATCCAGCTAGCAAATTTCTATGATCGTTAATGCAACACAGTGGAAGCAGGGAACGAAGCTGGCTAACTTGGTAGTGAAAAATAATGTGCTTCTGTACGTTTTATGCTTCTTTTTCCGCCTATTTCTTGCTCTAGTATACGAATACATGTCTTTCACATTCTTGGCAGTTCACCCCGCTTATTTTATTACATATCGCATAACACTTCACCAAGAGCAATGATGCTTCATTGTAAAGGTAAATAGTGGTAGAAGAAGAAATTTTGCTGGAGCCAACGTTTCGACAAGAGGACTTGTCTCGTTCTCGTTGTGGAAATATTAGCTCCAACGACGTTCCTTCTCCTACGGCTTTTCGTCATTTCAAATCTCTGCCTTACTGTATACATCGGTCCTTTCAATGTTGGGTCACTGAAATTGTAGCAACAGTGAATTAGTTAATGTAGCTGACGATAAACTTGGGCTTGTTGATAGATAACGACAGAGTAAATGTGCAACATTGAGACAAGGACAAAGGAGGCTTGTGCGTGTTGTCTCCTCCAGCTATGCCTCATCCTTGCGCGAATACTCTGTCACTATGTGAACGTATTACCCTTTGCACAATAATACTAAAACAAATAAAGGAAGGTATTGGGACAGAAAAAGTACAACAGATAGCATCATATGCTAATGAGATATGCGAAACTGCCTGCTGCGATTGGTCTCACCCATAACGTGTCGGATAAAATGGCTACTTCATATGGCTTTTGCCCCCACTTCTTGAATACCTTAAATAATATACATTTCAAAATTACAAACATATGCAGGACAACATGAGCAGAGGAGGAGAACACAAGTTTGTTTGGTGCAAGAAGGTAATCTCTGATACACGACAGACGAAATTTATTTTATTAAATTAGTAGAAGAATACGCCACACTTAATTTCGTGCAATGCTGTGAAAGTTTCTTGGTACAAGAAGAAATTATTTCTGCATGCAAGCAGTAAAATGATACGTTGTCCTCTATTTTTACGACAAAGTATCCTACAGTGATTAAGCCAACTACAGCTGCTTATAATTAAAATTCTTGGGTGCATATTTAAATAGCCAACACAGGCTAAACAATAGTTCATTTGCAGCTCACTGGGAGGAGCAACTTTGCAATAAACTCATTTTTGCTTGCCAAATATAAGGACTAAGATTATAAGATTATATATAAGGGGACTAAAATTGTTTTGCTCACTGATAATGTTGCGTGGCGTAAAGAATGCTCACGAATGAAACAGCCCTGAATTTAAACGTACGTCTGCATGTACCCGCCACGTTAGCAAAATTTTCTTGTCCGAGTCTGGTTACTTTTGAAATATCTATCCTTGGGTTTCGGAGCGTAATTGAATCGTGATAAGAACGCGGCGTATTTGCGCGTAATTTGCTTAACTCTAACGGTGCAGCTGCACTCGATCTCTGTCGAGTGCAGTTTGCTCTGAGGTAAAGTAGAACTACAAAGACGCCCATCTTACAGAATAATCTAGTGGACATGAAGCTGCAATAACTCCTACATTTAATCCACAAGTTCTTTGGTCTGTGTGCCGCTGTCACCAACTACGGGCTTAGTTGTTTGGCAGAAATTTAGCCACACATGTTCTAGGAAGATCGTTCACCGCTGGCTCATGGCGTGAAGCACTAACGGGGCTGGTTCTTCATCAAATTTTCGCGTTTAATGTGGTACCAATTATATGGACACAACCGGCGAAATATATCTGTCGGCGTTGCCGGTAACCTACGTATGAAGTACAAGTGTGATAAGATGCCGTCCCGCGTCGTTGGCTGTGGGCGTGAAAGTTCAAGGGTAAGCTGAGATAGATATTGGCTGGATGGCCACGCCATGTATATACAGGAGGTCACGTGAGTGAGTGAGTGAGTGAATAAACTTTATTGTAGGTCCGGCGAGGACGCGAACTCGTCGCGCACCCGGCTAGTCCCACGTCGGGACCGGCAGGTCTAGCCCACCGGCCCGGTCGCGGGCACGCTGGACGGCCAGGATTTGCTTTTCTAGAGCGGGGCTACGCAAAAGCGAGTCCCACTCCTCCTTGATGAGCTTGGGGTATGTCGACCCACACTCCCACAGCATGTGCGATAGAGTGGAGGTCTGCCCGCAAGAGGGGCAGGCGTCGTCGCGGTACACGTCCGGGTAAGCCTCGTGGAGAACGGACAGACACGGATAAGTACTGGTCTGCAGAAGCCTAAGCGAAATGGCTTGCGCCCTATTCAACTTGGGGTGAGGGGGTGGAAAGACCCTTCTAGACATGTAGAAGAATTTAATAATCTCGTTGTGAGTAGCGGGAGCGTCCCTGTGGCCGTAGGGAGGAGGGGAGTCGGTGCTTCTTGTAGAGGAAGCGCGGTCGGTGAGGTCACGCGCAGCCTCGTGAGCAGACTCATTGAGGTTCGCGGGAGCACCCTCGACCGACCCTACGTGAGCTGGAAACCAGTGGATTGAATGATGCGTGAGAGCATCTCGACTCGAGCTGCTAAGAAGACGAGCAGCTTGCTTGGCGATGCAACCCTTCTGAAAAGCCCTAACTGCTGTTTTGGAATCGCTATATATCTCGGATCCACGACCGTCTAGCAGGGCGAGGGCGATGGCGGCTTGCTCGGCGACACCGGGGTCTGAAGTGCGAATGGAGGCGCAGTTGGAAATCTTGCCGCTGGAGTCGACCACAACGATGGCAAAGGTCTTCCCATCGCTGTACTCCGCGGCGTCGACGAAGCCTGCTCTAATGTCTCGTTGCTTGATCTGTTTGAGGATGGCTGCTACTCTGGCCTTGCGTCTGCCCTCGTTATGGACGGGATGGACGTTTCGGGGCACAGGGGCCACTTCGAACTTGTCTCGAATGCACCTGGGGATCGGGGTACTGACCATCGGGAATCCCGCAGGTTGGTAACCCAGCTCTTCGAGGATGTGTCTACCTGCCATTGTGGTGCTCAAGCGAGTGAGTTGCGCGCGTTCTTGGGCTTCGGCAATCCACTCGGCAGTGTTATGCACCCCCAGCCTAAAGAGATCCTCGGTATGGGTCCTGATGGGTAGCCCGAGAGCCCTCTTGACCACTTTGCGGATGAGAGCGTTGAGTTTGTCTCGCTCCGCTCTGAGCCAGTTATGCATAGAAATTGTGTACGTAAAGTGACATAGTACGAATGCATTGATAAGCCTGAGGAGATTGTTTTCCTTCATTCCTCGGTGCCGGTTTGCTATTCTGCGAACGAGGCGGAAAGCGTTGTCCGTCTTTGCGATGATCTTGCGGAGAGCCGTTCCGTTCCCGCCGTTGAATTCGACAAACATGCCCAGGACCCGAATAACGTCAACCCTGGGTATCACCCCCCCGTCACAAGTGCGAAGACTGATGCTGCTTTCGGAGAATGGCTTCCAATCTTTGGGTCTGCCTCCCTTCTCTTTTCTGTAAAGCAGAAGCTCCGACTTGGCGGGGGAGCATTGAAGTCCGGTGGGTGATAAAACGCACGCAAGCCCGGGGAAGGGAGATGTTGTTTAAGTACGCTTCTCCTCTGATAGTCGTTGCTCTAACCCGGTCTTCCGTCACCCTCGCCCCGTCTTGGAGGTAATCTTCGATGGGTGCAAAAAGCAGGGTGAGCCGAGGTAGCGCTATTACAAATTTCGGAGGCGCGTTGAAGGAAGAGGCAGAGGAAGTGTTCGGTCCCCTCTGTTTGCGCCCTTCATCACGCCAATGTTGTGATAGCGAGCGTTCGCGGTGGTTGAGTGATATCTATTCATGTTTGCACGTGCGCGCTTGACCTAGTGCTTGATAATTCAATTGGTAAGCGAATGTTTACCGCACTTTCCATAGCCGCTAGAACTGTGAACTGTGCTTCGTGTAGTTGTATGATACATTTATTTGGCAATCTAAGCTTCGCCTTTCCGCTAAAACTGGTACATTGCTGTGTTTATATTGCTAAAGGGGCACACGAACAGTGTAATGTACGCCCATGTTTCCCATTAGTCTCGAAACGCAACGCACAGGGGCTGCCTAGTGGTTGGGGCGTTGGGCTGGTGAGCTCGAGGTCCCGTGTACAATCACTACCGCGGCGGCCGCATTACAATGGGTGCAGAATGCAAAAATGCTCGTGTACCATCCATTACATGCACGTTAAAGAACCCAAGCTGATGAAAATTAATCGGCAGTTACCCATTACCTTATGCCTTATAGTAAGATATCTTGATTTCGGTATCTAAATACTCCAAATTTTATTTTACGCCGCGGAACTAAACTTACAATCGGCACTGTTCAGTGCATCTGTTGAACTGAACTTGTTATCTCGTTGCTTTGCCCTGTTTAGTAGCGAATACTTGTTTGAGAATTACTTATGGTCAGAATCCAGTGTGACAAATCCAGGTCTTCCTCTGCACAAGAAACCAGCTATCCCTTTAGCATGTGAGATATCAACGGACATGGTCAGGAAAACACAATATTTTTAGAGTTGGAAGTAATTGCAGAGCACAAGAAGGACGAAAGAATAAGACACTGCACTACAACCAGGACAAAAACCCTGAGTGTCTGCCTAAGCCAGAAGCAAGCATATAGCCAGACGAAAGTATCTTGCATTTCTTCTCCCGCAGTGTAATCTTTCTCTCGCCAGGGCTCATCTCAAGTCACAAAAAAGAGTCGTGATATTTTGCGAGGACTCTGCGCGAGCCACTGGGAGTCGATTAACTCATGATGAACGGTTGGTCATTATTTCCTGACTCTACTCACGCAAAATGGGGTCCTAGCAAGGAAAAAAAAATAGTCAAGTTCCTGTGACTTACTTCTGAACCCCCAGTTTTTTCCTTAGGTTGTGCTCCTCCGTATCACCTAGGCGCAGACCCCATATTTCTCTCTGGGAACTCGCACATGGACAGAAGTGTGGGCCACAAGTGGCGCACCTCTCGCTTGTCTGACACGTTTACTAAACGGACATGCGCTAAGGAGATGCCATAATTTACAATATCAAAAGAAAATGCATAATGGCAAGAGCGCTTGTAGTCTCGCCCGCAGCTCCCGTTCTAAAGTACGAGAAAAGTACGAGCACAGAAAGTTTTGTGAGGCAGCTTGGCGAGGTGTCCTCCCCAGAAGGAATTCTTTCCGTCGAACGCCCTATGCCAGCCGTAGCACAAGCGAAACTTCTGGGCCTTTTTTCTCCCATGTCGCCAACGCTCCATCATCGTGACGGCGCGGCTCGAAAACAGGGCAGAATTTATCTGCAGCGTGGTGTCTTCCGACACTGCGTGAAGGAAGTACTACCACGGTAAAAGAGTGCGCTGTCTCGCTATTGTTATTTGAAGAGCAGATGAAGATGTCCCGGTGGTGGAATGGCCGCGTGTGCCGGAACCAGCCGACCACGCAAGAAGCCGGTGATGGAAGACTACTGTCTCTGTGCCCACGCAAACACCTTTTCTCCGTAGAATTTGGCTACGTCGTCTTTTATAAAGTACATTGGCCGACGTGGCGCCACTTGGTCTGTGACATGCACATTCCACGTCAGCGAGGCAACAAAGACAGCTGATGCATAGGGAAGAAGCGCACGTAGAATGTAATTTGGACTTTTAAAGACTAAAGTTTCTTAGCTCGTTTCTCAATTTAGTGCCGTCGGCGTCAGCGCAGCAGTCCGCAGAACCGACTTTGACCGTGCGCTAGATGGTAGTTGAAGCGCACGCTATGAAGCGTGGCTTTTCGTAAATGAAGAAGAGTTGCGTCACGTCACGCAATGCCCGATTCTCTTCAGCAAGACCAGATGGTGCTGGTTTTCGCGCAGGACTAGAGTGACTGGAAAAGAAAAAAAAAAACATTCATGCTTACGCAAAGGTTGGTATCACGCCGGCAACATTGGGTGGCGCTGGCCATATTCCTTCCCGACAACTGGCGCACTGCTGGCGTGCGTTGGACAACTCACTGAGCCTTTCGAGCCTGGATCTCGTGTTCCGTTCAGTGGAACTAGAATATTTTTTTTCTTTTTTCTTATCAACTTGAATAAGTTGATATCATATGTGACTGCGCGATACCGATTGGCCTGAATGCACTGTGCCGTAAGGGTAGGAACGGTACATGAAATGGGGGGCTACGGTTGCGATACAGGTGCACTCGCTTGGTCGCTTCGTGGATGTAGTCTTCTGTCACGTACTATCTTCACAAGTTACGGATCTCGAAGCATAATTGAATGCTTTCAGCGAAATCGTACAAAGTGCACTTTATTAGCACACTGGGCCATGAGGTTGTGTCTGCGCTTAAATAGTAGCTTGAAAGCCAACTGTCTGCGCACTCTGTGTTCAGTTTGACTTCACCGTGCTATTTTGCATCCTTCGACTTATCATCGAAAGCGTCGGGGGAAAGGGCCTCTCAGGCAACCAAGTTGCGAAAGGGTAGGGGGCGGGCGCAGTCACACATTAGTTCTCGCGCTACCGATTTATGGGGCAGGGGGAGAGTGCTAAACATGACGGGACAGCTGCTCGCTCGTTCGTTCCTTCGATTGCTCGCTCGTTCATTCGATCTATTGGCTTACATTGAAAATTATCCGGATGGTCTCCGTACAATATTTTTTTGCCAATGCGTGCTTGCTATTTCATAGACGATTTATCAAGCGAACAGGCCACTTGAAGAACATGGGCTGCTTTGCAAACAACTCGTTTTTCCCCGCTCGATTCCCGTGAGAAGTAAGCCTATTGTTAAGGGCCCTGTGTCATAGAACATATGGTGTCGGTGTCGACGGAGTTCTCCATGAATGAAAATTTCCGCGTATATTTAGGTATATGTGTATGTCGCACCCTGCTTTAAGACATGCGTTATGTGGCGTTATATTGCCACACCATTATATCCCGTAAATTGCTCACACTTTGTCTTACACACTTGTCAAAATTATTTCTCGGAATTTCGAAAGTGACTTCCCTAGAACAAATTTCATGAAACAAAACAGCGACAGCGCATGCCCTTTATGTTAACTCTTGCCAGGCTGAAATATTAAAAGTGCGAAAATAAAAAATTGGCAGTGGCTTAGCTCAGCTATGCCAGGATATATGTAGCGTAATGGTACGGTTATGCTTGGTTAATCCCTTGCCTTGCTTGCTAACCTTAGCTTATCCGGCTATGGCCTTGTTTGGCCTTGTAATTCAAATGCCACAGTCTTTCCTATACGTCACAAATGTGTAAAAACGGATTGTCCACAAAGTACGAGAGGAAGAGGGTAGAGGCACTCGCACTTTCACCGAGTTTCATAGCATGTTTAGTGCACCGACGAGTGTTGGGATCGTCTGTGACACTCTCTTGATCCTGCCGATGTTGTTGGGAGGCCCCAGCACGGCGTTGAGCTTCTTGGCGACGTCTTTTCGCTAGGCGTTCTTCGCGTCGCTCCGGGGTCTCGACCGCACGTTTTGCCTTGGCACGCTCGTCCTTTCGACGCTCGACGGCCAACTGCCAAGCGACAACCTCGGGGTCTGAAGAATTTAGGTTTTCCAGTCTTTTGCGCCGACTGGCAGCGGCTCGACTCTCCTTAAAGTGACACTAAAGGTTACCAGAAAGTCCAGTTAAAGTGATAAAGCAACGCTCTAGAACGTCTAAGGCGTCTATATAATCGCGAACAGAGCTTTAGTAACGGAGAAATTGAGGTAAATGCATGACACGATTTGAGACCCCCCAGCGACATTCCGGTACTAGCCCGATGACGAAAGCACTCCTCATCATAATTTATGTCACTATACTCAACTACTCGTATTAAAAAGATAATTTGATTAGATTATAAGACGGAAGAAAATGCTACTTGTCTACTTCTATTCGATTCTAAGAAAAAATAACATTTTGACGTTACCCTTGAGTAGTAGGGGTGATCGAAAGGTTTCGTTTTCGCTCCACTCTGCTCGCTCGACTTTGCGCCGCGGGCGCTTTGGAGTTTCAGTTGTTTCTTTATCGCGTCGTGCTGCGGTTGTCCTGCTGGCTCGCGAAACTTGCATTTGGAACAAGCAGCGAGAATGCCACATCCATGTGATGTCGTGGGATGCGCGAACGGTCCGTTGAACTTGGCCAAGGGCAGTTGCAGCGGCGAATCCAACGTTACTTATCACTGTGTGCCAACGAGTGAACCTCTCCGTTAGAAGTGGTCAAGTGCCGTACCTCTGCCACAGCGAGCTGGCAAAAAGCCGAAAAATCACGTAGTGTGCTCGATGCACTTTCGTCCAGTGGATTACGAGTGCAACGCCGACTTACTGAAGTAGCGTGAAGACCCTTTCAAAGCAGGCCGTCGTAGTAGTAGTACGCAACGACGCTGGCAGCGCGAGCCCTCTACAGCGGGTCACGTTCATCAGTGCTTAAATCGCTGAACTCGAGCCCAGCATCGCGAGCTAATGTGTCGTTGTCAGGGTCATCCACTGCAACGAGCGTCGAAGTTGCCGTCATAAAATAAAGAACCAGCTTATCGTCGTGCGCTTTCCCTTCCGCTAGCCACCTTAGTTGTGCTTTCGCGCTGCTGTCGGCTCTGTCTTGACTCTTTCTGGCCGCGCGTTCGCGTTTTGTGCAGAAAAGCCGTAGCGCCGTCTGCGGGAGCCGTTTTACCATGGAGGAAGGAAACTAAGGAGAGGCCCTGACGTCACTCTTTGTGAAGCTAAAGTGAAGCCGGAAGTTGGCGTTGTTCATGGCGTTCCTCCGCCTATCGGGCCTGCTCTCCTCTCTTGTTTACATTTCTCGCGAAACCACGCCGCACTGCGCGCAACCGTGCTGCCCGGACCCGCGCGCTCCGCAGCAATACTAAGCAATCGTTAGCACGTTAGCATGATTCCGCCAAAGAGGGCAACATTTCCTGTGGATATTCCTTCATCCGTAGCCATTGCCGTGGCGCGGTACATTGCGTACAGCGTTGCATGCGCATTCATTTCACGAACTTTAGTTCCTCCTGTCCCACCTGGCCACAGCAACATGCGGTAGAGCACGGTCCAGATAACGCAGCGCAACAAATCACGGAGACCAACACAAACCTGCCCGCACGGCGCCTTTGCCACGGTACGAAACCTACGGAGCAACACGTGTAAGCGCACAGAACCATTACAAAGCCGCCATTGTGGCCTGAAAGGCGGGGCCACTACAGCAAAGAAATAAAAAAAAAACAGCAAAACAAAGGAGAACCTACTAGGTCATTTCCTCCACACTTTTCTCCTAGCGCGCGGAGGGGGTAGGGCCTCTCCTCAGTTTCCTTCCGCCATGCGTTTTACTCACCGACGGCGCAACGTCACTATGAGACCATGACGTCAATGCTCCTCGATCGGAGGGCGGGTGATTTGAACTGCGCTAAAGGTACGCGGACGCTTCAGAACGCATTTTCTCTTAAAATAAGTCTCTTCGCACGAAACAAGCGTTTCGAGGTTTCTGGGATGGTATTTAAACAGTTCACGTTGACTTAATATTAACGTTTAGTGTCCCTTTAACCTCAATGTCGAGCGCTCAGCATCAACCGTCTCTCCCGCACATTTGTACGCACGGCGCGCCCGCCTCGCGCATGCGCAGTGCCGCATGGCGCCACAATCGTAACAGCAACAGCGGGTGCACACGGCGCCGGCGCGTCTGCGGAGACAGCGACGTCACACCCCTGGAATGCGCCGCAGTCGGCGGCGGCGAGGAGCGCGCGGGCTGCGGCCGAGGTGGCGGCGAGGGCGACGCAGGTGCGCCTCACACGACGTCACGCGGCTCTCGCGCATGCGCAGCATGGCAGGCGCAGATGCATGCGAAGCTCGGCTCCAACTCGCGTAGTGTAGCCTTACGCTACAAAACAGAAACCTGAAATAGATGTAATTTTTGCTCCATCTCCGGTATCGGTCCACAGAAGAGGCCGCGTTTCAACCAGAAAGCTCGCCTTCGTGCGTAGCGTTCGCCGCCAGCATTTCCCGGTGAACATTACGGTTGCATAGATGCAGTTGTGGGGAAGTGTGAGAAGCAGTCTGGAATGTTTGCTGTCGCGTTCCAATTCTAAAGGTAAGCCTTAAGCGTTTCCAAATTTTTTTGCTCCTTTGGTACGATCTAAGTTTCCGTGCATTTGTAGATCTGCTTCTGTGCTCTCAAAGATTGGGTTGTTGACGTTTCCGAGACGTAAACAGGGGATCTGGTTTTATTTTTCAAACAAAATGGTATACTCTTTTCGATCACGCTCCTTCCAGTACAGGCAACCATTTATTGAAATCCTAATTAGCGCGAAAATAAAACTACCTTAAGAGGAGACCTGCAAATGACGGGAAAGCCAGATGTGAAAAGCGCGACCAGACCATACTATGCGGAATGGGTACCAATATGTTATTTGGAAGGAGCTCTGCTTTCGCGAAAAAAGCCCGCCAGGGGGCCGAGGAGCACAGTGGTACCTTACATGGGTTCCTGCTTTTCTCGCTATATTGTGTGGAACATTGCTTCGAAACTCTGCGATTTTGGTAACCTCGGATTCCTAAAGTTGCAAGGCATCGTTTTCCAGCCCACATGGGACAGATCTAGGGTGCCCTGCCCAACCTGAATGAGTCGGCACACGAAGCTGCGCGAGGGATCATCAACCGCGTAGCTACCGGGCAGCGTGACGCTGGGTGTACTGACAATCGGGACTCTCCTTCCTCGTACACCGAAATTACTAAGCACTTTTACTTGGCTCTGAGGATCTACCCCCTCCCCCATTGCAAACTCAATAGACCTCAGGCTTTGACACTAAGGGTTCTACAGACGGGCGCATACCCAAACCCTTACTTCTTCACAAGATGTACCCCGAAATTCAGACCACAAATGCATGTGCACTATGCAATAACTTAGCGAACTTACCTCACATGCTCTGGCGATGTCCCGCGTTACGCGGCGATGAAAGCAACACTTCTTCACGTTCGGATGCGGTGCTACACAGCACCAACCTCGAAGAACAGTTATGGGCTGTCCAACGGGCCCGGGACGCGGCGGAGAGGCTCAGCCTCTCTGCCCCGACGTGGGAGCGGCCCGCTGCGCGCTAGTGCCTGCCCTAAAGGACCCTAATAAAGTTTTTCATCCATCCATCCATCCATCCATCGATCTATCCATCCATCGTTTGACACCAGCCACGACACAGTGGGTAGACCTTTACTCGAATAATCGAACCCTGAACAGTGTGTGACCGTGCGCTCCACGATAACCCTAACGCCGGGGCACCCATGGCACGAGCGAGAGACCAGCGGCTCGCGCCTGCAGGCCCGCGGTGCACGCGCATGGCGCTCTCGCAGTAGGAATGAATCACGCAGAACCAGCATCTGAGGCGAAGCGCGCACGCTTTTCTGGAAACACAGATGGCGAACGCTTTACAAGAAGAGCGGACAATGCCGCGAATGGAAGTGACCGGGGCTAACTCCCATACCATACCACAGTGGACACACTACGCTAATAGCGGCAAAACGACGGTTAAAGCCCACATCGAGTGGCTACAAGTTGGTCGTATAGGCAGATCAGCGAAATAAGACAATAAATCCACCGAGAAACGAGCCATGGAAATCCTGAAACCAGACCCAAAACCTCAAGCACAACCACTGCCGCAGCGTCAACGCATTCTGAGGATGCTACCCATCCCTGCTGACGACTTCAAAATCGTCTTCCGCCCTCAAGCAGGACACATGCCATGGGAAGATCCAGTAGTTTGGTCCAACACGACTTTCACCATAATGTCCCAGTACAAGTGGAGAAACTTGAGAATTTGATCATCGCGAGCACGGCAAGTACGGAACGAGTTTCCAAACTGCAGCATATCAACACCATACTACTCGGCGGAACCGTCTATCAAGTAAATCCCCACATTTGACACCCAGACGATGTGTGCCGCGGAGTGATATACGGCCTCGAACCGGATACAAGTCCCGCGGAGAATGTTCCGGCCTTCGAGTGTGCTCAAGATACATGGTTCTCAGTACGCGCATGCTAGGATCTTCAACGGCCGCAGTTATCACCTTCAACGGATAGCACGCCCCTTATTACGCAACGTACCAGAGCGGTGACTTCAGATGCAAGCCCCACCGAAAATCCGTCTAATCCTGCAGAACCTGCGGTACGTGCCATCGGACACCAACAGGATATCTGTCCTCAGCCGAGAACCAATTTCTTCTACATATGCGGGCATGATGGGGTCACGGAAGAACACGATTGTCACCCGAAATGCAAGATTTTCGGCCGAGACCACGAAACGGCAGGCAAGGAATGCAAGAAGAAACTCAGTAACAACCCGCCCCCCTACCAAGTAAGAAAACAGCAGCTTGACAACGCTCGCGCCCGAGAGAACCACTAGAGCTCGAGCACCGAAGACTTCCCCGCGCTGGTTACCACCTCGGAGAACTCACGGGGGCCCTCGCCTCGACAAAGACCTGGCCGGAGACGCTCTCGCTCTATCCTATGATCGAGCTCTAAATCCCGCTCTCGGTGACAGTATTGCGCCGTTAGGCGAATCACTTACGTCGCCGCGGCGGACGGAAGCAGCGCCTCGAATTCCTCACGCAACCCGAGCAGTTCGGGCGAGACAGCGACGATACAAACTGTCGAACATAAAGCACAGGATCTACAGAGGACGATACAACAACCGGTATCCGAGTGCATCACTCCAGAACTCGAGGAAAGAGTAGCGAAAAGAGTAGAAGAAAGCATACTAAAACAAGTAGAAGCCACAATAATGAAGCGGGTAGACGAACAACTGCAAGCACAAGAAGCGAATATTCTCGACCTTGTTGAACGACGCATTCAAGCCTTCGAGGGAACCCTCACTACAAAACTTCTCGCATCAGCAAACAGAACCATACAGACAGTGATAACTAAAATCATGGAAAAGGTAGAGCGACTAACCCGTACGTTCACCACACTCGACGCCAAACTGGATGGCCTTATGGCACAACACAACTTCATGACCAATGCTCACAAGAATTTCGTGACTCATGAACATCTGGCGGAGCAGTCAGGAACCAAACGCCAAGGACGAAATACAGTAAGAGTGGAATCTGTGGAGGATTCTAGCTCGACAACACCAAACCACATACTCCAGGTGGAGCACAACCAACAACATGGCGGCTCCCAAACGTAGACATATCGAGCCGCTTCCCACCCTCCGCATTTGGCACTGGAATTGCAGATCCTATAGACCCCGCTCGGCCAACCTGCAAGAATATCTCAAAGCAAACAATCCTGACATAATCGCGTTACAGGAAACCAACACCAAGAAAATAAAGCTCCCCGGTTACAACACTACGGCACACACTGACCGCACCGCAATTCTTGTCAAGACGACACTAACCGCACAGCCTCACGAAATTGAAGACACTGAAATCGAACACACCATAGTGGAGGTGTTGCCGACTCGCAAAATTCAACAGAGTTTATATCTGGCCAATCTCTACAGCCCGCCGCGGGAGCAGCTACTCCACTACGACCACTTCGTCCGAGACCTTCGCACTAACGCTAATGGAACCGGCATGTCGTAGTAGGGAACTTTAACGCCCCATACGTGTTCTGGAGCTACCCCAATACCACCAATAAAGGGGCATGGGTTCACGACGCTGCACAGTAGCACGGTATTTCGTTATAGAATGACCTGCTCCTACCCATGCGAGTGGGCAACAGTGTGTCGAGCGACACCAATCCTCATCTCACGTTCACTCGAGACGTGCGGAAGGCCACGTAGACCCGGCTCCCGGACACGCTAGGGAGCGATCACCACATAATTCAAATCGAGGTTGAACAATCTAACCGCGCGCCCAAGACAGGAAAGGCGCGACTCACTGACTGGAACGCGTATAGGAATGAGCATGACAACGATCCCGACATCGAAGACATTGAAGCTTGGGTAAACGGTATCGTAGGTGTGACTAACGGCCACACCAGGACGATTCAACTAGACGAGGACAATCCGCTGGCCGATAATCACCTACTGCACTAATAGGAGGTTCAGCGATCGCTCCTCAAACGATGGCGACGCCAAAAGCTCAACCGCAAGCTCCCGTGCCAATTGCCCTATAAAATATGCAGGCACAGGAGCACGCTGAACAGCTAGCGACTAAGATCTGGCGATCCTTCCGCGACCAACTTCAAGGGACCATCAGCACAAAGAACACTTGGCATATACTTCGAGCCTAACCTAACCACACCAAAATCCAACAAAGACATACAATTCACCGACTAATCCACAACTATGGCGCCACAGAGCATCAGCTACTCCAAGAACTTCAGACGAAGCTACACGGCTCAGCTAACCCGCAAACCACTGCCACCAACCTCACCCCCCCCCCCCCCCCAGGGAGTACCAAGGATTGCCGAACGAAGAGCTATATCGGCCTTTCAAGCAGGCAGAGTTACAGCCGGCCCTCTCTAGGCTAACACGCAATACAAGCCCCGGCAAAGACAGAGTCACCAACAAGCACCTTCGACAGCTACCCCCCCGGGCATTGACGGCTCTCCTTCGGTACTATAACGACTGCTGTATTAAGGGCGAGCTAAAAACAGCCTGGAAACACTCGCAGGTAACCATATTCCCCAAGCCAAACAAACCCATCTCCATCGCAAATATCCGCCCCATTTCCCTTACGTTCTGCGCCGGGAAGCTGTTTGAACACATGGTCAACGAGCGGCTCACCACACATCTCGAGGAAAGCGATCGCTATCCGCACACCATCTTCGGCTTCCGCGAGATGCTGTCCATGCAGGACGTCCTCTTCCCGCTAAAAGGAGCTATTCTTGGCCATTTCAGCAAACACAGCAATTCTTACACTCTAGCTCTAGACGTAAAGGGCGCGTTTGATAACGTGAGCCATGAAGCCATTCTCCGTAACCAAGAAGATATCGGCTGCGGTGCCAAAACATATGCCTACATGCGCGCTTTCCTCACCAACCGTACGGCTACGGTGGGGATTGCCAACCTCTTGAGCAATACATTTTACCTACCTAACAGGGGTACGCCTCAGGGTTCGCCACTCCTCTTCAACGTGGCCATTCTCAAACTTCCCCGCCTCCTAGACACTGTCCCAGGGATATTCCATGCTCTATATGCAGATGATATCACACTGTGGACGAGAGGCGCGAGCACGCGCGAACAGCAGGCCCGTCTTCAGGAGGCGGTCAAGATCATGGAATCGTACCTCAACACCTGCGGCCTCCACTGCCCCGGATAAATCCGAGCTGTTAGTACTCGGGGCACGCACCCGGGGCCGGCCCCCAAGCCACGACGCACCGGACTCACAAGTCCATCCTCAGGGAGCCCTGATACCGAAGGTCGACTCACTTGGAATCCTCGAAGTCCACATACACAATGACGGGTCCGGCTCCGCCTGATTCCCTAGCTACACAACACCTTGGCGTAGCTTAGTCATCTGATACGACGGGTGGCCAATCGCAGCAATGGCTTCAAAGAGCACGATACCTTGCGAATGGAACAAGCCCTCCTTTACAGCCGCATTACTTACGGAACTCCCTACCTCAACCTGAAGACAGCCGAGAAAGAAAAGCTAAACCTCTTAATACGAAAGGCCACGAAGCTCGACCTAGGACTGCCGACAACCGCCTCCACTGACCGATTGCTTCGTATGGGAGTTCACAACTCCTGTGAAGAACTCGCGGAAGCGCACCTAATCGACGAGATCGAGAGACTCAAACTCACAACCAAAGGCCGAGCAGTCCTCCGACGCACAGGATACGTAACCAACCTAGAACTCGATGGCGAACGTAAGAAAAAGATCAAGTCAAAGCTCCGAGAATGTCTATAAGTTTATCAAATCCCTCGGAACATGCATCCAGAACACCATCTAGGCAGACAGTTCGCCAGGAGGGTAAACGCCATCAGACACAAGCACCGTAACGACCCGCAGGTGCGCTACGTGGACGCAGCCAAGTATCCGGGCCGAAACGCCTTCGTCATCAGTGTCACAGACTACAGGGGGATGACACTGGCGTTGGCGATAATTCTCGTCAAACGCGCAGACATAGCTGAGGAGGCCGCCATAGCACTCGCCACCCGTACAAGCGAGGATGCCATAGTGGTCTTCACCGACTCTCAAACAGCGGTACGCAACTACATGAAGGGCAGCATCTACATCAAAGCGATCAACACACTGAAACGTCGCGACACTCCTCCCTCCTACACCTGCATCATGTGGATTCCGCGACACGAGGCACTCGAGGGGAATGAAGCGGCCGACACTGCGGCCCGCGCAAGCGTCAACCGGGGCTCCCCGCACGAGGTTCTAGACATGTCCCACCACCCAAATCAGCGGAGCAAACAGAAACAATACCACCAACTTACCAAGCCCTACTGCAGCACTATCGGCTTGGACGCAGAGTATACCTTCCACCACAACCAAAACTAACGAGAAACGAAGGCACCGACTACAGGCGACTCCAGAGCAATACCTTTACCCACGTAAGCTTCCTGCATCATTTCCACCCGACGCTATACAGCTACACTTGTCCATACTGCAACGTGCCAGACACCCTGGCGCACCTCCTACTGCAATGCAAGAACACCCGAGCAAGCATCACAGCGACACAACTAATAGCAGCAGACGCAGATCCAAACCACCTCGCTGAAACGTGGGAGGCTGCGATCTCCAAGCCGGACCTGGTCGACCAGCGCGAACTGGTCGCCCGGGCCCGGAGGGCGATCCAAGCCAGAGGGTTCCTGGAATAAGGAAACCTCCCACCTTGACTGACAAGTCACTGCTTCAAATAAAGGTTCATTCTCTCTCTCTCTGCTCTCGCGGCAATGTTGGCATAAAACGGTGCACGAAGCAATTTAGATATCTAATGCCTGTTGACAATATTGAAGCATTCAAAATTAGGCTGTCACAGGGTATACGCCGGTTTCAATATCGCTTGCAACAGCGTGACTGGCGCGAACCGAATAGCTTATCTGTAATTTATGCAACCTGCCATAGTTGCTTCGTGGCTACGCTGTTTGGTTGCTATGAACGAGATCGGAGAATGAAATCCCGGCCCTAGCGCCGGCATTTAGATGCGGACGAAATGCGAGACCACCCGTGTACTTACATTTATCGGCGAGTTAAAGAAGCCCAGGTGGTCGAAATTATTCAGGTGTCCCACACTATGGTGTGCCTCATAATGAGATTATGGTTTTCGCATGTAAAACACCATAATTCTTGAAATTTATGTACGTTGTTTTCAATGGTGCTAAGCAGGATCAGCCACGCGAACCGAACATGGAAAGTTCATCAGCCGCATACAAAAAGTTCATTCACGTGAGAGCAACGATTATGAAGCTGCGCGTAAGTAATTACTGAACAAACATGTTACAGTTGTGTTCCACTTCGCAAACGCGGCTGACGCGTAAGCGCATGGGTGATATAGCGCACACTACTCTTTCGGCCCATGCATGGTGCGCCTAGACGCCTACCCTGTCCGCTTCGCAGATTGCATTCAAGACAGGGATCGCGCGGCTGCGCCATACGGAGCAGTCACTTGTGTAGAATGCCTCATTATAAGAATTCACTTACTATCTAAATCACCTAGCACGGTGCGAGCACTCACAGGCAAACATGAACACTTCACACTCGATGACCGCGGACACTCGCTGTCAAAACGCTGGTGCAAGGAATCATGGCAGCAGCAGCGAGCGAAGTGACCGCCATGCTGTCTAGCTTCTGCGCAATGGGAGCGGTGAGGACACAGCGCACGCAACATTACGAGCCATCGGCTCATCTAAACTGGGGCCCCAACGCACATCGACTTTAATAGGAGACGCACGCAAGCAAGCGCGGCCGAATTACAACGCCCGCCTCCCTTCCCCCCCCCCCCCCCCTCACGGTGTCATGGTGCCATGCTCGCAACGGAGTACGGAGCGCTTCCTCCCATCGCTCACGCGAGATTAATCCACCATCTTCGGCTCCCCGTCACACACTTTCACTCGCACACACAGCCTACACCGGGTGAGGACGAAGTTACCACTAGACGAACCCAGTACGTATGCATCGCCAAGAAAAATTGTAGCAACTGCTAGGTGAGGTCAACCCAGCGCGCCTCCGCCTACCTTCCTTCTTCGCAACGCTTGGCGCCTCGTTTCTCCATCCCCACTTCACTCAGCGTTACCTACACATTCCTCTATAGTCGGATACAGCTTTAGAAAAAAGGGGGCGTTTACTCCTCCGACTCGGAGGCGCACGAGCACCCACCAATGAGCGCGCACTCTGGACTAACGTCATCAGCCGGACGGCCGGTGAGCCCGCCGACAGAGAAGATGGCCGCCCGCGCTTTGAACTGGGCGAGGTCGCGTCACCTGTGCCCTTCAGCCCCTCGTCAGAGTGAATTCCAGAACTGTTTGTGATTGTCTATCATGCGGGAAATATTACTACGAGCTTACGATGCGGCATATTTGCCGCGTGCGTTTGTCCTGAGCCGTGATCCGGCGAAGGAACATTGCAGCGAGCATCGCTGGCGCTGCGCTACGCTTTGCCAGAAAACAGGATCCCGCGGCTACCGCTGCGAATACACATCCTGCGTGTTTGTTGCATGTTGTTTTATTTCGCTCCCGAGTGAAGTTACGACGAGAAAAGTTTTCCAAGGACTGGTGCCTACTGTTAGCGGCGGGTGTGTTCGTGTACTATGTCGCTGCGTTTTTCGTCGGACGGGGTGAAGTGATGGAGCAAAACCATTCTCAGGAGAAGTCAGAAACGTGTGCACCTATGAAACAAACTTACGAGTGTCTCAACAGAAAATGTTTGCAGAAGCCTTCAACGCAAATATTTGGCGCCGTCAACTTAGCGTCAACGATCATTGTCAGCAGTGAGATAGCCGAGCGTCTAGCGACGGTGTTCGAGCGTTGTGTAGCACCGTCGATTGACTGCGGTCCACCAGTGCTCACTGCACGCGCAAGCTGTAGAATTCGTGCTGTGAAATTGTGAAAATACAAACCAAAAGATATAAATTTTATGCTATTTAAAACCCGCAGTATTTATTTGAAACGATGAATGAAGCATTTTTGTACCTTCCTACCGCGACCGTATTCTCGCCCCAGGTTTGTAATGGTTGCGATAAATGCATTGTTTTATATAAGCACTTTTTCAATAGCAACTGATTCATTTTAAGCTTGGAAAACGAGTAGTAGATACGCCGTGTACATGTAAACAAGCGCAAAATCCATGCAGAGCTCCTCTTTCTACTTTTGTCACTTGCAATGTAGCTAAAGAGCAGACGACGGGCAGCGTTGTAGAAGGCACGGGGTTATTTTTGTGTCGCCATCCAGCATGTGCTGTAGTACATGAGAGCTCTACTAAACCAGTCATCAAAATACAAAAGTCTTTATTTAAGCCAAGAATTACACGTTTCAGGAGCACGATTTCTCCAGCGGGACTTTTTTAGTCGCGGAGGCAATCGGCTGTCGCGCTTCGGTCATCTGGGCGGGGCCTCCCCTTTTTTTCAAAGTTGTATCCGACTATAGTTGCGGATACTTTGCCGCAAGCCGTGCGCGCTCTCTCGTACTTTCCCCGGCGCGCGATTCTCTTCACGTCCAGGCGCCTTCTTCGTTCGCTTCCATCGCGGTCTCATACAAAAACCGCCGATTTGAAGAGCTGGCTAGTTACGATTGCGCGTGAGGATTCACCGACGTTTACGGGACTCCCTAATGCGAAATTTGAGCACAGCTCTACAAGTGTTTCCATTTCGCGATTGTCTGGCGCAGACAGTCTCTCTCGTGTGGCACATTGTACACGGAGCGTAGTGTGGCGCGACTGCCTCGCTAATCGGGAGATCGCGAGAGGCAGCCTGTGGGTGACGTGTGGGCGCGATTCACAGCAGCCGTTGCAGAAAGACCACCGCTCATACAGCGCTTTGTTTCCATATATGGTATCAGTGGACACGATCGCCGAATGCCATCGGCAAAATGACGATGGCGCGCTACTCTGGAGTAATCTCGCAGTGGTCGTCCCTGCTGAGCCCGTCCTGTGCGGCAGTACGCTGTTCTTTCTCGCGCATTCGCCATACTCTCCTCCTCCGCTTCCCCCCTCATGACTTCACTGCATGCAGCCTCCTCCGCTTTCCTCCTTGCGCTCCCTTCGCTATGACCATCTTTCATACCCCACTGCGCCCTGCGTTTGCTCTTCCGTCCTTCGCTGTGCTCGATCACTCGGCTATACCGATGGACGCCGACGGTAAACGCAGGAACGCGCGTCTAAGGTCTGCTCTCTAGAAGTATTCCCCCACCATTACAATACGATCTAATGCGAAATTTTAGCGACGCTCTTTAGGTGTATTATGTTCCACCGGTTTACGTCGCTAATTGTCCTGAAAGAAAGCGTTGTTAGGGTTGGCGTCTGGCACCACGTGCAGAAAGGAATTTCAACCGACCATCTCTCACCCTGCCTCGTCGAAATGAGGCGTGACTTCACCTGCTATGGTTGGCGTCCCACACCTCGTGCAGAAAGAACTTTTTCTCACCCGCCCTTCTTCTACCAGGCCTCGTCGAAATGAAGCGGGACTTTCTAATTCGTCATGACCATTTCGAGTGTCTGCCGGTCTGGCGGAAGCCCCGCAGTGTACAGGCCTTTTTTGTGTGTGTGTTACTTTAGAGGGACCCGCTCCACGAACGGCCAAAAGGAGAACTTCCATGAACCAGCAAGGTGCAAGGGATACGGACAAGCGTCTACAATTCCAGGAGGCGGGACAGCCTCCTCCTTGCAGTTGGCTTTCGGTGCCGGTCACGGGACGTCGATGGAAGCAAGAGCCCTCCTCTTTGCAGCAGGCTTTCGGTACCGGTCACGTGACGTCGACGGAAGCAAGATCCCTCCCACGATTGTAGAGAGCCTATTTAAGGGGCTCAGAAATGCACTTTTGATCACTTCATGCTCTTCTTATTTTCTTTCATCTACTTTTGAATAAACCGTGCAAGTTTCGCACTAGAAATCGTCTCGCCCTTGCTTGGTCGCCGTGGTCTACTGGATGCCTGCAGCCCGCCGACAACGCCACGCTACCCAATAAGTAACGTCGGTCGAGCTTCGATAGGCAGGCGCTGCTACAACTCGGCAGCAGTACGATACGCTACCCTGGAGTACGCTACAGCGTGCACACCGGAATGCGGGGCTCACGCCGAGTGCATTTTCTAGCGGCGGTGACGCAGGTGGTGTAGCTTATGTGCAGTGTGTCTGAAGGCCAGGCCATCGCTTTCTTTCCATATATGCTATATGTGGACGCGCTCGCCGCATGCCCTAATAATGGCGTCATCGTCGACCGGATTACTGCGCAAGCTGCCATGGCACCATATTGTAGCGGGTCACCGCCGTGAAGCCCCTCTTACGCGACACTCCGCTTACCTCCTCTCCATTTCTACATACTCTTCATTTCCGCTTTCCTCCTCATGCTTCTGCCGTACCACCGCCTCCAGTTTCCTCCTCGCGCTCTATTCACTATCGCCGTCTTTCATCCACCGCTCCTTCATTTTCCGGTTACGCCGAGGCAGACGTACAACGCAGGAAAACATTTTAGTGCTGTGCTCTAAAATCTGTGCACTAATGCCTGACGATACCTTCAACAGAAGCGAATAGCCTTAGCGAGTGAGCGAGCGAGCCAACCTACCAACCTACGAAAGAACGAGTGAGCGACAGATCCCCTCTTCTTCATCACTCTCGCGTAACCTATTTGTGCTCATGCATCACAGTCCCTCCCCCCTCCCTCGCGTCCATCCCCGGAGATTGGTTGCGCGAAGGTACGCACCGTTTCCCTCGCTGCCTTCATATCTCGTCTTGCCACCGACCATTAACCACCACCGGCCACCAAACCAACCACCGCAAACCAAGAAAACGGGCCCCATTCAGAACACCGTTCCGTTTCATCTGTTCATCTGCGAATGCAATAAATTCTATTTCCAGACTCCTTTTCGTTGCTACACCTTAATACGCAGCAACCCGGCTTTGGTTACAAGGTTGCACATTGCAAGGTTGTACGTTAGCAAGAGCTACATGTGTGCTTGGTCAGCTAAACAGCAACAAAATATTTCAAAAAAATACTTTAAGTTCATGCTTTGATGAACTACTGTGACTTTTGTTGAATGTGTCGCCAATGATGTTTTTCGCGCCATGCGGTACAAACGTTGCAGGGTCACGTAATTTCACGAACAAGCAAGACTTTCACTCATGCACAAAGTCGAGCCCTTCCTGCGGATTTGCCTGAATGAAAACAAAGCCGCATGTTTGGCACGCTGCTCCCTCAAGCCTCACATCTAGCATCCCATCGAAAGAAGAATGTCCCTACGTTGTAATATCAGCGATGGTACCGGCACTACAGTTGAGCATAATATCACGCAATGTCCCTACTGTGATCAACAGCGTCTTCTGCGTGACCGTTTGAACATCATTGAAAGACGTCCTTTCATTATTTTTGTCCGGTTCTATGTGCCAAACCACGATTTAAATACGAGGCACACCGTAGTGACAGACAGACAGACAGACAGACAGACAGACAGACAGACAGACAGACAGACAGACAGACAGACAGACAGACAGACAGACAGACAGACAGACAGACAGACAGACAGACAGACAGACAGACAGAGAGACAGACAACTTTATTTAGGTCCTGAGGTACGCTACCATTCAAGGCGCAAAGCAGCGGGGTGCGCCCAAGTCGGCACCAGTAGCCCGGCCCTCCGGACGGCCCTCAGTTGATGTAGAAAATCTGAGCTCCTCAGCATGAAGCTCCATTCTTCTTTGGTCGTGCGTTGACTACCCTGTAATGAGGGACACTGCCACAGCATGTGATATAACGTACCAGTGGCGCCACAATCTGGAGCTGTTGGATCAAGGCCGTCAATGAATTGGCTGTGGTAATGAAGACAAGGGTATGACCTGGTATGAAGCATGCGGAGGGGAGATGCCTGTGCTCTGGAGAGCTTCTCATGAGGAAGGGAGAAGACCCTCCTGCCGAACTAATAATGTTTGATGATCTTATTAAAAATGAGGAAATGTCCCTTAAGTCCTGAAGACCGCCAGATTGGAGTGCGAAGATCTTCCAGGCTGCCCAGCACGGTGAGTTACTGCGCGTGCTCGGGCGCGGGCGATCTCGTTCAGGTTGGCCATGGAGGCCAGATGTGATCCGAGGTGAGCCGGAAACCAGATAATTGTGTGAGGGGAAATATCCATATGACACAAAATGCGAATTACTGCAGCTGATACCGCTCCGGATGCAATGGCCCTCACCGTAAGTCATGAATCTGTGTAGATGTGTTGCTCACAACCGTCAAGGAGAGCGAGGATTATAGTAACCCGCTCAGCCTTAGCTGTAGTGGCGTTCCTGATAGAAGCGGATTGGAAAACAGAACCTGTGTGATCAAGCGTGATGGCCAAGAATTTGGCCAATCGACCGTACTGCGCCGCGTCTACGAAGCATGCAGACTCCGGGTTCGCACGAACGTCTTTCAGCAGGGATTCACCGCTGGCCCTCTGCCTCCCCCCTATGTGCTGCGGCTGCACGTTGCAGGGAAAAGGAGAGACCACAATGTAAGCCCTTTGCTCCTTAGTGATTATGTTTCTGTTCCCCTTCTTGAACTGGACCATACCCTAGGACGGCCAGAATGCTCCTGCCTAAGGCCGGGAAGGAGAGCCTGGCCGTCTGAGTTGTATGCTGTGCCTCGATTATCCCTTCCATCGTGTTGTGAATACCCAGTTGCATAAGCTTGTCCGTGCTAGTACGCGAAGGAACCCTTAGCGCTCTCTTGATGTTCTTGCACATCAGGGGATTGAGCGTAGTCTTTTCATAACTCTGTCAGCATTAGGCAATGTAGTACGCAGTATTTTGCATTAGGCAGCAACGCAGGCCATGTGGCTCACCTAAAAAGTGTGGAACAACCTTAGTAAATTGTCCTCCCTGAGACCGCCCCGAGAGTTCGAGACTAGTGATAAGCCGCACCATGCTTTCCGTTTTAGCTGTCTTCTTGTTGATGGTTTATCCATTAGTACCATTAGCCTCTATAAGCATGCCAAGAACTCTGATGACTTCTACTTTAGGGGTGAGAAGACCAGAGCTGGTGCGAAGCTTTATATTGAGGTCCAAGAGGGGGGCCTAGCTCTTAGGTTTGTCACTCCTTCTCTTGGGTCTGTACAGCAAAAGTTCTGAATTGCTCGGAGAGAGTCGGAGTGTCCGGTTCCACCTAGGGAAGCCTCGGTGGAATCCACCGCCAGTTGGAGTGCCTCCTCCATTCTACCCTCGCTGCCGCCCGTACACCAGATGGTGAAGTCGTTGGCGTAAAAGGTATGATGTATGTCCCCAACTTGCGAGAGCGTCTTGGAAAGCCCACAGAGAGCAATGTTGAATAAATGTGGTGAGACCACCACACCTTGTGACGTACCTTTGGAGCCAAGAATGATGGGTTCTGATTTGAAATCTCCCATCTTAATCGTGGACCTTCTGCATTCGAGGAACGAGCTAATGAATGCATGGAATCTATGCCCCAAGCCAAAACTAGCGATGGATTTGAGAATTTGCATGCGCGAAAGATTGTCAAAAGCTTTCTCCAGGTCAAGTCCCAGGATTGCCCTAGCATCTCTTGTATGAACGTCGATAATCTGATGTTTGATCAACTTTGTGGTGTCCTGGGTCGAGAGTGCTGGTCGGAAGCCGATCATATTGTAAGGAAAGAGACCGTGTTTTGTTCAAACCGTTTAGCAATGCGGGTGGTAATGACGTGTTCGGCCATCTTGCCCATGCAGGATGTAAGTGCTGTGGACCTGCTATGGTTTCGGGATTAGGATGACTGATGCCAGTTTCCATGATTCCTGGACGGCGTCTTGTTCCCACACCTCGTTAATTTCGTCCATGAGAGTTTGCATGGGAGCATCATCCAGAATATGAAGGAGCCTATTAGAGATCCTGTCGGGGTCCGGGGCCGAGCCCCAATTCTGTCCCACGAATGCCCTCCTCACTTCAGCCGTGCTGAAAGATTCGTCTAAAGACTCCTAGTGCGAATCCTCGTAAGGAGGATATTCGATGTCCCATGAGAGATCAACCGGCAGATATTTTTTTCGCGAGCATTTCGAGCATTTCTTGTCCTGAGTCTTGCTACTTGGCCACATGGAGGAGTTTGTCGATTGGCCCCCTCTGGTTGAATTTCGAGCTTCATTCATTGAGCAAAGTACTTGAGCGAGTTCCGCTTGCCCCCCGTGCGCATCTTGCCATCAGCAGAGCTACAAATCTCGTCCCACTGCAGCTTAGAGAGCGTCTGACCGTGTTCCTCCACCTTGTGATTCAGCTCAGCAATCTTTTACAGAGCCGATCGTTGAGATTTTATCCTTTCCACCTGACTAGGAGGGCATTTTTGGCTTCGAGCCAGTGCGCTAGAAGGCTGTCCATCCTGTCGACCTTAAGCTCAGTAGCTAGGAACTTGGTGGCCGCAGCCACATAGTCTTCGAGTTATGCGACCTAATGGTAGAAAGATTGCGGTCACGGGTGCGAGCACGTCAATGTTCATCTCGAATCCCGTCTGCGGGCCTCAAGGTGTGACGGTGAAATTGCAGTTGTCACCGCAACGTTGCTCGCGCTGGCGTAGTCTACGACGTGGTCAGCGATCTCCGCAAGTTATTCCAGTGGGAAATCCGGTGCCGAGGCTAATCCCACGCCGACATTTTGCGGCAAGAACTTCAGAAACAGCTCGCGGAGAATCGGGCTATCCATGTCCTGCCTCACCTATATTCAGGAGTTGTCACATGTCATGAAGCAGCTGTGATGGGTTCCTGTCGCCGAGTTCTTCCATATGGAGCAGCCACTGAACGCACGAAACGAGCCTCGAGTTCGAGCACAACCACCTTGGTTGTACCGTGTGTCTACATGGGCAGCGGCGATAACGTCGCTAAACTCAGTAGCGACTTCGGACGAGAGGACTGAGAGCACAAGCATGTGCTTCGTTTTTTGAGCTGTTATGCGTTGAATCTCGAAAGCAGCTTTAACATGGATAAACCACACAGCAATGTTATGCGGTCAGAATTGCCGTAGCTGTAGCTGAACTACCAAGACGCTTTCCGAGGCCGCAGTTGTCTCATTCGTCGCTGGGGACATGATACCCATGCCGGTGGGGACCAAATCGCTTACCGTGCCGCTTCCTCACGATTCTATGGGCGAAGCGTCGTTGCCTAGCGGTTGCGTGTTCGGATCACGTCCGCGTCACCACGATATAAGGATTGAAATGAGGAGGCCGTGGGACGTGTCGTGGGTTAGACCGACATAAAGGTGTCCGTCCAGAATAGATAGAAAGCAAGAATAAACTCATTTTTTTATTCTCCAGAGCGAGAGCCTCGAAGAACCACAGCATGCCGCAGTAGCGTGGCCAACTAGGGCTGCAACCGAGGAAGTAGAAGGAGGCGCTATAGTAATCATGCTGTCGTCATTAATTAATGTCATTAATATCATCAACAACGAAATTATTTGCAATTATGCCGCCGTTGTACAATCATCGTCATAGCGTTATGCTCTTGGGCGAACTTGGCAATCGAGTGCCATATCAGATCGGGATAGTAACGAAGTTTTTCGCATATACCTCCATTGTCTAAGCAGTTTAGTTATCCGAATCACAGCTAGAGCTGTTAAATAAGCGTGGCTTCAGAAATATGTTGAGTGCGCGATTGCAAATTGCCTTACCCTTGACTGTCGTCGTGAGCTCTGTTCTGCCGTGATTTTCTCGTATTGAAGTACTCAGAAAAAAAGGTGTGCCCCTCAAACTCCAACTCACGGCCGTCCGGAGGGCTCAAGAACTGGCGGAGCGTCACCACGTTCCCGTCCCGACTTGGGCGTCGCCAACGGTTTCGGCCCCAGGAGCTCCCCGCGTGGAATCTACAATGGCTTAAAACTCCTCAGGACCTCAATGAAGTTCTTGACTGACTGACCCAAACGTAGATCAGAAAACGGATCAAAGTTGTTGAACGTCACTTATTCCATACTGCCTGCTATGCTTTTCACAATAGCAGGAGAATCCGGTATGCCAGCCGACTGTGGGCCACCAGTATATGCTCAAAGTATATTGCCAACACATCTGGTTTCCCAGCTTATTTGTGTTAGGTGTAGAAGAATGGGTAGGCACTCGTATATGAGTGACGCTATGAGTCCACGCAAGACTGTCCCACTGCGTGATAAAAATAAACAACGACAACAAGAAAGTTATACACTGCGTAGGAAAGAGGCATGTCACTGCACACAATCAATTCAATTCAGCCACACTATTTAAAGAAAGGATGCAAGAGAAATGTTTGGTCAACATGTCTGTGCGTCAGCGAGGTGTTCAAGACGATGGCTTAACACTTCCTGAGCCGCAGCTAGGTGTACCGTTGTTTATTTTTACTCAATGATTTTTTTTTTCAGATGAAAGCTGGCTACGAAAAGGGCTCTGTGGTTACTGGTAAATTATGATGATTGCTTGCTTAGAGTTGTCGAAACACGACCGTCATTTGTTGCACCGAAGTTTCTTATTTATGGGGGTATGTCGTAAGGTGCTTGTTGCACGCTCAAGTAAAAGACAACAAACGAATAATTTTCAACTCCATGTCCTTACAAAGATATTTAGATCAGGAAAAAATTACCGCAAAAGCCCGTAAAAGCGTTTGTTTCGGTGTAAACAAGAAAAAAAGTAATAAAGGGAAAAGAAGCGGTTCATCCCACCACTCGTGGGAAAACCGAATAGGTAGGAAGGAGCTAAGTGAATACTTTCACGTGGTAGTGACGGTGAAGAAAGCAGCTAAACAGAGAAAGACGAAACTAGCGTTTTATTGGGCGAACTTGTGCCCTCAAAAACAGGCTACACTCAAAGGACGGCGAACACACTCAGCGATCGTCGGAAGTCTGATCAGCGGGTCAAGCGCATCGGCTTTTATACATCAGTCGTCGAATGTTACAAAGTAATCGCTGGGACCCGCGTGCCTTTCACAATGTTCTACATTATTCGCGTCGCGCGAATTGATTGCATACATGCAATCAGATTACGCAAGGTTCGGCGACAGACAGGGGATGGAACCATCGATAACATTCCAGAAACTTCCTATACATGCAGGCGCGTCCTACGCTGCGTGATAACATTTGTTAAGCGGTGAAACGTGGTCACCCGAGAAAGATAAACATGTACACGTGTCAATACGCTACTATGCTCATTCAGTGATGTCCTTTAGTCACGGCATCTCAATAACAGATGTCACGAAAGCAAATAAATCAATCAAACAGTGCGTTAGGCAAATAAAACTGGACCTGCCCTGCCGTCCGGCGAGAAAATAGCATTTAAAACAGCCGTACAAGTTAAAAGTTGCCATAAATGCAGGTCATCGCCTCTAAGAGGTGCACAAAAACATAGACAACTGTTTGCTATGGGTAAAAGTGCCTAACAGCTGGGTCTATACTGAGTAATGAATGCATACTGAGTATTAAATGGTTGTTGCGAGGAAGTGATTTCACGTGTTGAGTATTTTACGTATAAGTATCGAGCAGAACTGTACAACGAAGAGCTGACTGAAAGTATCACCGTGTGGACAGCGTGTTTTACGGGTGAGCGTAACTGGCCTGCGTTTAAAATAAGCGGTGTTTGTCTGAGGCCACGAAGCAAACGAACGAGGAAGGCCCCTGGAGGTGACGAAAATCGCGTGGCGGGGATAGAATGAACGAGCGCACTGAGTGCCCGGTCAAGTGCCACCCCCTAGAGAAATGTCCAGGTAACGTTGAACGAAGTACAGATGAAAAATCACCGCCCAAGCACTCCGTACAGAGGGGTAACCAGCGAAGCTGAGACATGTGGTCCCGTTGTTCATCACTGGGTTAATCGTGATGGTTCATTAAACGACGGCTTTTTAGGGCAGACGGATCCTCGGTACGCTACTGGGGCCTGCGCTCGGCTGCACGAGCCTGTGCTTGTTCCCGGGCTGCAGCATCCGCACGGCGTAGACGAGCTCGTTCCCGGTTATGCTCGCGGTGTTGCTGATCGAACGCTGCCTGCTCCTGGGGATTACGTATGACACGTGGTCTACCCATTTCGGAGCCGCTCAGAAATTGCTGCGCTCAAGCTCAGCTGCAACCGAGAGCAATGACGTCACTACTAGCGCAGCCCGCGCGCCTTCTCTATTTTTTTCTCGCTAATGCGCATGCAGATGCGCAGGAACAGTTTTCGGTCTACAGGCGAAAACGGACGGACAGATGGCCGAATCGGCTACCCATATACAGCTTCACTGGAAAAATCTAGCCACAGCGCCGCGGAGATAGAAGGTACGCGGATGCGCGCTCGGTTGAAATCCTCTGGAATTGCTACTGGTTTTCTTTGCGTTGCATACGTAGTGGGTTCGTCTCGCGGTAACATTGTAACACTGTTTGTGCGAGTGAAAGCGTAAAATGTTGAGCCGACGATGGGAGCTCAAATTCGTATGCGCAGGGGATCGAAGCACGCCGTATTCCGTCACGCACATAGCGCCATGACACCGAGGGAGGGGAGTGAGGGGGGCGTTGTACTCGGCCGCGCGGGCTTTATCTTGAAAGCGATCTGCGTTGGGGGCACATTCTAGGTGGGTCGATGACGCTTAACTTTGCGTGCGCTGTGTTTTCACCGCTGAGTTTGCGCTGAAGCAACAGACAGCACGAAGGTCACTTCACTCGCTGCTGCGGCCGCAATTCCTCACGCCAGTGTTTTGACAGCGAGGTTCCGCGGTCATCATGTGCGGACACTTGCTGTTTGCGTGAGCGCGCTGACATCATGCTAGGTAATTTAAATAGTAAGCGAATGATTACAACGGCGTGTTCTACTCTGGTAGCTGCTGCAGGTGGCGAGGTCCCGCGAGCCCTATCTTGAATATAATCTGATGCGGACAGTGTAGGCGTCAAGACGCGCCGAGGGTTGATATCGTCGTGTGCGATATAGCACCCATATGCTTGTGCATCACCAGCGTTCAAGAAATGAAACATACACTGTAAGTTTTTCCTTGTTTATTCTCCAAGTTCAAGGATAACTGTGCCACCAAGTAATGCAAGTCGGTTTCAATATTTTGTTTATTTGAATATTTCTCGCGTGATTATGTTTGCTTTAATATTTAGAGGTGGTTCCACTTTATAGAAACTCTTTTTTATCAGCGTTTCACTTTGATTTCGAATCTGTGGCGCCATTCATGTGTGGTATCGAAAAAGTAAAACATGAGCATAATCACGAATAGTTTTCTGTACTTAGTTGATCTTCAAAGGAAACTTCCCGCACTTGAGCAGATGCGCACTGCCCAGACTTAACGATGACAAACATGTTTGAAAGTGCCAAAAGAAAAAGTAAATACCACGCCAGAAAGTGAGAGGACGTTTATTTCGACGTAGGAACGTTTAGTCATGTCTAGAGTGGCATATAACGCTGGAGCAACATACGACGGTAAGGTTCAGGTTAACATTCAACTAGAATGCAGGGCCACGGGAGCGAGTCGATTAGCCGACGGCAGGCAGAAAACGAAAGTCGCTTTCGAGAGCGCTCGAGTCTCGCTGGCCGAGTTAGGCTTTACGCTGCTTTAACTTTTTATGGTAATAGAGAACCTGTGATGAATAATTCAGGCTGCCGCCGTGCATTCACCGCGTCGTGCATGCCGAGAGCCGGACCCATTCTACTTCCTTTCCGCACACGCCCATGCAAACATGGGCGCCGTCGAGGCTGCACCCGCGGCCCGAACTTTGCTTCCGTGTACCCGTTTGACCGAGAACAGATGGAAATATTTTAACGATAGCCGGCGCAGGCTATGCAAAGCAAGCCCGTTTGGACACTCTCGCGCCGTACTAACTGTAGTGAATCGCTTATGTTAGAATTTTGTGGAAGATCGTAGCGGCCAGCGTCAACGAAAGGACGCTGACGGTTTCGGCGTTTTAACACCGTAGCGTTAAGAGCCCTGTGTCGCAGAATATACCGCGTTGGCGTCCCGCGTCCAGCATCGGACGCCGGACGTCCAGCGTCGAACGAATTTTGAACTAATTTCCGAACCACGCATACCCAACCACTCTTTACCACCAAAGTTGCTCGTACCTTGTCTTTAATTCCTTACAAAGTTATTTCTCGGAATTTTGAGAACGGCAGCCCAGAAACATATGCAATGAAGAAAAAAAAAACAATGACAGCGCATATCTTTTATGTTATCTCTTCTCAGACTGGCATATTAAAAGTGCGAAACAACAACAGGAGATCGACCCACGCAAGAGGCCGCGTTTCTACTAGAAAGCTTGCCTTCGTGCATAGCGCTATCGCCAGCGTTTCCCGGTAAACGTAGCGGCTACATAGGCTGCAGTTGCCGGGAAGCGTGGAAGAATGTCACGGGTCTTTGAATGCTATCGCGTTCCACTCTTAAACGCGAAGCTTAAGCGCGCTCCAAATTTTGTACTGACATATTTTACTGTGATTACTGTTGATGGTCCATGAACTAAATTGTGCGATGACTGTTCCGGCATATCGCGATCTTCTGTCATCGTCATCATCATCATATTCATCATTATCACTTTCATCGCCGTTGTCGTCTACGTTTCCTTGACGCAAGAAGTCAAACAAAAGTATGTGGTTGCCTCCTTTTTTCTCTAAAAGAAAAGAGCATAATACCAGTACTACCCACGACCCGTTTTCACACGCTGCATTTAGTCATATGCGTTACTAGCAACTCGCCGAGCTCATCACGTTTTTAGAGTAATAGAGAAACTGGCTTTGCATAGACGCGGCGTGACACATCGAGTGGTGCACTGTGACGAGTGAAAACAACACAGCCGCCGTATTGGCACAGTGGCTGTGGCACTGCGTAGCGGAGCACGAAGTTGCGGGTTGTAATCTTCGCGCGGCAGCCGCATTCCAATGCAGACGGAATGAAAAAAAAGAAAAGAACACAAGTTTTAGACTAATAGGTGATCAAAATTATTCCGACGCCGAAGCGCGCGCACACGACCACACACGCACGCAAACATTAAGGAATGTCTTAGAACGTATTTTGATCATAGGCGCTCACTCGGGAACTTGTTTATTGAAAACCACACCAGCTCCTTCTACCGTTTGACTTGCTACAGCTGCTGTTGTGACATAGCAGGAGGTGGGACGACAGGCTTACTTAATGTAAACTTTTGTTAGTCATACCGCCACTTGTTTCTAGCTTAAGCTTCATCAATACAGCGATTTATCTGCATATACAGTTATGCCTCTCTTACAGCGCCCGAGTATTAGATTCCCACCTCTATTACCAAGACGAGTGGAACAGAAATTCAGCATTTCTCATAAGGTCGATCTGTTCACATTACTATCTCGGAACAAAGATAAACGTTGATGAACGTCATATGCTTAAGCTAAATGACGGGAGTGAGATCATGGCGGAAGTGAGATGCATGACGAAGATTAGATTTCGAGTGGTGGCAACGCCATTTTTTTAAAGCGGGAATGAACTGTCAAAATGATGGGAGGATGATTTATACAAACATATACCACTTTTATCTTATAACTATTTCTTCTTGAGCATTACCAACAGTATATTGTACTTTTTAAACGGTACAGAATTTTAAGGAGTTTCTCAAGGCATGTTTATTTCACATTCGGCCGGTCATTCTCACACTTTCGTTGATTTTCGCCTATATGCGACATACTCCAACATGAACCCTCTTTGCTATCCCACACGCTTCAAAGGTCGTCCGTAAGCACGGCACAACAAGAACGACAACGACGACAATGACGACGACGACGACGCTATGAGAATAGAATGACGACAATGGCATGCCGATACTTAAATGATGACAATATTTTAATGATGACGTCCTTACAATGGCGAGAAGAGGACAATCAGATGAAGACGAGTGTATGATGACGGTGGCATGACGGCGACGGTTGAAGGACGAGGTGATGACGAAGCGGAATTAACGACCATGGTGATACCACGGCGGTGTTACGACAATGGTGACAAAGCAAACGCATGGCAGCGTCGGTCCAACGTCGACGCAATGACGACGATGGCATGACAACGGAGACATTAACACGATTGTATAAAACAGCATGATTGCAATACATTGACGGACAAGGTATGACATCGATGGATCGATGAAGCTTATATGACGACGAGGGTTTCATGACGTATGACGCTACTGAAGTGATGGCGATAGTCAAATGACAGCGCGACGACGACGGCATGATGACAGTGGAATGATGACGAATGTGTGGCGTAAATGGCTGACGACGACATCATGACAAGGGTAGGATGTCGAAGTTAGAATAACGACGATGCAACCGCCGCGGCGGCATGGCGATGGCGGTATGACAGTGAATGCATAACGAAGATTGTATAATGATGACGCGATGGAGACCACGGCATGACAACGGCCCGAGGACAGTTGGGGGACGACAAGTGTATGATGACAGTATCGTGACGAGTATTATACCATGAAGCTTGTATGACAAGTATGGCATGACTACGACGGCATGACGACAGTTGGGCCGCGAAGCTGGAGGAATGACGATTGCGCGACCATGACCGCCTGATAACGACGGTGCGACAATCATCAATAGTATGACAGTGACTGCCTGACGAGGATAGCGTAAAAGTGGTGGCATATTTCCCGGTTTAAAAAAGACAGCATGATTCCAATAGAATGAAAAAGATTGACGCTTATTGAAGGACAAAGGCGGCATGACGACGACGGCAATAGTCTGATGACGACTGTGTGATGACAGTAGTCGTCATCACAGACAGTGAGATGACGGCGTGCTCACAGTCGGATAACACAGTTGGAATGACGACAATCTAATGACCATGACAGTATCCCGACGGCTGTGTAGAAAAGAAGGTACGACGATTGCATGACGATGATGGGGTGACAAGGACGGTCTGGCAAGAGTCGAATGACAAAACATTCAGTCCCCTTCCACTCTGTGAAGAAGAACGACCCGCGAAGCTGTGCATAGTGATTAATATATTGATTGATTAAAGACATACACACGTGACTTCGTTATTATACCGTCTTTCATTTTATTTTGTTACCATAGCGATCGTCGATTTATGGTCACTATGACAGACGGCCGTGGGCTGAACGACAATGATTGCAAGATTTTTGGAAATTGTCAAGCCACACGGTACAGATGATGCGTAGTTCGTAGATGGACACGTCTATAACATTGAATGCCGAACCTATCCTCCTCACGGTATTCTGTGTCCCGACAGGCATCGCCCATACGCTTGGTGCTGGCGGCCCGCTCGTCTGTGTGGCCTCCTTCCGCCGCCGCTGTGCCCATTCCCATTTCTGTTCGGGAAGGCTACCTTCACAGGCACGCTGCTGTTCTTCGTCGGACGGAAGGCGCCTACGCGAGCGTCCAGGCCCGTTGACCGACACGCACTCGGCCTTAAGCTGGATCCGCATGGCGCGTTTTTCGCGAGCGGAAAACGAGACGCGCGGCAGACGCCCGCGTTGCCGTCGACGCGCGAGCACCCGTACGAAAAAAAGGAGCGGCGCTTTCGCGCCGCGTTTTCCGGGCTGCCAGACAACATCACTCTCAACGACATGCATTTTCTCCGTTACCACATATATAATATGCCCTTAAACTTACAGAACACTACAATAAAAATACTCTTAGTATAGTTAGACAGCGACATTTTTTTCCGAAGTGTATTTATCAAGCTTAATTTCAAGCAGCAATATTGTGTGCGAAACTTCGACTATGTACCTTCCACACGCTGAGAGGCCGCTGCTTGTTTACAACTTCACATATAAAAAGGAGTGTCGGCCGCTTACTACCGAGCAGAAGAGGCGATTGCTGCTATTAAGGGGGATGCTGATACTGAAGCAAGAAAAAATGCGGGTCAGGAGGTATATGTGGGTGCGGCGAGTACCATACACTGGTAATATTATTAGCAAATTGTCTTGCCAGCATTAGCGATGAGACGTGACGCTTCTCCACTTCATTGATTAGGGCCTCGTTGAATGGATGGATGGATGGATGGAAAAACTTTATTTTCGTCAGAAGGCATGTGCGGACGATTCCGTGCTAGATGGCCATCAGCTCATGGCTGACGGCGACCTGGGTGGCCCACTCCACGGCCCTGGTCTGGACGACCGGGTCTGAGCTGGCCAACACGGCCTCCCACTGCTCGAGAGAAGGATCACGCATAATATCCGCCGGTGGCGGCGCTATGCTACAGCTCCATAATATGTGGTCATAGGTGGCCAGTTCCTGGCACCATTTGCATTCCGGCTGAACGTCCGGGTAGATTTTGTTTAACACGTATGGGCTATAGAAAGATCTCGTCTGCAATCTTCGCCAGACGCTTTCCTGCGCCTTCACCAATAGCTTGTCCGGTGGAGGGTAAATTCTCCGCTCAAGTTTATAATGGTTAGTAATGTCGTGAAAGGACACCAGCCCATCTCTCGTGGACCTCCCTGGAACGTCCGGCTCACCTGCTCGGCTGACGAAACCTCGAGCATTCATGTGAGCCGCCTCGTTCCCAGGGTTCCCAGAGTGGGCCGGTACCCAGACAATTTCCACCTCCGTAGTCCCTCGCCCCGTGGCCCGATTTAGTAATCCTGCCGCTGTGGCAGAGATTCTGCCCCTCGCCAAATTTCGGATGGCTGTTTTAGAGTCGCTGAAAATCAGGTCAGCTTCAGTATTACCTATAGCTAGCGCTATCGCCGCCTCCTCTGCAGTTTCTGAGGAGCGGGTTTTGACTGATCCAGAGGTGACTAAGCGTCCTCGCCCGTCCACCACCGCAACTGCAAATGCGTCCTTGTTCTTATACTCGGCGACATCTACGTAGACTGCCCCGTTGTACTTCCCGTACTTAGCATGTAAAGCTCTGGCTCTTGCCTTTCTACGGTTCTCGTGATGTATCGGATGCATATTTTTAGGCAAAGGTTTTATGTACATGCCCTTGTGCATTTCTCGCTTCACCTGAATTTTCATGTCCCCAGCTGGAGGATCAACGCCAATGCCGATCCCTTCCAATATATCCCTCCCTACTTTCGTTTTGGAAAGTCTACTGAGTTGCATCGCCAAGTGTGCCTCCCGCAGTTCTTCCAAGGTGTTGTGCACCCCTAATCCCAGCAGCCTTTCGGTAGAAGTATTGTTAGGCAACCCAAGGGCCGCCTTATACGCCTGTCTAATCATAGCCTCCACCTTGCCTTTCTCCGTCGCGTCCATCTTCATATAAGGCGTCGCATACACTATTCTACTGAGCACAAACGCCTGTACCAGCTTACACAAGTCTTTTTCCTTGACGCCTTGTTTACGATTGGCGATTCTCCTGATAAGTCTCACGGTAGCATTGACAGTATTTTTGAGCCTTTCCAAGGCCTCCCTATTCTTCCTGTTTGTCTGCAGATACAGCCCCAGGATCCTGATCGTTTGGACCTCAGCGACCGGAGCACCCCCCACTTTCACCTTCAGCGGTGGTGGCGGCACATAGTGCCTCGCATGTATCCCTCTTGGTTTATGCCTAAGCACAAAAAGCTCGGACTTGGGCTGAGAGCACGAGAGTCCTGCCTCCCCCTGCCTCGTTGAAGGTTGCTTTGTCCATTTTAGGTTAAAACGATTCGCGAACCAACACGATGCGCGAAGGAAATCACGGTAGCACGCGTTTTCTCTGACGCGCGCGCCAGTTCTGGCGAGAAAAAAAAAATCCTCCAAGGAGGTTCCGTCGAGATGCGCAGAGAGCAGGGCCATCTGGTGGCAAAAAAAAAAAAATATGCCACGTGACCAAATGCCACGTGACTTACCTGAACTCTGATTGGTGGACGCGCCGCGCGACGCGTTTTTTTTTTTACTCCGAGCAGCAGCCCGCGGCGGCGCGATTTCGTGACGGATCATGCTGGGCACGCGTCAAAATGACCCGCGCGTCCCACCATCCGCGCGTCAATCGCGCCTGACATCGCGCCATGCGGTTCCGCCTTTAGAGACTTTTAGCTCAGCGGGTTTACGTTGCGCTCCGCTCGCGGTCTCCACCGTTGCGCCAGCGGAGCGGCTCGCGAAAAAAGAAGTTCAGCCCGGCGGATCACTCACCCGCTCGAGCGGGGTAAAGAGCGGGCGCTCTGCTGCCCCACCTAGTGTTCCGAATAGGAGTTACTGAGAAATGAATTTGAATTACGTTTGCTATTATAATGCAAGAAATGTTGAATAAAGATATATTACATGTTCTCAGTACATTATTTGTTAATAATGTACTGAGTACTAATGTACGGGTCAGTGCCGCAGTCGCCGTCGTCGATGCACATGTCGATGCAGAACTGCGGCGTTCATGTTCGCGGCTGCCATCTTGCATTTCCCATACACGCCCGCGCGCGCTTACGCACGCTCGCGCGCTGCGTATACCCTCCGCTGGGGAGTGCTTTCCAGCGGGCGTAAACGCTGATCCGTAAAACCGCTGGCCGCCTCAGCGTAGTGCGCATGCGCAGTCGCGTCTCCGCTCGCCCGCTCCGCTCCGCTGGCCGTAAACCCGCTGGGCTAAAGCTCTCTTTTAGTTGCTTCCCACCGCCTTCGCTCCGATTACCGCTTCTGCTCACGCCGTCGCTCTTGAAGGGCACGCGGCTATCCATCGGTGCGCACAATACGCGTCCTACCCATAGCTCGGCCAGAACGCAACAACCGATAACATCGCTAGGCGATATTGACGTCACAGTAAAGAGACGCATGCAGACAGGCAGACAGACAGACAGACAGACGGACAGACGGACGGGCGGACGGGCGGACGGACGGACGGACGGACGGACGGACAGACGGACGGACAGATAAATAGATAGATAGGCTGAGAACGGCTGAAGTAGACACAATGCTAATCGCATGAAGGTAAGGGAGAGAAGAGTGCGTTGTTGATTGAAGTTTGATGGGTGCATATCTCGAAACAGACAGACAGACAGACAGACAGACAGACAGACAGACAGACAGACAGACAGACAGACAGATAGATAGATAGATAGATAGATAGATAGATAGATAGATAGATAGATAGATAGATAGATAGATAGATAGATAGATAGATAGATAGATAGATAGATAGATAGATAGGCTCAAAACGGATGAAGTAGATAAACAATGCTAACCGCATTAAAATAAGGGGGAGAACAGTGCGTTGTTAATGGAAGTTTAATGGGTGCATATTTCGAAACACAGACAGGCAGACAGACAGACAGACAGACAGACAGACAGACAGACAGACAGACAGACAGACAGACAGACAGACAGGCTCAGAACGGCTGAAGTAGATAAACAATGCTAATCGTATTAAAATAAGAGGGAGAAGAGTGCGTTGTTAACGGAAGTTTCATGGGTGCATATCTCAAAAGCGGTGGCAGCTTTATGATGTGTTCAAGAGGATATTCCTTCCAAAGTCTTCGGCTACACTTCGTAAATTGCAATATATGCCGTAAAGTAATTAGTTAAAAACCGAATTTGTTAATCATTGTTAGCTGATTTGGCATTTCACTTCACAGCGCAAGTAATGTCAACCTGTTCATGTTACCCAGCTCAAGGACTGCAGATATATCTGCCTCTGGCAATTTTACAAAATTCTGTATATCCTAGAAAACACCCAATTCGCTCATAGGAATAGTGTCCAGGAACAAAGAATAAGATCCGCTGTTGTCACCCGGTGCTACCCACCGTTCGATAGCACGCATCTATTATTATTTATCGCCAGTATTTTACACGTGCGACGTTTTCCAGCAATGACTGTGCCTGAATTTTTAAAATAGGGAAAACTAGGCAATATATTTTTTTGGCAAAATGCATGCCAATGGCTGATGAAAGAATCATCTCGAGACTTGAAAGCGCAATAACTAATTTTGACTAGATCCACAAGTGACGTAGCGTTGAAGTTCGCCCAAAATTTTCATCGCTTAAGAATTCTTCACATTTCGTGTTGATATTTAAGCTTTCATGTTTCTTAGAGTTGGGCATCTTAACGAACCTCGTGATGTTCCCTACGCCGGCAGTGCCCAAGAAGGTTCATGAGTGATTCGAGTGTCATGCTGCCCACCCCATGTCATCTTGGCCTCTAACTTGTTCATGCTGAGATTAGAATAGAACGTCATCGCTAACGTACAGCTGGTTCACTTGTATCTTTCAGACCAGCTGCCCGTCCTTTCGAGTGCAACACTGTGTAGTTAACTGGTTTCCAGCACGGTTGGTCTCGTCACAGCTTCCTGGCTGGCTGTAATGGTCTTTCTCCCGACTGGTGTCAGGGCACTGATTCCGAGATTTCACGGTACGATTGTAGACAATATTTCAGGACAAAGCTTGCAGAATTTGGTGCTGACGTGGAATGTTAACTGGAACATAAGCGTAATTCAGCGCGTATTTTGAGTACGCATTTCTCGTAACCGGTGACAGGCAGAAACATTGTAGCATATGCTTGTGCTTTCTGTACTAGTTTACTTCGATTATTCAATTCACAAACACACCGTAAGAGTCAATAATTCATGAATAATTAGTGATATATTTGTGAAGAGTCGTGAAATAATTTATTATTCAACCGGCACTCTAGGACAAACTTTGATCGGTTCAAGTTCTATGAGTCCTCGTCAGTAAAGATTAGTATTTTTTTTTATATCACTTGTTTCGGTGATCACAGAGCCGTGATGGAAACAACTATAATACAACAGTTGACAGGAAGAAGACAATTCTTAAAATCTGTATCGTATACTTCCTACGCTTCGTTCCTGATTAAGTCATACACTAACGATAATTACAACTACAACAGCAAAAACAAAAAGTATTGTACTGCTGGGCTAGTTCACTTGACATATTGCTAAACTTTACACAGCAACGCCACAGCGAATCGCTTTGTCTTGTCCATTTTGTTTCGTTGCTGATTGAGAAAATTATTATTTAAAAAGAACCATCGTGTGCTCTTATTGCAGTGTACATCGTAAAACTTTAGATGTATAAAAATTGAGTATGGCTCCTCACTTCGCCCTTCTTGTCGGTCGTGTTTTAAATTTGGTCGAGACGGCAAGCCATATACAAAGACATTTTGATCCTAAAATTGAGTATTTATCATAATATGGCTGCTCACATTGCCATAAGTTCATTCATGAGCCGTGAAATTTGGCAAATAGCCTTGAAATATCTTTATCGTATACTGAAGGGGATGTCAGTAGAAGGTACAATTATAGGGAAGCGGTTGTCAGTGAACGAATTAAGTTTATCAGCCTACCTTTCACAGGAATCCTTACAGTGATTACGTGCTGAACTTTTCAAAGTATAGTCTACGATTCTCAACATCTAAGAGCACGGTTCTGTAATGTACCCGCGTTATGACGTTTCTCGTGATAGAATTATCCTCAACAGATAACTCATGGTTAGAAAAGTATTTGAGCATTCAGACAGTACATTATAAGCGCACGAACTTTACATATTGAGTGGCGATGTTATATTATGGTTACACGTTTTAACTCTTCATCTCACCGATTTCTTTCATACTTTCGTGTATTCTTCTTTTTTTTCTTTATTGGGCATTTCCACACTCACCTTTTGAAGGTTTTTCTAATGAATATTGTAACTGATGAATAGCATTTATACGTTCTATATCTTAGGCGAGGTTACATCGGGAAATAATTCCTTTCATGAACTAGGCCTACTTGTTCGGAAGATTGTTGCTGTTAAGACAAATGGTACGTATCCTCGTAGCTTTTGCTTTTTGCTGTTTAGCGTCAGCCAAAAGCGTTTTGGGACAAAGTCATCAATGCGCTTCAGATACCACAATTTCGCTGATGTGTAATAGTAAAAAATATCTTGTTGGACTAAGACTGTGACGGGTTATCGTAATTCCTGTTGATTTCTCTCGTACAATAAACGCTTGCTGGCTTTCACATTTTTTTGTTGGCATTGTAATGTTCTCGTTTGGAAATGTACGCTTGTGCTTGTTCTTCAGAAATAGAGATTGCAACCGGATGTCGGCGAAATAAACAGTACTCACTCAGACTCACTCATAAAATTTAATTTTGGCTTACGAATCATTCGGATTCAGACTGACCGAAATTATACTCAGATACGGTCACTCAGACCCAGTGGTCAGTCTGAGTGTCAGTGAGTAAAAGTGAGTTGACTCGTGATTGAGTTTGCTGACCTATGGCTGCCATACTGTTCGTGTATTCCGCTTCTTGTACTTCTCGCGTTAATCAGCGGCGACGAACTCCATACGCTCTGGAACTTATCGACATGCAGGCTACCAGTGAACCCAACTTTGTACGTTTCTTCTGAAAAAAAAAAAAACACTCATATCAATAGCGGTTCATTAGAGAATGCGTTCCCAGAATAGCGCGGATGAAGCGACAGAGCTTTTGCTCACGCAACCGTGCAATGAGAAATTGCGAGCTTGGTCGCTGAAGGAACGGTACACGTACCATGTGGTAGGCGATACGGGGAATTTTCAGCTTTGGTTCCAGCCGTATTGACCCTGTCTATCGACCGCAACGACCATCAAGCGTCCCGAATATTCGCCACGGCTGGGCAGTCGGCGTCGCGGTGGTCCCCGTAAATGAACTCCGGAATAATTTAGCTCTCGTGCCAAAATTGTCACCCGGGATCTTGGTAGAGGCGCGGTACTACGTTACAGACGCACTGAACACCTGTCTCCACTCGCATGTAATACATGCAATGGGACGCTCGTCATCGGATACAACGAAGTTATTACTGCTTCCCCACTGCATGCATGCTAAACAATAAATGCTGGAGTACTAGCTCTGCAGAAACCCGCAAGGTGGAGAGAAATAATTAATAAAGAGAAAATCAGACATCCACCCGAACGTAGCTAAGTGCTACAAAGGAAACCCATACAGGTTACTCGAAAGAAAAGCCTCTCTGTTGAACAAAATTCGTCCCGGTCCGGGACAAATTTCCTTTAACTGCGAAGCTTTTCATTGAAGAAACCCGTATGGGTTTCCTTTGTAGGACTTAGATAAGCTGGGGTGGATGGCTCATTATCCCTTTATTAATAAATGCAGTTTTAGCTCAAAGCAGTGGCGTAGTATTAAGAGACGGCTGCTCAGTTGAGCAAGGTGGGTGGGATGCCAGCGCGAAACATCGTTTTTCTCAGTGTTTCGTGCGTGCGCAGAGCCAGTGGGCGTTCAGAGCTGGGGCTTGACTGCTTCTGTCCAACCACGACGTATAGCGCTTGCAGTCTTTACCACAGCTGTACTGCTGCTACTACTACTACTACTTCCATGACCACCATCACAGCTACTATCAGTATGCACTGACTAATACTACAAAGGAATACGAATATTCGATACAATTTACTAATGAACAAGTTGCCACTATATGATGCTATGAGCGTCTACTGTGTACATTAGTTTTAGTAAAAAAGGGATTTGATATCTAGCTGCTAGAGAATTTCCTCAGTTGCCTATTAGTGTGCGCTGTCCACAAATTGCCACTGCGTATCTTCTTACTCTGTCTATATTGCAAAGAGCAGGAAAAGCCCTACTGGTGCAACAAGGAATATAATCGATTTTATACTTTCAGCAGATCCCAGCATAGTGCAGGATGTAGAATCTTTAGGTAAGGTAAACTGCAATGGTCATAGGTTAGTGAAATCTAGGATTCATCTGAATTTGAAGAGAGAAAGAGTAAAATTGGTCAAGAAATAACAGGCCACGCTGGATGCAGTAAGGATAAAAGCAGACCAATTCAGGCTGGTACTTGCAAACAAATATGCAGCCTCATAAGAGTGACATGTAGATGGCATAGAGGTAATGCATGAAAACGTAACTAGGCTGGCTTCAGAAGCAGCAATTGAAGTGGGAGGGAACGCACCAAGGCAACCTGTAGGTATGCGCTCCCAAGCAACGAAGGACCTAATAAAGACACTCAAGACATCAGATAGAATTCGCGGAATTGTCCAAACTCATCAATAAGGAGAAAATAAATGATATTCGAAATTATAATGTAAGAAAGACTCAGGAAGCAGTACTAAATTGACGCAGCATGAAGTCAGCGAGAACAAAACTTGGCATAGGACAAGCCAAAATGTGTACACTGAAAGATGAGCAGGGTAATATCATCAGCAATATCGAAGGTATAGTAAACAAAGCGGGAGAATTCTATGCTGAGCTGTACAGCACCCATAGGAGCCACGATATGTCCATTTAAATTAGTAATGAACAGGTTGCATAAGATGCTGTTATTACTAGCCATGAGGTTAGAAGGGGTCTGCAAAACACGAAATGGGGAAAAGTGGCGGGAGAAAATGCAAAAACAGTCGATTTATTTAAATAAGGAAAATACATAATGCTTGAAAAACTGGCGCCCCTCTATGCGAACTGTCTATCGACTTCAAGGGTCCCAGAGAAATAGAAGAACGCAAATAGTATTTCATTCAACAAAAAGGCAGACTATAACAAATTGAAAAACAATAGGACCATTAGCTTACCTATAGTATTGTATAAAATACTTCCGAAGTTAATTTCCAGTAGAATAGCGGCAACACTTAACTTCAGTGAACCAAGGGAACAGGCTGGCTTCAGGAAGGAATACTGTGCAATGTATCACATCTATGGTATCGACCAGGTAATTGCGAAATCTTAAGAGAACTATCAGCCTCTCTACATGGCTTCCATAGATTACGAGAAAAAATTTGTTTCAGTAGAGATACCAGCCGTCATAGAGGCATTATGTTATCAAGGAGTATAGGAGGCTTACGTAAATAGCTCCGAAAATATCTACAAAAATTCCACAGCTACCCTAATTATCCACAAGAAAAGTAGAAAGATGTCTATAAAAGAAGGTGTGAGACAAGGAGACACAACCTCTCCAATCCTATTTACTGCGTGCTTGGAAGTAGTATTCAAGCTATTAAATTGGGTCGGCTTCAAACCTTCAATGTCCCCTTCAAACCTCCGGTTTGACCTCAGATCCTTACTACAAGATTACCATTATAACTAAAAGAAAGGTGTACAATCAGTGAATTTTACCGGTGCTAACATATGGGGCATAAACTTGCAGACTGACAAAGAAACCAGAGAACAACTTAAGGATCGCGCAAAAAGCATTGGAACAAAGAATTATAGGCGTAACGTTAAGGAGACAGGAAGAGAGCAGTGTGGACCAGAGAGCAAACGGGCATAGCCGATATTTTAATTGGCATTGAGAGAAAGAAATGGAGGTGGGCAGGTCGTGTAATGCGTAGGTGAGATAACCGGTCGACCGTTACGGTTACAGAATGGGTACCAAAAGAAGGGAAACGCAGTCGAGGACGGCAGGAGACTAGGTGGTGCGACGAAATTAGGAAATTTGCGGGTGCTCGTTGGAATCGGTTGGCGCAGTACAGTGATAATTGGAGATCTGACGAAGAGACCTTCGTTCTTCATTGGACTTAATATGGGTTGTTGTTGATGATGATGAAGATGAAAGAACAGGCAGCTCTCTTTCAATGTTTCCGCCTTACCTGAATTCTGTTATTAAATTATAGGGACACCCGAGGCGCCCTTTTTCCCGCCAGCGTCGCCGTCGCCGTGGTGTTCCGTATATAGTCCAAGGTCGATAACACAGTCGCCACAAGTCGTACGCTGTATGTGCGAGTGAAATAAAGTGAGGGAAGCCGACGATCGGGGGCTCAATGTGGCGCGCGCGAGCGAAGAAAGCGGAGAGCAAATGCACCCTTTCCTGCCGCGCGAAAGGCCATTTGAGGATGGGAGGGGGAGCGGCGTTGTGCTCCGGTACCAACTGCGCATTTCGCGACCGGCCGCAAGGGGAACTGACGATTGCGGCTCAATCTCGCGTGCCATATATGGAGGCAAGCTAGTAGGTTGTGCAACATGTGTGCTCGCCGCTCTTGCGTTGAAGCGATAGACCGCACGAAGGTAACTTCGCTCGCTGCTGCTGCCGCGCTTGCTTGCGCCAACGTTTTGACAGCGAGTGTCCGCGCTCATCGAGTGTATTGTGTTCGTGTTTGTTCGTGCGCGCTGACGCCGTGCTTGTTAATTCACTTAGTAAGCGAAAGTTTCCAAGTATTTATACCGATAAAACTACTATCCTTACTTCGTATAGCTGTGCACTAATCTGCTGTCGCAATCGCTGCTTGGCCTTGCGGGCGAAACTGCGACATTTATTTTATGTCTACGTGAGAGCTCACATTACTTGAAACTTCAGGCGCACCTTGAAGCAATCGAGAGTGGCTAAAGCTGCGCACTGATATCAGTAAATCATTACAAAGAATATTTAGCGCACTGCCGATGAAAACATACTATTCTTGACATAGCTTTATTTTCGCATTCTCATTGCACAGGGCAGTCGTGAAGATCAATTTAGAATCATAATATTATTCAGGTATTTGCGTTCTTTTGATACAGCGCTATTCTTTCTAGCTCTGGTTTATTTCTGCGAAAATCCAAGTTAAACCTCTGGTCCTCGCTCCCTGCTCGGTCGTGATGGAAGTGGACGACCCCACACGCCTGCCGGCGACGGCGGTGCCAGCGGCAGCCGCCTCCAGGAAGCGCATCGGTCAGCAGAGCGACAGCGACAGCGAGGACACCCATGTCTACTCTCTCAGCAGTGAGGACACTTCCGATGACGACTTCTAGCTTGTGCAGAGCGGCATAGCGAAGAGAAGGAACACCCGGAGTCGTCATCGTCAAGCACGCAAGCAGTAAGACACACGCAGAGGCCGGACGCCAATACTATCATATTTGTGCCCCTGCTTCCCACTGTCAACATGAAGCTACTCAACAGGCAATCTCTGTCGATGTCACTGGAAGCCCTGGTGCCAAATGAAATATTAGACATTCGAGTCAACACCTGCAAAAATCTACTGGCGGTTGATGTCCAGCATTCAGCTGCTCTGACCACTCTACGCAGCGTGACGTACATCGATGGCATTCAGGTGCGCTCTTACATCCTCTGGGATCTGACGTAGTCACCGGCATTATCTAAGACGTAGACGTCGCCATCCTTAATAATGACTTGCCGATTCTTATCAAGCCAGCCAATGGTGCGGTCATTGCTGATGTTAAGCGGCTAGGCAGTTCACGCTGCGTGAAGATTGCATTCAAGGGTAAATATATACCCTCGCATGTTAAGGTCGGACACTTCAGACATGCAATGCGGCCTTTCATGCGAAACCGCTTCAATGCCGCAAATGCATGAAACTGGGGCACGTGAGCTGCGTATGCGAAAATCAGGCAGCATGCCCCGTTGTGCCGAGCCCCACACTGCAGATAAATGTGGCGCGACTGTAATGAAGTGTTCAAACTGCTGAGGATCACATGAAGCTTCATCGAAGAAATGCCCACATATTAAGAAGGAAATAGCCATCTTGAAAGAGATGGCGAGAGATCACTCATCTCATCGCGATTTGCCGATAAAATCAGGAAGTGACGTTCAAGTCGCCGGCGCTCCTCAAGGAAGGCTGTTGTCTCTGCGACGCGCATGCCACTTCCTACAACACCACCTCCTCCTCTGCCGCCCATGCCAGACACTGTGGAAAGGACCGCGAAGAACAAGGCCACTGAGAAGACCACATCTGTAGAATCTTGGCCGGCTCTACCGAAACGACAGCATTCACCAACAGAATCACAGCAAACTTTCGCTGGACAACCCCCGACGTATACTGTCGGCGATTTGTGCGACCAAGACTAGCAGGTGGCTGATATGCTGCAATCGCTAATTAATACGATGCGCATTATACTGAACAAGCTGGAAACACCAGCAGCTCGAAGTGCTCTGCAAATACTGGTTGCACTAAATCCAGTGCTTGCTAGCATCGTTTAAGCATCATGGCTCAACCAATAGTCCCCTTCCGCACTGAAGTTAAAAGTGCGTCGATCTTTCAGTGGAATGCCAGTGGTCTAAGGACCCGTATAGCAGACTTTCGCCTATTAATTTTTACAAATCGCTTCCCCATACTGATCATTTTCGAACCAGAGATATCAACTCCACTCCGACTGTCCGGTTACCAATCTTTCGTCTCGTCCACATGCGGTGCGAGCACGAAAGTAATCATCTACATCCGCACGAACTTAACATATGTCGCTAATGCGGTAGAGCTTCATGACGACAACCAATATGTCTGCCTAAATGTCCAAAAGAAGAAAATGTCATTTACACTAATTGGAGCCTACATATCCCCAGCGGGTCACTTTGACGGCGAACGACTTAAGGAAATATTACGAATGAACAATGGCCCCTGGGTTATCACAGGTGACTTCAACGCGCATGACCAGCCATGGGAAGCACTAAAATTGACTCCAAAGGCAGGAGTCTTGCATCCTTTGCTGCCGACCATGATTTGTGCTGTGTGAATGACGGCAGCCCTATATTTCTGCGAGGCACGACCTATAGTAGCTGCTTGAACCTAACTTTGGTGTCATGGCGCTTTGCCTTGAGCGTCCATTGGTTTACGGACATAAAAACACATGGAAGCGACCATATTCCAACATACATAAAGATTAGAGGAGTTAAGCAACTCTCCTCTACTGTCTTGCGTACAGTTGATTGGTCACATTTTAAGAAGGATATGGATGACACATGTCGGGAAGGCCTTTCACACACTATCGAAGAAGCAATCGCAGAGGCATTGAAAACATCCATCTACTCGCTTACAAGGTAAGCAAAGCCAACAGACTTCGACATGAAACTGGAGAGGCTGCGTGCGGCACGCCGACAGGCGGAGAGGAGGTATCGGCGCACGAAGTCCGTCTTGGATCTGAGGGCTTCACGACGCATACAAAAGGAAGTCCAGCGTCGCATGGATAAATTGGAAGATAAGCGGTCGAAAACTTTCTGTCAGTCGCTTGATCCCCGAAAATCGCTCTCGCACATATGGAGAACGGTTAAGGGTATTCGCTCATCTCCGCATCAAAGGAAGCCCTTTGCTGCTCTGGCCCTCTACCAACTCCGCTCGGAACTTCAAGTGGCTGAAGAGTTCTGTGCACGGGTTGCTGGGTCCGTGGCCATCAATGCTGACGCAGCATTAAATGACATCCCTGAGGCAGGTGTACAGTGTACCAAAAATGAACGGGCTATTTTCACTCGAAGAGCTCGTTGGCAACCTGCAGGCGTTCTTCGTCACCAGGACATGATGGAATCACGTATGCTGCCCTATGCCACCTTGGATGTGACGCACGTGATGAGCTGCTCAACTACTACAATGAGTCTTGGCAGAACGCGCCGTTTCTAAACCTTGGAAATCGAGCCGATTGATCCCCATTCTGAAACCTGGAAAGTCTCCGCTTGAGATCTCATCATATCGTCCGATTGCGCTTTCGAGCTGCGTCGGCAAAGTGATGGTAAGAATGATTCTTGTTCGCTTGGAATGGTGCCTAGAACGATTCAACATCTATCGGGACGCCGTGACAGGCTTTCGTCGAGGTCGGTCGTCCATTGACAACGTCATTGGTATCGTAACCTGGCTCCAAAAAAAAAGCCTCAAGCGCCTATCTGCAGCACTTTTTCTTGATATAAAAGGAGCATATGACAACGTCTCCCATGAGGCTATACTGAACTCACTTGAGGCTGTTGGAGTTGGTGGCAGGATATATCAGTGGATTCGGGACTATGTGACTGAGAGGCGCTTTTTCTTACCGACTGAGGACGGCCCAACTTCAGACCATTACACCTGCCGTGGTGTGCAGCAGGGTGAAGCGTTGAGCCCTATTTTGTTCAACCTCGTCCTAGTAGGACTAGCGGAGTACCTACCACAGACAGTTCATGTCTCAATATACGCCGACGACATTTGCATCTTGGCCTCTGCGGTGACTCGCCCTAAGCTAAGAGCCAGGCTTCAGCGGGCGGCAACCGTGACGGCGTCCTATCTCCGAGAACAAGGCCTCAGTGTGTCTCCTGAAAAGTGCGCGTTGGTTGGCTTTACACGCGAAGAAATGTCATTGCATCCTGTTTCCATCACTGGTCAAGCTGTATGCTATGCTAAGACGCATCGCTTTCTGGGCGTCATCATTGACCGCAACCTCTCGTGGAGCCCTCACTGCGTCTTTCCGAAGAAGTTAGTTGCCATTACTCAGGTCTTCAAATTTCTCTGCGGGAAAAACTGGGGTACACGAGTCCATTCTATGATGCAGTTGTACAGGGTATTGTTTCTCGGACTCCTACGTTACAGTCTACCAGTGTTATCAAATGCGTGCAAGACGAACTTTCGCGCCTTGGAGAGCATACAAGGTCAAGCCCTATGCACGTATTTCGGGCTGCCTCGGTGCACCTCAACAGCAGCAACAATTGCCATCGCGGGAGACCATATAATCCAGACACATGTAGCTGTCCACTCTCTCAGAGCGCATATTCGCCATCTGTCAATGATCCCCGACCATCATTTGGCCTCCCTACCAGCCGAGAGATCTCAAGCGACTTTTTCACTAGTGATTAGCGCCCATCAAAAGAGCATACCGACATCTTTTACACCGGCGGCGAAGCCTTCATCCCTCCTATGGTGCCTGCGACAGCCTCAAGTGAATTTTGCTATTCCTGGAATTACAAAACAGTCCTATTATCCAGCGCCGGCTCTGAAACAACTTACGCTCCTATTACTGCAGCAGACGTATCATGACCACATTCATATATTGACACGTGTACTTATATTTATCGGGCGACCACGTTTCGCCGCCTAACAAATCTTATCGCACAGCGCGGGACGCGCTTGCATGTATCCGAAGTTTCTGGAAAGTTATCGATGCTTCTATCCACAGTCTGTTTTCTACGAACCTTCTGTTATCTGATTTATTCGCCTGACTCGAATGGTGTAGAACTTTGTGGAAGGCACGCGGGTCCCAACGATTAGTCTGGAACATTCGACGATCCTGTATAAAAGCCGACGCGCTTGACCCGCTGATCAGATTTTCGACGATCGCCGAGCGTGTTCGCCGCTATCGTTGTGCTATAAGTGTAGCCTGTTTTGTGGGCACAGGTTCGCCCAATCATCACGCGTTGTGTTGGCTAGCTAACCTAAAAGACCCCTCAGGACGGCTGGCACGGTGGGGCCTCAGGCTACAAGAATACGACATCACTGTAACCTACAAGTCCGGACGAAAACACTCAGATGCCGATTGCCTATCCCGCGCCCCCATTGACCCGCCGCCGCAAGATGACGAGGATGACGACGCCTTCCTTGGAATAATAAGCGCGGAAGACTTCGCCGAACAGCAACGAGGAGACTCGGAGCTAAAAGCCCTAATCGAGTATTTGGAAGGGCACACCGACGTTGTCCCAAGGGCATTTAAGCGTGGATTATCTTCGTTCACGCTTCAAAACAACCTACTCGTGAAGAAGAACTTCTCACCAGTCCGCGCCAACTACCTTCTTGTTGTTCCGTCGGCGCTACGTCCAGAAGTACTGCACGCCTTACACGACGATCCCACTGCTGGGCACCTCGGATTCTCCCGGACGCTGTCGAGGATACATGAAAGGTATTACTGGCCGCGTCTTACCGCCGACGTCGCCCGTTACGTCAAGACATGCCGAGACTGTCAACGACGCAAGACACCACCGACAAGGCCAGCAGGGTTACTACAGCCGATTGAACCTCCTCGTCGACCATTCGAGCAGATTGGGATGGATTTGTTGGGGCCGTTTCCGACGTCAACATCCGGGAATAAGTGGATCGTCGTGGCGACGGACTATCTCACCCGATTCGCTGAAACAAAAGCTCTACCGAAAGGCAGCGCAGCCGAGGTGGCGAAATTTTTCGTCGAGAACATCCTGCTGCGACATGGCGCCCCAGAAGTCCTCATCACCGACAGGGGAACGGCTTTTACAGCAGAGCTCACCCAAGCCATTCTGCAATATAGCCAGACAAGCCACAGGAGGACAACTGCCTACCATCCGCAAACTAATGGTCTCACGGAGCGCCTGAATAAGACCCTCGCCGACATGCTAGCGATGTACGTCGACGTTGAGCACAAGACGTGGGACGCGGTCCTGCCGTATGTAACCTTCGCTTACAACACGGCGGTGCAAGAAACAACACAGATCACGCCGTTTAAGCTGGTTTACGGCAGGAACCCGGCGACTACGCTCGACGCCATGCTGCCCCACGTCATTGACGAAGAGAATGTTGACGTCGCTAGCTATCTCCAGCGCGCCGAAGAAGCCCGACAGCTCGCCCGCCTCCGGATCAAGAGCCAGCAGAGGACCGACAGCCGACGCTACAACCTCCGACGACGCTTTATCGAGTACCAGCCCGGTGACCGTGTTTGGGTTTGGACCCCTATACGCCGACGAGGTCTGAGCGAGAAGCTCTTGCGTCGCTATTTCGGACCGTACAAGATCATCCGACGCATTGGCGTACTGGACTATGAGGTCGTGCCAGACGGCATTTCGCTGTCGCAGCGGCGTCGCTCACGACCTGAAATTGTCCACGTTGTGCGACTCAAGCCGTACCACCAGCGTTGACGAACTTTGGGACTTCGCGTAACTGACTTTTAGACTTGATTTCTTTTCGTTGTTTTGTTACTTATGTTTAATAAGTGTCCTTTTGTGTGTCGCTCTCTTATATTTGTAGCATCGGGACGATGCTTTTTAAGAGGGGGGTATTGACACGTGTACTTATATTTATCGGGCGACCACGTTTCGCCGCCTAACAAATCTTATCGCACAGCGCGGGACGCGCTTGCATGTATCCGAAGTTTCTGGAAAGTTATCGATGCTTCTATCCACAGTCTGTTTTCGACGAACCTTCTGTTATCTGATTTATTCGCCTGACTCGAATGGTGTAGAACTTTGTGGAAGGCACGCGGGTCCCAACGATTAGTCTGGAACATTCGACGATCCTGTATAAAAGCCGACGCGCTTGACCCGCTGATCAGATTTTCGACGATCGCCGAGCGTGTTCGCCGCTATCGTTGTGCTATAAGTGTAGCCTGTTTTGTGGGCACAGGTTCGCCCAATAAAAGTTAGGTTTGTCGTTCACAGTACTGCTACTGTGTTATTCAACGTCACGACCACGTGACAATATATACCGATAGTTCGACCTGACCTACCAGCTCAACTGCCGCTTTCGTCGTTTCAGCTAGGCAGGTTACAGTTAGATTCAAATTGTCCCACATGACTATATCTACGTCGGCAGAACTTTCAGCTCTCCGTGCCGCTATGACGTACAGTCGCGGTCAAAAATACGCGGCCCACGGCTCCAGTCGGCGGAGCGGCCGCGAGCCGCACCGCGGCGCTCGCGTCGGCGCTGCGAGAGTTTGCGCTCTGACGACAGGTATCTCCCTCGCTCTCGGGCGGATACGTAACGGACGATACGTAACGGGCGGATACGTAACGGATACGGACGATACGTAGGGAGATACCTGTCGTCAGAGCGCAAACTCTCGCAGCGCCGACGCGAGCGCCGCGGTGCGGCTCGCGGCCGCTCCGCCGACTGGAGCCGTGGGCCGCGTATTTTTGACCGCGACTGTACATGACCGCACAGCCAACAGAGAAGTGGGTCGTATTTTGTGTTTCTAAGGCAGCTCTTCATAGTATAATATCTGCGTTACACCACAGAACTTAGGAGAAGATGATGTCTGACATCAGGTAAGTGCACCATCAAGCTCTGGAAAGAGGACACCACATTATAGTTCAATGGATTCCTGCTCACTGTGGCATCATCGGCAACAACCTAGCTGACAAGGCTGCCCCGTGGGCCCACGAAGATACCAAGACGCGTCCAACACCTTTAGCGAGGTCGGACGCTGCCAGCGAACTGCGCCTACTTGCACGCAAGAAGTCACAAGATCTCTGGCTTTGAAGTGTGTTCAATTGCAGATTACGCAAAATGGTACCCACGCTACGGCTACAACTATCATCTAGCCTTTCCCACGGCGAAACAACCTTGCTGTGCCACTTGGGGCTGGGAGTAGCATTCACGGACGCATACTCCTACCGTACGGGAATGGCCGAGAGCCCGATGTGCGACTCCTATGGGTGGGAGGAAACCATCCAGCACCTATTGTGTACCTGCCCTCGCTACGATGTCCAACGCCTCTCTCTGCGGGCAACTTTACACCGACTAGACCCGAGACCGTTCACCGAGTCAAAGATACTCAGGCCGTGGCCACACCCGTCACTGGCTCGATAAGCGATTCGTGCACTAGTGCAGTACTTGAAGTGCACCGGTTTAAGAGACCGTTTATAGTGTCCTTGTGTATGGTGTCCCTCCTACGCGTACTCAGTGCTTACTCTCTCCCTTTCTTCCTCTTTCTATTTCCCTTTCCCCCACCCCCAGTGTAGGGTAGCAAACCGGATGCTGTTCTGGTTGACCCCCCTGCCTTTCCTATCCTTGTTCTCTCTCTCTCTCTCTCTCAGGTATTTGCATTACTATAATTACTACTTTCAATCAGTTTTCATCAAACGTGGTGGCCCCCCTTCATCTGATCTTCCACTGCACAATGGTGATGCGCCAAGCACTCCGTCTATTAGTGGAAAGACCGCCGCTGTCACGTGGCCCTGATGGCATTCACATGGCTTTAATTGAATTCTTCAGTGATGTGTTGTCTGCAATTCTAGCGAAAGAGAGAAAAGGGTTATTGAAAGGCAGGGAGGTTAACCACGACTGAGTCCGGTTGGCTACCCTGCAATGCCAGAAAGAAAAACGGCAGGGAAAGATAAAAATAATCTTTAAATTATACTTACATAGACAACACCGTCCTCAATACCACGAAAAATCTCCCGTGTTATTCTCGTCCGTATTTCCGGTTTAAGAACCAATATTTCCCCCGTGATCTGCTTGGAAATTGTTTAAGTTTGTCCTGCACACATTACTGGCATGCAGTGTAGGGAGCAGAACAGTGCCTAATCAATAAGGGTTTATACCGGGCTTGTTATTTCACCTAGTATGCGAATGTTTGCACGTTTATACGGCCGATAAAACTACTATCCTTACTTTGTATAGCTGTCGGCTTATTTGTGTGCGCAAAGAACCTTGTCACCTGTGTTACCCACGCATCGGAAGCGGTCGAGAACACATTTCCATTGGACGCTCTCAAATGTGGCCAAAGACAGGCGTCTAATGTCAGTGATGTCGTGTAGCTCCCAAAATTCTACAAAAGCGGTGTTTCCACGTCTCTAACGCCTTTAATGCAAGACTACCTGTAAGAAATTCAATGCTCCTTCATCTTGTGAAATGCGCGCGACGTCGTACTTGGATTTCGAGGCGTGCTCGACGACACCAAACACAAACCCAAGAAGGAACAAGCAGCAGCCCGAAACAAAAATTAAGATAGAGGGCGCCAAACTGAACAGGCAGAAGAAAAAGCAGGAGAAGAGCGCGAGGCACGAGTGCAAGCGAACGTGCGCTGTGGTGCTCGGCAGGCTGGCGACAAGGAGGTGGGGCGGGTTAGTAAAATGGCGACCGAGCGCCCCTAGGCAGATCCAGGAGAGAACCTTGCTAGCCCAAGGAACCGGACTATTCCGTACGACGATCCACGGTCGAGCTGTGCTTGGTGGACGGGGCTGACTGGCCAGTCTGATGAGAGGGCGTTGGTCCCGCCGGCCGTTGCTGAGCGCTGATCCTGCACCCGAGCTTACCGACGTCTCCCCAAGAGCGCAGCTGCGACCCATTCGCCGACCGTGCTGATCGCGACCGCCAAGCTTGGGGTGGATGACAACGTCGATAAGGGGGCGCTGCGTTTCGTGCACTGTCGTGTCCTCGGTATAACCACCCCGTCATCTAGGCCGACGCAACTCTCCCGGCGAGTTTGTGATCCCACAGTCGCTGTGAAATTATGGCAGTGGAACATTTAGCGTAGCCCTGCGACTGTTGTCGCGTTCCGCCAATTCGTTTATGCTTGTTACGACTGTATCTTTGTCTCAGTTTTTCTAAGTTGTAATTGTAACTTTTTCTATTTCTTGAGTGTAATATAAACAGATCATATTTTGTGTGCAAAGGGCCTTGCCTGATATTTGCCCCAATGTTGCCCTTTCGTGCGCGATATATCTTCACAAAAACATCTTGTTACGCATCTCAAAGGGGCAGTCCTCAAGCACGTACATAACTACCAGTAGTGCACCACAGGTACCACGTTCTTGGAACACCTCTCTTCTATCTGTAACTTATTCATCGGAATCAATGAGAAAATCTGCTTTCAAGCTTTATGCGTGCAACATAAAGATGTGCCGAAAATTTGCAAACTTCGAGACTGCATTCAACTTCAACAAAACATATCTGAGTTGGCCGGTTTGCGCGTCAAAAAAAAAAAAAAGTGGTGTTAAACGGCCGAAAGAAGAAAGTGACGTCAAATACATACAAGACAAATTAGGTTCACTTCTTTTACCAGCTGTGCAAAGCGACACTTTCTGGAGAGTGCGAAGATATTTACCGTGTAATAACCTTTGATTCCAAGCTCACCGTCTCCTCCAACATTGCCTGTGCACCCTGGGCACAGCAAGTCGTATGTCGAGGGAGTTCAGATGCTCAGGTGTGTTTCTTAAGCTGTGCATATCCCTCTGATGAAATACGCCACGGTCGTTTGGAACAACACATATCGGTATAAGGAAGATCGAGTAGACAAAGTTCAGATGAAAATGTTCTGTATACAGCCATATCAGAGCTTCAGGCAGATCGGTCGTGAACAACATCTTTCTCTCAGTCCTCGCTCAGTCTAAAAGACCTGGGCAGCAGATGCATCGAACCTCACTTATGCTTGAATTGTATTATGGGGCTTTACGTGCCAAAACCACTTTCTGATTATGAGGCACGCCGTAGTGGAGAACTCCGGAATTTTTGACCACCTGGGGTTCTTTAACGTGCACCTAAATCTAAGTACACGGGTGTTTTCGCATTTCGCCCCCATCGAAATGCGGCCGCCGTGGACGGGATTCGATCCCGAGACCTCGTGCTCAGCAGCCCAACACCATAGCCACTGAACAACCACGGCGGGTTCACTTATCCTTCTCATTCAAGCTTCTAAACGGTCTCGTTGAGTGCACAGAAATATTAGAAAACGATATTTTAAGAATTCCGCGAAAGGTAACTACTATGTCTACACCTTATAATGTAACTACAGTTCGTGCGTCAGAAAGAAGCCTTTGGTGAGGACTTTGCGGGTCTGCAATGAAAACTTACACGAGGTCGACATATCTTACAGATATTTTGCCACTTTCCAAGTAGCGCTAGAATCGATCTCATACCTTATTTTCATAAGTCTCACTCTTCTTTTGTAACATTATATGGTAAACAGTTATCGTATAAGATGTGTACTCATTTTTTCCTTTTAGTTGATATATATATTCGACTTGTTCCATGTAGCAGCTATCATACGCTTGGTGTCTAGACTTCCAGAAATGTTGCTCAACGTTCTTTTTGTGTGTTATGTGTTGTATATTGTTATTTTATGCCACGATACGCTATGTTATGTGATATCTATTATACATAATAAACCTATCTCTCTAACCCAGCAAAATATGGTGGACGCTTCACCGGCTTTGTGTGTAAATTATACTAATCCTCATGTGCGCCAGCAGGTTGCTTCTGAATACATTAACAATATTGGTTGGTGGATTAAATATAATAATTATACCACTATGCTCATTATGATATTATTATTATTAGTAGCCGCAGTAGCAGTTAGTGGAATTAGTAGCATTTCTTTAAATGTCTCTGCTTTACGGCGCACTTTCGCATGGGGCACAGACTGTGCGGGGAGAGGCGGGGGAAGAAAACAGCCGCGGCGAGCCTCGGAAGAAAAACAATCGAGTTCGATTTATTCGACCTTGTTTTCTGGGTCACAGGCGTCGGCGGACGTTCCCCCTTTTTGTCCCGTATTTTCGAGTACGCGTAGGGAAGGAAGGGCAAGTCCAGACGTGCGTGGCTCGCCGTGATGACTTCACTGAGCCTGACGTGTTGGGTCCCTCAAACGGCATCATTCAAAGTGGTTCCAAAACGCATACGGTACTCGCGACTCCCTCGTCTCCGACTCTCAACCCGCCTCCTGGGCGATTCTGTCTGTTTTCTTCTTCTGCTGCTGCTGCTTATTTTTTCGTTCATTCTCGCGTGTGAGACCTCGACGGACGTGCATACCTCTCTCTCGCCACCTATCCCAGAACGTCGCTTTCTCTCTCTCTTTCGAGCAGAGACTGCTCGCACACATTGACGCAAGGCGGGCTTCACTTCGGCGCGCATTCCAACGGTCACGCGAGTTTGCGTGGCGGAGTTACAATAAAGCGAGCCACAAAATCTGGACGTGACTGCGGGCGCTGAATTACGACGGCGCTACTCGGCGCACGACCCAAGCTCCTCCGTCTCCTTCACCGGCAACCCTTTCCGGCCTCCGTTCCCGATTTCTACGCTATTTTCCTGCCGTTTCCCCGGTGCACCCTTCCAGCTACACCCCACTTCTTCTGCCCATTTGCACAAATGCGAATGGTCTACGTGAGCCGGCAAAGACGGTGGTTTTTTGTAGCGTGCTGCCCGGAGGAAAAAGAAAGCGATGATAAAAGAAAGAAACTGTACAAACCGGGAACGGAAACGGAACGGGCATTTAGTAAACGAGCGGTGCTTTCCGCGAACACCGCTTCGTGTTGAGGACTGCCGAAATGTCGGACTCGACTATTGTTCCCTCTTCCGCCGCTAGAGCCGCGCTTGGCGGCGTCGGTGGCGTCGGCAAGGTTGCTTAACGGGGATTAACGAACTGCTTCTCAGCGCTTCTGTATCGTAGCCGAGACGAGTGCACAACGAAGCCGAGCTTCGCCTCCGCGTTCATCTGCATTGCCTCGGCGGGGTCGTTTTCGGTTCGGGAAGTCGCGTCGCTGCTACGCAGGGATCCACGTTCCTCTGGTTCTCTTCGTGGGGCAGGGATGGCTCGTACAATACAAAACCAAATCGCACGCTGCGCAACTGTATCCTATGCGCAATGTGTGTGCGTGCGTTCAGAGTGCGCATGGACACGCCCCTTTGCAAAGCGAAGAATTGTCGGGCAGGGCCTATCATTATCGATGGATATTAAGCAACTCGAGTACGTTGTCAGGGATTTCGAAACATGAATACAGGACGACGTGGGCAGCAATCGCCATTTGCAAGGCGTGTCCGGCTTTTAGCGGTTGCGTCGAGTACGTACTAGTGCGTTTCGCAATTCACCGTGTCCATTTTTAAAAATCTTTTTGTACGGGGCATTCATTGCCGTCATTTTGTACCTATTGAATTATTTGTAACGTATGTGATGCAACAATCACGAGCGGTATGGCGTATATTTAATATTCTATCATATCTATCATATCATATCGTATAAAAATATTCTATCATATTGTATTACTAATTTCGTTCCTACTAAGACTAAAGTAACGCGAAAGAATAATCCTTGGATTACTCGAACTGTAATTCATGCCAAACGGAAGGTCCGGCGACTGAAAAAAACGCAACGGCGCCGCCCATCAGAACGAACAGCCGAAAAATTAGCATTAGCCACTAACGATTTAAAATCTAAAATCAAACTAGCTAAAGCATTCTATTTTTCAAATACGCTAACAAATTTCCTAAAAGATTCTCCCCAGAAGTTCTGGCGTTACTTAAATCCTAAAGTACATAATGACAGTCACCCGTCCTCGGTGGAAAATCGAAATACTGCAACCACACTGAATAACTACTTTTGTTCCATTTTTACTACAGACGATGGAAACGCACCCCGCAATAGCCCCTGCACCGGCAAGCAACTAGGGCCCCTTACTGTGACTGAAACTGGAGTCTTAAACCTACTACTAAATTTAGACACTAAAAAAGGATCGGGGCCTGATAACATTTCTAACACATTCCTGCGCAGATATGCCGAGTGGATTGCAAAGTTTTTAGTAATACTCTTTAACAAATCCCTGTCATCCTGCACCCTTCCTAAAGAATGGAAAACAGCGAAAATAACACCAATACATAAATCAGGAAGCAAATCAGATCCTTCAAACTTCAGACCAATCTCACTAACCAGCACAATATGCAAGCTACTTGAACACATCATCTTAAAGCACATAACAACCTATCTAGAAGATAACCAAATTCTAACGCCTTTCCAGCATGGCTTTCGAAAGGGACTTTCTACCGTTACTCAACTAATTGAACTCGTGCATGACGTAACCACCTCTATTGATCACCAAAAACAAATTGACCTTATTTTCCTAGACTTTTCGAAAGCCTTCGACCGTGTGTCACACCCAAAACGTATTAGGAAGCTTGAACTAACTTTAGGAACTGGCCCGATTTTAGACTGGATTACTGATTACCTCACTAACCGTACTCAGTTTGTCGAAATTAACAACGAGAAATCCGTAACAGCCGATGTCACATCAGGTGTACCACAAGGAAGCGTCTTAGCCCCAGTGTTATTCCTAATTTTTATAAACGACCTTCCTGCTAACATCTTTAACAACATTAGACTTTTTGCCGATGACTGCGTGCTATATCAGGAAATTAACTCTGTCGCCGACCATATAGCTTTAAATAACGCCATAGCATCAGTAACCAAATGGTGTGAAGATTGGCAGATGACTATTAACGTTAATAAATCTGTTGTATTATCTGTAACTAGGAAAAAACATAGATCACTCTTTCAGTACACACTAAACAGCATTCCTCTCGTTTCTGTCTGTGAATACAAATACTTAGGCATATTACTAACCTCTGACCTCAGATGGGATGCTCACGTTAACAAAGTCACGGCAACCGCACTAAAACAGTTATTTTTCATTAATAGACGCCTCAGACTAGCACCATCTGATATAAAGTTACTACCATATAAAACATTTGTCAGACCGGTACTAGAGTATGCAAACGTAGTTTGGTTTCCTTTCACTAACAAGCTGATCAAAAAACTTGAAGGCGTTCAGAGAAAGGCGCTCAGATACATATTTAACAAACATAGGCTGGCAGACTCACCGACAGAGCTACTCAAACAAGCCGGGATGCTAACCCTCCAAAACAGAGCAAAACTAGCGCGCCTTAAAACCATTTACCAACTCATAAATAATCAATTAAATCTGGATACCTCACGATACATAACGAAATCTCAAACGAGGAAAACACGTCATAACCCCCCACACACACTAAACGAGTATTCATTCCGCACTGACACTTTCAGGTACTCATTCTTTCCACAGACTATACGCGATTGGAACGCTTTGAACGTGGGCTCTGTTAATAGTTCCTCACTAACTGCTTTTATCACGCTTGTTGAAAACGATCTACTCACATCTCAGTAATTATTTTGTTTACTGTCAGTATCACATGGTTACTACCTTTGTTTTGCATTTTAACACATTTATCTGTCCAACCCAAATCTTGCAGCGTGAACCTGATTGTATATTTTCTTACTGCTACTGATGTATAAGTTTATTCTGTGTATTAATGTGCATTTCCAAACCGTTATTATTGTCATGTTTGTATGTCAGTGTACTTTTTTCAATGCCCTTTCTGTTACGATCCCTGACGGGATTGACAGTATTGAATAAATAAATAAATAAATAAATAAATAAATAAATAAATAAATAAATAAATAAATAAATGCCTTTTTTTTTTCTTCAGACTAGTGGTGTCTGGAAAATTGTGCTTGTGTCACTATTAATGTTTTCAGACCTGAAAAAAAATGAATAATTATGCGTGATGTGCAACGTCGCCAGCAATAGCTGCTTGTTTAGAATATTTTTTTTCCTCATGGGCATTTCCCTTCACTATGTATACTTATTAACAACTAAACCTTGACCCTAAACTTCTGTACTGGCTTGTGGCTTTTCTCACTAACCGTTCACAGTTTGTTTCTGCTGACGAAGTAACCTCTAATCTGAGTCCTGTTTATTCACGTGTACTACAAGGCTCCGTGCTTGGACCCTTCCTATTTCTCATATACATTAACGACTTACCTTCCTGTGTTTCATCTCAAATTCACCTATTTGCTGACGACTGCGTAATTTACACCAAAATAACTCACGATGAGGATGTAACCAGGCTTCAAGCTGACCTTAACGCCGTTTCTGCATGGTGCAATTCGTGATTAATGGAACTAAATGTTAGCAAGTGTAAATTCATTCGTGTATCTGGAACTACCAGTGAACCACCTGTGTACTCCCTTAATAAAGCTCCATTAGAATTGGTAACAACTTGCAAGTACCTTGGCCTTCACATCACCTCTGATCTTACTTGGAATACCCACATTACCCATATAATATGTAACGCTAACAGAATGCTAGGTTCCTTACGACATTACTTTTCCAAAGCACCTTCTTCCTTAAAATTGATCCTCTATAAATCTCTAATACGACCTGAACTTCAGTCTGCTGCTTCAATCTGGGATCCAGGTCAAGTAAATCTAATGCACTCACTGAAAATGGTTCAGAATAACTCTGCTCATGTCATTCTTTCTAACTATAATAGATCCGTGAGTATCAGTGCCATGAAATCTAGCCTTAACTTACCGTCCTGGTCATCACGTCGAAAAATGTTCCGTTTGTGCCATTTTCATAAATTATTTCATAACCCGCTGCTACGCAACAAACTTATTTCTCCGCCTCCGTATGTTTCGCCCAGACTAGATCACATTCATAAGGTCGGCATTTCATTATGCAGATTCAATGCTTTTTCGCAGTCATTTTTACCATGCACTTCCAATGAGTTGAATCACCTTCCCGCTTCAATGGCCACTATCGCAGATAAACAACTATTCAAGAATGCCATAGCTAGCACTGTGTAACTAGGAACCTTTTTCTTCACATTGTTCAACCTGTACTCGCAAACGCCATAGCTAACATTGTATATCTAGGTGCCATTTGTTAAATAGTTTTGTATATACACACACACATATATATATATATATATATATAATTTTCTGGACTAGTAACTCCTGTTTGTTGAATTTACCCGTTTTGCTTGTAGCCACTCCCCTCTATAATGCCGTAATGGCCCTGAGGGCATGATAAATCAATAGATAAAAATAAATATTAATTTCTCGCCTCATCTCTGTCTTTCTGCGCAAATCTATAGCATTGGTTAGTTAAGCAAGGGGTTTCTCCAAAATGGTTCACCTTCCGAAATCATGAAGTGAATTGGTAAAACAAAATCGGGGATCTCGCAGTTCAAAGGCATATGCATGCAGTGCATACCTTATGTCCACAATTCAATCTGTATAAATATTATCTCAAGATTTACTTACGTCGTACACTATCCAACTCACCAAAATATAGTAAGCTACTATTATATAAATCGCTAACCCGTCCTTTTCTTGACTACGTATTTGTCATTTGGAACCCTTATAAGCAGTGTGAGATTATGAGGCTAGAAGCAATTCAGAAAAAGCTGTGAGATTCATATGCCACTGTTATGATCGTGTCTCTTCACCCTGTTATGCACTTCGTTCCTTGAATTTAACTTCGCTCTGTTCAAGTCACAGCATAGCATCATTAGATATCTTGCCGCATCATCAACTCTTCCGTCAGTCCTTCAAAAAACAATTATGCTAACCTCGCACCAGAGTCATCGACGAGGCGATATCACAACTTCAACTTGACGCCCTACTTTGCATGCCACTAATATGCTTAAATTCAGCTTTTTCCCTCGTTCCCTAGAACGCTGGCGTTCCTTACTTGGGTCTATTCTCTCACGCCCACCCCGAAGTTTTCTATCTGCCATCCAAGATGCATTGCCTTAGCACGTCACCCTCATCGTTGTATGGTATTTTGCTGTGTATAATTTCCCTCAGTTAACCCACTCCTGCTATAGCGATTATTGCACTGCAGGGTGTATAAATAAATAAATAAATGAATAAATAAATAAATAAATAAATAAATAAATAAATAAATAAATAAATAAATTTCTTTTTCGGAGCACTACACTGGAAATTCTGCCTTAAGGATTAGCTACGACACAACAACTTGCCAAGAAAATGAAAAAAAAGGAGTGCTGCCAGCTACTAAGCAGGAAACCATGTAAGGCACTTGTGTGGCAGTTTACCTGAAAAAAACGATGAAGCACTCCTGCAGAGAATGACTACACCATGGACTAAGGCAAACAGCTGCAGGTGTTTTGTATATTTGTGGGGCAAGTTGAAAACCGGGACCAAGGGCAAAAAATAGAAAAAATATCCCCAAAAGTAGAACTGCTGGTGCGTTTTACTTTGTAAGCCAAATAAAAGGAAAGGACGCCTACCGGGTAAAGTAAGGGGGGGGGGGGAGGTCATTCTCCGTGAGTGTACATCTAGTGGACATGTCAGTTTCGTCTGCTGCTAGCGTGCTGCTAGCGTGCTGCTTGGCTGGGGTTGGTTGTCTCTTTCACATGCCGTACCCCAGTCCAGCCAATCATAACTTCAGCCATCGACAAAATGTGCACCTTCAACTAGGTGGATTCTTACAGAATAGCGCCCCCACCGTTCCGGTCTCTGACGATTCCATTTGATCAAGAAGGGGACACCGAAAAACATCGACAGTGGCAGGATTACTCGAGAAACTTCAGAAAGTGACATTGGCTTCATGACTATGCAGCTTTTCACTAACCTTTCAAAAAGACGCGAAGTCTGTTTAGTGGGTTCTAGTATTGAAAGAAGCATATGTACAGCACAACTTTGGACAAAGCACACTTACGGCAAAAGGTGAGGCTAACAAAAAAGAACAAACCTGCTTTGCGAATCATTTATTCCCTGCAGAAACGGGCATTGCAAACCGTCCTCCTTCATCTCCATTCGAGATGACACCACGTTCTAATCGGCAGTTCATCACCTGTACAAAACGACTTGTCGGCTTTTCTCTTTAACGTTAAGTTGTTACGTCTTCCACTTCTTTCTTTAACGTCCGAGGGGCATTCAAAATAATTAAATGGAATTGAACGCAAATACAAACATTTAATGTTGAGAAGCGAAGCATACAAGTCAACACAGAAGCTGAGAAAGCATATTAAACAGTAATATACGCTGACTAGTGCTGAATAAAAAAAAAATACTGTCACACTCTAGGCAGACGTTGAACTAAATATCGACAAGTGCAAAGTCGATATTCTCTACAGCAACTGAGCCGAGAGCTGTCACTGGTTGTGACTGCCATATCACGGTAGCTGTTTCGCTCTGCTTGTGTCAACAAATATGAGGGCCACGTGATGCAACCGAGGTGACCGATGCGAACGGAACTATAGGCAGAGGGCTGGTGTACTTTGTGACGGGCCTAGTCTTTTGATACACAGCCCCAATATCCTGGACAACCACCAGACACGGGGCGCAGCAGACTGAATCCGAATGGCACTGTTCCTGAACAGGAAAGCAGAGGTCACCTGCCTGAGCACAAAGGACCCTTCAACTACAGCACAGCGGTTTCAATTTTTGAAACCGGCTGATGGCAACGAGGTTGAAGCTGGAACATCACTGCTGTGCAGCGTCACTGGGCACCTACCTTCTGTAGGCTTTTCCCTAAAGCGTGATTGCACCAGATGTTCCCCAGCGTTGTACTTAGCACCTTTATGGTAATTTGTGCACTCAACGTCACGTGGTCGTCGGTTTCTTTCTTTGGTTTTCATCATCATCAACATCGTCGTTGTCGTTATTGCTGTTATCAGTGCAGCAGTAGTAGTAGTAGCAGTAAACTAACCAACCAACCGACCGATTGACCGACCGACCGACCAACCGACCGACTAACCAACTTACTTACTTACTTACTTATTAAACAAATGATTAAATAAGTAAATAAATAAATAAGTAAATAAATAAATAAATAAATAAATAAATAAATAAATAAATAAATAAATAAATGGTAGCTGTCACTGTAGTTCAGCTCCTAGAGCATCACTAACCTCATGAGGAGTTTGTGGTTTTGGCTTGCATTGGAGACAGACAGACAAATAACTTTAACTACAAGGTCCTGAGAAGTTTTGCCCTAGGACAGAGCTGCGGGCCGCTCCCACGTGGGGACTGGTAGGCCGAGCCTAACGGCCACATCGTGGGGTCTCTGGACAGCCCAAGTTTGACGTGAAAGTTCTGAGCTCTGAATGGCAGAGCTGCATTTTTCTTTCGTGATGCTATTAGGTCCCTGTAACGAGGGGCTTTGGCAGAGCATGTGTTCGAGATTGCTAACCGCCCCACAGTAGGGGCAAGTAGAGCTAAAGCCTTTGGAGGGACCGTATGGTAAAGGGTCAGGTTTGGATAGCACTTAGTCTGAAGCATACGTAAAGTGGACGCCAGAGGTCTAGCCAGTTTGCTGTGAGCGAGAGGATAAGTCCTCCTACCCAGGTGATAGTGCGTAGTGATTTTGCTGAAAGTAGTGAGAGTGTCCCGAAACTCGAGAACCCCTGAGTCTGAGCTCGATCCTGCTCCCGCGCGGTTGGTTAGTGCGCGCGCTTGGGAGTGGGCGATGTCATTGGAGGAAAATTTATTTTATCCCTCACAGAAAATATAATCTTGAAATAGAATTATAGATACACTTGTTGCAATTTTAAATATGCTTTTGTTTTTATAAAATATTGGCTGTGGCGTTAGCGGCTGGTTAGCTCTGTTCTTTCTGCGCACGGTGTTATTTTTACTTAAAGGCGCTTCTGTGCTACTGTCACCATGTTACAAGCTCTCACGAGACGCATCTAGACTAAGATGCTTACATGCAGAGTTTGATACAGCCATCCTAATAATATTTGGCTCTCTCTTAGCTTATTGTTAACGCTGTGGTATTTTCACCACAATCCGTGAATCATCGCAGGCTGTACAACGGCCCCCTTTATATCGTAGCTCATGACGGGCTGCGTCCTTCTATCTAACCATCAGCGCAAGTAAGATGCAGCAATACTTGAGTTTAAACTAAACCGAGCAATACAACTCTATTAAACAACCAGCAACCATTTCAGAACTACCCTAGAGGAGCGTGGAAACTCATCGATGGGAATTTTGTGAAACTCAAAAGGAAACTGAAAAAAAAAAGAACATGGCGAAACGGAGCACGAGCAATCAACTAGCTCCGTGGGCTCAGCCAGTACGCGAACAGATTTTCTTCCATAAGCAGACCGGAAGGAACCTGGTAAAAAAGCCTGCCACGTGAAAGATTGAATGCTCTTTATGGCAGCATTAAGACGCAGCCAAGCTTTATACGGACTGCGTGCATATCTATGCCACGCTCGTGTAAGCCAGCTGATACCCCGTGCTGCTCCTGTCCGCCGCTCTATTGTGGTCGGCTGCGGCGCGGTATGCGTGGTCTTTTACTTTGTCGTTCGCGGGCCTACGTCGGGCGGCCCTCCATTTATGACCGCGAGCTGCGGCGACCGCCTACAAAAGGCCACGACAGCGCTCGGCACGCGTAAAGTAGGAGAGCAGAGGTTGTAGAGGAAGAGAGGGAGGGGGAAGTGGAAGAGGTTCTTTTGTGACCCCCTTGATGGATAGCGGCTGCGGCCGCGGCATCTTTGCGCTACAGCTGCCGGGCCGTGACCTGGCCGGGGCTGGCCCATCGCAACGCCATGAGCCGGCTCGTAGTGTTGCTGCCGCTGCGGTCGCCTCCTAATTGATCGTCGGCACGCGCTGTTGCTGCCCATGGGAGCAGAGGGAGCTCCTCCGGGTAAAGCCTTCGCGCCTCCGTAGCGGTGCCCGGGTGGACGCGGTGTTCTTTGACCCGGCGGCTCGTACGTCGCGCTGTCGTTGGATGGCCGGCTCGGGTGCTGTTTGAGGACGCGTCCTGGTGCCTGTGGCGACATGTGTAGCCGCTGGAGAATAATGGGCTCCCCGTGGTGCGGTGGAAGTTTTGCGCGTGTATCCTTCAAGTGATTACGTGGCCGGATTAGATACGTTGCTCTTTTACGATATCGTAAACACGTGCCCAATGTCCGCAGCGGCTTCGTTAGCTTTGTTTAGCAAGCGTCTGCAGTATTCCTACCGATACTGAAGCACGAGCTGTGCACAGATATCTACACAGAAATGTCCAGAGCAAACCGTCTGTCGGTGCAACCACAGTGGCAATTAGTCAACTCAGAAGATGTTAATGCTCGATGTTGGGCTTCGAGAAGAATTGAGCCGCATTGTAAATTACAAACGACGAGTGCCTCTGAAATGTCGGTCCTAATCATCATGGAAAGTGCCTTACGCATTAGCAACCATGCAGCTTCAGCTAGTGAAAGCTGAAGCTGAACCTTAGTGCACCTGCTTATGGAGACACAAACAGCTGTCGGATTGCACTAGAGCGACGCGAAGCCTCAACAAGAGCAACTTATCATGTCTTCCTCACATAAGACATTTACAAGGTTTGCATACACAGCACATTAAGAGTATCCTCCTAAACAGGCCAAATTAAAGCGGTTGCGGCGTTATCAGGTGCCTCTGTAACACTGCAGACAGCCTGAGAAGCTACACAGCCACTTCGAGGTGCTCACAGCGCACACAACAGGAAATAAGGAACATGGAAAGAGTGAAAGAACTCTGACGTAGTGAACCTTGCGTGGAACTTTCGGAACATGAATTGAAATATGTTGCCAGGTTTCGAGGCAATGTGAGACCTAATGCCTCACTGTCTGAAAGTCTAATTTGTTTAGTCTGAAAGGCTAATATCACTTAAAAAAAAAAAATGTAACTGATCAGTTGAAAACGACCTAAGTATTCATTCCTCTAGAACTAAACACATGTTGTTTGGGGCTGAAAATATGCAAGCCACTTTGAAAGAAGAGTTTAGGATGATTTGCTGAAAGACTGAAGTCACTGAACCTGTAAAATCTTTTGGTGCACATTTTGACCAACACATGACCTGTTATAATCATACAGATTTCCTTGCAAGCGAACTTTCCCAAATCACTGGTCTAAACCATTCACCGAACTTTCTTCCCCGTTCCAATAAGCAGTTAACATAAAATATTTATTCACTAGCCACTTAAACTACCGTTGCTTTGCATGGGGTACGACTTCTGAAACAAACATTAGAAACATTAGAAAATTAGGTAATTGTACGCAGTAGGAATGAAAGCTGTTCGTGCTATATTTAATCATTTATTTCTTTATTTATTTCACGTACTTTCAAGGCCCGAAGGCGTTACAGAAAGGAGTGGAGTCAAAACAAGAAGTAATGCAGTAAAAAATACGAACAAGAAATATTAACAAAAAATATTGACAAAAGGCATTCTGAACGGCGGTCTTGAAGTTAGTAGGGTCGGTGATGAGTGCGATTCAGGCGGGAAGAAGATGTAAGAAGACGTACGTCTTCCCATCAGCCCCGCTATTTCAAGAGCTTAGAACTACGAAAATTACAAATGTTCTGTAATACCGTGCAGGAATAGCCTATAAGAACGAGCACGAATAAATATAAATGTTATAGAATTAATAGCCTAACTCAACAAGCGCCAAACTCCCCGCACGACCAGATTTACGGAATACTGATACCCAACTAATTCACTTACCAATTATTGCATGCAAATGCTATCCTCTAGGCTGCCTCGGCTGCCTAGCCTACACAATGAACTAGCTGATGAATGAGGAAATTAATGTACTGTCGTGTTATACAGCTGATATTTTTCTTCTTTTTCACACATCTATATGATCCAATTATGTATTTCTTCATGCATCAACAGTGTCTGATTCGATTATGATTAAAATATGTCTTTTTGTTGATAACATGACCAACGTATTTGCATTTCTATAGTTATCATGGCAGGCATCATCATCATGATAACTATAGAAATGCAAATACGTTGGTCATGTTATCAAGGTGCCTGGTGGTGGTCTCGTGCGGACGATGCCCTCTCGGTGAGCGCATATTTCCCCCCATCTTTTAAGAGGTTCAATACTTACAAGCATTTATCTCGCAAACCATATTTATTTCAAGGAAATTTTCCACGTCTCAATAATTGCTCTCGTCGTATTCGAGTGCTGACTGCCGTGTTAAAGTTTGCTAACGAAGCTTTCCCTCAAGTCTAAATATATTAAGGCAGTTTGTCGGGTGCATACCATGGCCACGTACGCTTATACCGCCTTCCGTTTCTCTACCACGGGTGCACTTTAAAACCACGGCGCTGCAATTTTGCTTCAGAGACTTTCCTTTCCTTCCTTCTTCACCTCCCTTAAACTGGCTCTCTCAACTGCTACACGCAGACACAAAGCAACAGCGCGCGCATTAGATCCCATAGATGAGATGAATATTTACAATTATTATTAGGGTTATAATTATATTAGAGTGCTGATTGTTGTGCTATCGTTTGTTAACGAAGCTTTCCCTCAAGTCTAAATATTCTAAGGCGGTTTGTCGTGTGCGTATCATGGCCACGCACGCTTATATCGCCTTCCGTTTCTCTACCACGGTTGCGCTTTAAAACCACGGCGCTGCAATTTTGCTTCAGAGACTTTCCTTTCCTTCCTTCTTCGCCTCCCTTAAACTGGCTCTCTCAACTACTACACACAGAGACAAAGCAAAAGCGCGCGCATTAGGTCCCATACATGAGATGAATATTTACAATTATTATTAAGGTTATAATTATATTCGAGTGCTGATTGCCGTGCTATCGTTTGTTAACGAAGCTTTCCCTCAAGTCTAAATATTTTAAGGCAGTTTGTCGTGTGCGTATCATGGCCACGCACGCTTATATCGCCTTGCGTTTCTCAACCACGGGTGCGCTTTAAAACCACGGCGCTGCTGTTTTGCTTTCCTCTCCTTCCTTCTTCTCCGCCCTTAAACTGGCTCTCTTAACTACTACACGCAGAGACAAAGCAACAGCGCGCGTATGCGATCCCATATATATATATATATATATATATATATATATATATGTTTATATATGGAAAACTACCAGTCATAGCTCTCGTAGTATAACCCTCTGGGCCGTTTCCTTTTTTTTAGAAAGTAGTCCTATTAGGGTTATTATAATTACATGAAGGTATTTCGCCCTCGTCAGCAGCAGTCCTTGAGATAGTTATTCTGGCAGCTACCTTCGCACGCTATGCGTGCCGCCATCGCACCTGGTTAAGCTTCGCCTAGACGCTAGAGTTATACTATGTCCGCGCAACCTTGAGCGATCGGAAAGTGCATTTTCCCCTCTTGGCCGGCGGGGATGGGAGGCTTTGTTCCGGCCGCAGAGCCCTCCACGTCTCAGTAAGGTGCCTGGTGGTGGTCTCGTGCGGACGATGCCCTCTCGGTGAGCGCATATTTCCCCTCATCTTGTAAGAGGTTCAATACTTATAAGCATTTGTCTCGCAAACCATATTTTCTCGCAAACCATTTGTCTCGCAAACCAAGTTTTCCTTTCTCAATAATTGCTCTCGTCGTATACGAGTGCTGATTGCCGTGTTATAGTTTGTTAACGAAGCTTTCCCTCAAGTCTAAATATTTTAAGGCAGTTTTCCTAGTCTCTAAAGCCGCTCGAGTTCGCTCTTCTGCTCGGGCAGCCATTTTTCCAAGGAAGTATGCCTTCCGACCACTCGGAATCGTATGCCTTCCAACCAATCGCGGACAACATTAGTCCCTTTCCGCGTAAGTGTGAGGCTCGGAGCAGGAGCTGTGGCGCTTGAAAATAGCCTGGGGCCTGACGAAGCAACCGACTGAGCTATCTTTCCGGGCAACATCCAAGGGTCACGAGTTCAAATCAGCTGTTATGTTCCTTTCCCCCCCCCCTTTTTCTTTCTTTCTTTTTTAATGTATTTTCCTTTATTTTATCACTGTACGGGAACCCTCCTTAAATAACAAAAACAGAAAGATATATACCTTCAAATATGTATGGCCACACATGTGCAGGTCATAAATACCAGGTTCTCTAGCCGAGTGCCACCCGTGCGGTATAACCGAGCTCAGATTTGTCCACCTTCATTGATCAAATAGGGCACCACTGTATGTTAAATGAGGCTTACAACTCTTGCGGGACCCGCCGTGGTTACTCAGTGGCTATGGTGTTAGACTGCTGAGCACGAGGTTGCGGGATCGGATCCCGGCCACGGCGGCCGCATTTCGATGGGGGCGAAGTGCGAAGACACCCGTGTACTTAGATTTAGGTGCACGTTAAAGAACCCCAGGTGGTCGAAATTTCCGGAGTCCTCCACTACGGCGTGCCTCATAATCAGAAAGTGGTTTTGTCACGTAAAATCCCATCATTTAATTTTTAATTTAACTCCTGCAGGGACGGTAGAGTATCCTCCTCCCGTGCAAGAGGACCGTGATTCAAATCCCGGGCCGCACAATTCTCCACCGGAAAATACCAGAAAAAAAAAACCGTGTGTTGAGAAAATTGCACAAACAGGCCTCGAGTGCGGCCTGATCCCGGTGACCAGAACCGGTAACGCACTCTCTCACCAGAGCAGGATTGGCCAACCTGGTGCAGTACTTGGCCACAACCTCCTATATGAACACAAGAATCAAACCCCGGCCCTGAGTCCCCAGCAGCTGCGAAGCAACTGACCACGGCGGCGGTCAGACCTGCGACGCTGCAGAGGGTGCTAAGAATCCCTGGCTCCGGAAAGGCCGCCATTGGAATATGAACCTGGCAACGTTTAACGCTAGAACGTTATCTAGTGAGGCGAGTCTAGCAGTGCTATTGGAGGAATTAGAGGGCAGTAAATGGGATATAATAGGGCTCAGTGAAGTTAGGAGGTCAAAAGAAGCATATACAGTGCTAAAAAGCGGGCACGTTCTGTGCTACCGGGGCTTAGCAGAGAGACGAGAACTAGGAGTCGGATTCCTGATTAATAAGAACATAGCTGGTAACATACAGGAATTCTATAGCATTAACGAGAGGGTGGCATGTCTTGTTGTGACACTTAATAAGAGGTACAAAATGACGGTTGTACAGGTCTACGCCCCTACATCTAGTCATGATGACCAGGAAGTTGAAGACGTGGAATCGGCGATGAGTAAAGTCAAAATAAAATACAGTATACTGATGGGCGATTTCAATGCCAGGGTAGGCAAGAAGCAGGCCGGAGACAAGTCAGTCGGGGAATATGGCATAGGCTCTAGGAATATCAGAGGAGAGTTATTAGTAGAGTTTGCAGAACAGAATAATATGCGGATAATGAATACCTGTTTCCGCAAGCGGGTTAGCCGAAAGTGGACGTGGAGGAGCCCGAATGGTGAGACTAGAAATGAAATAGACTTCATACAATGCGCGAACCCTGGCATCGTACAAGATGTAGACGTGCTCGGCAAGGTGCGCTGCAGTGACCGTAGGATGGTAAGAACTCGAATTAGCCTTGACTTGAGGAGGGAACGGAAGAAACTGGTACATAAGAAACCAATCAATGAGTTAGCGGTAAGAGGGAAACTAGAGGAATTCCGGATCAAGCTACAGAACAGGTATTCGGCTTTAACCCAGGAAGAGGACCATAGTGTTGAAACAATGAACGACAATCTTATGGGCATCATTAAGGAGTGCGCAATAGAAGTCGGTGGTAACGCCGTTAAACAGGAAACCAGTAAGCTATCGCAGGAGACGAAAGATCTGATCAAGAAATGCCAATGTATGAAAGCCTCTAACCCTACAGCTAGAATAGAACTGGCAGAACTTTCTAAGTTAGAAAACAAGCGTAAGACAGCGGACATAAGGAACTATAATATGGATAGAATTGAACATCCTCTCAGGAACGGAGGAAGCCTAAAAGCAGTGAAGAAGAAACTAGGAATTGGCAAGAATCAGATGTATGCGTTAAGAGACACAGCCGGCAATATCATTACTAATATGGATGAGATAGTTCAAGTGGCTGAGGAGTTTTATAGAGATTTATACAGTACCAGTAACACCCACGACGATAAGGTGAGAGAGAATAGTCTAGAGGAACTTGAAATCCCACAAGTAACACCGGAAGAGGTAAAGAACGCCTTGGGAGCTATGCAAAGGGGGAAGGCAGCTGGGGAGGATCAGGTAACAGCAGATTTGTTGAAGGATGGTGGGAACACTGTCCTAGAAAGGTTGGCCGCCCTATATACACAATGCCTCATGACCTCGCACGTACCGGAATCTTGGAAGAACGCTAACATAATCCTAATCCATAAGAAAGGGGACGCCAAAGACTTGAAAAATTATAGACCGATCAGCTTACTGTCCGTTGCCTACAAAGTATTTACTAAGGTAATCGCAAATAGAATCAGGAATACCTTAGACATCTGTCAACCAAAGGACCAGGCAGGATTCCGTAAAGGCTACTCAACAATAGACCATATTCACACTATCAATCAGGTGATAGAGAAATGTGCGGAATATAACCAACCCTTATATATAGCCTTCATTTATTACGAAAAAGCATTTGATTCAGTCGAAACCTCAGCAGTCATGAAGGCACTACGGAATCAGGGTGTTGATGAGTCATATGTAAATATACTGGAAGCTATCTATAACGGTTCCACAGCCACCGTAATGCTCCACAAAGAAAGCAACAAAATCCCAATAAAGAAAGGCGTCAGGCAGGGAGATACGATATCTCCAATACTATACACAGCATGTTTAGAGGAGGTATTCAGAGACCTGGAGTGGGAAGAATTGGTGATAAAAGTTAATGGAGAATACCTTAGCAACTTGCGATTTGCTTATGATATTGCCTTGCTTAGTAACTCAGCAGACCATTTGCAATGCATGCCCACTGACCTGGAGAGGCAAAGCAGAAGGGTGGGTCTGAAAATTAATCTACAGAAAACTAAAGTAATGTTTAACAGTCTCGGAAGAGAACAGCAGTTTACGATAGGTAGCGAGGCACTGGAAGTGGTAAGGGAATACATCTACTTAGGGCAGGTAGTGACCACGGATCCGGATCATGAGACTGAAATAACCAGAAGAATAAGAATGGGCTGGGGTGCGTTTGGCAGGTATTCTCAAATCACGAACAGCAGGTTGCCACTATCCCTCAAGAGGAAAGTGTATAACAGCTGTGTCTTACCAGTACTCACCTACGGGGCAGAAACCTGGAGGCTTACGAAAAGGGTTCTGCTGAAATTGAGGACGACGCAACGAGCAATGGAAAGAAGAATGATAGGTGTAACGTTAAGGGATAAGAAAAGAGCAGATTGGGTGAGGGAACAAATGCGGGTAAATGATATCTTAGTTGAAATCAAGAAAAAGAAATGGGCATGGGCCGGACATGTAATGAGGAGGGAAGATAACCGATGGTCATTAAGGGGTACGGACTGGATTCCAAGGGAAGGGAAGCGTAGTAGGGGGCGGCAGAAAGTTAGGTGGGCGGATGACATTAGGACGTTTGCAGGAACAACATGGCCACAATTAGCACATGACCGGGGTAGTTGGAGAAGTATGGGAGAAGCCTTTGCCCTGCAGTGGGCGTAACTAGGCTGATGATGATGATGATGATGATGATGATGATGATGATGATGATGAGTTATCATGAAATACGCTGCTCCACCCTGCTGCTCGAATGGTTCTGGGCTTACGAGGCAGTCAAGCTGCCGTGAGCAGCTTTTGTCGCACTTTCCCACCACAACACTGCATTGCACTTGTTTTCTGGGCAAAAAGAAAAGACGGCTTCAAACATAAGTATCAGATTAGTCGCTCTCCTTCGCCTTCTCTTCTTTCCACGATCTTATAAAACTATTCGTGAAAATAAAATCAGAAGTAAGCGCTCTCTTCAAGTTTCAATCTCTCCATTTGTCTTCATTTGCTAAGTCTGTGTGCGCCATGTGCACGCATCGAAGTGAATCACTAGCAACTATGTCGAGCTTAAACACCTATACAACAGTTCCGTTCACATCAACTGATCACTCGCAGGTTGACTATCGAGATGGACTTGGAGAAGCTATCGCGATAACCCCTTAGCCCAACAGGTTCGAGCTTGTACGTGCCTTGTAGCGTGGTAAGCGTTAGCAATTGATAATTTTCAGGTGTCTTTTCGGCGACTAATCAGGGCGTGGTCCCAAGATGATTGCTATATGACTGCATCTATTTTGAGGAATAAGGACAAGGGTGCGTGCAAGTATTAATGGGGTCCTGAACCGCTTTCTAATGAAGTCGAGAAATGCATCTGAAGTTGAATTAAACTATTTCAGAAACATTTTGCCAGAAAAGGTACTTCAATGCGTTCAGCAGAAGTTTAGTTACTGGGAATTAATCATGATGTTAGCAGTGCTTCCGTTTCCTCTTCAATAATTTACACTGCGAAGGCTACGGTGGAGCGGGGCGTGCCCGCAACACTCTGCCTACTGGACGTCCGCTAGGACGTCACCGTGGCGCGCGGTTCAGATTTGATTTTGGATGTTCATATTTCCGATTATGGCACCTACGACGCGCGAAAGGTAGCCAGAGATGGTTGTGCTCAGCGATCTGCAGCGCATTCAGCCAGCGGACTCGTCGCGCCACCCCGTGGCGTCCGCTGTATCTCCGCTACGTAGCCGACCGCAGCTACGTGCAGCTGCATTGCGTATGCGCAGCGTTTGCTTTGCGCACGACAGGGCTTCAGTGCCCGCTGGCACTCTTATATTCTAGTTTGTCCGTGCTACGAGGTGCGGACTGGCTTTGTACTGCACCAGCTTGACCGACGGATAGTAGCCACATCAAGCTTGCGCATATTCAAGGTGCTATCCATTATTATTATTATTATTATTATTATTATTATTATTATTTGTTTTGAACACATATATACAATTAACAGGAAAGAGAAAGCGAGGAGCAGGCTGGCAACTGCCACCGGAAGGGACACAACGCCTGCCTACTCTTCAGAAGGGAGGTGAGAGCAACACAGAAATGGAAGATATGAAAGAGGGGAGAAAAAAGGAAATGAAGGCCAACAGGACAAATGTAAATAATAACGTAGAACACACAGTGCAGAACCCACACAGTAGGGCCGGCCACTGATGGTTACGCTACTACGGAATGTTGAATAGCAAAGTTTGGACGCTACAAACGTGAACCTAAGTTAGTTAACTCTAGTAAAGTAAGTAGAGCGCGATGAGCCTGATCTGGTTTGGTATCCATAGCGCAATACGAAGCAAAGATAGCAAAGGCGTCTAGCGAGGAGCGAGCGCGCTGGCAAATGTGCGTGTCGTCTGACGTTAAATTTCCCGTTGCGCTATGTAGGTAAGTGTTCAAAAATAGTTCAAATTAGTGAGACCTGACGGCTATGACACGATAAGCAGGTTAGCCATTTTTTAATTACTGTGCAGGTGGCCGCGGCCTAGCGTGCGCGAACGATAGTCGGCTTCTTCCGGCAGTACTTAATTATTAGCGAAATTCGAAAGCAGACTTTCGTTTACTTCAGCCGTTTAATTAAACTGCGTCAGTAAATACATACAGTAACGGTAGCAAGAAGCGTACTGATGAAAAAACTCTTCTTGATTGGTGCCAGCTATTGGATAAGAGCAGCCACGTATGGGGAATCTGCTTTGCTACAATATAAAGCGTCGAGAAAAGAGTGAGGAGCGGGCTTCTGTTTGCTTAACAGTTCCGCGGAAACCCGCAAGGTGGTGAGAATTAATTATTAAAGGGAAAATGGGGCATCCACCCAACCGTAGCAATTGCTGCAAAGGAAACACATGCGGGTCCCTCGAAAGAAAAGACTCGCCGTTTAAGAAAAGTTCGTCCTGGTCCGGGACTCGATCCCGGGACCACCACCTTTGCGAGACAGTCGCTCTACCATCTGAGCTTATCAGGTGACTCGACTGGCAGATGGCAGGACGAAGTTCAACTTATGAGCAACTCGAAGCAAAGGCAAGTGGTTGGCGTAACAGTTCTGCGGAAACGCGCAAGGTGGAGAACTTGAGGAAACCCGCAAGTTCTCCACCTTGCAAGTGCCCTATGTAGCATTCCTCTGTTTAGCAATTGCTACGATTGGGTTCATGTCTCCTTTTCTCTTTGTTAATTATTCGGTTGCAAAGAAAGCGTTTGAGAGAACGGTGACTACTCGGCCAGCTTTTGCGAGGTCCATGGCGCGCTCACGACTGCAAAGCCTGGCTGAGGCTTTCAGCAGCGTACGCTATCCGCGGACTGTGCTTTTTCACCAAGCCCGAGGGATGGTTCAGGACCCCTTGAAATATAAAATTTCTGATTTACCTAAAATGCCGCGAAGCGTTCGTCATTGTTTTCGGCATCTGAAGTTGGTTCCAGTGCGTGCTGACAGGCATTAACAATGGAAAGATGCGGTGGCAGAATAGCGATTGGGTGTACTTGATTGAAGGCATGTCAAGTTTTTTCTAAAAATTAAGACATTTATGACGAATTCTGTTAGCAAAGTGGTGAATGGATGGAGATGTTGGCCTGGTGATATAAAAATGGAAACCGATCTGTGAATGTCACTGTTGATTTTAATTCCTTGTATTTCTATAGCGTTCATACGGCGCTAATATATTTTTTCCTGGTTTCTAGTCGTCTGTATGAAACTCTAGGTTCGCGTGATGAAATAGCTGGCTCATCAAAACGGGGCTTTTGCAGAAGGCCTCAGCATGCTTTATGACATTAATTAAGCAAATGTTTGTGATGACCAGAAAAGCTTACGAAGCAAGGTTTATTTGTTTCTTTTTAGAAATTGACTGTGTTCTAAAGCAGCACCTACCTTGACAACCATCGCAAGCTCCTAAAGCTGATGAACACATTTGCTTGAGTACGACCGCCCGAAGAGAGTCACAAATAAATTTTATTCGTGTCTTAAAACACGGTAGATATAGGGCGTACCTTGAAAAACTCTTTTTTTGTTGTTGTCCCAAATCAAGCTGCATTAAAGTTCACGATATTTGAAAGCACGAGAAGTTCAGCATGAAACCAAAGAAAAGCTACCTGCTAATGTGATTTCGCGTTTCTCATGTGTTTCAAAACGTTTTTTGTGCTTAACGCTCTATGCCTACTAACTACGTTATCCGATTCAAATCATTATTTTTTCTTCAGTAGCGCGAGCTTGTGAAGGATTGACTCCTAGCTACTGTTGGCTTTCTCAGTTGTCTTTTTTGTGTATCTGCCATAGAAAATCTCTATGCATCAATAACTGGTACGAGTCAACCTAATAAGTGTAAAGCAGTTTCACTGACGATGTCGTTTCCACGTTTCAGAAATTGCCATATAGGGTGTTGCGACTTTGAGGTGGTCTCGTTGCGCTCGTCACCCATTTCCTGACAGAGCGTTGCCAGCTCTCTAGTCGGTAGCGAAGACTCCGAGTCAGGCGTCGATGAGAATAACAAAAGGGACTTTATACACTATATACAGGTCATTATACAGGACAAGATCGGATCGGCACGGGGGCCGAGAGCTAACAGCAAACGCGACTGTTCCCGCACGGCGACGTCAAGCGAGGCTCCAACGCGTAACACATTTCACTGCACTCTCGAGCGGCACTCGGCTTACGGTAGTTCGGTGGTACCGGTTCTCCAGGTGGCAGCGTTGGAGAACCGTGGCAGCGTTGGAGAACCGGAGTGGCAGCGTTTCTCGGGGCTTATAAAGCCCCGAGAAACGGTTGTCACTCAAACGGCCAATACAAAGCGAGCACCTGACGTTCTTCTGAGAGGTCCAACCACCGACCGCACTGGCCACCCGCTTCAAGTTTGCCGCGCGCTGTGACTTCCAGAGAAACGGAAGACCGGCGCCTGGCTGTCTAGCAATTTGCTGCACGTTTGGACATGTCGCTCGCCGATGCTCCTCCACAGGACGCCGCTGCCTTGTCAAGAGAGCGTTACTTGTCAAGAGAGCGTTAGGGCGCTGTGCCCTGCGGCGCAGCACCGGGTTTGTCCAAAGGGCGTTCGCAGGATAAATTCTGCATCTTGTAGATTCGGAATTCGGGCTGGCTGTACGGGCACAACAAGGGGCTCCTTTGACAAATTTATTCGTTTACTCTCAAGGGCTTAAAGTGTTACAGAAAGCAGTTTGGGATGAACACAGAAATCAACACACACATACATACATACATACATACATACATACATACATACATACATACATACATACATACATACATACATACATACATACATACATACATACATATACACGCATACCTACACACACACGTGCATACATGCGATGTCACATATTGTCACGTTGTAGTGCTGATGATGAACACAGTAGCAAAACTACGCATCAGGAAACGAACATTTTGTTGGCCGATTTTGTGCCCAGACATTAAGGTAACAGTCAGGCACAACGATAGCGTCGAGCACAGTCAGCGAAGATTCGTCGAAAGTTCCAGGGTGATCGCTCGTGCCCGCATGCCTTCCAGAAACTACTGCAGAGCACGTGTCCCGCATGCGATCAGATTATGCATGGTTCGGCAAGAACAGTCACAACAGCTAGAATCAACGATAACATTCGAGAAAGTTCCAAAATTGTCCAGGCGCATCTTGCGCACATCGATAAGTTTGAGTTGACAGCGAGTGAAATGCAGTCCGCAAGAAAAGAATAAATTAGTACACGTGTCACTATCATATACTAACACTTGTACTTTGTTTACGTTCTTTTCTGCTGACCGCGGCTACAGCACTTTACCCCTGTTACAAAATTATTACTCAGTGCCAGAAGTGCCTTCTTGTAGTGAAACTTTCCAACTTTTTGCAATTTTGTCGCCGATCATGCAGGGAAACATCCTTTGTCTAATTTGATTGCATGCAGAAAGCGAATAGTAACGTGCCCTCTGAGACGCGTGCGAGCGCTACTGATTACTCTGGAATGCGTAATGATTGAAATATAGATTGACGAACTGTTTGACTCGTAAATATATGTCGGCGATCGACGACTGTCACCGTAACTGTTTCTGTGCTTTGATCGTCACTCGTTTTTTTGGGCACATTTTCGCCCACTAAACAGATAAATTCTTGATTCACAGTAACGGCACTGTGTGCTTATTCATCGTCACTACGACAAAAGTATATACAACCTACGTGATCAGGATAACAAGTTTAACTCCAGATGGTGGTTTTGAACACAGCCATATTTTTTTACAGAAGCGACAGATGGAGGATGGTAGTGTCTAGCAAGCGATAGTTCTGACTAAACTCATAAGCTGATATTCTACAAATGGTGTAAGAAATATTGCGCTTCCGTCAGGAGTTTCTTGCTGAGGGTTAGGTTGGAAAATTTATTGCAGCTACATGTATATCACGGTACCCAAAATGTTAATTACCCGCCATGTCAACCGAGTTTTGTTTGATGTTCTAAGATTACAACATTTTGAAACATACCAATTACGGAGTCAGTTTTCTCCCCGTAACCAGCTCTGTGACAGGTGCTGTTTACAGAATTGCGCTGTCTATTTACCATGGTTGTATGCATATCAGTATTGTTCTTACATTCTCGTCAAACTTTTGAAAATGTATACGACACCACGAAAATGATGTAATCCAAACAGTCGCCAGAATTTCGTTTGCCTTAGGGTAATGGTGCTCATTTTTTCTGATACCGAATGCGGGTTCGCCTAAGAAAGATATTTGAACGAATAGAGGGATAGGCGAGAGTGGGCATTTCGCATAGGATAAACACCATGAAGGCGTGAATATATACCGGCGTAACGCGGACGGGTGCCACTGGCGGCGCCGTGACGCTACGTCAGCGAAAAGTTGACGCTCTACAGTGTCGACGTCACTGTAGAGCGCCAGATATGGGCACCCTCAAGAGGGCCTTCCTCGAGCTCATCTGCCCTCACCCTCACCTGATGGGATGAGGGTGAGGACCGGCGTCGGGAGAGAGAGAGAGAAACTTTATTGAAATTGTAAAGATTTGAAGGAGGGGTGGTCGGAGCCTCTCAGTCCAGGGCCCCACTGGCCTCTGCCGCCTGCCTGACCTGGCTAATTAAGGACTTTTGTCCTGCCAGGTCGGAGCTGGCGAGCTGTGCCTCCCACTGCTCCATTGTCCTACTGGTATTTGGCCTATGAGGGTGCTTAGTGCACTCCCAGGTTATGTGTATTAGGGTAGGTATGCCACCGCACCAAGGACAGTTGGCCCTATAACGAGTGGGATACATGGCGTTTAGCAACTTTAAATGGGGGAACACCCCAGTCTGTATTTTACGCCAATCGGCGGCCTCTTCCCCGGTAAGTTGTGGGTGAGGCGGCGGGTATTTTCTTCGGACTCCACGCTGATCAGCAAGGATGTCTTTGGCATTTAAATTGGTGGAATTTTGTGAGGGGTAGTGCGGGTGGTCGGGGTTAGAAGAGGACGCCGTCGCTCGGTTAGTGAACCCTCGAGCTAACGCGTTAGCCTTTTCGTTCCCCTGGACCCCCGCGTGGCCCGGGCACCAGAGTAGGCGATGATGGTGGTTGAAAGATTTGGGGATTATCGCGAGGCTACCCGCAGTCACGTGCCCCTTGAGAAACATGCGACATGTCTCCTGGGAGTCCGTGACCACGACCGAGTCCCTTTGCGAACGCTCCGCATGAGCGAGTGCGATCGCCACTGCTAATATTTCAGCCGAGGTGGGGGATCCCGCCGTGGCCGACGCGGTAATATGCTGTTGGCTGATAGCGTTCATGACTGCCAGGGCGTACCTCCTTTGGTAGCGCTGCCCGGGCGCCTCTGCATACAGAGCTGCGTCCGTGTAGTACGTGTTGTACCTATGGTTATTAGAGTAGGCTGATTGAATGTGTTGTGCGCGTGCTTTGCGCCTTTCTTTGTTGTACTCGGGATGCATATTGTTTGGAATTGGGGCTACTGTAATTTTGGATCTCATCGAAGGAGGGAGAGGTACGGCCTGCTCTGTGAGATAAATGGGGTATGCTGGGATATTGAGTCTAGCCAATATTGCCCTACCAGTTTTTGTGAAGCTGAGGCGCTCCCTCTGTCGCATCAGGGTGGCTTGCCTCAGTTCGTCGAAAGTATTGTGCACTCCCAAAGCTAACATGCGCTCCGTTGAAGTACATTTAGGCAGGCCCAGAGCAGCCTTGAAAGCGGTTCGGATTATTGTGTTAGCCTGCTTTTCCTCCTCCCTGTTCAGGATTTGGTACGGTAAGCCATACGTTACTCGACTAACCACTAAAGCCTGTACGAGCCTTAGGGTATCGTCTTCTCGCATTCCCGCTTTTCGATACGTCACGCGACGTATCATTTGGGCTATGTTGTTGGCTGTGGATTTGAGGGTCTTGAGTGTCTGTGCTGCTGTCCCGTCGCTCTGAAGCCACAAACCCAGGACTCGCATCGTGGGTACCTCTCGGACTGATTGGCCCTCAACCACGATGCTGTCGGGAAGATCGGGAAGGCGAGGTGAGGGAGGGCAGACGTTATGAGAGGAAGTAGATGGAGGGTGCGGTGACGATGTGAGGTTGAATGAGAAAATGTGGGGATGCATATTGCTGAAGTATAGAAAAGTCACTAAGATCGTATGCGTGGTGGTTTTAAAATCTAGTTTGGATGTGCACTGGAAGAAAGTATCTCTATCGCAGATGTACGCCGAAGCCCCCTTTCAACTTGCTAAATTCATATTTGGCTGTTGGTTTTAGCTGTAGCTAAGCCTGTTTAAAGTTTCACCTACTGAAAGCCGCAACGAGTGCGGGAGGAATTAAGGCGACCTTTGGTGTCACTACGAAAAATTTTTAAACTGATTACTATTTGTAAGAGCACTCCTTCATCCGAACAAGCTTTTGAAAAATCTGGACGATAGGTCAATCAAGTACCTTACCGGGGAGGTTAACGCTATGTGGAGAGACGGGGTGGTTCCGGAGCAGTGGAAGACAGCTCTCACGGTGCTGATTCCCAAGGCTGGCAAAGTCCCGAGCATCGATAACTTAAGGCCTATTTCGCACACTTCGTGTGTGGGCAAGGTAGCCGAGCATGCGGTGCTTAATCGGCTTACAAGGTACCTTGAGGAGAACCAGGTCTACCCCCACACTATGATTGGTTTTAGGGCCGGGCTGTCGACTCAAGACGCAATGAAGCTCATCAAGCATCAGGTCATTGATGGAGATGGAAGGGGCGTTAAGGCCATCCTAGGGCTGGACCTGGAGAAGGCTTTTGACAACGTTCGGCACTCTTATATTCTTAAGTCCATTTCGGATCTTGGCCTCGGCGCGCGCTTTCATGACTATGTCAGGTCCTTCCTGTCAGGCAGGAAGGCTACCTTGAAGGTTGCGGAGCTGGAGTCAAAGATGTTCAATCTTGGAGACAGGGGCACTCCTCAAGGGGCCGTCATCTCGCCCACATTGTTCAATCTGGCCATGGTCGGATTGACCAAGAAGCTCTTGGAGATTGAGGGGATTAGGCACACCATGTATGCAGATGACGTGACCATATGGTGTCCCGGTGGTAGTGAGGGCTATATCGAAAGTGTTCTGCAGGAGGCAGTAGATGCAATTGAGAATTATTTGGACCCGACGGGGTTAAGGTGCTCCCCCTCCAAGTCGGAGCTGTTGCTGTACAGTCCCACTAGAAGGGGACGCAAGCCAAGGGGATGGATCCCCGTGGACCAGCTGAGCATTCAGCTTCGTACAAGAAATGGCGATCTCATACCTAGGGTTGATAAGATCAGGGTTCTGGGGATGATTATTGAGTCGAACGGTGCCAACACGCTGACGATCCAGAAGATCATTGCCAAGACAGACAATGCGGTACGCCTAGTGAAGAGGGTGGCCAACAGGCAGACGGGGTTCAAGGAGGATAGTCTCATTAGACTTATGCACGCATTTGTATTGTGTCACTTTACTTATGTGGCGGCAATGCACAAATGGAAACCATCGGAGAAGGAGAAGCTTGACACGCAGATTAGGAAGATCACGAAGAAAGTGTTGGGAGTGCCAATGTGCACCAGCACCGACCGACTTCTCCAGCTGGGAATTCATAATACCTTGGATGAGATAGCTGAGGCTCAGGAGAGGACGCAGATGGTGCGTCTCTCTACGACTAGCACGGGTCGGCAGATTCTGAGAGAGTTAGGTGTTCCTCAGGAGAAGATTTCGCAGCTTCATGTCGGTATTCCCGTGAAGGTCCGTAATCGGTATCACGTCAAGCCTGTTCCCAGGAATATGCATCCGGAGCGAAATGTTGGTAGAAGAAAGGCCAGGGGAGCTTGCCTACTGAGACTCATTCGTGCTGAGAATCAGAAGGTTGGCTTCGTCGATGCTTCTTTTAACGAGGAGAGAAAGGTGTTTACCATAGTTGTCGTGGACAATGAGGGCAGTCTCGTTAACGCTGCTACCGTTCGGACTGATAGGCCAGAGGTCGCGGAGCAAGCGGCTATTGCGCTCGCCTTGGTTGACAGGCGCAGGCCTTTTGTATATAGCGATTCAAAGTCGGCCGTTAGGGCCTTTGAGAAGGGCTCGGTGGCTAAGGTTGCTTTTAAAATTATGCAGACATGTGAGATCTCTCAACATTACTTATGTTGGTTCCCTGCTCACCTTGGGATGATTGAGGGAGCCCCTCCGAATCTCAATGAGTCCGCTCATGAGGCCGCGCGAGATCTTACCCTCCGCTCTGCCCCGCGCAACGGCGTGGCGGTACTCCCCGAGAATAGAGACTCCCCTTCCACATACAATGAAATCACGAAGTATTACCTTCTTAATCGCAGGGTTTACAGTTTGCCGCATCCTAAACTAAACAGGGCTCAGGCACTTACATTACGCTTACTACAGACTAGTACTTATCCTTGCCCACGGAGACTGAACATGTTTTATCCAGAGACGTATACAGAGCCTTGTTGCCGAGATTGTGGTGCTTTAGCCTCGCTCGAACACATGCTCTGGTCTTGCGAAAGAATTGAAGACTCGGCGATCAAGGATGCGTCCAGGTGGGAGGCTGCACTTCGCAGCCCGGACCTGGATGAACAATTCTGGGCTGTCCAGCAGGCTCACGATGTGGCCGTGAGGCTTGGCCTTCCGGTCCCAACGTGGGAGCGGCCCGCTTAGTGATTAATTATCACTACTTGCAGGACCACATAAAGTTTTCCTTCCTTCCTTCCTTCATCCGAAGTAAACACCCTGGAATTTATCTTTTCCTGTTCCAGTTAAATGGACCAAAATATAAGAATTTTGGGCGCTGATAGCGTTTGTTGACATGTGAACTAAAGGAAAAATCAAGTTGAAGAAAAGAAGAAAGAAACCCGTCGGTAATCAATGTAGCTAGAGCTCGTCAACACCACAACCACACTTGTTTAGTTTACATTTAAGCGCGTATAGCAACGACAGTTGATCGAATTTATGTGCAGGTAGCATCTAGTTTTAATGTTTTAGCTCAATCTCCATGGCGTCGAGCTGTTGCACTCATTTCAAAGAATAAGCAGAGCAGAATAGTTTAATATATTAATACCTAGTTGGTCATTACTCATGAATTCCGACAAACCCTCTCTTTGCAAATCCCTGTATCTAGCCTGAAAAAAATCGGCATGAAAAATTATATTAGCACCGTGACAGCACTCAGCATATAGATTCATGTTCCATCTAGTGTACCCTTGATAGTTAATGTATTCCAAAGAATAATGGTCAGCTTCATGCTGTTAACAAGCATACTTATTGAAGCAAAAGTATTCTCCTCGGCTTTTCGCTGCAATTATGTATGATTTTTTAACTACCAGCGAAGTGTAGTATTTACCTCTAAACTTTTTTTCTGCTTGGCCACTGCTAATATGCATTCACAGCGCAACGTAGAAAGGCGGTGGCGCTCCTACCCCGTGCGACAGAACCCTCCGGCGGCAGCTGCTTCGTTGACGCAGCCCAGTATGGCAACAGCAACAATTTCGCAGTAGTGTCGATCAACCACAGGGGTTCGACCGTTAACGCCGCTTCGGCACGAAGCACGTCGTCGAGTGCGGCCGAGCAAGTGGCCATTGCCTTGGCCCTCCTGGACGGCAAACATGCCAATATCTTCAGCGACTCCAGGGCAGCCATCCGCGCCTTCAGCGTTGGTTCCGTGTGTGAGGAAGCCTGTCGCATCCTCGACGGCAAAAGCATCGCCACGGACAATCACTCTCACGTGGTTGCCCGCTCACATGGGGTCCATCATGGGAAGCCCCACAAACGTCAACGAGCTGGCCCAATCCAAGGCGTGACGTCTCGCTTTCCGCGACCATGGAGAACTCCCCCGCCGGCCCGCAGTGGTGGAGAGAAGAGATCAACCGACCACATACAATGAAATTACGCAGCACTCTTATCTCGGCAGGAGAGAGACCTTCCCCTTCGCCACAAGAAGTTAAATAAAGCGCAGGCATTGATCCTCAGATTATTGCAAGGAGGAGGAGGAAAAACTTTATTTGCTCTAATTGATTAGAAATTAGCGGTGGCAGATGTGGTTGGCCGTCTTCACGGTCTTCTTCCCCATCTGCGCAGGGTCGACGCCCCTATTCCAGGGCACCACTGAGGGTGGCTACTCGGTGAGCGTGCCTTACTAGTCCATGTTGGACTTTCGGGTCGCTGCTGGAGAGCATCCTCTCCCACTGCTCCGCACTCGGGTCTTTTATTTGAAGGAATTGTTGGTTCTGAACGCATTCCCATGTAATGTGGTATAAGGTGGGCTTGGCGCCGCACCAGGGGCAAATGTCTCTATACTGGGTTGGAAACATCTTGCTTAGTGTGTTTAGATTTGGGTATGTTCCTGTTTGCAGCCTCCTCCAAGAGGTTGCTTCATGCTGATTTAAGCTGTTCTGGGGTGGAGGGTATTTGATTCGGACCCCCTTATAGTAATTCAGAATGTCTGAGTAGCTTGGGTTGACTGGTATGGGTTCCTCAGGGTCGGTGCTTGTGGCCGCTCGGTTTGTGTGCTCTCGAGCTGCCTTGTCCGCCCTTAGGTTGCCTTCTATTCCAGCGTGTCCCGGTACCCAGAAAATTGTATGCCTGACTTTGTTGTTAGCCCTGCAGGAGCGGAGGATGTGAAGCGCTTTGCGTCCTATTCTGCCGTTCATGTAATTCCGACACGTAGCTTGCGAGTCGGTGAGTATCGTTAAAGACCTTTCGGATCGGTAGCCCTCCACTGCCGCTAGAGCTACGGCTATTTCCTCAGTTTCCGTTACCGAGCAGTCCTTCATTGACGCGCTGCTGATCTCTTTGTAGTCATGGCTTATTACTATCGCAGCTGTCTTTATTATGTTTGTGCCTCTTTGCTTGGCGTATACTGCAGCATCTGTGTATACTGTTGTGTTTTTTGTGGCCAGGTACTTTTCGACGTATTTCGCCCTTGCGTCCCTTCGCGCCGTGTGGAGGTTTGGTCCATGTTTTTGGGTAGGGGGCTAACAGTGTATGTTTTCCGATATTCATCAGGAATCCCCTCCGTTCTTTGGGTTTCTTTGATTGTTTCCGCGAAGCCTAGCCTTATTAGCAGTTCCCTTCCCGTTTTGGTCTGCTGGAGTCTCATGAGCTGTGCGATACTTTGCGCTTCCTTTAGTTCTTCGAAGGTGTTGCTTAAACCAAGTGCCATTAGTTTCTCTGTCGATGTATTGTTCGGCAGGTGAAGTGCTGTTTTGTACGCTTTGCGTAAAATTGTGTCCGCTTCTTGTATTTCGTGTTTGGTGCAGTTGAAGTACGGGAGTGAGTATGCGACCCTGCTGACCACCAGGTTGCCAACCAGCTTAAGTGTGTCTCCTTCTTTCATCCCATATCTCTTTTGGGACACCCGCGTGATCATGCGTGCTATTTGGGTTGTTGACTGCTTGAGTGTTTTCAGCGTGTGGGTGCAGCGCTGGTTGGATTGCACCCACATTCCAAGGATCCTGATTTGTGGCATTCTGGTATCGGCTGCCCCTTTAGCCGTATGTTAAGGCTTTCTTTGCTTTTCTTGCCCCGTGTGATTCTCAGAAGCTCGGATTTCTCCGTTGAGCACTCAAGGCCTCTTTCCCCGACGTATTCTTCCACGCAAGTGACTGCTTCTTGCAGATAGCTTTCTTTTTGGCACAGCGAGCCTTTAGTGGCCCAGATGGTGATGTCATCTGCATATATGGCGTGTTGTATGCCTTCGATTTTGCTTAGTTTGTGCCCTAGGCCAATCATTGCGATGTTAAAGAGTATCGGGGAAATTACTGAAACTTGGGGTGTCCCCTTGTTTAGTGTGGGGAATTTTTGCGATCGGATCTCTCCCAAACCTATTGTTGCTGTTCTATTGGAGAGGAAGGCTTTGACGTATCCGTGTACTTTCTTCCCGCAGTCTACGCTGTTAAGGCCTTCCAGGATTGCCGCGTGGCTGACATTGTCAAAAGCTCCTTTTATGTCTAGTGCCATTAAAACGTGTTCTCCGTTGTATGGTATGTTGCTGAGAACCTCATGTTTAATTTGGAGAAGGACCACCTGTGTCGAAAGCTTGGATTGGAAACCGAACATACTATGGGGGTATAGCTCGTTTTCCTCCATGCAATGTTGTAGTCTTTTTGTTTCTATCCTCTCATATAATTTGCCTAAGCACGATGTGAGGGAGATTGGTCTTAAGTTTGTTACCTGTAACTTTTTGTCTGGTTTGGGGATCATTGCAATCTCGGCATGTTTCCATTCCTCTGGTACCGTTTCTGCAGCCCAGTGTTGGTTGAGGAAGGCGGTGAGTTGTTAAACTGGCTCGTATCCCAGCCCAGCTTTATTCCACAAGTTTTATGCTGACACTTATGCCAGTAGTTCGTGCAGGCACTGCAATGACGTCGCTAGCCTAGACCATATGCTCTGGCGTTGCCCCTTGTTGCGAGACACGGAACAAATCAATGAGGACAAATGGCTCTCCGCTATCAAGAGCTCCGATGCCGGGGCGCAACTATGGGCTGTTCAGAGGGCCCACGATGCGGCGGTCGGGCATGGCCTGACTGTCGCAACATGTGACCGGCCCGCAGCGTGCGGAGTCGCGTACCTCAGGGTTTTCATTAAAGTTTTGCATCCATCCATCCATTGGCCACTGCCGATATGCGACCGCTGGGACATACACGGAAGACCTGAGCTCATGCTTTACAAAAGTAGCATTAGTTTCCGAGTCACCCCGGCTGGCGTGCACTCAGGAAAATTCAGCTTTGATGACACGTACGTGTCTGAAGTGAAATTTTGTATTTGTACATATTTAACATCACCGCCGGATGATTTTTGGCGCGAAAAACGAAAATGAAACCTCTTAACATCGTTTCGGGGCGCTTGCGTTTGAACGCGATAGCTATTGAGCGAGAAAGATGACGTCGTGAAGAAGCTCTGCATGACAAAATTGAGATGCCGTATACCGCCTCTAAATTTTTACCTACACAGGTCTGGTCTCGCTATGTCCCCTTTATGTTCTTCTTACAGTGCACCTGAATCTATCGAGCATTACGTTCTATCGTGCCGCCGCTTTCTAAGACAACGAAATCTCTTAGAAAGATCATTTAGCAAGTTTGGGCTATGGCTCACCTCACCAACCATTCTTTCTTTTGGGGTGAGTTTACTGGGATCTAACCACAGGGGTGCTTTTTTGGCAGTTTGCAATATTATTAGAGAGACAGCAAGATTACCTTGCTGAATTGCTAAAATCATCAATTATTTCTATTATTTCATTTTTTTGTGTGTGTACTTATTTTGTCAAAATTCTTAACAATATTTTCGTTGCCCTTATAAATTACAGTTCTTTAGTCCCACACTCCACTGTTCAAATCTAGTTTCGCTTTAATTATAACCATACGGCAAACTGCTTGCTCCTTGGCCAATCCCCCATAGTTGGTATGCGCCAGTGTTTGGGAAACAAAACAAGCTGCTAATCGGCTGGACTGTTTGATACCACCGCATATATATTGTAAATACATTCTTACTGTCGTTTGCGTACTCGTAATGCCCGTACAAGTTTGATGCATAATAATGTGATATTATAGGGACTCTCTTTATGCTTTTCGCATTTATTCAGAGTTTAACATTGGGAATCTGCATGGCCACACGATGTAAGGAGTGACAGGCTATTAGAAAAATCTTATGTTTGAAGATGGATGACATGTCGCGTGCATCGGTCTTCGCAAATCCAAATACGCAGGTATTTGTCGGTGTCTCGACTACATTTTCTTTCATTAACGACTGAACAGCAAGTTTCACGTGACCAACGCCGGGAATTATAGGTAAAAGAATAGGGTGATAATGAAGATAAATGAAGACAACCTGTCGTAGCTGCACAAAATAATCTAAAAAATATTACACTGCCTTATTTCGCCGTTTGACTCCCACGTTAAAAAGTGGACTTTGTGCTTCTAAGAAATTAAAGCGGGGTTAGGCATGCGAGCCTTACGGACAGCATAATATTTAGGTTTAATGAAGCGCGTAGGTCGGCAAACTCATTCATGAGTCGACTCATTCAGATTTACTAAGACTCAGACCAATCCATGAGTCTTAGTGCGAGTCAGCGCAGATTAGTTGCATATTCACGAGTATGAGTGCGAGTCAATCCAGCTGAGTAACATTTTGGCGAGTCTGAGCCCGAATGAGTCCGCCTTAGTTGCAGTTTGGTGAGTCTGTGTGCGAGTGAGCCTAGTTGAGTAAAATTTTGGTAAGTCTGAGACCGAGAGAGCACGGCCGAGTGTAATTTCGTGAGTCGCAGTGCAAGTGGATTTTGAGCAAAAATTCTATTTTGTGAGTGAGTTTGAGTGAGCTCTGTTTATTTTGCCGACCTGAACAGAAAACACCATAGATAAATTCGCGGTGGGGATGACAATATGACGCAGTATACATCAAACGAGTGCATGAAAAAGGATCAAGCACGAAAATACGCGTCTCTGCGCCGCTACTGCGGTTTCCCCTACCCTTCACAAGCGTGTGTTTTCACATAAAGCCACGTCTCTCGCTCAGCGTAGCGAAAATACCCCCCCCCCCCCCGCCTCCACGCCTCCACGCATTTCCTTTGCTTGGCATTAAGTAGTCTTGGAAAGGAAGTAGGGGAACGATCGCTGCAAAGCGCGAGAAAGAACGACAATAAACGTCTTTATAATCTGAATGCATCTTTGGAGAGGTGTCCTCACTACAGAATGCGTTGAGTTCTTATCGTATCGGGCACTTGCATATATAGTCCATGCCGTATAAGTCGTCCCTCTCTCTCTTGCGGCAAGGCTCAAACAAGGTGCCCTGTTGGATGCGTTGTTGCAAGGGAGCTAGTTCCACCGTGTTAGAGCTTCTCCCGTTTAGCAGCTTTCTGCCCATTCATGTTCAGCGTTCATTCGAACCGTCCCCTATATTTCTTGGGCGCTGGAGCCTGCGTCGGCAGAAGTGGTGGCGGCCGGTCACATCACGTGATATCATGGCACTGCTCATTCGCTGGTCGCGCTGTTAAACTATGCTTGTGGCATTGCCTATGATGAGCGGTACTACTATTATCTCTGTGTAACGGCCATTCATTATAAATGACCAGTGTCGAGCGCAACCTCCGAGAAGAACGTAGCTGGTGGCAGGCCTGCCGCATGCTTGCCTACCCTTCCGGTGGAGAGAAGAGAGCCTGCTGAGTTTGCGTCTCGGCCAAACGAAAACGCACTCAATGCCACCCACTTAAGCGCATGCGCTGCGGGCACAGCGGACGGTCGTCCTGATGTGACCTGCGTTCAACCTGGCGATTTACAGACGAGGCAAAGTTACAGTGACGCTGGCGTACCCGGCGTATCGTATTCTACTTCACCCGCTGCTGTCTCGAACGATGGAAACTTCGAGCTATATCTGGTTCTTAAACAAGCACAGATTCGTGGCTCTAGTGTCCGAGTACGCGAGTGTTGTCCTTGGAACGTGATACTCAATACAGAGTGAATAGTTCGCCAGAAAAAGCTCGTTCACAAAAAAAAAAGGAAAAGCCACAAAAACAGGAATTGAAGTTCAGTAATGCGCTCGTCCTGTCTTTGTTTTCTCCCATTCTGTGACCGTGTTTCTTGTGATAAAATTCTTAATGTTTGACATGTGCCATCCAGCCCAACAATAACTTGTACTGAAGAGAAAGCTCATGGGCAATTACTCAAGAACAATTACACTTCGTTAACAATAATGTTGTGTGAACATTTACGATGTGTGAACAATTCTTCTGTGTGAAGATTGACGCCTTTGTGGGCGAATTTCGTGCGCACGAGCTTGCGTGCGCTTTTTAGGGAGCAGCTCTCGAGTGCCCGTTCCTGTGTTGAGCATCGGCGTGCCTCGGCGTGGCCCGGTGTCGTCGTCGCCAGCGTAACCAAGCGAACGAGAACAGCGAAGGATCAAAGAGTGAATGTGAAGTGAGACGGGGGATAAAAAGCGATGAGAGCCCTAGGAGGAGGCTCTATTGAAAGCTTGAGCTGGAAAGTGGAGGAAGAGCATAGGGTGAAAACGGGGTGGAAAGAGTCGCAGTTTCGTCCGAAAGGCGAAGCATTGATTGCGATAGAAAATTAGTGGACGGCTATACGAAGTAACAATAATAGTTTTATCCGCCGTATAAAGTTGTAAGCATAGTCGGCAAACTAAATTAACAAGTTTGGTGTCGCGTGCACAGTATCAAACATGAACACATCTCTCTCGATGACCGCGGAAACTTACTGTCAAAACGCTGCAGTGGGGCAACGCGGCGGCAGCGGCAACCGAATGGATCTTCGTGCTACCGATCGCATCAACGCGAACTAGTCAGCAAAAACTGTGCAGTGCAGACTGTGTGCGCGTCGCAGACGGCTTTCGAGATATAGCGGCCTGGCCGGGCTCGCGCCTGGAACTGCGCCTGGAATCTGCGCCTGGAACGTCCATATAATCGCAATAAAAAGCGTAGTGCCACTCTGCGGCGACGATGGCTCCGAGATGGCGCCAGAGTAGCGCGCGTAGTCATGTTCTCGGGTTATGCCGGTGGGAACACACGTGTTGAGTGAAGGAGCCTTCTCAGCGGAACAGGAGCAGTGTGCCTTAGCGATAAGCTTTCTATTAGATTTTTCGTTCATTTGTTTTTATTTGGAGTGTGTGGTTAGCCGAGCATTCTCAAAAAGTAATTTTTGATGCTTTTCAGTTTTTAAGGCTTTTGGTCAGATATGAGCAAGTACCAAAAATAAATTTTTTTTCCACAAGTAGAGTTACTTTGTACTACGCCTTGTTAGTAGAGATCATGGTTGGTACTAGGGAGAACCCACGCATGCGTTTTTCTGAGTGCTAGAGCTCTTACGCATTGGAATAAACGCGGTTTGAGTCAGTACGCGAACAGAACGGTGCAGCATTTATTTGTAGGATGTGTGCACTACACTGTAAACAGGTTTGACCCTTTTAGGGAGTTTTGGCCTCGTTGCATAACTCAAGCCCTTAAGGGAGGACAATATCCTCCATTCGAACGGAGTTTTTTTTCCCACCCTTGTGTTTGGTGGTTTTATGGGGAATTATGGGAGTTTTTTAATTCTCCTTTGAATACCAACCCCTGAGCGGTTGCAGGAGTCTTTATGGGGAACGTTGGGAGTTTTTTATTGCTCTTTTGAACACCAACACTATGGAAGTTTTTATGAGGAGCTTTGGGAGCTTTTACAAGTTGACATGGGTATTTTAATTTGCTGCTTATGGGAATTTATATGAGAAGCGATGGGAGTTCTTAGGTACATTTTCGGAAACGTTTGGCTTCTTAAGGGAGTGTTGAAGGAGACCTTTAGGAAATCATTTTGCCTCCTTATAGGAGTGCTTAGGTGTAAACATGGGAGCAACTGTTCCCATATTTTGGGAGCTTTGCGTAAGGGAGCAATTATGGTTAATTTTGAGAGTTGAATTTTTGCTTTTTATGGGAATGTATAAGAGAATGTTTGGGAGTTAATTTTTACAGCTTTAGGGAGGCGTTTTATTAAGGGAGTTTTAAACAGATGTTTTGGGAGTGCATTTTAGCTCTTTATTGGAGCTTTTACAGGTAGGTCTGGGAGTTTATTATGCGCCTTTTGGGAATTTTACGAGGTTGAAGGGAGTTTTTGTGTGTGTGTGTGTTTAGTAGATTGTGTCTAACGAGGTGCAAAAATTATGACAAAGCAATAAAATGTCTGAAAATTTATTGCAGTTCCAGAATCAAAAGTGCCAGCATGACAGTACAATCAATGACTATTAGCATAATGAAGGTGGAATAATTCAAGTTGGATAGAAACAAGCAAACCAGTTTGACAGGAAATTCAAGCATTTTGCAAGCTTCAGTACAGTTGAAAATCCACAAGTGCGGCCAAGACTGAAATTGAGTGGCTCAAAACATCATGAGCTATTGGGCAGTCCTTGCATGCATTAGAACAGGCCACATTTCTTTTAGCACGTAAACGAGCATGCTACAAGGAATGATGCAAGGCCGGACAGCACCAATAACCTAGAACATTATAAAAGTACCTTTGAATACCTATGCTATTTCTAATCGGCATCTACGTACAACTTATTTTCTCATGCAACATGCAGCTACAAAGAAAAAGCCGGGTAGTACCACCCACTCTGAATCAATTTCCTTAGCACTGTGCAGTACCTGAAATTCAAGCTTGCCAGCTAGAGAACATGACAAGTTCACAGCAAAATGGGCATAATGTGATAACAGTAGTCAAACAGGTGATATCTCAGGCTGAAGTAAATTCAACAAGGGGACTTGTCGTCATCAGGGAAAGAAAATCCAAGCAGACAATTTCAGCTCACACTTACATGCATACACAGATGTCACTACGTAGGTTCTTGTTGTGATGCCCCATGACCTAAGTCAGCATCGAAGAGGTTCATTAAAGAGTGGCACATATGCAGTGGAACACACCCAGTGTACATACACAAGTTTGTGTCAAAAAAGTTCATTGAAGAGCTGCATCTACCAAGTGTCCCCAAGTGCTTATAACCAATGGCCACAGTGACACATAACTATGGTAGCCCCAGGGGCACGTACTGAATTTCCACAACTATAAGGAGTTTTTTAAAAATTTCTGGCCTCAGAAGACACCTCGCATTATATAAGCGACATAGACACAAACAACAAGATCACTAACAGAAATCGGTGTCAGCAACCTGCCAAACTCCCCTACTTCTACACACCTTGCTATCCCAACTAAATCCCCATGTTGAGCATTTAAACTTGCCTAACCCTCCCTATGCACTCAGTCATTTTGCTGGATATCCATGAAGTGGAGAAAAGTGAACTATATAAATACTGCCAAGAAAACAGTTGTTACCCTAACGAAGAAATCCCCTTCTCAAAAAAATTTCTCCACCTGATATAATACTTGTTCGACCTCTGCTGATTACCTTCAGCTGAATATTGCATATCACACAAAGCATCAATTCAACTATAATTTTTAGTTTTATAATGAAACAAAAATTTCTAATACAGGAATCCTTAACAGGAACCTGTAAGTAATAACAATAGCCTTCTAGAGCAGGGGAATGATAAGCTAGCTAAGCGGGTTGGAAAGCTCTAAAAGGATCTCAAGAGCGAACAGAAGCAGAGGAAGGAAGTCGAAGAAAAGCTAGCCAACGTAAAAGTGACGCTGAGGGCCACCATTCCGCAAAGCAGTGGTGAATGCTTCGATGCGAGCACCGCGAACGGCGCTGGCTCCGAAGAGAGAACAGCTGAGTAAGCCGAAACCACCACGCCGGACAGCAGGGGCAGAAACGTCAGTTGTGGTCAAAAAAGCGACTACCACTGACGTGCCGGCCGCGGAAGAAGACAACAATACAGAGGGCAAGGATAAGACTCCTGGAGGGGAATGCATCGCGGCCTCCCGTACAGCTTTCGGCGGCGAGGAGGTATAAAAGCGACGACACTGTTGGAGCTTGGGCAAGTTGGTGTGACATTCGTTTTCTACACCGCAAAGGACACGGACGAGACAAGTGCACATACACAGCGCTGAACTTACAACTGGTTTTATTGAGGCGATTTCCAGTGCTTAAGTACGGTGGCAACGAATCTCAAATGAAAATACACAAATATACACAATATTGGCGGGAATGATAGTACCTGAGCCCAGGGATGCAGTAATATATGAACAGCTGGCAGTGCTATTGAGGCGGTGCTTACGCATTTGTCTTCTAATTAGTGGATTTCATTCACTTTCAATCAATTTATCTAGTGATTCAACCTCTTTAGTGATTTCTGTGCGATTGTCTGCCAACACGCTGTACTGGCTGAAAATGGGATAACAAAGCGCTTTCTTATCCTTTTTCTTTCCTCCGTGCAGTCTCTGTAATGAATGGCCAGATGACCGGATGCAATGTTGCTTTCGTTGTTGTTAGGTTCGCGTAACCAGTCGTTAAAGCATCGACTAGTTTTCCCCGTGTAGTGCTTGCCACAAGATAGCGAAAACCTGTACACAACATTGCAGCTACACGATACAAAACACGTTGACGGGTTAGTTGGTGCGAATTCGTAATTAATTTGTTTTAGCGCAATGCAACCCACACAAGAAAGACGACAGGACAAGCGCCATGTCCAGTCGTCTTTCTTCTGTCGGTTAATTAGCGCTAAACAAAGTAATTACGGTACAAAACGTTTTGGTGCTTCTTAGCACAGCCCTCCTTCCTTGCGTTTACAATGTTTACAATCTTACAAAGTTTACAATGTGGCAGAAATTTGAGAGTTTATCGGGTGCGAAAAAAAGAACGTTCACATTGGCACTAGAACCGACACTTTTGAGGTTATGTGAAATGCGATGCAGGTAAGTGATAAACGCAGCCATACTTTTCTCTTCCTCGTGCGTTTTAGCGGCTTCGCTGCGGCCTGAATTTATGATGTCTCTCAAGAGGTTCTATGATACAGCAATGATAAGATCGGTTGGGTAGCCTGTTGAATGGAGGTGCACCACCTGATTTCGATAACTGTCCTGCATCAAATCATGGCACGAATTTACTAGGGCATTTCGAACATATAATTTTGCAATGCCGCGCTTGACAAGCTTGGAATGTGCAAAAGCGGAAGGCGTGAAGGGCTTCTGGCATCTTGGCTCTTAACGCCAGTACACATGGCTATCGCTGAGGCCCATGGAAAGGCCTCGAAAACGTAAAGTTCCTTCAGAAGGCATTTCATGCGTCAAGACGAGCAGGTTGCTGTAAAAAACTTATAAAGCTTTCGAGACGGAGGTCTCGGCGTCCATACCTGCACATGTCATAAAAAGTAACAAATCGTCAACAAATCTAAAAGCACGAGCCACGCTATCATCTAGTTGTTTGCCGAGGAGCCTGTCGTGATGCACGGGATAAATAGCACTTGATATCGGAGCTTTGCGTGACCCAATGCACACGCCATTTTTGGAGGTTAACATATCCATTCGAAGTGGAACACGTCGAGATAAGGTAAAAGGCAACGAGTTCCAGGAAGTTGCCATTGCTTATGCCTGCAGAATTCCGCAATGCCACCGCACCACCGGATGTAATGCTTTTTTCTACGCAGGCCAGCAATTTCTATTGCGGAATGGAATAATACAAATAATTTACATCGATAAAGCAGGCCTTGAAGCCTTTTCCTTGATTTTCTTGCAAGGACTCGATTGCTTGGTGAGAACTCTTTACCTGAACAGGGTCGTCAATGGGTAATAGTTTCAGCTTGTCCTGCAAGAATGACGCAACAGACTTTCGTCATGTGCCATCATCAATTACTATTGCTCAAAGAGAACAATCCAGCTTATGCGTTTTTGCTGTGAAAAATATTTTCAGGCATGAAGCCTTGCTTTTCTTTATACACTTGGCTAGGGTTTCCAGATTCATTTCTGCACAGAGTTTCCGCGCTCGGGCCTTCACCTTACTTAGTGCGACGCCGTTTGTCTTTCGGAAAGTTGAATTAATTGCATTTTCTGCTTTCGAAAATAAAGCTCTTTGGGCATCCCTGCACAACCTCCCTCTTTGTCAGCCTGTAGTAGGGCCAGCGAGCTCTTCTTTATAAAGGATACGGTGAATTTGAGTGGAAGTTTACAACTGGCAGGTTTGCACTTTCGCAAAATGTCGACGCTGTCTGAAACACAGCGGTCCACTACAGGGTTGAAGTGACTAGCGCAGGAATGGGCACGGTACACAAAAACGGCGAGAAGGACAAGCGCAAACTTCCAACTGGTGTTTGTTACAAAAAGGTATGTGTATATACTCTCGCGCACTTGATTATAGTCAGTCACAATCGTGCAAGACAACATGGTCATCCCAAATAAACAAGAGCGCACTATGGCCGCGCCGAGGCTTAAGGCGGCCTCCCACATACAGACCCCAGTGGTGCAAATTCGTTAGCAGTCAATGCTAGGTGTGGTTTGCTAACGCAGCTGCCTTCTGCGTTAGCCGCTGCCTCAATGGTGAGTCCAGTGTTTTCCTGCCCGTTGCTTGCTGTTATTAGGTTTTCTCAAAGAGTGGATGACATTTGCATTGGCTGCAATGGGTCCCCAGGAAACGCTCACTCCTTTTTTGAACTTTTTGATTATGTTCCAGTAGTCTCACGTTTAAGCATCTTCCCGTTTGTCCCACGTAGCACTGCCCGCAGGAAAGAGGTATGCCATACACTACTCCTCTTGAACATTCGACGAAACCATTTCTGTGCGCAATGTTGCAGGATTTAGATTATCGGCTGACAGTGCTGGTTTTCACGCATAACTGAGATGTCGTGTGGCGCGCGGAAAAAACGACCGAAACTCCCGCCCTTCGGCCCATTTTTTAAAATGAGATAGCGTGGTTGTATGGGATGACTGCTTGATTCCTGCCAGCCGTATCACGTGGGCCTCGGCACGGCCACGGTGCGCTCTTGTTTATTTGTGATGACTGTGTTGTCTTGCACGATTGTGAGTGATAATGATCAAGTGCGCGAGAGTATATACACGCACCTTTTTCTAATAAACACCAGTTCAAAGTTCGCGCTTGTCCTTATCGCCTTTTTAGGGTACCGTCTCCACTCTTGCGCTAGCCAGTTCAGCATGGAATAGCAACTAGCTCGGTCTCACACCCCACTTCAGGGGCCGCTGCCAGGTTAGACATTTGCCTGATCATCGTGAGAAGTTCGTGGGCCGATCGCCTGGGTTCCACGGCGAACTTTGCCCCTCCTCTAAAGACGTCTTGCATTTGTTCTGGCAGGGACGCTTCACCATAGGCGTGGACCGGACTGAAGCTTTCCTGTTGCGTCTTCGTGGTTTTGGCTCGAAGCTGTAGCAGCGTGCACTGCCCTAAGAATTCCGTTGTCCTGTCTGCCGTCTGACACCACCGCCGCCATTCATGTGCACCGTGCGCTGAAGATGATCTGCTGTGTGCTCTCAGGAAGAGTCATTGTCTGTAGAGGCTGGCTTGCCTGCGCCACTCCGATCGCAAGATCTTGCAAACTCTTATGCCGTGGTTTTTAGATGGGCGGAGTCCTCCTAACAACACCCAAATCACCGGCGGCAGAACTTTCACTGTAACACAGAAGGAAAGCTTGCGGGCGCGGCAAACCACGACTGCGATCACCGAAAGTAAATCACAAGGTTTGATATTGAAACACAAGAAGGGGCCCATTGCACTAGAAATGAATGCAGATACTATTAAAGCTTGGGCAAGTTGGTGTGACATTCTTTTTCTACAGCGCAAAGAACGCGGACGAGACGAGTGCACATACAAAGCGCTGAACTTACAACTGGTTTTATTGAGGCGATATCCACTGGTTAAATACGGTAGCAACGAATGTCAAATGAAAATACACAATGATACGCAAAATTGGTGGGTAAGACAGTACCTAAGCACAAGGCTACAGTGACACATGATCAGTTTTGCGCGTTTTTCCTATTTCTTATCATTCTTATGGTGTGATGGCATGCAAGAATTGTACAGGCATCATCAATGGCAACTTCCTGGAACTCCTTACTTTTTGCCTTACCTCGAAGTTTTCTACCTGGAATAAAACTGTTTACCTCCAAAAAAATTCCGTGTGCATTGGTTCATGCATAGCTTCAATCTTAAGTGATATTTATCTCGCGCACCACGACAGTCTCCTCGGCAACGAACTAGATGATAGCGTGGCTCGTAACACGCTAACCTTTTGTTGTTGTTATATTTGTTGATGAGTCTTTAGTTTTTATGACATTTGCAGTTATGCACGCAATGACCTCGGTCTCGATAGCTTTATCTGTCTTGACCCGCTTGCGTTGACGTATGAAATGCCTTTAGAAGGAAATTTACGTTTTTAGACCTTTCCATGCGCCTCGGCGATAGCCACGTGTGATGGTGATACGAGCCAAGGAGCCAGAAGCCCCTCACACGTTTCGCCGCTTCTGCACATTCCAAACTTTTTAAGCACGGCATTGCAAACTTATATTTTCGGAATGCCCTGGTAAAATGGCACCATTATTTGATGCAAGACAGTTGACAAAATAATGTGGTGTGTCTCCGGGCAACCGACTACCAAATCAATCTTCTCATTGCTGTATCAAAGAACCTGTTAAGAGACATCATAAATTCAAGCCGCAGCAAAGCCTCTATCAGGCACAAGGAAGCAAAAACGAAAGGCAGCGGTTATCCCTTACCGGCATCACATTTCACATAACCTCAAAAAGGTGGTTCTCGTGCCAATGTGAATGTTGTTTTTTTCCGCACCCGATAAACTCTCAAAACTCTGCCACATTGTAAACTCCAGCAACACAAGGAAGGAGGGCTGTGCCAAGTAGCACCGAAAAGGTTTTGTACCGTGTAGCAGCAATGTCGTCTATAGGTTTCCGCTATCTTGTGGCATGGTCGATGCCTTAACGATCGGCTACGGGACCATAAGAACAGCGTGAGCAACACCGCATCTGGTCATCTGGGCACTCATTGCAGAGACTGCACGGATGAAAGAAAAAAGAATAAGAAAGCGCCTTGTCATCTCATTTTCAGTCAGTGCAGCTTATTGGCAGATAATCGCACAAAAATCACTAGAGAGATTGTTGACGCCCATGAAATCCACAAACTCAAAGAGAAATGCGTAAGCACCGCCTCAATAGCTCTGTCGGAATAAAGAATTGCGTTTTCTTGAAGATAAATAGGAAACACGTGCACAGCTGTTCATGCGCCACTGTAGCGCTGTGCTCACGTACTGTCATTCACGCCAATTGTGTATATTGATTTGAAATTGGTTGCCACGGTATTTAAGCAGCGGAAATTGCCTCAATAAAGCCAATTGCAAGTTCAGCGCTGTGTATGTGCGCTCGTCTCGTCCGGGTCCTTTGCACTGTAGAAAAAGGAAAGCGTCGAATTGGTCATTGTCGTGGATTGAAACATGCGTAAAGTAGAACAGCGACAACACAGAGGGTATGTGCGGGCGAACGCGTCCAGGTTAGCGCGTTTCCGGTAAAACCGAATAGGGAGCCGATAGCGAAATGCAAGGAACGCATGTGGCACACAATGGAGGAGAAGCACCTAGTGGTGATAATGAGCGGAGTGATTGACGGATTGCAAAGACGAGTGGCAGGGATCGCGAAGCAAATAGCCAAAGGCGTCACCGACCTGCGCAAAGCTTCAAAGGAAACACAAATCGCTGTGTGCAGGGTCCAAATGTTGAAAGGCAGGGGTATTCATTTGAAAGGGCAGTGCTTTCAGTAAACAGGGAAATTTGGACGCTAGCGGAAGCAATGAATTTTACGGTGATTGACATCACGCACGAAGCGCACCGAACAGGCCGTGAAGGCGCTTTTGTGCGTGACGCTATACATTTTAGTGAAAGTGTAGCAACACTGGTTTGACGCCGATACGTGGCGCGGCCTGTACGTTTTCTAGACGGGTCCCGGCCAATCAGGGACGAAGACGAAGAATGGAAGCGCCAGGGTTCAGTTCGTATCCTGCTCTCTTGAATGATTTCGACAAGCTTTCCGCCTCTAATCTCCAAAATGCTGGTACGAACGCACGTCTAAGTGGAAGAGGATTACATCGATATGGGACTTTCTCTGGTGGGTGGCCTCTTTTCCATTTTATGAACGTTTTTGTGCTCGGACCACGCCACCGCCTTGCCAACTAGGCCTAACCCGACATAGCGCCGATTGGCTCCCCAAAATGCTGCTGACGCAACGATTCCGAGAGATCAGTGAATATGCAGATGACAGTTGAATGGGAGGACCTTCCGCCTGAAAAATTTTCGGCAGAATTTGGGTGGAAGTCGGTAGTTTCAAAACGTATGTCCACCAAGGTGGACTCTGACAACCGCCGCAGCGGTGGTATATTTGAACATAGGGCTAACGCCGGCGCCTGACTCAGAACTCGGGAAAATTATATTAGACTGAAGAGCAGGATCGTTAGGGCGTCGGGGATGCCTCCCATGTCCAAGGAACATGGCAAAGTTATCATACACCCCCGTGGAGGGCAGAATGTTGCCCAGACAGGACTCACCGTGATCGGTCAGGCGATTGTGGAAGCGGCAGGTCTTACACCGATGCAGATGACCTTGGACATCATTTGTCCTAACATGCAGCAAAACATCATGGTTGCCAGCGTATCCGACTGAGACAGCGCTGCAAGATACACGAGAATCAGATAAATTTGTGTTGCTGAAAGAATGTTTGAAGTCAGTGTATACGAGGCAGCCCCCCCACACCACGTGAAAAGGGATAACCAGAAAATTCGATCTCAAAGACAGTTCATCGGACCTGGAACGCAACATCGTTGACGAGAGTAGCCCGCTGGCCTTGGCGGTAAAGAAAATCAAAAACACAGGCGCGATCGTCATAGCTTTCGATAGACTCAAAGTTCCAAACTTTGTACACTATGGCCCAATCCTTGTGAGCTGCTTTCTTTATCGCAAGCAAGCCGATATATGCTACACGTGCCGCAGACTCGGACATCGTGCAGACGTTTGCCCGACCCCGAAAGAGTCCACCTGCAGGGGATCTGCACAGTGAAACTGGACGACCAACACCAGTGTACACGAAAGTGTGGATTGCGGGGCGCCTACAACCTACAGCGGACAAAATGTGCAAGCAGAAATTCCAGATTCCATACGTCGTCAGAAAGAGACGATTGGAGGGAGTGGTCGTGCAAGCTACGAGAAACGGGGCTTCGCCACCATCACCTAGCAACGACAGCAAGAATCAGTTCCAGCAGCCTCTATCTCAAGAGCCTAGGGGGCGTTCCCGATCCAGCGGACGCTCTCACTCTAGAGGGAGCTCCCGGAGTCGCTCTCGACCTAGAAGGCGCTCTTCTTTCAGAAGAAGGACCAGACCTCGCTTCAGGGGTCGCTCCGGATCCCGGCGACGAGGTGGTCAAGTCCGGTTCGAATCGACAGGATCCTCGAGGTCCTGCTCCAGTGATCGCCGACCTGAGCCCCACCCCATCTGGGGCGACCCAGTTCGAAGAACGCCGGAAAAGGTAATGCGGGGCCCGCCACCAGAGCATGATAGAGGTAACGACAGGTTAGCACAACTTGAGCACGGAAATACGATGATGAAGAACACAATAGCTCGACTCATGGCAGAAATTGCCGAGAATAAGAAGGGCAGTCATAGTCAACCTGTCATGGCTTACAAGCAGCCGGTCGCTCCCCAACCAATGGAAGTCCCCATAGTTGAGCACAGCTATACGGAAAGGCCCGCTGAAGAGAGGGCAATCGCTAACGAGCAAGAATGGGCCGCAGGCAGGGCCAAATCATAGATTCGGAAGATGCTCTCTGCTCTCATTGACAGCATTAAGCAGATAAATGAAAACTTCTCGCTCTTCCAAAGCAACATGGCTTCCATGGAGGAGCGCACTAGTCAGCGGATTAGCAAAATTGAAATGTTCCTGGAAAACGTCGTGGCACCTGTGCTGGGACCTAAAGCTCCTACACCTCCAGCAACAGCATCAACTAGTCACAGCGCGAGGGTGATTGGCCCTCTGAAGTTTAGCACAGAAACTCAACAGCAATACGATGGACACACAAGCTAACTCATTCAGGATGTTGCAATGGAATCGCAGGGGCTTCCTTCCAAAGAGAGCTTGCAAGATATAGTCGATCACACGCAAAGAAGCCGCATGTTATACTTAAACAAGAAGCACTAACCTCTAACATCACGCTGTCCGGCTACAGGCCCATAACGAAGTATGAGGAAAGACGGGGAGTCAGCGTACTAATAAGCAACGAGCGGGCCCACATCACTCATGACATCAAGATGACCGCAAGTAGAGCCGTATCCATAATGATAGAAATTATTCCCAGCTAAGTGAACCACGAAAGCATATTCGTCCTCAGTGTCTACAGCAGCCCCAAAGACCTAAGGGAGCGCTTAAAAGCCCTAATCACCAAGGCCACGCAACTAGCGCGCGACTGCCCTTTGACCATAGCAGATGACTTCAACGCCTAGTACCCTACCTGGGGTTACCCATACAACACTCACAAGGGAGAGGACCTCTGGCGCGAGGCTATGTACCTGAACTTGATGCTAGCCACGGACCCGGCATTCCCCACCAGATGCGGGACATCTTCGAGCTGTGACATGACACCAGATCTCACCTTTGTCAGGAGCATCGCAGCGGTAAAGTGGGCGAACCTCGGGGTAGACTTTGGTAGCGACGATTAAGGGACACGCACCTGCAGGTCGCGCAGAAGAGACAGCGTATGTTCTAGTAAACAGATTGGGACAAGTTTCGCCAGATTAAGGTAGAACGAACGGAGAGTGAGCGCAAGCCCAGCCTCGAACAATGGGTACCACAGGTTGGAAACGACATCAAAGCTACCACCAAAGAGGTTTGCACCGACCTTCCGGTGGAAAAGACGGACTGGCCCCCCTGTTAGAGGCTAAGCAGTCCCTCCTCGTCAGGTGGAAGGGACAACGCCTCAACCGCAGGCTCAGAAGAAAGATATCGGAAATCAACAGAACTATAGATGAACACTCCAGAGCCCTCTCTAAACAGCAATGGGATGAGGTGCGCAACTAGATCGACAGGCAGAAGCACAACGGGGGAACCTGGAATCTCCTACAACGTCTCCTCGACGAGACGAACATTAAATCCAACCAACGCAACACACTGGCGCGCACCCTTGATGCAGCCAAGCGTGAATCTTCCGGCGAAAAAAATAATTATGGGGTTTTACGTGCCAAAACCACTTTCTGATTATGAGGCACGCTTTAGTGGAGGACTCTGGAAATTTGGACCACCTGGGGTTCTTTAACGCACACCTAAATCTAAGTACACGGGTGTTTTCGCATTTCGCCCCCATCGAAATACGGCCCCCGTGGCCGGGATTCGATCCCGCTACCTCGTGCTCAGCAGCTCAATACCATAGCCAGTGAGCAACCGCAGCGGGTAATCTTCCGGCGAGGAAATTTTATCCAGACTCGTGAAGAAGTATCTATCAGCCACATCGGGATCTACACCACCTTCACCTGACTACAAAGGCTCCGGAAACCCTGAGCTCGACGCAAAATTTGGGGTTGAGGAGATCAGGCAGGCGCTCCATGATCTCAATGGCAGATCAACTCCTGGTCCGGACAACACCACAAACAAAGTCCTACTGAATCTGGACGATACGTCCATCGAATACCTGAGGGACAGCCTTAACGAAGCGTGGAGCAGTGGCGAAGTACCAGAAATGTGGAAATCGGCTAACACCATCCTAATCCCCAAGCCGGGTAAGCCGCCCAGCCTCGACAACTTCCGCCCAATTTCGCTCATATTGTGCGTGGGGAAGGTTGCTGAGCATGCATTCCTCAACAGAATTTCTCGCTACCTGGAGTACCACGACATTTACCCACACATGATTGGCTTCAGGGCCGGACTCTCAACGCAGGACGTGATGAAGCTCATCAAGCAACCCATTATCGACTATGATAAATAAAACACGAGAGCGATACTAGCTCTACACTGTGAAAAGGATTTTTACAACATTCATCACTCGTTCGCTTTCGACACGAACTCGAGCCTTAACCTGGGCAAGCGCTTTCATTCCTAACGCAATCGTTCCTCTCAGGCAGAAAAGCCATCCTTAATGTCGGGACCTGACTTCAGACGTGATCAAGCTGGGGTCTAGGGGGACGCCACAAAGGGCAGTCATATGCCCTACCCTCTTTAACCTCACCATGATTGCTCCATACAGGATATTGTGATATCGACGGTATCAGTCGCACCATATACGCAGCCGACGTCACTATCTGGTATACAGGAGGTAGCAACGTACAAGTAGAGACGGCCCTGGAAGAGGCGATTGGCGCCACTGAGAGGTACCTCGAGGCCACGGGCCTTCGGTGCTCACCACAATAGTCAGAACTGCTACTATACCGTTCCAAGTGCAGAGGCCCCACACTAAAGTGATGGAAGCCCCTCGCCGAATTCGACATCAAACTGCGCACAAACGATAGAGGATATATACCGAAGGTGGATACCATCCGGATTCTCGGCATGATGATCGAGCCGAGTAGCTCTAACAATGAAGCAGTGCTGCGACTGACTAAGACGGGCAACGCCGTCAGACCAATAAGAGTGGCCAACCGGCAACAGGGCCTCGGAGAAGATAACCTCGTGAGATTGGTACATGCGCTTGGATTGTGCCATTTCACTTAGGTCGTGGCCGTGCACAGCTGATAAAGATCGGGGCGGGATAGGCAATCAAGAGAGCCCTCGGCCTCCCCGTATACACACACACGAAACGCTTACTACAACTCGGCATGCATATCACGCTAGAGGAAATCGTGGAAGCGCAGGAGAGGGCCCAGTTCGCCAGGCTATCTACCACACAAGCTGGAAGACACATACTACAGGAGCTGGGCGTTCCCCCCCCCCCCCCCCACAGTAGTCAAGACAACGTTCTGCAACATCCATTGAGAGCAGCGCGACCTCATCACTGTCAGCCCGCTCCCACGAAACGTCCATTCGGAACACAACGTGGGAAAGTGTTGGGTGCGCGTGAAGGCCCTCCTGATAAAGGCTCGTGAACGGGCTTTAGAGAACAGTTTCGTAGACGCACCTTGCTACGCTGATAAACCGACCTTCGCTACGGTTAGCGTAGACCATGAAAGTCAAGTGACGAACTCAATCTCGATTCGGACAGCGTCCTCTTAGATCGCACAGGAGGCTGCTATAGCGATGGCCTTATTGAAGACAAGAAGACAACGATCTACAATGACTGAAGATCAGCCGTATGGGCATTTGCCAAAGTAACTTTATCCTAGCTGGCCTTGGGGATGCTTGGAAGCAAGGAGATCAAGCCACACGTAGTCATCTGGTTTGCAGTGCACATGGGACAGATTGAGTGTGCCCCGCACAAACTGAATGAGTCGGCACATACAATGACGCACTAGGGATCACCGACCACCTAGCTACCGGGCAGCGTGATGCTGGGGGTACAGACAATCGGGACTCTCCTTCCTCGTACAACGAAACTACTAAGCACTCGTACTTGGCTAGGAGGATCTAACCTTTCCATATTCTAAACTCAATAGACCTCAGGCTCTAACACTAAAGCTTCTACAGACCAGGGCATGCCTAAACCCCCTCCTTCTTCCCCGAAATTCATACAACAAATGCATGTGCGCTATGCAATGACTTGCACAGTTGCTTAGCAATCACTTGCTATGCAATTGCATAGCAATGACTTGCTATGCAATTTAGACCACATGCCCTGGCGGTGTCCCGCGTTACGCGGCGATGAAAGCAACGCTTATTCACGCTGCGATGCATTTCTATGCAGCCCCAACCGCAAAGCTGTCCAACGAGCCCACGACGCGGCGGAGAGGCTCGGCCTCTCTGTCCTGACGTGGGAGCGGCCCGCTGCGCTCTATCGCGCGCCCTAAAGGACCACAACAAAGTCCGTCCGTCCGTCCGTCCGTCCGTCCGTCCGTCCGTCCGTCCGTCCGTCCGTCCGTCCGTCCGTCCGTCCGTCCGTCCGTCCGTCCGTCCGTCCATCCATCCATCCATCCATCCATCCATCCATCCATCCATCCATCCATCCATCCATCCATCCATCCATCCATCCATCCATCCATCCATCCATCCATCCATCCATCCATCCATCCATCCATCCATCCATCCATCCATCCATCCATCCATCCATCCATCCATCCATCCATCCATCCATCCATCCATCCATCCATCCATCCATCCATCCATCCATCCATCCATCCATCCATCCATCCATCGATCCATCCATCCATCCATCCATCCATCCATCCATCCATCCATCCATCCATCCATCCATCCATCCATCCATCCATCCATCCCAGGCGATCAGGAAGAAAGATTAAGTATAGACTGTAGCGACACAACTGTAGAAGGCAGGATTAGACCACAAGGAACTACGAAACGAAGCACAAAGCATAAGAATTAAGCTGGCAAAATTTGTTACGTAAACATGCAGGGTGGTCGAGAACATAAACAATGGCTGGAAATTCAAACGCAGCTGAATGACAAAGTGATTATCGTGTGCGCCTTGACCGAAACCCGCCTAAAAGATTTGGAGCAGCCGCCTGTTGTTGATAATTTTGTGCGGGAAGGGTACAACATAATGACTGGATGAAGCAAAAGGTAATGTGTAGGCACGCTAATTAGAGGAAGTCTGAACCGACAAAGGCTAAAAGAGACATGTAAGGAGCATTTATGTAATAGTGCTATATGGCAAGGCAAAAAGACGGGGCCGGGAGCTTATATATCGACACGTAGTGATAGCAGAGAACAAAATAAGGAACTGATTAATCGCATTAGAAGCGACATTAATGAGTTCACAAAATCGGGCCAGGTGATATGAGAGGGAGATATGAACACGCACATGAATGGTTTAAACGGATATACTGAATAAAACGGTTCTCTAGTGCTGGATCTGTGCGATTAACAAAACCTCATAGTAGTTAACAGGGAGCATAAGTGTCATCGACAGGTAACGTGGCAGTGCGGAAATAGGCAGTGATGTACCGATTACGCCGTAGTCTCTGAAGCAGTCTACGAACGACTAGACCAAGTTATGATAGGCGAACACGGAAACGATAGCCTGGGTAGTAATCATAAACGTTTAACCTTAAAATTTGTTATAGATACTAACGGAACACGCAAACCAATAACATCAGAATTTCTGAATATGAGTGGAATGCCAATAACAGTGATTGAAAAAAACATGGAGAAGAAAATGGAGGCATTTACTACAGCAGCCTGGCACTACAAGGAACTAGTAGACGTTATGCAGCAAGAGATAAGACAGACGTGAGAAAGAAATTGCTGGATCGGCAAATGGTAACCATTCAAGGGGTTGAACAGGAAAATAAAGCAAGTTATAGAAAAGGGGAAGCAGGAATCCAGGGATTATCTAGATACCTAAAAGTTGGGATTACACGAAGAAGAGGTGCTCCTTAGATGGAACAAATACCAAGAAAAGAAAGGGATGGCGAGTCAGCTTGTGCATGAGAAAATTAAATGCGCAAGTGAACGTTTGGTGCATAACATTCGTAGAAGAGACAAAGGCACCCCAGAAGGATTGTGGAGCCATATAAGAGCACTCGAAGCATCAACTAAAACATCCCGAGCGGCTATAAGGGTTGAATACGGTAGCATCTAGGGAAGGAGACGACGTGCTGTGGTACATCACAGACGTTATTAGGGATAACTTCAGCACGAAAGATAGCGTAGTTCAGATTCAAACAGGTCCAGCAACAACAGAGAAACGTGACAGATCAAAAGTTAACATAGAAAGCCTTTATAGGAAAAAGAAAGCTGAAGAAAATGCCCCTAATAATACGGCAGCAGGCCCCAATGGAATCCCAATGTTGCTAATCAATACAGCTAATGGGTTACGCGCGTGCTTTGCGGCGGCGGCGTTTGACGGTGCCTAGTGTTCTTACGAAAGCGCGAAAGAGGAACCGCGTAGGAGTACCCGCCTCACACATAACTCGTTTCGAAGTGGCAATATGCTGTCTCGCTATAATGATACGATGCTAACCGCATTACCGTCGACAGTCATCGTGAGATGGGCTACGCTGATTTTTTTTTATTTCCCAGAAAGTATGAGCCATCAAGCTCAGCTGAGAAGCATCGTGCTTGAGCGTCACTTCTCTTCACTTTACCTTATTTCCTTGAAGACCCCACAAGGGGGTATTACATGAGAGGTGGGCTGTAGAGAGATGTTACAAATGCCACAGGTTGTTAACAAGACGGGTACATGGATACACTTTGAATAAAATGTGATGGACAGGTGATTGAAACAATGTCGTGGGGAAGGCCATTCCGTTCTGAAGCCTCGCGGCAAAAAAAATGGTGCAGAAAAAGTTGTGGTGCCAGAATGGGGTCGGGTGACTTGAAGTGGATGGCCCATGCGGGGGAAGTGCGCGGGCCATCCAAGTTGCCGGGCTGATCCCAAATTCCACCGCCGTGCTTCGTGAAATGAAGAGGACCGTCAGCTAAAATCTAAGATAAGACGGCTGCAAGATGTCACACAGACAGTTTTTATCACAGGGGCTTGGCCTACAGCTAGAAGCCTTTAATGGGCATCGAATCGGGATACATTTTTAGGGCGTAGTACAAATCCAGCATTTCCAAAGTGAAGAATCAGTACCTCGCGGTATGCATGACTTAGCGTCACATGCAGAAAACGACACAAACTTTGGGCCGTGTTCTCGATGAGGGCGAGAAGAAGGTCGCTGCGCCGTTGAGGCGTGGTCGACATTGGAAACGGTGTCTGCTTGCCCAGCTACCTCTCCATTGTAAACGGGTCCCCATCTACATATTTCTTACCGAGATAGGCCAAAAATTATTCGTATACGTTGTGCCGGTAAATGCGAAGCATTAAAAACGCCCACATTCTCTGGGATCTGCGAACTGTTGCCTTTCTGGAGTCTTATAACGTAAAACTATTCCAATATGTTTTTTTTATTCCAATCTCCTGACATCAAATTTACGTAATCGCTGACGCAAGCATGGGGAGGTGACCTGCAGCGTTACCGGAGCAGCGCAATCAAACGGTCCCCTCGTTTCTAGGAGGCCACTTGCGTTTGCTTGCAAAATGAATAACATTGCCTACGTTGAGCGGCTTTTCTTATCTAAATGGCGGACAAGAGGCGAAAAGCACGCTAGGTGGAGAGGGTGTCGATGGGGCCGAGCCAACGCACTGAACATAGATAAACGGACGAAGAGGGTGGTGCCGGCGTCTGTGATTGGTCCCCGTTCCCTTACTTGACTTGCGGTGGTTTTTCTAAAATCGTGGCGGTATGCAACAGACTGTTAAAAATGCCGCTAAAACGGAAGCAGGTGCCTAAAAAGCTTAATAACGTTGTACGGCCACCCAAAATGTTTTGTTTCGGCGGCCACCATCTTCTATTCCTTTCGGAATGGAGCAATATCCGGCTATTCAGATTAAACTCCAGTTTTGTTCGGCATAATAATGCACCTTTAACGCGTACATGTCACTTTGACCCAGTGAGTTTTCGCGGTTTTGCGACGTCAAGTTGACGCAGCTGTAGTGGATGCAGCCTGAACCGTTTTGACCAGTAGCAAGATTTAAGGGCGAAAAGGCGTTGAATCAGAAACAATAATGCTTCTTTTGTTCGGTCGAATTATGCATAATCAGTGTGAACACGTTCTGTCAGATTGGGAGCTATCGCAGTTTTCGTGAGGTCGCGCGACAGACAGGCGAAGTGGGGGTGGTCTAAAAACGTTTTTGACCAATCGCAGAGGGCTGATTTCAGAATTGGAATAGAAAAGTTTCGGATAGCTTTAGATTATAGCTCCCCTTTTGTACCTTTCCTCGGCCCTACATGTCTAAGTTGGCGCATCAAATAACTATATACTATATAGTGCTCTAGCATTTTATAGTTTTGTAAAAGTGATGCACTACTGATATCATATGTAAACTATTGCGTACAGCGGATGAATTCATCTCTTTTGTAATATCTTTAACAGCAGCGAAAGTGCAATTGCAATGAATGTGTCAATGATGGGCCCTGCGGAGTTGCTTTGTAGGCTGGCTTTGGCGCTTACACTTATGCCTTGGAACATAAAAAGCATTGTAAATTAAAATACGCATTCTACATTTTCTCGAAACATGAATTCAGTCGTGCCAGCTACCCGGCGTGCAAATAGAGGGATCAAAATCTCTGTGCCTACTATGTCGTGGCCTGGCGCTTGTAAAAGTGCTACATGGTGCATCAACTTGACTGGCAAGCTCCTTGAAAAATATGCTTGTGTGATAAAACGGTTCTGCGTGCGTTGTTCGAGTGACGGAGCTTGCTCCGGAAATTAGAGCCACTGAATCCACACGCGCTGTACTCGTCTGCGCACTGGGGTTTTTAAACGCGAGAGTGAAAACAAGACATGCATCGGTAGGACTCAAGAAGACCGATTGTGGCGTTCCGTTCTGGAACATGAGGTCGCGGATACGATAAACCGCTGTGTTCTAACGAGAACAGGTTGCTAAGGTGGCGCATTCCGAAGTTTTTGTTGACGTAAGCAGCCTCGCATGACACATATTTATTCCAGAGCCCTCCAGCGGTCATTTCTCATAGTGATTACTTTTGCAGGCTGAAGACTCCGTGAGTAATCATTGAAATTCGTTTCAGCTTAGGTGCAATATATTTCATAAATTCAAGACATATTATACGAAAGAGCGTTATGGCGTCCTACTTGTGGTCAGAGTTCAAGTTACTGAGCAGAAGCACGAATGTGGAGGAAATGGGCATAAAACGGCATGACGCATTCACTGCTCTTTCGTTCGGCTTTTCTGTCTTTCGCGCGTCTTTACAATTGTCTGCAGTGTTTTTTCTTTTTTTTGAAAAAACGAAGTGGTTAGAAACTTTCATGGAATTCGCGCAGCCTTTGTCGTGCGACGACCTGCTGGAGAAGTCCTGTTTATCAAACCGCAAAGTAACCTGCCTCGGAGTCATAAATTTGTGTTTTTAAACGTAAATATTAGCGATTACAAAATAAAGTTACCTGCGTACATCTAAAAAAAAAAAGGAACAGACAACACCTTCCTTGCGCGGTAATGCTAGGCAGTAGCCCATAATTTTTGCATATCGAGTCATGTTTTACTGGCATTACTTTGGTACTCAGCTAGGATCTTGTAGCGCTGCGGCGGCACTGTTCTAAAACAGACACAAGCATTCGTACAGTACAGTCGCTTCAATGTATCGCTTCAACGCTCGGCGATGAACTATGCAATGCTCTGCCCTGCAATGACTGAGGCGATTGATTGAAAAACTCACTTGTACATCCACTTAAGCATTCTTGCACGCACAAAGGCACGATAGCGGAAAGTTGTGAGGACTCGCTTATTGAACGCGTTCTTCGTTTTTGGGTTTGTCAATTTTTAGAGCGAAGCAGTATATGACTAGCCAATTCATCCGTCCGTCCTTCTGTCGGTCGCCTGTACGCGGAGAACTCCGCCGGCGCAACCCCATGCGCATGCGCGGAAAGAAAAGAAAAAAAAGACAGAAAAAGAGAGGAAGACAGCCGCTGGATTAGACAGCACGATAGATAGCACAAGGCATGTTTACTCCGAACCATGACGCCACGCCACCTTTAATTGACAAGGCTCGCGTGATGAAAGCGGTGACGTCAAAATCACTGTTGCCTAGTCGGGAACATCCCCATTAGAGTCTATGGCAGTCGGGCCAGGTAACATCACGTCATGGATCGGAGTGAAAAGGCCTTGCGCTATCTAGGTGCTGTTGGATTAGCTGCACCAGTAGTGATGTCGTTGCTCTCCGTCGCAGCCGAGTGCGCGCCCGGCAGTTTCTCTCCGGCTTCGAAATGGGTAGGCCACGCGTCAGACGTACTCCATAGGAGCAGGCAGTTTTCGATCAGCAACGCCGTGAGCAGAACCGGGAACGAGCTCGTCAACGCCGTGTCGATGCTGCAGCCCGAGCACAATTGCAGCCGAGTGCATGCAGCAACTGCGTACCCAGGTTCCGCAGCCTACCAAGCCGTCGTTTCATGAACCATCAGGATTAACCCAGTGATAAATACTGGGCAGCACGTTTCAGCTTCGTAGGTTAATCATGTGTATGGAGGGATTGGGCGGTGTTTTTTTTTTAATGTTGGGGATAAATACTGCGACTTATGTTTAAAACGGTTAATCGGGGAAAACTTTCCTGGGGAAAAGTTTTTCCTGTGTCAGTCCAAAGTTCGAAATTCCCTGGAAACCTTTCTGAATGAGTAGCACACGGGATTGTACTTTGTTAGACAGAAACGCGTTTAAACAAGCCAAATGATTGAGGGGAAGATGTAGCGACAAAAAGAGCTACTCGAAAGTGATATAACGAAGCCATAGAAATCTTGGTTGGCAGGCATTATCATTAGTTTTAAGGGGAACCACAAGAAAAAGTGTGGCGATATAGCGGTAACTGCGAAACTAATGCGTCAGCATTACGTTGCACCTCTTTCAGGTCTCGGATCCATGATATAAACCGCATTGTCCACATTACAAGGTGTTGTTCAGGAGATAACTAGACATACATCTTGCCTTGTTGGTTATTCACGACTATAAGTGCAGCGCGAAAGTGAACCGGATGGACGGAGTTAGACAAACACAGCGATGACTCTCTACAAAGCCTTTTCGTAAAACGGCGTGCACCGAGTATATACGCTTATAACCGCACGAGATTAGCACAATGGTGCTGTTTCATCGCTCTGTTGTGCTTAATTCAATTTACAGCTTGCCGCCATTAGCACTTGAAACAAGATATTTAAATAACATATTGGGCAATGCGCCGTCTTTTTCTACGGTAACGTAGTTGATTAAACGTCGCAGCGATAGGAGGAAGAAGTTTGGTTCGACACAGTCGCACTGCTCTATCGCTCCCTAGTGTTTTTGAATTTTTTCGAGCTTTTGTCAAACAGACTTGTCGAAGACGTCGGACGACTCGCCAAGGTACCTTCCCTAACATATTGGGAAAAGCGCCGTCTTTTTCTACAGTAAGGTAGTTGAGTAAACGTCGCAGCGATAGGAGGAAGAAGAAGTTTGGTTCGACACAGTCGCACTGCTCTATTGCTCCCTAGGGTTTTTGAATTTTTTCGACGTTTTGTCAAACAGATTTGTCGAAGACGTCGGACGACTCGCCAAGGTGCCTTCCCTACCGGAGGCCGGGGGGGCCTTCGCCTCCCGTCGCTTCGATAGGAGCCTGCAGAAGAGCCCGATCTGGTAGCGGCGAGAGCTCCGTCATGACTACGCCTGACCTGACACCGGGCCAGAGGCCACCGACTGACACTGAGAGCAACCGTGACTGTAAGCGATACAAGGCTACAGAACCAGACGACGAGTCTACGCTTATTGACGATTGTGACATAGCTGACATCACAGATCTGGACGATGGAGGCTTCAGACTTGTGCGTCACCGCAAGAAGAGGACCGTCGGAATCCCAGTGATTGTTACGCCTGCCACAGAAGGAGCAGACCTGAAAAAAGTAAATCCCATTGTTCTGTCTACTGAAATTGAAAAAATTCTTGGCGCATCGCCAGTTAGGAGCCGATTTACTGCTCAAGGAGCCTTGCTTCTAGATGTACAGACAGAAGAGCATGTGAATTCCCTTCTCAGCTGCAAGTCGATCTCAGGGACTGCAATCTCAGCACGAGTGCCCAATTCGTACCTGCAAAACACGTGCATTATTAGAGGAGTACCGAAGTGGTACACTGACGAGGAACTGTTGCTATACCTAAAACCACAAGGTGTTTACCATGCAAGGAGAGTCATGCGACGCGTCCAAATTTCCGAAACCGATCGGGAGTCGAGGCGAACCAGTTCCGTGGTTTTTACGTTCGCTCCAAATAAAGACCGTCCAGAGAAGATCAACTTGGGTTTCACAAGACACGAGACCATCGACTACGTTGAGACACCACCTCGGTGCTTCAAGTGTCAGCGCTATGGACATGTGGCCAAGTACTGGCGTGGTGAGCAGCGGTGCAAGAGATGTGGAGGACCGCACCATTGCAAAACATCCGCGTGCAGCCAGAACTTTCTATGTGCAAACTGTAGTGGTGGTCATCCAGCTAGTTATAGCAAGTGCCCTACGCGGGCAGCGGCAATAAAGCGCAAGAAATCGTTTATCTTGGGGCCAGAAAGAAACGATAAGAATAATACGACGAACAAAAGGACAGAAAGTCACAGAGAGTCAGACGAAACCAAATGGAGCTCAAAGAGTGAAACTGATTTTCCAAGCCTGAAGCCTTCTCCAGGAATCCAGGACACAGTGGTGCCATCGCGCAGCAGACCGGCTAAAGCAGTCAAATCAATGAACAGAGGCCCCGTAGACGAGAAGACTGCTGAACAACCGGAACAGTGAAGCTGTGTGTCTGTACTGCAGCGACCCCAATCACGTTGCGATGAAAACACACCAGAGGAGGACTGTCAGCAGGTGCTACGTGCTCTCTTCAAGGCCTTGCGATCACACATAAAGATGCCGGCGAGCTCGCTGAAGGAAATGCTCGAAGTAGTCCTGGCTCTCGAGTCAGTGATTCTAAGCTCTGCCTCTTTTAAAAGCACCTAGCAATATGGATGCGGTCAGGACACAATGTTCACCATCTCGTCCACAGGTGCCATTTATTATGCAATGGAACTGTGCGGGTCTTGCGTGCCATTTACCTCAACTGCTGATTTTCTTACGCAACATGCCTGTGCCAATATTGGCCCTGTCCGAGACTGGTCTTGCAAGTTCCAGATCAATTGCTGGTTATGTCGCACATGGAAACCAAGGTATTCTGACATTTCCGAACGGGAGCGCCATGCTATATGCGAGACGTGAAATACCACATTACGTTCTATCAGTACAAAACCTTTGCAGCAGTGCTTTGGAAGTCACTGCTGTACAAGTGCGGCTGCGAAACCGAAGCCTCAGCGTGGCCTCCGTCTATGTGAGCTCTCGCCTGAAGGTCTTGATGGGAGAAATTATAAGAGACCTCTGCAGCCGCTGCCCAGCTCCGAGGATTACATGTGGGGACTTCACAGCGCACCATACTCTCTGGGGCGACAAGGCGACTGATGCACGTGGAAAGCAAATTGTTAGTGCTTTAAACAGCGAGGGACTCTGTTTGGCAAATGACAAATAGCCAACGTTTCTTCGACCACCGGCCTCTTACAGTGTCATTGACTTGACGTTACACTCAACGGACATCCTCGCATCGTCAACGACTAGCAAAGATAGAATGGGCAGTGATCATTTTCCTGTCTTCGTTAACATTGCTGGATATAGAACCAACGGCCGAAGATCCTGCCCTGTGACGCATTGGGATACGTACAGGGACGGCCTAAGCGAATCACCTGGAGAGCTGTTCACGGACATGCAACGTAGCAAGAGATTGGCTACCGCTGAGCTGAAGCTACCCGACCACTTCCCCGCTTCGGATCTAAAGCTCAAAAATCTATGCGCTGCCCGTAGAAGAGTGGAACGGAGGCTGATGAGGACGAAGGGCGACCCACCAATGAAGACTATATATAACAGGATTAACGCAGTGATTCGACGTTATACAAGGAAACTAAGAAGAGATCAATGGGCATCATTTTGTGCAAGCCTATCGGTCTTCACGCCAGTTCCAAGGATATGGTGGGTCGTTAATAACCTTGCTGGAAACTTTCGACCAAACAAGCCATTTGAAGCCCTAGTATTGAAGTTTGGCAAGACACTCGCTTGTCTTGCGAATGCCTTCGCTGAAATATACTCTTCTGGCAGGTCAGCCGGCACAACCAACCCGCCTCCGCCGCTATCATCGTCTCTAATGGATGCTCGTTTCACACTCAGAGAGCTGGAACTAGCTATGAGCAGCCTCCGACGTCGCTGTGCGGTGGGACCTGACCTTATCAGTAATCAGATGCTGACTAACCTACCGGTTGAGAGACGGCGTGATTTGCTGGCATTTCTTAACCAAGTCTGGGCCAGTGGGGCTATCCCACATTTATGGAAGGTAGCATGGGTGGTACCGGTTCTGAAGCCTGGAAAGAATCCTGCAGCTCTGTACTCATACAGACCGGTATCACTGACCTCGTGTGCAGCGAAGCTAATGGAGAAGATGACGTGCACAAGACTCACTTGGTATGTCGAGCAGGGTCGAAAACTACCATCGTGCATGAGTGGGTTTCGGCAGCGTCTAAGCGCTCAAGACAATGTGCTGGACCTGATAAGCCACATATAACATTACAGTGCGGATGGCCTGTCGACACTTGCTGTTTTCATGGATGTTTCTAAGGCTTACGACTACGTGTCTCAAAGAGCCATCACCAGCCAGTTACATGTTATAGGCGTCACGGGTCATCTCTTGCACTTCATACATACGTTCCTCAATGATCGTCGCATCAGAGTTCGTCTTGGCGACACTTTGAGCGATGAAATACGTATATTTCGCGGTGTGCCACAGGGGATTGTTTTGTCTCCCTTATTATTTAACATTGCCATGAGTAGCCTCCCAAGAGCACTAAACCATCGAACACCAGTGAAGATATCTACATATTCCGATGATATCTGCATATGGGTCTCCAGGTACCAGCATCGCCGCCTCGCACGAATAGCCCAGGGAGCAGTAAAAGCCATTCAGGGCCACTTGGCAACGATTGGATTATCACTATCAGCAGAGAAATCATCATTCGTACTATTTCCTGGAGTGAAAAGAAAATCTACACGCTTGACGCTGAATTTGGACGGATACCAGATTCGACAAGTCACCAACGTCCGATTTCTGGGCGTTACCTTAGACCACAGGCTACTCTGGCGCCGCGGTGTTGACCACGTTGTGGCGTCATCGTCACCCAGGCTACATGTGCTCAAGCGAGTCGCTGGCATACGTTGGGGCAACCACCCAACGTCGATGCTACGGCTACATACAGCGCTGGTTACCAGTCGAATCCTGTATCAGCTACCTCTGATGTCAACCTCAGACAGCCAATACGAGCGCTTCAAAGCCATCCACAGAAAAGGTATCCGACTTTGCCTTGGAGTCCCTCAGCCAGCGTCAAAGAAGAAAGTGCTCTACGAAGCTGAGTCGTGCCCTCTACGACTTCAGGCTTCCCAGGCTCTCATGATCCAGCTACTATGATTGAGTGAGTCTACGCCCAGTAGCGCCCTCTTACGACGTATAGGTAACAGGCCGCGCTCACATTTTTATGCAGCATTGAACACGCTTCGCGTATTAGGATTGCGCTGCTCGAGACAGAGAGAAAGGATAGAACCACCCTGTACATTTGAGGACATCACATGTAACTTAAGTGTACCACGATTGCAATCAAAGAGCTGCACTCCATCTGCAGAAGCCAAGTCATTAGTCCTGGAACACCTGAACACGACTTACCCGAATCACCTACAAGTATACACAGATGGCTCCGTCAAGGCAGACGAAGACCGCTGTGCAGCTGCATTCTATATTCCATCTCTAAGATATACATGGTCTGGCCGTCTGGACTGTATAGCCTCGTCGACAGTTGTGGAAGGCGTAGCAATAGCTTCTGCACTGCGCAAATTAAAGACTTTGCCTCCGCAGAATGTGGTTGTCCTTACGGACTCAAAGGCCGCATTACAACAAGTATACCGTGGTTTGCCATCCCTAAAGTTCGCACGCAAATCACTAGCCATCGTGAAAGAACTCAACAACAAAGGCTTCACAGTAAAGTTTCAGTGGATTCCCTCCCACATTGGTATCTCAGGAAACGAAAAAGCTGATGCGCTTGCATACGCAGCGCTCTATCATCCTCCCAAAATCAAGGCTCCAAAGAGTAATTGAGTGCAAAAATCTGACATTCGAAATCACTTTGCGCCGCTTTGGGTTCCACCGCATATGCCCTGCGTAACCAAGAGATTGCACCGAGAGGAAGCCTCACTTCTATATCGAATAAGGACAGGATCTGCTAATACACCGGCCTGGTTATTTAAAACGGGGCGAATCAATTCTCCGAACTGTACGGCATGCAACGAGACAGGAGACATTGAGCACTTTTGTGGTCCTGCCAGCAATTCCACGATGAAAGAGACACTCTCCTGAAGAATCTGCAAAACAAGGACCTTCCGCATGCGCGCCTGCAACACCTTATATTTCCCGATGGATCAGTTATAGCCCGCAAAGAAACTTCACGTCTCCTCATCGAATTCTTAAGACAGACTGGTTTGATGGACATATGGTGAAACCCTTCAGCGGTATTGTGCGAGACGCTCGGGCGGAGCACTTGCCAGCCTTTGTCGCCAGGCTAAACCCGCCTGTTGCTACAATTCACCACCACCACCACCACCACCACCACCAAACGTCGCAGCTACCGCTCACATCAAAGAGCAACACCAACGCTCTGGTTTCACATCCTAGGACATTGTGACCGTTCACGGTATGCCTCGGGCGGACAATGGAATGCGACGGGCCATCGTCCAGTCCATGTAAACGCAGATAGTAAAAACAAGCATCAATCTTTCACTCACTAACGGTCGGTATCTGCTGATTATCTATGCCGCCTTTCGGTGGACGATTTCCAGGAAAGATATCGTGTATAATAATCCTATGTGAATAAAATATCAGGTTTATGTCTCGACTACTTCTCCACCTAATAAGGACCATGTTGATGGGTTCTGTAACACCTGGATTTATTGTTATCCTTCACGATGGAGCAATATAAATATGTATATATATATCCCGGGTACATATATAGGAAATTACGAGCTTTCACAAAAAAGAGAAGTACTTTGCTTATGCGGCTTCGCTACATGAGATACTGATATTGACGTATAGCTGCGAATAAATTTACTGCGTCAGCATTTAAGTGCTCAAAATTGGCAATCTATTGTCTACGCGTCCGTCTTTTCTGTTACGCTGACAGCGACTGTTGTCGTCATTGACGACTCGCAGTGATAATGTTTGTCGTCGTCAGGCCACCTCCTAACACCCGCTTAGCCAATGCCACAGCGTCAAGGAAGAGAAATATTTCCCACAACCGCCTCTATTAAGATTTTAACCTGTGCCAATGAAGCAACGTGCGTTTGGGAAGTTGAGGGCGACGACTTCGGGTCTATCACGAAACAGTGCTGGTTATTCAGTGGAAGTGTTTGTGCTACACATAAGCTCGTAGAGCAGTGACGTCTGCATATGTATTTAGGAGGCTAGAACGATGAATACTGCTGTTGACGAGAGTTATATTATGTGTCATGGTACGGAAATTGTTCTTGACAAGAGCGCAATGTGTTAACGTGCGATTCTTCTTTGTCATGCTCTTGAAAACGGCTAGGGATCTTGGAAGAACGCTAACATAATACTTATCCATAAGAAAGCGGACGCCAAAGACTTGCAAAAATTATAGACCGATCAGTTTACTGTCCGTTGCCTACAAAGTATTTACTAAGGTAATTGCAAATAGAATCAGGAACACCTTAGACTTCCGTCAACCAAAGGACGAGGCAGGATTCCGTAAAGGCTACTCAACAATAGACCACATTCACACTAACCATCAGGTGATAGAAAAATGTGCGGAATATAACCAACCTTTATATATCATCATCAGCCTAGTTACGCCCACTGCAGGGCAAAGGCCTCTCCCATAGTTCTCCAACTACCCCGGTCATGTACTAATTGTGGCCATGTTGTCCCTGCAAACGTCTTAATGTCATCTGCCCACCTAACTTTCTGCCGCCCCCTGCTACGCTTCCCTTCTCTTGGAATCCAGTCCGTAGCTCTTAGTGACCATCGGTTATCTTCCCTCCTCATTACATGTCCGGCCCATGCCCATTTCTTTTTCTTGATTTCAACTAAGATGTCGTTTACCCGCGTTTGTTGCCTCACCCAATCTGCTCTTTTCTTATCCCTTAACGTTACACCCATCATTCTTCTTTCCATAGCTCGTTGCGTCGTTCTCAATTTCAGCAGAACCCTTTTCGTAAGCCTCCAGGTTTCTGCCCCATATGTGAGTACTGGTAACACACAGCTGTTGTACACTTTCCTTTTGAGGGATAGTGGCAACCTACTGTTCATGATTTGAGAATGCCTGCCAAACGCACCCCAACCCATTCTTATTCTTCTGGTTATTTCAGTCTCATGATCCGGATCCGTGGTCACTACCTGCCCTAAGTAGATGTATTCCCTTACCACTTCCAGTGTTTCGCTACCTATCGTAAACTGTTGTTCTCTTCCGAGACTGTTAAACAGTACTTTAGTTTTCTGCAGATTAATTTTCAGACCCACCCTTCTGCTTTGCCTCTCCAGGTCAGTGAGCATGCATTGCAATTGGTCTCCTGAGTTACTAAGCAAGGCAATATCATCAGCGAATCGCAAGTTGCTAAGGTATTCTCCATGAACTTTTATCCCCAATTCTTCCCACTCCAGGCCTCTGAATACCTCCTGTAAACATGCTGTGAATAGCATTGGAGATATCGTATCTCCCCTTTATATATAGCTTTCATTGATTACGAGAGAGCGTTTGATTCTGTCGAAACCTCAGCAGTCATGGAGGCATTACGGAATCAGAGTGTAGACGAGCCGCATGTAAAAATACTGAAAGATATCTATAGCGGCTCCTTAGCCACCGTATTCCTCCAAAAGAAAGCAAAAAAATCTCAATAAAGAAAGACATCAGGCAGGGAGATACGATCTCTCCAATGCTATTCACAGCGTGTTTACAGGAGGTATTCAGACACCTGGATTGGGAAGAATTGGGGATAAAAGTTAATGGAGAATACCTTAGTAAGTTGCGATTCGCTGATGATATTGCCTTCCTTAGTAACTCAGGGGACCAATTGCAATGAATGCTCACTGACCTGGAGAGGCAAAGCAGAAGAGGGGGTCTAAAAATTAATCTGCAGAAAACTAAAGTAATGTTTAACAGTCTCGGAAGGGAACAGCAAATTACAATAGGTAGCGAGGCACTGGAAGTAGTAAGGGAATACATCTACTTAGGGCAGGTAGTGACGGCGGATCCGGATCATGAGACGGAAATAATCAGAAGAATAAGAATGGGCTGGGGTGCGATTGGCAGGCATTCTCAGATCATGAACAGCAGGTTGCCATTATCCCTCAAGAGAAAAGTGTATAATAGCTGTGTCTCACCAGTACTCACCTACAGGGCAGAAACCTGGAGGCTTACGAAAAGGGTTCTACTTAAATTGAGGACGACGCAACGAGCTATGGAAAGAAGAATGATGGGTGTAACGTTAAGGGATAAGAAAAGAGCAGATTGGGTGAGGGAACAAACGCGAGTTAATGACATCTTAGTTGAAATCAAGAAAAAGAAATGGGCATGGGCAGGACATGTAATGAGGAGGGAAGATAACCGATGGTCATTAAGGGTTACGGACTGGATTCCAAGGGAAGGGAAGCGTAGCAGGGATGGATGGATGAAAAACTTTATTAGGGTCCTTTAGGGCGCGCACTAGCGCGCAGCGGGCCGCTCCCACGTCGGGACAGAGAGGCCGAGTCTCTCCGCCGCGTCGCGGGCCCCTTAGACAGCCCATAACTGTTCTTCGAGGTTGGGGCTGTGTAGGACTGCATCCCAACGTGAAGAAGTGTTGTTTTCATCGCTGTGTAACGCGGGACATCGCCAAAGCATGTGAGGTAAATTCGCTAAATCATTGCATAGTGCACATGCATTTGTTGTCTGAATTTCTGGGTACACCTTGTGAAGAAGTAGGGGGTTTGGTTAAGCCCCCGTCTGTAGAAGCCTTAGTGTCAAAGCCTGAGGTCTATTGAGTTTGCAATGTGGGAGGGGGTAGATCCTCCGAGCCAAGTAAAAGTGCTTAGTAATTTCGGTGTACGTGGAAGGAGAGTCCCTATTGTCAGTACCCCCAGCGTCACGCTGCCCGGTAGCTACGCGGTTGATGATCGCTCGCGCAGCTCCGTGTGCCGACTCGTTGAGGTTGGGCGGGGCACCCTCGATCTGTCCCATGTGGGCTGGAAACCAGATCAATGTGTGTGGCTTGATCTCCTTGCTTCCTAGTATCCTTAGGGCCAGCTCGGATATGGTTCCTTTGGCAAATGCCCTAACAGCTGATATGGAGTCACTGTAGATTGATGTCCTCTTGTTGTCCAATAAGGCCATCGCTATTGCAGCAGGGGGGGGCAGAAAATTAGGTGGGCGAATGAGATCAAGAAGTTTGCAGGGATGACATGGCCACAATTAGTACATGACCGGGGTTGTTGGAGAAGTATGGGAGAGGCCTTTGTCCTGCAGTGGGCGTAACCAGGCTGATGATGATGAAAACGGCTTCAACGGCAATCATAGATGACAAAGATGATAATGAGCCTCGTACGTTACACATGCCCACAATAGAAGATGCACCGACAATAACTTAGCTGGTGTAAAACAATGTCGAAAGCATCAAGAACATCTGTTCCAACAAACGATGACCCAGTGACAATGCAACGTAGTTTACACGGTAACTCACTAAATTCACAGCCACCGAATGCCCTTTACAGTAGCCCTTCAAATGTATAGATAAATTGAGATTGCAAGAATATCGTAGGCTCGAATATTGTCATTTCGTTCGTGACATTGATTGCAGTGGACCTTTTCACCTCAGACTTGACTAACTTTTTAGTGGAACCAATAAAAAAATTCAACGAGCTTGAAAAACACAAAGCTAAAGAAAGGAATAGCTGGGGTAAGGAAATTTCAAAATTTAAGGCAACCTTAAGTGCCATGCTTTAGTCACGTTGTGGAAGTGGGTGTATGGATGTTGTGCTACAGAAGGATCGGAAAAAATTGACAATTACATAAAACAAATGAAAATAGACATAATGCACTAAGATGATCTCAATTAAATATATTTATCTGTTAAACTATACAAGTGCCTTGGTATAAAGAATTAATGAGCATAAGCAATTGCCAAACAGCTTCGAAAAATGTTTTCATCGAGCTAATAATTTTGAATAAGTAAACCTAGCTCGCTTAGACACGGAAAGTTTGAGAGTGGGCATTCCACAACATGCATTACAGTGTCATAACAAAAGAAAGTTGAGTACATTACAAAGAAACTCATTTATCAGAACGACAGTACATCGGAACTCTATCATATAATCTGCACAATTCTTTATGCAGTGTAACACAATCATATTGAACTTTTCGATATTGTTATAGATATTTATCATTTTTGAAAAAATTACTGTCCGACTGCAGACCTTCCTTTTCTAAACCTCCCTACAAGCGCTGTGTTCTATGCCAGTTCCCGGTAGTGGGTGCACCTAATTAATTGAGGAAGAAGCAGGTCATTCCTTCAAATAACTTCAACCCTGTCGAAAAATTGTGTTCAGGAAAGTGCAACACCTCAGGGGTGTATTTTAGTCACAACACTCTTTATTATAAAAGTGAATTCTGTTAGCAAAGTAATTCCAAAATCTATTATGTATTCAGTCTACGTCCACGATCTTCAGATAGCCTGCACGTCATCAAGTATATCAACATGTGAAAGACAGGTACAGCTAACAATAAATAAACTAGAAACATGGGCAGACAGAAATGGTTTCCGCTTTTCTCCACAGGAAAAAGTGGCCATTATCTTCTCACTCAGACAAGGTCTACAGACAGATCCCACCCTACACCTGAACGATGCCAAATTACCTGACCAAAGTGAGCACAAATTTCTAGGCATAATTTTCGACAAGAAACTCACCTTCCTTCCGCACATCAACGCGCTGAAAAAGAAAGCATCTCGATCTCTGAACATACTTAAAGTCCTTTCACGCAATCACTGAGCTTCTGATAGGGTATGCCTCCGACACATTTACCGTTCTGTTATACGCTCCTGCTTACTTAGACTAGGAGCCGATAGTGTATGGCTCAGCAAAGAAGTCATATGTGAACCGCCTGGACCCAGCACATAATTTAGGTTTACGTCTTTCAACTGGTTCATACAGGACGTCACCTACACACAGTCTGTATGTAGAAACCAATGAACCACCCCCTTCAGACAGAAGAACCATGCTTACATGCTCATACATCCTAAAAATTCGTTCACGGCCGAAACACATCTGTTACCCAATAGTTACAAGGTGCCCATCACAAAGACTATTTACCAACAAGTCCCAAGCAATAAGGCCCCTCCTCCTGCGCTTTGAAGAGAGATGCAATAAATTAGACATACTGGGCACATTGCTTCAGATAGCCCGGAAACCCGACCCACTCCCATCTTGATGTTGCCAGCCTTCCAGTGTGCGACTTCACATTAACACATCTTCAAAAAGAACAAACACCTCATGAACCCATAAAACAAGAATTTTTAGCACTAAACGAAAAATACGCGTAATACACAGTGTCTTACACTGATGGCTTTAAATCAGCAGGATACGCTGGCAGTGCCGCGATGCAAAGCATTTGGGAAAAAACGGTATGCCTACCTCAGCGGGCATCCATTTTTACTGCAGAGTGTTACGCAATCTGTCTAGCTGTAGAAAACATAATAAATGAGAACATTGAAAACAGCCTGATTTACACAGATTCACTAAGCGTACTAACAGCACTTCGCAATAGAAATACAATTACGCAATTAATCGGAGACATCCTACATCACATAGTAGAAACCTTACGACAAGGACACAAACATCAAATTTTGCTGGTTGCCGCCTCACGTCGGAATCGGGGGGAACGAAAGAGCAGATGAATGTGCAGCGAAAGCTTAACATAATGAAATCATAAAAGCAAGAATACCTTACAAAGACTGTATGAAATTAGTGCACCGTACACTGAGAAATAAATGGCAGACTACATGGTATGATTAAGTAACAAATAAACTACTCCTAGTAATATTGGTCATAAAAGAATGGAAATCATGCTCACACCGAGAACTCATCGAAGTCATTTTATGTCACCTTCGCATGGGACACACGTACCGTAACACAACTTCCTTCTGACAAAACAAGACAAGCCTGGCTGTGAAAAATGCCGGAATGAACTTACTGTAAACCGCATCTTATTATCATGCGGGCAACTTGAAACACTGAGGAAAAAATAATTTACTTCATTTTATAATCAACATATTCTCTTTCACCCACCATTGATTTTAGACGAAGATGCACTTGTCGATATCGCACATGTTATTAGCTTTTTAAGAGAAGCATATATCCTTGAAAAACTATAACTGATCCTACCCACAACTTCGTATTATGATACACCTCACCCACCTTCTCATATTTCAGAAGACGACTGAGGTCTTTAGTCGGTTGGGATACTCAGAGTCCTTGCCCAGACAAGGATCATCACTGAGGTGAAGCAACTTTTAAAAAATTACCTTGTGTTTATGATAGCCTGAGTTGCTTATGCGCTATTAAACCCTCTTCACCCGAACCACAAGAGCACAACATCAAATAACTTCATTGAGTGCATGTAATTTCGTAGGGTGGGCCTGGACCGCGCCTAGGTTTCCGGCAGGGATTGTTTGCTCTTGGCGGCTTCCTCGTCTCGCTGGACGGCCCAGAGTTGGTGCTGCAGGTCCAAGCTGAGCAACGCAGACTCCCAACACGCGAGAAGGCTGTCGCTCTTTGAGGCTGCATCACTGTTATTGCGTATTATACCCATACATTCCCATAGGATATTCTCTAGAGCCTAGATGTATTAGGTGTATGATAGCTGGTCTCGGATAGGATCTGGTTTGTAACTGTCGCCATTAGACAGAGTGATTTTGGCGTAATTTTGGCTGCGGTGGCGGAAATATGCGCCTCTGCAGTCTATGGTGTTGTGTAATTTCGTGAAATCTGGTCATTCGACCTTCCCACTGCCACTCGTCGGTAGTGGGTGAGGCGGGCCTAACCGAGGCTCGGTCCGTAAGCTCTCGAGCCATGCGGTGCGCCACATCATTGCTACCGCTTGGTAGTGTGTGAGTGGGTGTCCAGATCAGATGGACACTTTTGTCGTGGTGATTAGCTAATTTTAGGAGTTGTAGTGCCTCTGTGGAGATTCGACCGTTGGCTAAGTTTCGTATCGCAGCCTGGCAATCACTCAGGATTATGTGCGCTTGTATTTGTGCTATGGCTAACGCGATATTTTCTTTGTGGTTTCTACGTGTGGCGTGCTGGCTGTAGCGCTCGTCATGCATTTTCCTTCGTAATTTGTCACCAATGCTGTCTAGGCACAATTGTGTCTGTATCTAGCTGCGTGTACAAATGTCATGTCCTTACTGTTACCGAATTTCTTGTGCATAACGCGGGCTCTGCTTCATCGCCTACCCGGATGGTGGGTGGGATGCATATTCTTGGGTAATGAAGGGCCGGTTATCATGTCGCTGATTTGTCTGGGCATATCTACTTATCTACTTTGACGCCATGGTGCGTAGGATACCTTTATATCTAGGCGATCCAATATTTGCCTACCTGTTTTAGTTGTGGACGTGCCTTCGCATTGTGCTATGCGTTGTGCCTCGATGAGCTTATCCAGTGTATTGTGTAGACCTAGCTGTAGTAGTCTATCGTTGCTGGTAGTGATGGAGAGTCCAGTTGCTTGTTTGTAGATTTTGCTCATGAAGCAGTCTAAATTGTATCTTTCTGACGATACCACCGTAGGTAGGGTGTCACATATACTATTCTGCTTGTTATTAACGCGTGGGCTAGACTAAGCGGATTACCCTCTTTCATTCAACTATGCCTGTTAGCTATTCATTTCAGTAGCCGCATGGTCTGAGATGTTATATTGCCTAATTTGCGTATGGTCTCTCCATTGTAGCCATCACTTTCAATGATGAGGCCAAATACACTGATCGTATCAACCTTGGGCATGGGCGTACCATCCGTCGTACTTAGGTGAATTTCCTGGTTGTCTCGTTGCTCGTAGTTGTGTGGTTCTCGGTCACGTCGTGATGATATATAAATGAGGAGCTCAGATTTCTGTGCCGAACACGCCAGTCCGCTTCCTGCTAGGTATCGTTGAACTCCTTCTATTGCAAGTCGTAATGAGTTTTCAGCCTTTCTGTTTCAACCATCGCTCACCCAGAGGGTGAGCGATTAGTTTGCCCACTCAGGATGTGAGTGAAATGGGCCTCAGGTTCTCCAACTGTAGCCGCTTCCCTAGTTTATGTATTGGAATAATCTGGGCTGTTCCCCTTTGTTGTGGTATTATAGCGGTTTGCCAGCATTTATTTATGTACTTGGTAAGTTATCCTAGACAGGCATCATCGAGATTAAGGATCGTCTTTTTTGTTATTCCGTCTAGTCCCGGCGCGGATGTAATGTTAAGCTTTTGTAGAGCCGTGTTTAATTCCGCTTCGCTAATGTCTTCGTATAATTATGTGTTTTCGGTGCCTGTGTAATCTGGGCGAGTTGTTGGCTTAGCCCGAGATAAATACCTTGTGGCTATTTCATCGATAAAAGCTTCACTAGTGTCATACGCATGTAACATTTTCTTTAGGTTTTGTCTGTACGTGGCTTTACTCTCCTCAGGATTCAAAAGGTCCACGTTCTGGAAAACCCTAACTGATTATGCATATTGCTGCATGTTGCTTCCCATTGTTGGTTACAGAGTTGTACGTATGCCTCTATTTCTCGGTGAAGCCGGGCTAGCCTGCGTCGGAGCGTCCCGTTGTGTCTCTGAGTTTTCTATCTTCTCAGGAGAGTTTCTTTATCTTCCCACATATGTAGGAGTTTACTGCCTCTCTGCTCCATTTGCGCATCCTGGCGGTTTACCTGTGTGGATGAGTTAACCTCCTGATCAAGCTGCGTCCTCCAGTCCACAAAGTCTGTGAGAGTGCTATCTTTTTTCATGCAAATTTGTCTTAGTTGGTTTCTGTCTACAATTTTGTGTTTTTGCCTTTAGATTTGCGTGGCCCTGCTTTCACAGTCACCTAGATCCTGTTGGGTGTTAAGACATTTCGCCTCCTTAATGTTCTTCGTAAAGGTGAGATCTGGCGTAGGGTCCATACTAACATTAGACCACCACCTCGTAGGTGTCGAGGAGTTTGTGATGAGAGTAAGGCCCTCTTCTTGTGCGTCTAGCCGTAGGTGTCTAGCTTTGGGGTTTTCAAATTTGTACCCGCATGCCGTGTGTTGAGCATTGAAATCCCTGCCAGTCATTAAGGTTCTGCCTTCTGCGATAGTGAGGGTTGCCGAGAAGTGATCAGAAATTGGCAGGCCTGTTTCTTGGATTACTACAAACTTTAAGCACAGATAGGATTTGATTCTTTTTTCTAGTGGGTATTGACTAAATTAATATATTGTCTACATCCACAATGCTTGTATCATGCTAAGTGACCATGTAGCTACACTTGACTACAGTGGCAATAGCTCTCGTCTCCCCGTCAGCACTATAGAATGATTTGTACCCAGATAATTTTGCCTTATAGTTTGGCTTATGTAGTATTATGACAACAGGATGTTCTTTATTAGTTAGGCGTTGATGTAAGTTGGCACTTTCTTCTATTATATCCGCGACAATTCCATTGCCAGGTGGTATAATGGTCGTGTCGACCCATGGCGGCAGTTAGCTTTCCTACTGGTTCTTTTGATGAGGCCGCCTCCACTGATTTGTGGTCCCCACATCTTCATACGACATTCAATGGCGGTAAATTTTGTAGTGATTGTGTTAAATTGCTATATTTGGGCTGTTTTCTTGTATTTGCCTCTGCGCCCGCCCCGGAAGCCACGTTAGCCTAGCTGACCTGTGACGGGGTCCGGTAGTGTGGCTGTCGGTAGTGCCCGTGCTGTTGCTAATGGCCTGGGGTGACTTGGTTGGGTTACCACTGCGGGGTTTGCACCCTGATCTCGATCGATTGCCCGAGCGTGATCTGCTTCTGGCTCTTATGTTCCTGCTGGCTGTCCTTGGCCTTCTCTGTTTGTCAACGTAGTTGTCGTATTCCACTTGTTTCTCTCTCCGGGTACGTTTCCATGTTGGTCTGACGATATATGGGATCCGATACCTTGCTTGGCATCGTTTATCCCTGATTGGGAGGTCTTTTCCATATAGTGGACATTCTGGTTTGCATTCGTGGTCTTGCTTTGCATTCTTGGTGCCGCAACTCCGGCAACTTTCGTCAGTAGGATGTAGGATTGGGCATACATCCGCCTGGTGTCCAAGTCTTCGGCATTGGAAATAGAGGTAAAATTGTTTCTTGTAAAGTGCGCATCGAACAAGTGCAGCTCTGTAGTTCACATAGCTAGGGAAGTAATATCTATCAAAAATGACGATTACATTGCATTGCCCATAGGCTTGGCGTACAGGGGTTACGTGGGGTTACGTGGGCATTCATCGGGCATTCGTTACGTGGGCATGTCTTATGGGCATTCATCTGCACAGATACCTCAGACGACTCATTTCGAGTTGTTCTCCGGTGCTGCGCGAGAGGCGCAGGCTTCCTATTCCTTGCTCCCAATGATCAGACTAGTTATTGCAACGTATATGTTGGCTCGTTCTTTCGATCGTATATTGAGGACTATACTGTTCTGCTTCTGGTTGAGGCAAGGATCATATTCTTCATCCGCTGTACGTTCAACATCAACAGCACGTTGGACGCTGCGGTAGATGCGGTCTGTACCTGGTTCGGTCAGGTTGAGTCCGCCTTTCGGTCTAATAATGATCATGCAGTCATCCACTGGTAAGTGTCGCATGCGGCTTGCTACGATGAATTGTTGGATCTGCCGATTGCCCTTTTTCTTGTTCCAAGTAGTTTCGTTAGCTCGCTGTAGTGGTGTTTTATTACTTCGATGATTTCTTTTAATTTCGAGCCAATGGCCTTGCTCCAACTCTTCTGATTGAATATCTTCGCCCTTTAACTTACCACCTCCATGCTTAGCCTTAATGCTCTGCGAGAGCCCTGTAGAGGGGGTTTCTCCGGCTATGATGGCGACGTTAGGCTCAGCACGTCAGCCGTCATGGCTGATGTCGTTAGGCTTAGGCTTTCTGGTTGGCGTGGCAAACTGTTTGAAATGATTTCCGGAAATGGCCGACATTGTTGATTAGGGGTCCTGGCGATCCTTGGATCTTCATGCTTCTCCTTAGATGCGCATTTCGTGGTTGCAGGCGAAAAAGCACGGGCAATTATTCGATGTTTACGGAGTCAGCGTGAACTTGTAAACTTCAATGTGGGTGAATGCTGCTTTCGCAGTAAATGAATTCAAAGCCAAAAGAATCCCTCAAGCCTGATGTCTCTTTTTTGCGTGTGTGTTTCTCCCAACGCAATACTCACGTAAGGAAAATGATAGACATAATACGTACTCTACACTTTCGTCATTTTTGTCTTCATAGAGTATGTTAAAAGCTTAGCTTCTTGCATACGTACAAGTACTCGGAGTCGATTCTGACAAGCCAGTCCAAAGTTTGATCCTAAGAGACAGGAATAAATAGCTGTTTCGAAAGGCAATGTAAACTGCCTTTCAAAAAAAAGTGCACTAAAGAAAGCAGTGCCTGCACGAAGCTGCAACGCAGGACGGAAGCCCACGAAGCTCGTTCCGAACGGCTGATAAGTTGCTATTTCAGAGAGACGCGAAGTAAGTCCCCGTGTTTTTTTAGCATGCTCCGAACTCATCACTTTCAGTGGCACAGAAAATGGGCGTTCAATAATGTCGATATCCACCACAGTGAAGTCAGTTTTGCTTTGCCGAATGCAGTGTTCTTATAGCAGGAATCCTCATCGCGTTATCAGCATCGAGCCACTGACCAGAAATGGAATGGACCTTCCTATACATACACTGTGCGACTTCCCGGGAAATATTGATTAAACACTGTAATCGTTACCCCAGCATAGCCCGACTACGCTAATGTGATCGGCGATTTGTGCAATGGAGTGTCTGACTACGTAACGCAACATGACAACTCAACATAATTGTGACAATGTGCGTGCCGAATAGTGTTATAATAGCAGCATTCTCATTTCCGTGTGCGCTGACATTCCTTTGTTGACTCGTATAAGGATCTGTATCCTAATACCATTGACGAGTAATGGAATTCAGTCGCGATCTAAGAAGGTTTTCTTAGTTGGTTGTGCGTGCCATGACACAGAGTGGGCTTTAAGGGAAATTGAATACAAGGACAAATCACAAACATCATTCTAAGGAAGTGCAGCAATACCTGCTTGGACCCGGAAATTTTATAAATGATCTCGCGGGCACGCTTACACTTTGGGAGTCGAGGGAGGTCTTCGGCGTGCACCAACTTGCGAAGCATCGCCAATACATCGCCCTCTACGAGGACGAGCGACAGCCGAGAAATTCGCAGCCCTTAAGGGGTTTGTAGGCAGACACCATCAGGCATGAGCGCCGTTGCCGCCTAGAGGAGAAACCTGCTCTCAGGTTGGTTCGAAAAAGGTAAAAAAAAGAACGAATTATCGGAACGAAAAGAGCGATAGCGCAAAGTGACTGAAGAAAGGCGGAAACAAATGATGTCGCCGTGCCATCGTGGTGGAAGGTTTTTATGCCATTTTCAAGGCGTCGGCTTTCGGGATCGCTACACGGAGACAGATGGGATAGCTGCAAACGCAAGGCTATAGTGAAAAGGGGGTGTCGGAGAGTTGGTGGAATCCCACACCGGTGTAGGGGTTATAGAGCGAAATTCTTTCCTCGCCCGGGGTGGATGGCACCTATTTCTCAGACGCCGAAGCGCCTCGTTTGAGTCGCCGGTGGAATCCGCCGTGGTTCGATAGGCGGCTCGTTGCAAGCCGCGACGGCGGTGGCCGACGGCGGTTCGATCTCCTCTGCCGCCAGAATGAATTGTGGCGGCAGCGCCTCCGCTAAGCGGATTACCCGTCCATCAGAGGCACTTGGTCGTAGACCCTCTCCCGCCCACTTCGTTGCGCCGCTCTCGCGCGTGTGTCTCCTGCCGGAAAATCGTCAGTCTTCTCTCCAAAGGGTCAACCTCTCGTGTCCAGCGCCAGGACCCGGCCGGCTTGCAGTGGCGATAGGCGACCCTCTCGGACACGGCGTGCTGACCGCTGCGGCATAGCGTCGCAGCCTTCCACGGGCTCCCCAGGAAGCACCCTTCATCCCGATCATTCCGTTCCTCCCGGTAGCGCGCCCGCGCGCTTAGCCCGCACCCTCCCTTTGTTTCCCTTATCGGTGCTGTTCCCCCAGATTACACGAGCGAGCGGAGAAGACGAGTCCGACGCGCGCTTTGTCTTCTTGTCTCCTTTCGTTCACCTATTTCCTCCTAGAGGATCCTCAAGTAGCGCGAGGCAGATTATCCGTGCTGAACACTTTCTGTCCACCCTCCCTTAGTGCACCTTGTGTGTCGTTTTTTCTGTGCCTGCGTGGCGTTTCCTTTCTTTGGTGCGTTTGTTCCCGTCTCATTGAAGTCGAGGCGGATGCCGTCTCTGAAAGAGAAATTAAAGTGCTCATGGCGTATAAAAAGTACGTCTTTATATTGAGGAAACTTTATGGCACATGAGAATCAGGCCGCGCAATCTCGTCCTGGGAGCAGGCACGAAGCAATGAATGGCACCGGCCCAGCGATCCCGCCTAGTCGGAAAAGCTTAGTATAAGTGTCATACGACGACAATGCGCACGCTACGAATGGAATGAGGTTCTTTCAAGCATTAGAGAAAAGCGGTAAAAAGAGCAGATCGTATCTCCTGAGGCGCTCGCGCTAGCGGAACGCTTATATGCGGCTTTAAGGTCCATGCGCAATCTGTTTAATGTTGTAAGCCTTCCAAGTTTAATATGGTTGTGTATCTCAGGCTTTAACCTTAAACTAAATCACAGCACTCACCCGTAGTGACTGTGTAAACTATGAAAGCAAATTTTAAATGCATTTACGGCTTCTGATGTACTTCTTTGTTTTTTACATTGTGAATAATTAAAAAAAGAAATACTCTAGTGATTTCTGAACAACTTTCAAATACACGACGCATTCCCTTTTTTTCAGTGCTTAGAATTAGAGTGCAAATAAATATTTCGATTTGTTTTTGTATGCACATTGAAACATTAAGTGTCCGGCGTCCGCCCGCGGTCTGGAAGTACAATTTGTGTGCGCTGCAGGTTGCCGACTCGTGGACGCATCTAGTTCAGTGTTCGCCAGGTTTATCTGTGTTGGGATATGCGCACCACTGGTGTGCGAGCGTATAAGCACGGAGCCTCTGTGCGTTATTGTGTATGTGGTTTTGTGGCGATTGGCGATTCTGGGTAAAATGCGTTGTGCAAATCATGCATGTGATCTGTCGTATGCCAGGCCACAGATGGAAATCAGCAAGCTAAACCCGCACTTCCTATTCCGCACACACCGTGCATGCATAACGCATATTCAGTATACACTATAACACTACTCGTCTTGCCGTTAATGTGCTCGGAAAACGGAATGATACAGTTTCTCCTTCTTCGCCGTTTGGACAAATATTTGTCTTACATATTTAAGTTAAATAACAGTGGGGAAGCCTTCGTAATGCAGAATTTGGTTTAGTAGCCTAAGAAACGTATAATCTATGAATTAGTACTTATAACTATCTATATTATCTGTTTTTAACATAGCAGCTTTTGGTGATCTTTGTCGAGTAGCCATCATTATGAGGCAGAGCGATAACAGCTGGTAAATGTCTCTCGTAGAAGCTGGAGCCGCCAAATTCGGACAATTCAAAGAGCTTGTAGGTGTTGGAAACCATGCCAAGGCATAAGTCGGCAAAATAAAAGGGAATCACTGAGACTCACTCAATAAATAAATATTTTGTTGAGGCCATACTTATACCGAAAATGAACAAAACTGCTCAGCTTGGCTCACTTGGACTCAATCTTACCGAATTCTGCTCAGCCGCACTTGAACTCGCGAGTATTCGCTCAACCCTATTCCTAAGGAAGTCCAAGATAGTCAGCTTCGCTAACTGCGGCCATTGTCATTCAAACGAGCTACAGTGACACGATTTCGCACACACCACTGGTGGCTAACTGACGTGCAGTCAAGCTGTTTGGCATTCTCGTTGCCCTCCCATTATTTTGAAACAAGTGGACGTTATACTCACGTCGCCACATGTTCACTGGCACTCACTCACTCAGTCACTCCCTCACTCACTCACCGATTTACTGACTCACTCTCGTACTCGTATCTACTCACTAAGTAACTAACTTTTGCACTAATATCCACTAACACATACTGAGAGTCATTCACGTTCGTACATGAAGTTCGAGGTCTATTTGTGTTGCCTGCACAAAGAAACGGAAGCTGTTCAGGCACATACCCAGTCGACCACGTTGTCAGAGGCTAAAATCTGCACAGCCTGACACAAGCTTATTTGTCCTGCCTGCTTACAAAAAGGCTAAAGGCTACATATCCTGACAGTAGTTTAGTTATCCTCCCTGCTTGCAAGAACAGTGCAGAGTCGAAAGTCTACATAGCCTGACAGCAGTTTAATTGTCCTGCCTGCTTATAGGAACGGGAGCAAAGGCCAAAGGCTACATATCCCGGGAGTAGTTTATTCATCCTGCCTGCTTATAGGAACGAGTGCAGAGGATAGCGGCTACATAGCCTGACAGAAGTTTAATCGCCCTGCCAGCTTACAGGTACTGGAGCATGATCTAAAGGCTACATAGACCGGCAGAAGTTGATTTGGCCTGCCTGTTTAGAGGAAGGGGTGCAGAGGCTAAACGCTAAATAGCCTGACAGAAATCTATTTCTCCGGCCTGCTTACAGGAACCGGAACCGAGGCTAAAGGCTACATAGACTGACAGAGGTCTATGCTCCTACTACAGTTCGGCAAGCAGTGCAATGAACATGACACAACATTGCACCTCTCATCACTTTGAGAACAAGTTATCTGTCCCAGCAAAATAAAAAAAAACCCGTGGCATAGGTCACGGCACGTGGCCGACATTCACGCGAGTAAGTTAACATGGACTTGTGCATGAGGTAAAAAAGCAAAACATTTGTATCACACAAGAAAAAATGAAATAAATTGTGACGAGACAAACAAAAAACACTTCTTCATTTATCCATATTCAATATCATGACGCGACGGGATGGACTTGACCATGGTACTAAAATGCATAGGAAGGGAATCTAGGAGGCCATGGGCGCTATAACGTAAAGCTATTCCAAACTCTTCTATTCCAATTCTCCAATCACCCTCCGCGATTGGTCGAAAACTTTTTTCAACTACCCCCCCTTCCCCTGCCTGTCACGCGACGTCACCAAAACTGTGATAGCTCCCCATCTGATATGACTCGTACACACTGATTATGCATCATTGGACCAATAAAAAAAACAAATGATTATTTCTGATTCGACGCCTTTCAGCCGTTAACCCTCGGCTATTGGTCACAAGTTTTCGGACTGCACCCACTTCGGCTGCCTGTTACGTGACGTCACAACACCGCGAAAACTCACCGCCTCAAAGTGACGTGTAGGCGTTCAAGATGCATTAATATTGTCACGTGGTGGTGACATTGAAGAACACAGTAGTAATACTGTGAAAGACAAAACTAACTTTTATTGGGCGAACCTGTGCCCTTAAAAACAGGCTACACTTATAGCACAACGATAGTGGCGAACACGGTCGGCGATCGTCGAAAATCTGATCAGCGGGTCCAGCGCGTCGGCTTTTATAGATCATTCGTCGAATGTTCCAGATTAACCGATGGGAACCGCGTGTCTTCCACAAAGTTCTACACTATTCGCGTCGCGCATACATGCATTCAGATTACACAAGTTGCTGTGAAAGACAGTGTACGGAACCATCGATAACATTCCAGAAACTTCTTTTACATGCAGGCGCGTCCTGTGCTGCGCGATAACATTTGTTAGGCGGCAAAACGTGGTCGCCCGATAAAGATAAGTACACGTGTCAATATGCCGAAAAAAATTGAATTTTTGCTGAATAGCCGCAGGCTTCCCCATTCCGAAAGGAATAAAAGATGGCTGCCGCCGACCGCTCAGGCACTGGCTACTCGCACCTGCCCGAGAGCATGGGTTTATTTGCGTACAATAAACCTTTTGCGTGGCTGTGTAACGTTTTCAAGAACTTTAGGCACGTTTATGACCTCGCTCTATCAACTCTTCTTTGCTAAGGATCCGTTTTAGTGGCATGCTTAACCATCCGTTGCATGCTGCCGCGATTTTCTACCAGCCACCTCAAGCCAAGTAAGGAAAAGCGGACCAATCGCACACGCCGGCACCACCCTCTTCATCCGGTTGTCAATTTTCAGTGCCCCATCGAATCCCTCTCCACTTGAGCGGGCTCCGCGCCTTTTGTGAGCCGATTAGATAAGACAAGCCACTCAGTGTTCGTTTTTCAAGCAAAAAAAAAGTGACCTCCTATGTACGAGGAAAGCGTTTGATTGGCTTGTTCAGACAACCCTGCGGGTCACCGCCGGATGCTTGCGTTGGCGGTTACGCAAATTTGACGTCAGCAGATTGGAATAAAAACATATTGGAATAGTTTTACGTTATAGGACCCAATGTAATTGATTTAGCAATACAGCTGCTTGGTATCGTAATTTTAATTATGGGGTTTTACGTGCCAAAACCACTTTCTGATTATGAGCCACGCCGTAATGGAGGACTCCGGAAATTTCGACCGCCTGGGGTTCTTCAACGTGCACCTAAATCTAAGTACACGGGTGTTTTCGCATTTCGCCCTCATCGAAATGCGGCAGCCGTGGCCGGGATTCGATCCCGCGACCTCGTGCTCAGCAGCCCAACACCATAGCCACTAAGCAGCCACGACGGGTGCTTGGTATCCTAGCCCATCACCATAATTTGTCCTCAGTTTTGGTGTGTTGCGTTTGTGACGTATGTTGCACATTGTGCCCGCAGATGAAGTCTGAAAACATCCAAGCTTGCTTTGCGCAACGCATTGTAAAGCTTGAGATAGTATAGTTGTGTTACATTCAGCAAAAAATATTTTTCAAAATGTAGTTAGTTTTCTAGTTCCTGATAAGGTCATGATATTGTTCGAATGCTTGCAGAAAACATTTCGGCAGAATTAGTAGTCTTTGTGATTAGCTTCTGTGGCCGTACGCGATGCCAACGTACAGTACTTTACTCGAGAATAGAACAAAGTATACTGTGATACATTTTGTAGCCATTGTGGCAGGATTGGGATGAGTTTGTATAAGCATTCAACATTTCTACTTAGTTCCATTGTTTTTCTACATGTTCATTCCAATTCCAGCCTTTAATAAAGCAAACTCCCAAGAACTTCTGGCTCTTTAACTGTTCTAAATTTCTGCCCTGAAACAAAACAGTTGTAATGTATTTACACGGCTTATCCGTTAGAGCAAACATTATCTATTTCGTATTACTAATATTCAGCTGTAACGTTTTGTAACTAAGCCGACCTGCCACCTTATTTAAGTGAATATTATTTAAGTAGCTTGTTTAGGTAAATTTAAGTAAGGACCCGCAAGTACGCCACTGCAGAAAAAGCGCGTGCTGCTGTGCCTTAGGAGGTCGCCTTAGTACCACACGTGCGCTTCTCATTGTGGCTCGTTATGTCTTGTAAGGAGTTTAGCCCCGATTGCATAATTTATTGCATTACCAATATGTCTTACAAAGAAGTCTTACCCGGATTGTATAATTTCATGTATTACCAAATGTGCCGCAGGCTTTAGCCTTCTTGTATTACCAGAGCGTAACATCTGGCCTACTTTTTTTAAGGCTATGCGTCTTTAGGTATAACATCTTAAACTGTTTGGGGGTAGGTGAAATGGATTCGTTGAAAGTCAAGACATCATAATAGTTAGGTGCTTTACAGTTGTCCATGTTTTACGATGATCTCACAAGTTCACACAGAATAATAAAAAAAAAACTTCCTACGCTGCTTCGATTGTCTTTTCAGTATCGCTAACAGTGAAAATGTTCAACGCCTATGCGTCGTCATTTCTTGGCAAACACTTTGCCCCCTGTGGTACACACAAATTTCTATCGTAACTCCTTTTTTGCACTGTGGCGCCAAGCAGCTGCTTTCCATACTTAGGTAAGTCTTCATTCTCATAGGATCTAGATGACGACTCAAAGCTAAGCGTTCTTGCATCCAATTTTGCCTTCCTTGCCTTGAGGATAAAGGCATTTGTCTTTGTTTTACGAAAAAACCGGACCGTGTGATTCGTCGTCCCGAGCAGTAAGTATTGGATGGCAAATGTCAACGTCAGTCTCTTTGACTTCCTTCTGTATGACTACGACAATTTGTTTGATAATAGCCAGTTGTTCACCTTCAAGAGAGTTGCCTTATATGTCAATGTCGTGGGTGCTGGTACTGTTTCAGCCCTTCTATTTTGTCGGCCAACTTCTAATTTTGTGAATGAAGTTGTCGGTTCTTTGTCAAAACTTTCTGTAACTGACTCGTGATGTCGCCGATACCCTCAAATGTTTTTAGGCCTCTGATTTCCAACTTGTGCTCACGTTTGAAATCGTCAAAAGATTTAGACCTGTCACACGCTTCCTTAATCACGGTAGCAAGAAACAAAATAAATTATTATGTGAGCAAAAACAATGATAAATTGGTCGGCAGCGGTGCACAGCTCTAGCGCAGGAGGCGATAGGGGTTTTCCAATAATACCGTTTACCAGTAAAAGAAAGCAGAATATTTGATGTACTGTGCACTGCAGCCAAACTTACATTCCCTGAGTCGTGAGCCCATGCTCCAGCTCCTAGTGAACTTCACTCATACCCTTCTCCGCTCGTACTGACACGTGCGCTTATTGTGCAGGTGAGCGTAACTTTGGGTGAGTACGTCGACCAACGAAGTTTAGCCACAGAAAAGCTGGGTTGCAGGTGCATGAAAAAACACAATTCACCTGACGGGCAGTTAACTAGATTTTGTACATCATTACACTGTTCGCATCTTTGTAGCATGAAATTTGGGCGGACAGGCCCAAAATACCTAGATTATGCAAGGAATGTTAATCGCAAAAATATCTTGGTCTCGCATTCTTGCCTATAATGAACTGTTAGTGGCCCGCCACTATGCGTCCATTCTGCTACAAATCGATTCGGGAAGCTCGGGGTACTATTTCATTCCCATTCCATTTCGAGTGTTTGAACTTGTGGAATACTTCAGGATTAAGCTGAACTCCTGAGTTACCAATCGGCAACTCTGTTCACGTTGTGTGTGTTCGTGAGCGCACGTGTGTTCCGACGGTGAAGAGATCTTGGGGTCATAAAAATAGAGCTAAGGTCTCAAGAAAGGGTGTAAGGCGAGATTCATATGTAGCAATTCTAGAAGTAGGGAAGCTTGGGCGAGCTGGTTGAAGTTTATATTTGACAAGCCACAGCGCTAACTAAATGGGCACGACGAAAGAAGGATCACAACACAGCGCCTGTTTTGTTTTTTTTTTTCATTCTCGTCTAGTTAGCGCTGCTTCTTGTCAAATATGAATTGTAATTTTAGCTTGAATTTCTCCCCGCTGGGTCATTTTACGCGTCATTACCATGTACATGCACCTAGGATACACTTAGGATGAGTGGCGATGGCCTGCAATGATTATACATTTCTTCTCAAATAATTGTGTTGTCTTCCATACCTTGCTCCGGGTGTACAGTGCTACGGGAGTCAGTGTAGCTGTAGACCATACTAATGCTCGTCAACACATTGGAGATTTTTTTCGCTGTGTCATGCTTGGCGTACAACTCAAGCAGCAAGTCGTCTGCAGTTTTTGTTCTTTTCCTTTGAGTAGCATGAACTGCGGAAAAGACCTCACGTACTGAACTATAATGAAGACAGTCGACAACGTTTAGTGCGTGTCCTAAGGTTCACAACTACCCGACACGCCTGTACAACCGACTCACTGAAGGGAGTCGGTTGTAGTCATGTTGTCTTTGCATTGCCGCCGTCGTGATCAGGCTGCGGTGAATCCGTTGGTTCATGCTGCCATCGTCGTCACGTCGTCGTCCTCGCTATGGCCGACGCTCCATCCCTTGACGTTGCCATGGTCCTTGTTGCGATGACACTGCAGTCGTAACGCTGTCACACCGTCTGCCAAAACATGTCGATGATAATTCGTATCGCTATCGTAAGACTGTTATCGACGCTAGATGCATACTTTGGAAGTAATGCTAGTGTGCCCGTACAGTCTTTCGGGTCCGCGGATGCTATTGGCTTGTTTGCATTAATCTAAAACTGAAATAAAAGGCTGATTGATTGAGTGATTGAATGATTTTACTTCTGAGATTTTTGCGCATATGTTTGCTTGTGTAGAACATTCAACAGTATGATGCAACCCGATAGGGAATTGATAGTCGGTTTCAAGTAATCCTTTGCCGTATTAAAATCGATGTAGTACAAACGCGGCCCAATATGTGGCGCGCGAGCTTGGCTTTCCGTCCCCTTTGCGCTCGGTAATCACAAGGCCTGTGCGCAGGTTTGTGAGTAATTCGAGCAGGATGTGGGCATCGTTCAATATAGATCACTGCTTTCCTTTGGTGTCACACGTTTGGTGGACCTAGTACGCACGGTTATATGTGTTCGTGCTTGCATTTGGCACGTGCCGAAGCCGCAAACCTCTCCACATCGCGTCGGACGTGCTTGCGTACTCTCAGTTATGTTACGTCCGTGCTTTATTCCAGCCTGTTATTTTTAACACGTGGGCCTTCATATAAGTATTTCATATAGAATGCGTGTATTCTTTCACACGTCCGTATGCGCGTTGCCCCTTGTTTAATAAATTGAATCCAATTATTCGATCGCTTGCCGTTTCCACGTTCTGGTAAATATAGACGAAAAAAAAGTGTCCATGCTAGAAACTAACGCTGCTCGCGGACGCGTCATATCCCAGCTCAAGTGCAGACAACCGTTTCCAGTGGCACCACTGACAATGTCGCTCCGAGTGAAAGCCTCCTCTGTAGACCTCAAGGTATATCACGATTCTTTAGGCAATGCTGCAGGAACAAGAAAACGGATACCTTCCAACCAGTCAACATTGCACTTCGTGAAATTTTGCCGACAAGATAGTTAGGAATAGGGGGGGGGGGGGAATCAAAGACATTTAATGTTGCGCTGGTGAAACACCCTTGAACGACAGATTCGCACTTTATTAACAATGATTTCCCACTATACACAGCACAGACACAGAACATCACTTGAAAGTCTTCTTTTTAGGTAACATCGACATTTTCAGAAACATTGCGGTTGGAAACTTCACCTGCTTCAGCAACTTTTTCTTATAAACGTTCCCAAAGCAAGTATACCTATGGCGGGCTTTCACTATAGATTTTCTATGGTATATGCGGAGACCAACAAGTGAAAATTTTCACGAACTTAATTTATTTTTCGTAAATATTTGCGAAACATTCGTAGGTCGCGAAAAATTCGCCTAAACTCGTAGGAATTACGAGCAATTCGGAAGAGTTGGCAGGTATTGAAAACAAAACTTTGGCCTTTTATATTTACAATCCCTTCCCGTCGTGAAATTATCTGCAAGGGCTGTTTGTGTTGTGCCATATCTTAGCATATCATAGCATTCAGAGACTGAAATCGCTCGAACCCTTTACAATAAACATTCGAGGAATAACATTTCAGGATCGATGTCGACGTTAATGCGACGAGCATTAAAGCTATGTCATGACATACCGTATTGTGATCACCAAAATGCATCATACATGAGGCATCGGCAGCAGCCGGGCTTTTCTTTTTCGCGCTTCTCTTTTGGCAAGACTTGCAATTAGGCTTTCTCTATTATAGTGATGACAATCATTTATTGCCATTCCCTGTGAAATGGGGCGCTGACAAATGGTCACCCAGCCAGCTTGAGTTAATGAGGGAATGTTAAACTCGTTTTTTGTGCTATCATTTTGGTATGCGTTTCCGTAGCATTGTTGCTCTTCCTCAAGACTTCTCTATCTTCGTTGTATCGCTATCTGTGCCTGTAATAGATCCCGTCGTATCAATCTCTTCCCTACATCTTTGGATTAATGCTCATAACGACTCTTGCTGGTCTCGACTGCTGACCGGCGGATGCTTCCGTGCACTTTAAATCCAAGTGCTTCTGGGAGGTGTACGTGACCTACTGGTATCAGTGGGTGAACACCTTCGCCTTCCATTAAGATGTGTTGAAGGGACTCCGGAATTTTGATGCAGCAGACGTATGTCTCATTACCTCTAAACACGCAACGCCTTGTATGGATGCCGCAGCGAAGCCCGCGCGGGGCGCGCGTCCTATACAGGGTGCTTAACGTAACTTGAACCAAAGATATTAATAGAAGTGTTTGACCGCAGCTGCATGAAACCAACAACATATGGTTTGCTGTCATGTTGTGCTGCTTAGACAATTTTTATATTCCCATATTTAGTTCACTAACAAAGACCAAGGGTGCAAAATTAATAATATTCATTTTAGGGCCAAGTGCGTTTCGTTGCGTTATAGAGTGGATTCAGAAACGACCCATCCAATTTTTTATGGCACCGAGCGAAAGAACCGTGCGTGCGGACCGTGGCGATGTGAGCGGTAGGATGCTCTAAGCATCGGCTTCAGTACGTCAGCATCTACGTCGGTGGCACACAGAAAGGAAGTGCCATCGTCCCTGATAAGCGATAGGCTCGAAGTACGGTTGAGAACGCTGCAATACGGTAGCACATGAGGCCAGTCACATGTTTTTATTTCATATTTCGCGTGGTTTCTGCAGCCGCCGAAAAAAATCCCCACGCAGCATATGCATTGCCTCAAAAATTAGATCGATTGCTTCGTAATCCCCTCTACAACATAACAAAACGCGCTTTGCTCCAATATTTTGAGTAATGGCTCTCAGTTTATAAGCTAATTAAGTGGAATATAAACAAAAATACCTTTACAAATGCCAAATGACGGCAAACCGTCGTTGCATGGTTTAAGCCAGCTGCGGTTAACCACTTCTTTGAAATACTTGGTTCAATTACGTGAAATACCCTGCAACTATTGAGATAAGATTGTCTGAATATGTGTGACGGGGTGCCAAGGATTTTTGAGGTATTGTTTACATGGAACGTTTTCTTAGTTCGGTCAGCATAAGGCTTTGATTGTTAAATCCACCCGCAATAAACACGTGCAATTATCATATCCCTGTCAAGAGTAAAGGAGAGAAGACACCGTGCATGTGAATGTCTGCTTTGTGTCTGCCTTGTCATCTTCTGATCGTGTGTTTGCTCTCAAGGCGTCCGAGCCCAAGGGCCCCTTTCTTGTTCGTTACATTCGGCCACGCGGCTACTTGGCATGGGAAGTTGCCGAAGATGCGAGAAGCCGGCGTACATTATCTTCGCCAGGCTGGCTGACTAGCTGACCGAGGAGCAAGCGGCATTGTCCGCGGATGCTATATAGTTACGGCTGCGTTATCTGTCACCAAAGAAGCGTGGACGGCATCCCTTGGTGGCTTCACGGCTGAAGAACCATATCTAAAATTCGCTGTCGTGGACACGCGAGAACACACGAGACCATGCCGCAAAGCCCGCAGAGCCCGCAGGTGACGCTATGCAGCTCTTGAAAAGCTGCGAGCGCACGCCAAATACCGTGTGTGCTCCTTCATACTCCGCATGCGCACTGTCACCTCCGCGGATTTCCTGCGTACGCAGAGCTGCGGCGGAGGCCCCACTAAAGCTGTCTATTGTCAAGAAGAAAGGAAACAAGGGGCCATGCCTGCGAACGCCTACATTACTTCTGCTTCGTCAGCTGTTCTTGCTCCCGCCGTCCAACCGTGCGATCCCAGATGCATTTTTTGCAATAGCAATATATGAACACTCCTATTGCATTTCTACTGTCACCGTTACTGTCGGCGTCGTCGTTGCCGTGAGGTTCCGTATAAAGTCCTAGGGTGATAGAATCATGGCTGCACGCCGTATGCTGCATGTGCGAGTGAGTGCGTGCGAGGGTGAGCCGGCGCTCGCGGCTCAATCTAGCGCACGAACGCGAGATAAGCGGAGAGGAAGCGTACCGTCTTCCGTCGCGCGCAATGCTCCTACGGGAGGGTAAGAAGGGGGCGCATCCTACTTTGGGATAGGCGGGTGGCCGCGCGCTCTCACGTGCTGCTGTATCTTGAAAGCCATCTGCAACAGGGAGAGAGTCCGCAATGCGCTGAGTTGTTGCGGCGTTGGTCGCGCTTATGCGAGAGGCAGCGCGAAGGTCAATTCGCTCGCTGCTGCTGCCGTGCTTCCTCATTCCAGAGTTCTCAAAGGGAGCTTGCGTGGTCATCGAATGAGATGTGTTCATATTTCCTGGTGCACGCGTGACACCATGCTTGTTAATTTAGGTAGTGTGCGTATGTTTACAAGATTATACGGCCGTTAGAACTACTATTGTTATTTCGTATAACTGTCGACTAATTTGCAATCACAATCGATGCTTTCGCCTTTCGGGCTAAATCGACTTTTTCGTTACATCGCCTATATATTTTCAGCCGTATACCCACCCACCTTAACTTGGTATTGTTGTGTAGGGGAACAAGCCATTGCTCGATCATGCATTGGTCGCGTGCACAGCTAAAACCATTTTCAGTCAAGGGATGACGCAATTGTAACTAAATTTAGCCTCTCATGTGCTATTCATTGACGTATATTTTAGTAGTACGATTTTTCGATCCGAGCTGGAGTGGTCGCGTTTGCGAGAACTGAATCAGCCATAGTAGGCATCATTCAAGCACAAACCAATCTTCACGAGGAGTCGGATGGCCTACAAGTGTGCAGTTGTTTGCAGAAAGTTTGCAGCACTCTTATAGCACCCCTGCGTTCGACACGCAGGGTATAAAAATGGAAGACACTTTGTCGAGACTGAAGGGTGAAACGGAGGAAGCCTGACACTATTGCCAGTGGTGATTTGTTGCGTCGGAAACACCACGGAAGCACACAATTCGTACACTTTTATGGGAATGTTTCTTTGTTTATTAAGTGCCTGCAACGTCGTTCACGCCTATGCCTATCGTTTCGATGTCATCTGAGTCTATCATTTGAAAGGATGATGTTGGCTAGCAACTCATGGCTGGTGAACTCCTTGTGCTTTAGTGGGTCCACATCCAGGATGGCTGGTTTGCAGCGCCGATCTGTTGCAGCGCCGTTTGTGGATCAGGAGGAGACGCGTCTTTCATGGCGGTGTCGGGGTGTAGTTGGCCTTCCATATCATCCACTTCGCTCGATTGACTTGTATTTCTCGGCTTGCCGCGGCAAGATGGCGGTCACGGCGCTTCCGAGCTTCACTAGCCTTGGTACCCAGAGATGCAGCGAGTCGCTGTGATAATATGGTACGCGGAAGTAGGAAAAATAAACATATGAAGGCAGTGCGCCGTGGGGTGGCGACGAGGACACCGACTCTTGGCGAATACCCGTGAGTGAGGGCCCTCATCATCATCATCGATACCGAGTTGTGAGTGCCCACGGTTGCGCCTCGAAAAGAGTCGCGCGAGAGAGTGCGACCCGTGGCGTGAGCAGTGTGCGTGGTTCGGCGTTCGACGGCAAAGAACTTCATCGCTGGGCGTCCGGCCCATAAGAGCTGTCGCCACCCGCGTCACTACGCCACACCCGAGTCAATGCTGTCGCCCGCTGAGAGGTTACCTGGCCCCACTCTTCCGCTGGGCCACTGGTCCAGGAGGGCTGCCGGTCCTGAACCGGGGTGATCGAACGTTCAGGTGAGCGGCCACAGGGCTACCCGCCAGCTGTGGACGTGACCCGGTGACTGCGGCCGTGGGCTCCGAGAGCGCAAACCCCGCCGGAGGAAAACCGGGCACGCGGAGGCTCCAGTATACCGACTGTTGCGCAGCGCCACCTGAGCCCCGCGAGGCGGTCCTACCCTGCTGTCCGATCCTGCTGTCCGACCCGGCTGTCCGACCCGGCCGTCCGAATCGGCTGTCCGAATCGGCTGTCCGACCCTGCTGGCCGACCCTGCTGTCCGACCCTGCTGTCCGACCCCGCTGGCCGACATCGGTTCCACGAGGTCTCCGACAAGGTGACACGCGCTTCCGCCTGAACTGTAGGCCGATTGCAATTGATCGATACATATATATTGTCCCACACGAGATGAATCTGGTTGATAGGCGCGGTTTGGAGAGCGGTCCCGTGGCAGCTTGGCTAACGTAGTTCTCTTCTTCCCTCTGGTTGTCTGCGCGGCAGCCGTGGTTCATGACAAAGCTCGTGACATTTCCCGCTAGCAGATGGAGCTCGCCGGGCGAGTCAGGCATCTCAGGGGTTTTAACGCCTCAGACGCGCGACGTGTGTCACTTCAGTCTTGGCCGAGCGTCGTCCACTGCTCGTGAGACGCCCAATACGATAGTTCACATTGCTGAGGCGCTCCAGAATAACGTAGGGGCCGACGTAGTGGACGAGAAACTTCTGGCACAAGCCACGCTTCCGCAACGGCGTCCAGAGCCACACAAGGTCACCAGGATTGAAGTAAACGTGGCGGTGACGCCCGTCATAGCGTAACTTTGACAGGGTGCGCTTCCAGGGTGCGTAGCTTAGCGAGGCGTCGCGCTTCTTCTGCTCGACAGAGTATCTCATCAATTAATTCATTGTCGTGAGCGAAGTGGGGAAATATGGTGTCGAGGGTGTAGCGCGGGGGACGAGCATAAAGAAGGAAAAATGGTGAGTCACCAGTGGTCTCGTGTCTCGCGGTGTTGAAGGCATAGGTAATGAAAGGCAAGACACTCTCCCAATTCTTGTGTGCCGAATCGACGTACATGGACAGCATGTTGGCAAGCGTTCTGTTTGTGCGCTTGACCAGACCATTAGTTTGTGGACGGTAGGGCGTAGAATGGCGGAAGCTACATGAACACAGACGAATAGTTTCTTCAACCACGTCCGCGGTAAACTGTCGCCCACAATCGCTGATTACTATGTGAGCAGGTCCATGTCGGAGTTTACGTGAGCCAGTAAGAAGATAGAAACTTCTGTAGCTGTGGCCGATGGCAATGCGGTGGTCTTACAATAGCGGGTAAGATGATCTATGCAAACTATAACCCGAAGATTGCCCTGTAAGGATCGCGGGAAAGGGCCCAATAGATCTATACCAACTTCTCAATGGGGACCCTAGAAGCGGGAACTGGTTGAAGCAGGCCGTGTGGCGCTTGTGACGGACGCTTGTAGCGCTGGCATTGAGAGCAGCTGGCGAAGTACCGTTCGATATCCTTCCGCATCTTAGGCCAGTAAAAACGTTCTTGAGCCCGGTAGAGCGTACGTGGTGAACCAAGATGACCGGAAGTTGGGTCATCGTGCGTGGCGTATAACAACAACAAGAGTTCATCGTTCCCCGAAACTGCATTTTTTTTAATTGAGCAAAGGACCCGCTTTGTGGTGGCGAAGGTCCTTGGGGACAACTAAAAGGTAGTGCGCACCGGTGGTCGAGTAGCTCTTCTTACACAGCGCGCCACCATCACGTAGGCGAAAGCGACTACCTGCAGGTGACTCGTGTGCTGCCGCGAAGAGTGGTTGTAAGCTCTCGTCCTTGTGCTGCTCGGATATGACGGTACCCATATCCGGAAATTCCAAGGACACAGAAGCGATATATTCATCAAAGTTGTCCGCATCACATTCAGTTTTTTCAAGTGGCATCCGAGAAAGACAATCAGCGTCAGCATGTCGCTGGCCACTTTTGTAGCAAATAGCGAAATCGTATTCCTGTAGACGGAGGGCCCAGCGCGCTAGTCGTCCTGAGGGATCCCGCAGATTCACAAGCCAGCATAGCGAATCATGATCTGTTATCACAATGAAGGGGTGCCCGTAGAGATACGAACGAAACCGTTGCATTGCGAAGATAACCATCAGACATTCTTGTTCGGTGACAGTGTAGTTGCGCTCGCAGTGGCTCAAGGACTGGCTAGCGTACGAGATAACGTGCTCACTGTCGCCGACACCCGGAACTAGCACAGCACCGATGCCTACACCACTGGCATCGGTGTGAATCTCAGTTGGATAATGAAGGATCAAAGTGGCGAAGAACTGGTTGGGACGTCAACAGGAACTTGAACTGGCGAAACGATGAGGCGCCATCTGCAGTCCACTCAAAGGCAACGCCTTTTTGTAGAAGGCGTGTAAGGGGATGAACGATGTAAGCAAACCGCGGAATGAATCGGCGAAAATAGGAGCAGAAGCCAAAGAAACTTCTTAACTGCTTGACAGAGTTGGGTACCTTAAATGCTTCTACGGCCGCAGTCTTTGGTGCATCTGGTCGGACGCCTTCTTTAGCGACCAGGTGTCCTAGCACAAGAGTTCGTCGTTCCCCGAAACGGCATTTTTTTTATTGAGCACAAGACCCGTTTTGTCCAAGCAGTTCAAGACCTAGTCCAAACGTTTGTTGTGCTCACTAAACGTTCGCCTGAAGATCACAACGTCGTCTAAATAGCACATGCAAACTTCCCATTTTAAGCCGCGTAATATCGCGCGTAATATCGTGTCCATAAACCTTTCGAACGTTGCGGGCGCATTGTAGAACCCGAAAGGCATCACGTTAAACTCAAATAGTCCGTCGGGTGTTACAAATGCTGTCTTTTCTCTGTCGTCCTTGTGTATAGGAATTCGCCAGTAACCTGACCGTAAATTAATTGAGGAAAAGTAAGATGTCAATTCGTGGGAGCGGATATGCATCTTTCTTAGTAACGGCGTTTAGGCGACGATAATCAACACAGAACCGCCACGTACCGTCTTTCTTCTTCACCAATATCACGGGGTCTGCCCAAGGGCTAGCTGATTCTCGAATGACGCCTTTGCATAGCATTTCTTGGACCTGATCGCTGATTATCTTACGTTCTGACGGGGACACACGATACGGTTTTTGTCGGATTGGCTGGGCGGCTCCTGTGTTAATGTGGTGACGCGTTCTGGATGCAGGAATCGATGACGGGCCTTCGTGCTGCGCAAAGTCGAATACCGAGGTGTGTTTCGTAAGCAGGGCCACCAACAATTGACGCTCGTGATCACTGAGTGATTTATCGATCATGGTAAGTATCGGCGTGCTCCCGGGGCTCGAGACACCGGTTGCTCCTCCATCGGGTAGCTCTGTAATTACTGCCACCGATACGGGCGAGTCTTCCTGAAACGTGGCAATCCTTAGGCCTTGAGGTAACACTGCCGCTTCAGTGGAACAGTTTATCGCCCACAGCCCCGCGCATGCATTGGTCACTGAGACCACGCAGTGCGGAACTAACACGTTTTTCTTGCGGCAGTTCCAATGTACAGGTTCCACTGCAGCATCGAAAGAGATAGGAGTCGGAGATGAACAGGCGACGGAAACACGCATCGCGGATAAGGCGGGCACAACTGTATCATGAGACACGCACAACACACTGTCCGGGCAAGCTGCACCTTCAAAGAGCACAGGCGAAACACTGGTGTCGACAGTGAGTTCTCCCGTCCGGCAGTCAACATTGGCACCACACAATTGCAAAAAGTCAATCCCAAGAATCATGTCATGCGAGCAGCGAGGACGAACAGTAAACTCTGCATTGAAAACTTTCCCACCCAACGACGCATCCACGTTGCACACACCAACAGGGTGTAATGATTCACCACTGACTCCATGGAAACTAGTGCACTGGTCCCAGCGAAACTTAACCTTGCGTCCCAGAAGGCCTTTAGACCGCACACTCATGACCGAGACAGTTGCTCCCGTGTCAACTAAAGCCATTGTAGAGACCCCATCAATCATTCATTCATTCACAAAACTTTATTAGTGTCCTGATGCCCGGTCTTTTAAGACCGAGGGAGGCCGCGTCCACGTCGGCACCGCCAGGCCGAGCCTTATGGCGTCATCGTGGACCCTCTGAACAGCTCGTAGTTGATCTTGATAAGAAGAGCTTGATATCATCTTGTGCCAGTAAAGCCATTTTTTTTCGGGGTCAGCGAGAGTCGCGGGACAGCCCGCCAGCATGTGTCTGATGTCAATGATACCATCGCACACGTTACATTCTTTCCTAATTTCTCCTTCGGGGTGAATTTTATTTATGAAATATGGAGTGGGGTACGTCCCGGTTTGCAGTAAACGTAGTGTGACTGCCTGAGCCCTGTTCAATCTTACGTGTGGCAGTGCGAATTGCCTACGCCCCAAGTAGTAATATTTAGTGATGTTGTTGTGAGTTAGTAAGTGATCTTTATGCTCCCCGGAATAGTAGTGGGCGTCGGTTCGGTTCTGACCGGCACGGCAAGCAAGTCCTCCTGCCAGGTCGTTCGTAACCTCGTTAAGGTCGGGCCTAGTCTCGTCCACTTGTCCCATATGTGCAGGAAACTATCGGATTTCAGCTTTGATAGCTTCGGCCTTGTCGATAATTTTAGCCGCAGTCCCAGCTACATAGTCTTTGACAAAGCTCTTAATTGCTGCTTTGGAATCGCTATAGATGAAAGACCATTTACGGTTCCTGATGGCTAGAACAATCGCGGCTTGCTCCGCCACCGTGGAATCCTTAGTGAAGATGGTGACACCATCCCGTACCTCGCCCCGGCTGTCGGCCACCACGGTGGTGTAGGCCTCTTTGCCTTTGACCCAGGCAGCGTCTACAAGGGCCGCGTGTTGTCCTAGCTGTTCAGTTTCTTTCAACAAAGCTTTCGCTCTCATTTTTCTCTTGCTAACATGTTCCGGGTGCATATTTCTCGGGAGGGGGGTGGTTCTGATCGCTTGTCTAAGGCTCGCGCTCAATTCTACCTCGGATTCCTTCCGGTTCATCGGTCTATTGGGGTCTCTCCCTATCGCTTTGAGTATAAGCCTGCCCGCTCGCGTTTTCGTCAGTCTTTCCTGCTGCGCCATCTGTTGCACTTCCGCCATCTCTTCTATCGTATTGTGCACGCCTAGGTTCATGAGCTTCACGTTCGAGGTGCTGATGGGTATACCTAGGGTAGCCTTCACTAACTTTCTGATCATAGTGTTTAGCTTGCTCAGCTCGGCCTGCAACCATTTAAATAGACCTGCCACGTAGGTGAAGCGACAGATAGCGAAGGCGTGCACTAGCCTTAGAGCGCTGTCCTCACCCAGGCCTCTGTGTCTGTTGCTGATTCTCCTTAGTAGCTTGATGACTTGGTCCGTCTTGTTTGAAATGTGTTGAATGGCATTGAGGTTGGGACCTAAAAAGGTCCCATCAATCAGTACATGAACCTTATTCTTCAGCATGAAAATAGATGAAGGCAGTTGAGTCGGCAGCACACATTTTCCAGCGACCTCACCTTCATCGGCCGTGCTGGCTAGTTTCCCGGCGGGGGCGACACGAAACGGCGCCAAGGCGATAGTGACGTGAATCGTGGCCGAGGGGATGGTGATCGGGAGGCTCGGAAGACTGGTGGTGGCATCAGAGTACGGTCGGAGGCAGGGGTGTGGTGGCGGTTCCGGGTTGTTTCTTCTCCAAGATAGGTCTCCTGGGCGATGCATCGGTCTTCTCGGAAGTGGCTTCCTGAAGTGGAGTCTCCTGGCCACTGAGTGTGCAGTGTACGACCACTAGACCGCATAGTTGGTGCTGACGATCCGTAGTTCGATGCTCAGCGTCGGCTACAGTACCTAGCTATATGGCCAGGCATGCCGCAGCAGTAACACACTGGAAAAGGGCGAACTTTAGAATGCGAATTGAAGCATTCTGCCGAAGACATCGGTTGAGGGTAACGGGGCTCATCGTCTTGAAAGTCGTAGGTAGCGGCGAGTCTTCTTGGTCGAAAGTTGCGTGGGCGTGCATCAAAACGTTGAGGGGGTGAATCATTGCGTGGTGGTTCGGTCATACCGTAATGCGGCTCGTCTCTGGAGCCGTTAAGATCCGCGACGTTCACCGAGTGGTTCCAAGTAGCCGAAGGGGGTTCCAAAAGAGTGTCTCGGAAAACGGAGGAGCTGCAACGTGGCGGCGCATAACGTGCCTGTTCGTCATGCCGCTGGAGCTCCTCGCGGACTATCTGGCGGAGGGCGGAGGAAAGGTCTGGGAGCATAGGACTCGTGTGAACACTTGCTACGGTCGTTACATTTGCCAGCCGTCCAAACTTTGGTGTAATTCGGCGAGTCTTCAGTGCCTCGAACGTACGGCTGTACCGTATCAGTTCTCACACAGTGTTCAAGTTCCCTTTACCAATAAGAAAGTTGTACTTGTCTTCCGCTATTCCTTTCACGACGTGCCCCACTTTATCTTCCTCTGTCATTTGAGGGTTGACTGTTCGGCAAAGCTTCAAAATTTCTTCGAACTAGGTAGTGCAAGCCTCGCCGGGTACCTGAGCGCTCTGGGCTAATGTGAATTCCGCACGTTTCCTCTTTGCGTCCCAGTCACCGAAGCATTTCTTGATCTCCTCAACGAAGCGTGTCCATATAGTTAGCTCGTCCGCATGGTTGTCATACCATACAAACGCCGTGCCGGCCAAGAAGAAAACAACGTTCCTAAGCTGACTGGCAGCGTTCCAGTTATTGTATTGGCTTACCCTTTCGTAATGGGTTAGCCACTCATCCACATCTTCCTCTGCCTTCGCCGAGGACGTACGTGGCTCTCGGTTGCGCTGAATAGGGACTGGGGTCACCAAGACACTGCTGTTGAGCTTATTCTGCTCTTTGGCCATGATTGAGCGCGATGGTGAAAGCCCGGCGAGGCGACAGCTTCGGCGTCGCCTCGCCGTCCTAATCCCAATTTCAGACTCGGCGTGCCAAGCCCGCGGCAAAAAAAAAAAAGAAGCAGAAAGGCCGAGCCTATGAGTTAGGGTCCCTCAAATTGTTATAAATGCTTCCTGATCAGAAGGAACCCCAGAAATTAGGACACAGCAGCTAAATAAATTAGAAACGAGGCAACGCTTTCTTTGCTTCAACTGTCGCATCCAGGGGTGCTATGCAGGATGCGCCGAGTTTCTCGTTCACCCGAGTTTTACCCGAGTTTGCTCGACGGCAGTCAGTGAACGGAGATAGCGCGGGACGCGCAAAGGCTGCAGGCAAAAAAATACGTAGACAAAAAGCCGCGTATGACAACATGAGCGCACCCTGCGCGGGACGCTACTTTCACGTTTCAAGCGCAGACGGCTGCACAACGAAACGCGCCAGCGCCGCGTATTGTTATCAACGGATTGTCGCAACTTAGCAATACCGTGACTGTCCCGCTGTCTGTCTGCACACTTGCCGTGAGCCGCTTGCCACGCCTTTCGCGGGCGCGTCAAGGGCGTGCCTCATCTTTCGGCAACTATCTTTCTATCCTCCAACGAATGTGAACAGGGTACATGCGGCGTATTCTTGCACTTACGCTTTCGCTCAAACGAATACGTTAAAATACGACAAATAAAATAACGAACATTTTTATTTCTTTAAGTGCCTGTTTTTCGTTTTGAATGCTAGAAATTTCTGATGACAAACGGAGATCGAGCAAATTATTAAATTTTGCACTTCTTGCCGCGAGTGGCGACAGTGAGGCGAAAGCTTAGAAGCGGATACATTGAAGCTGGTCGCGCGCCCGAGGCAGCTCATACGGTGAGAAGTCACCTAGGGGCGCTACAGTACGATTCTCAATAATGTCAGTGATCACCACTCTTTCTCTATTAGGAGAATGGAAACGCAGCGCCGGGGTACGGCTATTCATCACAGGCGCCTTAAGGCCTCCGCTTTACCAACTAAAAACGACACACTAGTCACGGGAGCAACGGCTGTCGCTGCAAAATGGTGGTCCGTAGTGCCCGTAGTGACGCAGTTTAGTGAAAATGTACCAGTTTATCTTTGTGCGCGAAGCCTCGGCGATGCATTGCGAAGAAGGGCGTGCTTCCCAGCGACACAATTCATCGCTTGTCATCGCTTGCCCAGTGAAAGTGCCTCTGAGCGCATGTACGCAGTATTTGAGTGTTTTGTGCGCACCACGGTGCTTGCGGATTACTTATGCTGGAGCCAGCAGCGATCGCAGAAGGATACCGTAACGACACCGCAGCAATTGCATTTTGGCAGGTGAGGGCTCTTGTGTGCCGTTATGAAATGAGACTTCGAACTGAAGAAGGTGTTGGAACTGTTGAGTGCGCAGTGCTTGTGATGAAGAAATGCCATTGCACTGGGTCTAGAAGAGCGAGCGATTCTCGGACGCTGATCGTGTTTACGACGTTGTGGCTCCGATACATCACCGATGACAGAGCAGCCATCTCAAACGACTGCTGCGATACGCACTCCTCAGCATCGTCGTCACCCTCGGTGCATCGACGCCTTGCAAGCAGCTACAGTGACGTGCCGATAATTATTTACTGTGCGCTACGTCGCCACAATGCAGGCAATGAAACCGTGCTGTGGGGCCATCTCAGCCCGAGAAGATATATGCATAAGCCAGCGACAGTCAACGCTTTGTTTTTGATAGTAGTGCGCAGTACATCACCGATGACAGTGCGTTGTGCGTGTTTTATGTCAGTGGTGAATATTGTTGATGCCTGTCAGCTCGGCACCGCGTCGCTGCTGCCGAAAGATAAGTTGGGCGTGGCCCAACGGTGGTGGGTGCGCGCACAAGAGTTACATGCCTCGCGCGGGGCGTGACCTATGGCTTTGATTGACAGGCGAACTCGTGCTAAACTCGTGCATCGCGAAACCCCTTCCGAGTTGAACTCGGGAACATGGCGGCGGCAGCAGCAGCCTGTGTTATTTCATCCAGCGGCAGCAAGCGTCAGTATGACCGTTTGTACCCGTTCACGTACATGACCGCCGTGGAGTTTCAGCGTCATTTTCGCCTGTCGAAGACATCGGTGCGCTGGCTGTGTGACGAGCTAGGCGAAGACTCTCGTATATGTAGACAGCGTGGCGGGCTTCATTCGCTCACTGTCGAAGAGCAAGTCCTCTGCGCCCTCAGTTTCTACGGGACTGGGAGTTTTCAGGGAAGCGTCGGCGCCGAGCGTTACATTGGACGTCATCAGACTACTGTGAGCCTCTGTGTCAGAGATGTCTGATGCGCTTATTGATGCGGCAGTGCGGAAGCGGTGGCTGGCTTTCCCGAAGACTGCGGCTGAGCGGGCATTTATAAAAGAACGCTACTTACTTCGCGGAAACATTACGAACGTAGTCGGGTGTGTCGGCGGAACGTACGTAGGAATTAAGGCGCCTTCAATGTCAGCGTTACTGTGATTAGCATTGAAGCAATGTCTAGACGCACCATATTGCCAAATTTGTCACTTCTGTGTAGCCGACTTAAATTTTGTGTTGCCGACATCACACATGCGACAGCCTATGATAATGACTTTTTCGCTGGTTGCTGAATTTTTAGAGATTGTTCTACTTATCTATCAGGGTGCCTTCCAAATGGCTCACTTTTTGGGGAAAGAGGTTAATGAAGTATGAATAGATAAATGGATATCACAAATTGTGTGAAGTACCCTGTGAATGCTAATCTCATAAAGAACTTGGTTTTTCTTATGAGATTACTTAGTACTTAGTACAAGTTAGTATGCATAACGCTGAATTATGGTCATGCGTCATATATCGGCCGCACTATGAAACAGCAAGGCATTGCACAATTCGTTGCAGTGCGAGATGTGGATGTCGCACCAAGCCGGTTGTGCCTATGCATTTATGGCGAAATGAAAATGCATTGAGAACCTTAGTGTGCTGGCTTGCATGAAGAAAATACTTAAGCGTGTTTGCTGTATTCACTGTTTGTGCACCTGCCAGTGGTTCAGTGTATTTTCTTCTTTTTTTTTGGGGGGGGGGGGGCAGCTTTATTATGTATGGACAAATAATATATTTTCGTCTCATAATGGGGCTCTAATTCTTCAGCAGTAGAACAATGCAGATCCAATGCTCTGCAGAACTCGGTGTGCGTGAAGATGTCGTGAACCACCAAGGCAAAATTACATATCGGGAGAAATGTGGTGCAGATGCCAATGAAAAGTGGGTCTTTAACCCGCCATGATAAAAATAAAGATTGCAGAGGGAATAGAACTTTTGTACAGCTTTAGAGCAATGATTACACAAACTGTGACGTGCTCAAACGTGTAAAAGCTTGCCGCAATGCCAAAGTAGGATGAGCGATATGTAGCGTATTTTGGCATTGAACGTGTCTTGTAACTGCTATTGTTATTGTAAGCCTCGCTGTCACGGCTTTCCCTCCGCCACTTCCTTTACTGAAACGCAGCACTGTCTTTCTGTTGTTGTCATGATGATGATGGTAATGGCAGCAGTAAGGCTGGTTAATGCTTGCCGCTGCGATTCCTGCGAGTTTAGTGGTACAGAATATGGCACGTGCATACACCTGTGCAGCAAAATTTTACGCTTGTGGTTATTTGTTGGAGAGCTAATTCGTGTTGGGACATTTCAAAGATGTGCACCATTGTGGCTTAATAACTAGAGCATTGATGAGGTTGAAGACTGGTTTTATTGGTATAGAAGCATGAAGTTGAATTGCATAACAATTTGATGGGACACAAAGAAGGGAAATACACACAGCAGAACGCTGTGCTGTGTGTGTTACTCTTCTTTGTGTGCCGTCGAATTGTTGCGCGATCCAACTTCAAATAGAGCATTGGGCCTCTTTGGTGCAGGACCGAGGAAGTGTGAGCTATTCGACACCATGCCAGTGCCTTGCCACACAATTATGGAAGTCTGAAGGTTTGCAAACAAAGCTTTGCTTTCACATCCACCTGCTCATGTAATACAAGCACTGATTGAAAGAATCGTCATACAAAAATAATGGTGAAATGAATGGCCTTTGAAAATTTGGATGTTGACACTAATGACATAATAGGTGCCACACCGAACTCGACAATTGTACTGGACAGAGCAGTTTGTTTCCTATGTGAAGCACAAGCTTCCATTACATGCTGTGCAGACAACCAAGCTCAGTTTGTTTTAACGTGGTTCACAACATTCACTGTAATCTGTTTTTGATTCTAAAGAAGTGCCAAACACCACCTCTTTTTCAAGGATGTCATGGGAATATTTGGCGATACCTTTCTACAGCACCTCATAATGGAAGTGTGGCCAGCCAGCTTTGCTTGGGTGCCTTTATAGATTTCTGTTCCTGATCATTGTGTGCTATCAAGTTGCTAAAGTCTATGCAACCAGTGCAAGGCATTACGTGATTCTATAGTCGGATACAACTTTAGGAGGCCGCAGAATCTGCACTTCAGTGGCAGGTGAACACAAGCCTGCACCAATAGGCACACACTCTACACTGATGTCGTGCCGCTGGACGCACTACTACCCGCTCATTGGAGAGGGACTATTTCTTTAGACGTGGAGGCAATGGGCAGCTGCACTTTGGTCATCTGGGCGGGGCCTCTCCTGTCTTGTGAAGTTGTATCCGACTAGAGGATGCCGCTTTTCACACAACACAAAAGGACAAAGTGTACAATTATTTGGCCTATGAAATGGATACATCACAAGTGAGCTATGCATGGGCTTAAGCTGTGTGAAAATTAGTACATGCAAATATATGACATTGTTAAAGAATATGTGGTATCGAACATGCATGTAATGGCACGTTTAAATCGGGGAGTGTTGCATTCATATGCACAGTCTATAGGTGATAGCATTATTAAGCTCATGCCGTTTCCTGTCTTTTCATTGTGAAATACACACACCATTCATCTTGTGGCTAATCAACACCCACTCTATTCTTGCACATAGAAAGAACAAACAGCACAATGACGTATATGCTGCATTAGTGTCTTTTTCATTTACATGGTCCAAGAGTGGCACAGGTGGCCTTACGTTTTTGCCCATTTTGAAGAGACACTAAGTGCATGTTACAAGTGTCCCAATATGCACAGCACAATGTTTACTGCAATAATTTTATTCATGCTCTTGAATAATAAACAAAATAATAAACTGAAAGCTCCTTTATACGGTGTGTTCTGGGGGCTCGACTGGAGAGCAGTGAGGGCACTGATCCTACTGTTGCAGAGCAGCCCTCTGGACCTTGCCACACTCTCAAGAGCACGTGCCTGGCGCTCGCCTACTGCCACCAGGTGGTTGAGTGCCTCCAGCAGCAGAATGTTTTGCTGCAAAAAAAGTGGATTGTTGGAATGAATGAACCACATATAAACCATTATTTACAAATAAAAATGCTCATTGCACTATTGGTACTAAATGCCCTTAACTGTGGAAGCCTTTAGTGTATGCATAATAAAACAATTTGTCGGGACAACGTTGCTTTATTTTTCATAACGGGTTGTTTTTTCAGAGCCAATTGTAATGTTTACTAGTGTGCCAACAGCTGAGGTGCCCTCGCACCCTCACGAGTCTCTACTGTCAGCACCACAAACCTATTTTTGTTCACTACAAAACCAATGCCGCTCCCTACAATCCCGTCTTATGCGAGCTGATTGCATCCTATGCCTGCAAACATCATATTTTTGTCCCATTACGCAATTTTCTACTATCCTCGGCTGCAGTTCTTGACATCCATTCTGTCACGCTTATGTAATCGCCTGTTATAAATTGGCAACAAGTGATTGAAGACTTGCATGGCCTGCCCACCGATTCCATTTTCTTTCTTAATCTCAGCTAGCATATCATTTGCCACGGTTTACTACGCCACTGTCATCCTGCCTTAAAGCTATCTCCAACAATTTTTGTTACTTCGCTTTCTGCACAGTCCTCGACTTCTCAAGTTTCTTTGTTAACCTCCAGGTTTATGTGCCATATTGCATAACCGGTAGAATGCAATGATTCTAAACATTTTTCAAGAATATCGGTAATGTGGCGATCACGATTCGGGAATGCCTCCCATGTGCTGTTCAAACCATGAAATTTTTGTATAAGTTTCCTGCTTTACATCAGTACCTGCTATTGATATTTCACCTGGATAAAGATACTCTTCCATAGGTTCTGCGGGCTGAATGTCACTGATGAATTTCTGGTATCTCACCAAGTTAGTGAAGGTTACCTTTATCTTTTCCATATTTTCGCGGGCCCACGTACATGTAAAAGCAGGCAGTGGGGGAATGGGGACAAGGCAGTGGGGGAATATGGCATAGGCACTAGGAATAGCAGGGGGGAGTTATTAGTCGAGTTTGCGGAACAGAATAATATGAGGATAATGAATACTTTCTTCCGCAAGCGGGATAGCCGAAAGTGGACGTGGAGGAGCCCGAACGGCGAGACTAGAAATGAAATAGACTTCATACTCTGCGCTAACCCTGGCATCATACAAGATGTGGACGTGCTCGGCAAGGTGCGCTGCAGTGACCACAGGATGGTAAGAACTCGAATTAGCCTAGACCTGAGGAGGGAACGGAAGAAACTGGTACATAAGAAGCCGATCAATGAGTTAGAGGTAAGAGGGAAAATAGAGGAATTCCAGATCAAGCTACAGAACAGGTATTCGGCTTTAACTCAGGAAGAGGACCTTAGTGTTGAAGCAATGAACGACAATCTTGTGGGCATCATTAAGAAGTGTGCAATGGAAGTCGGTGGTAACTCGATTACGCAGGATACCAGTAAACTATCGCAGGCGACGAAAGATCTGATCAAGAAACGCCAATGTATGAAAGCCTCTAACCCTGCAGCTAGAATAGAACTGGCAGAACTTTCGAAGTTAATAAACAAGCGTAAGACAGCTGACATAAGGAAGTATAATATGGATAGAATTGAACTTGCTCTCAGGAACGGCGGAAGCCTAAAAACAGTGAAGAAGAAACTAGGAATTGGCAAGAATCAGATGTATGCGTTAAAAGACAAAGCCGGCAATATCATTACTAATATGGATGAGATAGTTCAAGTGGCTGAGGAGTTCTATAGAGATTTATACAGTACCAGTGCCACCCACGACGATAATGGAAGAGAAAATAGTCTAGAGGAATTCGAAGTCCCAAAGGTAACGCCGGAAGAAGTAAAGAAAGCCTTGGGAGAAATGCAAAGGGGGAAGGCAGCTGGGGAGGATCAGGTAACAGCAGATTTGTTGAAGGATGGTGGGCAGATTGTTCTAGAGAAACTGGCCACCCTGTATACGCAATGCCTCATGACGTCGAGCGTACCGGAATCTTGGAAGAACGCTAACATAATCCTAATCCATAAGAAAGGGGACGCCAAAGACTTGAAAAATTATAGACCGATCAGCTTACTGTCCGTTGCCTACAAAATATTTACTAAGGTAATCGCAAATAGAATCAGGAACACCTTAGACTTCTGTCAAGCAAAGGACCAGGCAGGATTCCGTAAAGGCTACTCAACAATAGATCATATTCGCACGAACACTTATTGGTTCTCAATGCCTTTCTTAAACTGCTGGACATTCAGTTCGTTACTACGATAGTGACTTAATGCGTGCACTATTATTATGCTAAATATGAAACAGTAGAAATATACTTATCTGCAGTTTGTCGATGTCTCCTTCACTGTGTTGGTTGCGAGATCCATCATCGGCACCACCTCCTTGTCGCATCTTAGCTATATCGGCTGTCTTCCTTTAGCACACGCTATGCAATATTCGTGACGCTCGCAGTCACGCAGAGGGGAGGAACTCGGCGCACTCACAGAAGCAGCACCGGATAAGTTGTTTGTTCAGGATTGTGCCGTGAGCAGTAGGTGCGCGTTGCGATCTGTAAAATCGCCTAAGCTATTGGCAGTCTTTCGGGGTGCACGGAAATATTGCTCACGGAGGAACAGAACTATCCAAGAAACAGTGGTCATCGTCGAGCCTGATCACTACTACGCGCACTGCAAGCTCGTTGTACGAGTTTGTTTACACTGGGCTTCAATGTTTAGCCGCCATGCTCGCCCGATGAATGTATGTGATGACGCCACCACAGCGTTCCCTCGTGGTATAATGCGAAGCGTACTAAATAACAAATTAGTCGAATACACATTCAGTCTACATCTTGTAAGCTTTAAAATGCTTTTAAACCACGTTAAACTAACTAATAATATTGTACTAAATGCATTTGTTTTATAACTCGCTTGTACGTGTAATGCACTCAGTGTAACGACAAACAAGTGAAAGAAGGCACGACCATGCACCGACGGTATGATCACGTGAGCCCCTGTTTGTCGACCGCCCAGAAGGCAACGCCCATGGAATGATAGCCACCCAGAGTGAATCTAGATAAACCAATGAAACTGGAGGCTTGTGGAAAGATAAACTGTGTCTCGGTACCATTTGTGCTTTCATCTTGGGGTGTCGCCAGAGCTCGTGAAGATCCCGAGTTTCGCCAAACTCGGCGCATCCTGCATAGCACCCCAGGTCCCATTGCAGCTTAATGTAACAAGGCAAAGACAGTGCTTTTGTCGGTGAGTTGCAATGACGAGAACATAAAGCTGCTCGGCCCGTACATATGCGACCTTGAGGTAAACGGGAAACTTGTTGCGTACTGCGTTACTCCCCGACTATTATAGATGTGGTTCACAGCTCCTACGTTGAGTCTGAGATGTTCACGGGTGAACGCGCCTGGATTAAGCAAGATGTAGAAGCTGAAAGTGCATGTCTTCCGGTCGCAAAGGTATATATAAGGTACTTTCGGCACACATGAAACGGAAGGTACCGTATCGCCTACTCTGCTTCCTCCGCAGTACCTCTACCTATTCTCAAATAGGTAGGATCAGATTCTGTGCGAGAAGGGGCTAATGTTCTTGGAGGCCAGCTTGATGGCACTAACGAGATCGAAAGTTCGTGATTTAGTTGCAAAAGATGTCGTGGAAATGGCACTAACTGATTTGTATGGTTCTTGGGAACCTCAGAAAGCGGACAGCGAGAATGCCTTCACGCTAGAACAGCAGGAGTTTGGATTCACGCAGCCCGAAGTACCGGTAATGGCAGTGACCTAGTCATTCGAAGAGTAATCGCCAAATTTGTTTGTAGCGCCTACATCGGAAGACCTACAGCGGATTTTAGAGATAGACAGTTCAGCCTGGAAGTCCGAGCAAAACAAGGACACCAGCCAGCGGGACGTCCGAAGCAACCTTCGCAAAGGTCTTGCAGGGAAAATCGTGAACTTTTATGAGAGAGGCGGCCTACTGTACCGGAAATGTGTAGCTTGAAAGGATGTCAAATTTGATCAGCTGGTCGTGCCTCAGGCCTGTGGACGGGATTTTTCGAACTAGTTGCACGCTAGCTCTCGGGCTGGTCGCTTAGGTGTCAGAATAACTAAGTGTCGACTATTGCAGGAGTATTAATGGGCAGGCTGTTTCCGCGACCCAGAACAATCTGTAAGCACCTGTGACACATGTCAGCGCGTGTGGAAGCTGTGTGAAAAGGCATGGGCGCCGCATGAAGCAACCGGTTTTTCGCCCTCAGAGCTCGTCTACAGCCGCTCACTGCAATCACCGCTGCGCTTGCAACGAGATTCATGGGAAAGGTGCGGGGAAGACCCAGTTGTGGTCGAGCAGGTACTTAAGCTTCTAGAACGCTTAAGGAACGAGCAGAACTTGTGAGAAGAGGCCATGTATCAAGCCCGGCATAGATCCTAGGCGTATTACGACCGCATAGCCAGGGCCCAGTGATTTGAAGTCAGCAATGAAGTAACGATTCTGCGACCATCGTAGAAGAGCAAGCTCTAAGTGCAGTGACGTTCGAAGTAAGCGTGCTTCGGAAACTTTCTGACGCGAACTTCCTTATAAGCCTGCCTGGAAACCGGAAGATTCAGCAGGTTGATCCCTGTAATTAGCTCAAGCCTAACAGGAAACGGGAAGCAGTTCTATGCATGATGGTAAACATTTCAGGAGAAATTCCGGTCGATCTTGCGAGGCTCGTGGCAGGCGCTAACGGGAGCCTGGGGAACAACTGATTACAGAGCTGGTCTCTAAGGCGCAGCTGGAGCAGCAGAAGCTTGATGTGGGCAAATTGGTTGGAGCCTGAAGAAATGATAGAGCTGCAGGAAATCCTACAAGAATTTAAGGACTGACTTGTAGATAGGCCAGGAAGGACATCGGTTCTTACACACGACATTATCTTTCTCGGCTGTTCGTGTGTGTCTTCCTGTGCGCTTATTTTCATCGTTCTGCAATGCACCATCTAGCCCGTCTGCAGCTGTTGTTAAACACGACAACGAGTTCACTTCTTCGGAGCCAGTATGTTCAAAGTCTCATCGAGTGTAACCGCGCCAACGTGACATTATGGAGGCGGAGGTGAGATAAATGTTAACTCTTGTGTGATCGAGAATAGCGAGAGCGCGAGAGCGATTATACCTCGCCTTTGATGTTAGTTGAGGTGCCTGGCAAAGACCCGCGTCCTTGCGGAAATTGCCTCAGGGTAAACGCGCTCATTAAAGATCACATTTGTCCTCTATCAAACATCGAAGAGCGCATATAGAAAGTTAGTAGCGCTCAATTCATTTCTACACCGAATCTAGTTCGAGGCTACTGGCAAGTTCCGTTCACAGAGTCGGCTAGCAGATATGCCGCCTTCCTATTTCTGTTGGGACCATTCTGCCCTAAGGTCCCAAGCTTCGGTTTGAAGAATGCACCATACCGACGTGTCTTATGGACAAATTGTTGCTAGGAGAGAAAGAGTTCGGCTCTGGCCTCACTTAGATGATGTCGGGACATATTCTGTATCCTGGTGGGAGCATATCCAACACATGAAGCCAATGTTGCCCCCTTGTGTGAAGCAGGCTTAACCGTCAAGGCACCAAAATGACAAATAGAGCATGCTGAAGTGATCTATCTCGGTCACGTAATCGGACAGGGCCGTCGCCGTCGCTCTGAGCTAAAGGTGGCTGCGATAAGAGATTTCCCCCAGCCTCGCGGAAAGACCGATATCCAATCTTTCTTATTTATTTATTTATTATTTATTTAGTACATACTGCAGACCTTTCGGTCCAAGCAGATGGGCAATAGAACGTATACAAACAAAAGAGAACAAATTAAGAACAAACAAATACAAGTTTATACAAATTTTAGTGACACTGTGTCTGTAAACTGTCGTTCCAGTCTGATACTGTTCTGGGAAAAAAAGAAAATTTAAACGTGTCAGTTCGAGCATAATAGGGTGTTAGTGAATCCGGATGATGCTGTCTTGTTTGCCGTGTTAGTGCAGGCGTTATATAAGTAGATGGTTTAATTTCAAGCCTGTTGTTGAGAAGAAGGGAAAGGAATTCAAGTCTTAGCAGCTTTCGGCGCGATACAAGAGTAGGTATGGAGTGTTCTGTCATAATTTTGGAGGGAGAGTCCAGTCTTGCGAATTTATTAAATATAAACCTGACTGCCTTTCTTTGTATTTTTTCAAGACGCACGATATTTGATTTAGTGTAAGGATCCCATGATATACATGCATACTCTAACTTCGGTCTAATAAATGTAAAATAACACAGTAATTTCATATTAGGAGGGGCATTTTTCAGTTTGTGTCTTAGGAAACAGAGTTTGCGGAAAGCAGAAGAACAAATATCATTAATGTGCATGTTCCATGACAATGTGGAAGTCAAAGTAACACCTAAGTATTTGTAATTGTGAGTTTCACGCAGAGCTGAAGAACCTAGCGTATAAGAAAAAGTTAGTGGGCTTTTTTTACGAGTAACACGAAGAAATACGGATTTATCAGCGTTAATAAACATAACCCATTCATTACACCAATTTAATATGTTATTTAAATTCTTTTCAAGGACAGTCTGATCATTCTGACAAGTTATGTCACTGTACAAAATACAATTATCGGCAAACAGTCTAATTTGCACACCAGGAGTTATGGTTTTAACAATGTCATTTATATAAATTAAAAACAGTAAAGGCCCCAAGACACTACCTTGGGGCACCCCTGATGTGACTGGGAGAGTGGCCGAGCTATGTTCACCTATTGTAACGTACTGAGTGCGTTTGCTCAGGTAAGCAATTATCCAGTTTATGAAAATGTCAGGTATGCCAATAATTCTAAGTTTGAAGATTAATTTGTCGTGCGGAACCTTATCGAAGGCTTTTCTGAAATCTAAAAATATTACATCTATTTGGCCATTATTGTCTAGAGATAAAGCAAATGAATGAATCACTGATACCAATTGCGTTACAGTCGAATAACCCTTTCTGAAGCCATGCTGAAACTCCGTGAGCACATTGTTTTCAGCTAAGAATTCTTTTATATAGTTTGCCACGATGTGCTCCAAGAGCTTGCAGCATTGTGATGTCAGAGAAATGGGACGATAATTTTGTAATCTTAGTCGATCTCCTTTTTTAAATATTGGAACAACTCGGGCCACTCTCCATTCATCGGGCAGTTGTGCCGACAGCACAGACGCAGAAAAAATTCGTACAAGAAAGCTGGCAATAAGTTCAGGATAACGTTTTAGAAAGATGTTTGGTATTTCGTCAGGGCCACAAGAAGCTTTGGTTTTTAAGTTTACCAACATGTTGACAATTCCAGCATAAGAAATAGAATCCACATCGAATACCTGTTTCACAGGAAGCATAGTTATGCAATCATCTGACACTGCAAAGACACTTTGAAAATACTCATTAAAATGTTGTGCTATGTCTTCGTCGCTAGTTATTGATGTGCCCTCAACTATTATTTGTGAAATCGGTTTCTTTCTTTCCTTCATATGGTTCCAAAATTTTGTAGGATCATTTTTAATAAAGTTAGGCAGAGAGTTGTTATAATAGTAACTCTTTGCAGCAGTCACCTTCTGTTGAAGAGAGTTCTGCGCCTCTTTTATTTTAATAGGATTACCATGCTTTCTTTTTAACCTTTTTACCTTGCGTTTAATATGAATAACATCGCGTGTCACCCAAGGTGTGTGTTTGCGAACTTTCTTTTTTTTACTAGGGATGAATTGGTTCATGCAAAAGTGGCACATAATTTTGAATCTATTCCACAGAGAACAGGCATCAGTGCTGATAAAATCAACAAGACAGTTTTCCATATACTCAATGATGGACACATCATCGGCATGAGAATAATCTTTGTAGCTAAGCAGTGAGGAATAGTTTTGCGTCATCTGTAGAACTGGTAAGGCAATGCTCACTAGCCGGTGGTCGGAAAGTCCTTCTTCAATACAAACAAAATATTCCAGAAAATCCTGGCTAAGAAATACCAAATCGAGAATGGAACTACAAATGCCCTGTATGCGTGTCGGCTCGCGCACCACCTGTTTCAAGTTATAACGTAGCATAATATTGAAGATAATGTTGGCGTGCTTGCTGAACGCGTTTCCAGTATTAAGGCGCTCCCAGTCGATGTTCGGTAAATTAAAGTCACCTGCCAATATAATCTTATTCTTTCTGTGCCTGTTCATTTCATCATCTAATTTTTGTAAGTATTCGGGAGTAGTATCCGGTGGTCTGTATATGGCGTAAACAATAAAGCTGTGACCCCAAGAACTTATCTTGACGCGCAAACATTCAATCTCAGGGAGATCTTCCAAGAGATGGGCAGAAATGCCATTTTTGATCAGGACGGCAACACCACCCCCCCTGGTGCGCCTGTCTTTTCGGAACACTGTATAGGAAGGAGGAAATATATCGTCACTTATTTCATCATGTAGCCAAGTCTCAGTTAAGACAGTAATATGAGGATCATGTTTCAGTAATAAAATTTCCAATTCATCAGCTTTATTTTTAATACTGCGGGCATTGACATTAATCAATCTGAGCTGCTTATGTGGTCCTTGGGCAGCGCGTCAATCCTGCGAGATTGTGGAATGGTTTGGCTCGTTTGCTGTGGGAGTCCGAAGGGAGCTTTGGGGAATTTGTACGCGTCTGTTTAGGCATTCATCCCAATAAAAAGTATCCCTGCCAATCTTAAGCTTATCATGGATCAATGAAACTCTTTTTTTAAGCAGCCGGTGTTCTTTACAACTGTCCCAGAGGAGTTTTCTTTTTTTCAGTGTGGAAGGGGAATAATCGTTCTGTATGTAGATGTCAGACCCTTTAAGTTTCTTGCAGTTTGCAAAAATTGCTTTCTTTTCACTGTAATCCTGAAGGTAAATTATTACCGGTCGGTTTCTTTTGTTTTTTCCTAGCCTATGTATTCGACCAATCGACTCACATTTCACACCCAGCTTGTCTTGGAATACTTCCTTGACGATCTTTTCCTTCATCATAGATTCGGTTTCGTCGGCTAACTCCTTTATCCCGTAAATAATCACATTGGAACGCCTGCTATGGTCCTCCAAACTAGTCAATTTTTTTGTCTGAAAAGTCATCACTTTCTCTAAGGATTTCAGCGTGGTTTCTACTTGACCGGTCTGAACTAGGGTTGCAGAAGAGTCAGGGAGTTTAGTTTGCACGTCCTCCAGAGTACGTTGTAAGCTGGCAAGTACACTATTTATGTTGCATAACTGCACTTTCATTTCAGTTACATCTGTGAGGATAGCTTTTTGGCCTTCAAGCAGTTGGTCATACAGTTCCTTTTGTGTTGGTCCAGGATTTGTTTCTATATCGCCACAAAGAAGTAACTTGCACACCTGTAAACACTCGTAAGCAAGGCTAATACACTGTTTGGGGCACGGTAGGACCACAATGCAACGATGGTCACTGCTAATTCTGCTAAATGTCACAGAGGGACCAACCTGCACAACGAAGAGCAGGTGCCTGGTCAGCATCGTTGCAGTGCCGGGTCCGCCGTGCCCACTGAAGTTCAAGCAGCAGAGCGGTTCTTTTATACAGGCGGCTGTCGATGACGTCACGCTGCGCTGACCAAAAGGTGTCGCTAGAAGCTCAGGACCATCAGAAGTTGACGGTGCGAAATGTTCGTTGGTTTGCACGTACTCGCTCCTATCGATGCTGATACGGTGATCCACGTAGTGCGCGTGGCTAGTCGTTGATACGGCGGCGGTTCCCAGCAAAACCTGCACAACGAAGAGCAGGTGCCTGGTCAGCATCGTTGCAGTGCCGGGTCCGCCGTGCCAGGGGTCGCTGGGCAATATCAGGGGCACGTCTCTTGGTATTCTGAACTATCTAGCGCTCTAACTGATGCTCTTCGAAAAACAGAGTCACTGAGGGTCCTGTGAAACGAAAAAAAAACTCTTTAAACGCCCTCTAGAGCGTGCTGACGAGTCAGCTGGTGCTAAGATCGCCGGTATACACAGGGGCATTTGTGGTTCGGGGCGATACGAGCGAGTGAGACATGGGCGCCGTACTATGCAAAAAGTCCGAGAGCGACGAGGAACACCCCGCACTTTACGCAAGTGGGGAACTTACTAGTCGAGAACAGGCGTTCAACTATACTGAGAAATAGTGCACATGTCTCGTATGCGCAGTTCAACAATTGTCTTGCTATCTTGCGGACTAGAGGTGCGTCATCGAAACAGATCACTCTCCTCTCGAATGGCTGCAGACGTTTCCCAAAAATGCCGTCTGCTGCGTTAGTCTTGCTTTGCAGCAATATTCTTTTGAGATAGGCTACAAAAAGGGGACCCACAATGGTCGTGCCAATTGCTTAAGTCGAATCCCCTACATCAAGAATCTGCCTCAAACGTTTAATTAAATTAGTGTTTTTGTTCCTGGAGTCGAATTGGAAGGGTCTTATTTGGGTTTACGCAGTTGGGTTCAGCTATATCTTGTGAACCGTATAACAAGTTTGTTTCTCTTTAGTACTTTTGTAAGTTCTGTAAAAGTGTCACTTTTGAGGGGGATTCAGCCTGGTAGCTGTCAGCGAGAATTAGTCTCGTGCTTGCTGACTGAGCGGATGAGTCTCGGTGTTGTTCTGCCCACGCATACTGTGAACGGGAAACTGTTGCAGACCCTTCTGAGGCACCTAGCCTCGGACAGGGACGTTGAGTGGCTTTGGAAAACACTCACAGTGTTTTGTGCTCATGAGAGCTGTGCGACAACCGACTTCGTCTACAAGCACGGACCTGCGTCATCCCTCTGGCCAGCGGATGTCATATACTGCCCATCAAGGTCTCTTTCGGCCGCGGCGCCGTCCCCTACGTTTCACTTTCTGTGGCATTGAATGGAGCAGATGCCAAATGTTTAGGACACGGCATACCAAATCGTCACGCTCGTCAACAAGAAAAGACTTGTCCGTCGGATGTGTGCGAATGGATTATGCGCAGACGGTGCAACTTCTACTCCCCTCTTTACCACGCTCAACCCCTCTACGCCAAGGAGTGATTTTCCTCCCGTTCCCCTGTGTGTGGGCTCACCCGACGTGTCCTGACAAGGCCCCCTACTGCAGTGCAGCAGAGAATGAGGATGCCCGAATGGTTGAGGGTATCGAAAGCCAGCGAGGCACCGCGTGTGGTCGCATCTTCTTTGCCATTGCGTGGACGTGCAGGCACGCTGAACGTTTCTGTATCTTTTGTTTTGGAGCGTACCGCCACAGGTAATGATGTATTGAACTTCTGGTATTTGATTTTACATAACCTCGTCTTCCCTGCCGAATCCTCTCCGATGGTCAACCTGATTCCAGCTTCAAGCAGACGTTGTTGAAGGTCACGAGACCCCGTCCCTATAGAAGGGTGTGTGAACTAGTCCGTATAAATCCCTCGCCCCTTATACAAAGGGGATACGACACTACATTTTTAAGCTTAAATTATAGATTGCGTGTTGAACCGTACGTGTCCTCCAGCATGCTGGTAACATTTAGGTGCATTCCGCGCAGTAGAAAGTTTGAATTTGAATTTCTAATGCCGCAGTTGACCCGTAACACAACCTGGCGACACTGAGTGGTGATGAAATGAATGGACCCCCCAAAAACGGCTCTTAGGAGAAGCCGGTCTCAAGGGACATGCTTTTGTATACTGCAAACACCAGAAGTTACTGCAGGAGCTGGATATACTTCAGGACCATCATGCATCGCTTTGATTGTACATATGCCTCTCGACGCTTCTCGGTGATTTGCTGCTGCTTTTTGTCGCATGGAAGAGAATTTCGGGTCCAGTTCAGCGGCGACCCCATCGCTACGCCGTTGGGTTCTAGCGTGTGCTCAGAAAGACGACCGATGTACTCTCGAACTCATTGAAAGCATACGACACAGGTGACTTTTGTGTTCCTGATGTCGCACAAGCTTACCAAAATGGCGGTTGCGGTCGGTGACAGGGGCTGAGAGGCAGCGATTTCAAATTAAAATATCGAAAGTGTATTAAGCTCAAGTGTGCTTCCGCAGTGCATGCCCTATGATTCCCTTAGTGCAAAAGAATTGGATTTTCTCACCCCCTAATGTGAAAGAAATTTTGTACCCTCCTGTTCCTTGTAATTTTCTGTATTTCTTGTTGTTCTTCCCCTGTGTATGTCTTCGTGTATTTATTCCGGCGGCAAGGAAATAAATCTACAATTTCAAGCAGCACTCTGTTGTGTGCGTTTATTTTGTGTGTGTCCTGTCAATTTATACAGCAAAATTCAGCATCTCGTGAGCATAACCCGTGAGAGATTAATTTTAGAGCGAGCTGTAGCATATCTGACCATGAGCGGTCACGTTCGCAGCAAGCAAGACGAATTAGTCTTCATTAAAAAGTTTGGTCAAGTATTTATCAGTGTGTGCTGTTAAACGTCGTTGTAAGGTGCGTTGGTAAAAAAGCAAACTGTAACTGTCCCTCGAAAACGGGGGGACGGATAATGTCAGATAAAGTTAGCAGCCAATGACACGGTAATTGAAAATGCAAATCGACAACATATGGCAATAATTCAAAAAGGTAGATAGACAGGTCGTAAATGAATTGGAATTGAGAGCGAATATAATAGAACATGAAGATTTACGAGTATGACGAGGAGGAAATCAGGAAGAAAAATCTTTGTTACCAGAAAGGGCACTGGCTGCCTTGCTAGCTGAGGCCCGAGGTGTCACCCTAGGGGGCAGAACCATAGTAGAGCGAATATTAGCAGCAGGATGAGGAATGTGTCTTCACCAGAAAAAGTCCGGAAACGACCGAGCAAATCGCAATGAGGTATAAAGATTTATATTTTGCGGATCTTTCTGGAGTCACTTTGCTAAATAGGCTAAGCTTATTCGGCATCCGAATTACAACACGGACATCTCGTCTTAGTCCTAATTACATTAGCTTTTGCAAAAGGTGATGAATGTAAGGAAACGCAGCAACTTTTACATTGCCTATGCTGGTGTCTCTTGTCATTTAGTACAGGTGCTGTTTTCTCACACCTCTTTGAGCCATCCATCAGCTACAGACAACCTTAGAGAACTTGGCTAGCTAACCTCGTGCAGCTGTGTGGCGTTATCCCCGAAACTAGCGTTGATTCGATCATAGCACGGCTTTTGTAATGCATTACTGAAACACTCATTTGCAGTACTCTTTTTGACACGTTTAGAATTAGGTGAATAGAATACAAAAATAAGGATAATGCAAACCATATATGTCGGAATATGAAAAGCTAAGTTTTCATTAAGGTGAAATATAGCCATACGACTGAATATATGTCGCACAGCGTTTCACAACATAACGATTACGTCCCTGCCAGTGGAGTCTGAAAGACGCAGAGTCCCCTTCCCCCCCCCCCCGGCCCCCACGTGAAGAATTAAATACAAGAATTCTGTATTTTCATCGATATGGCAAACACAAGCACTCGCCATTGTTGAGTTGTTAGGCCTACATCTTCGTAGTGCCAAGCACGTCCGCAATGTTTAAGTTTGAATGCTTTCCAGCGTGTACACATGGCTACACTTCATACTCGAGTGCAGTGGTTCGCTGTACTGTATATACTAAACGAATAACGCTTGGTACAGTTGTAGAGGTGGCGTAGAGGGACTCTATGTAGGGACCCTGTGAGTTGAGGGACCCTATGTATGAAGAAGGATGTGATATGGCAAGTATTGACCTAATTGCGGCGACATGTCTTGATCAGGACAGTGCATAGTTTATGACAAGCCCGTCGCGTTACAGCACAAATCATTGCTCCGTTAAAGATGATCGGTTGCGCTGTTGACAGTTTCACCGAAAATAGAAGCGCTGCGCATTTTTGCGTTTACATCACGATATTCCAGGTGCCGCCATATTTCGCGGTAATGGTCACTGCACATTGTAAATGAGTACGCATGTCTCATATTTACATCTACGCTAACCTATCGTGAAAGCACGCAAACAGGGTTAATACCTTCTAGGCATTAGCACACAGGGACACATATATTAATCAGACATAGCCTAAGAATCCTCTGAAAGCATTCAAAAGTCTATCGAACTCCGGTTTCGGCTTGCGGATTACGCAGCGTTCGAAACGTATGCACTTTTCCTACATGGAAGCAATGATTACGTACACCGACGATGCAATATCAGATCTGGCGGTAATCTGAAATGTAGTGAAAGTGGTGCTACGGAGCTTTCCTTTTTTGTATAAGAACGCTCAGTACTCAATACTACTCACATACTGATAGACTAGAAGCAAATAGTGTACTATTTATGTTTTAGCAGAACAATTAGTCTCTGAAACCATAGTATCTGAAAACACATGCTTTTTCTGAGTGTGAGTGCACACGAATGTTCTGTTTAATATACATGGTACGGGTTAAACAATTTTTTGTGAAGTCTGCATTGTGTCTTCATATTTACGTATAGACACATATGACCTAACACTAATTGGTCATAACTCGAGCCTGCAGCGTCTCAGCAGAACACATCACCCTCACAGTCGTTTCATCATCCACTGGCTACGGCGTTGCTCTACTGTCCTCTCCCAGCCACTGCGGCCACACATTTGTCATCATCATCGTCAGGTAATATTTATGTGCAGTGCATCACTGAGGCCTCTCCCTGATTGATGAAATGGATGTTATTTATTGTAGAACATCGCTTCCTGAAGCCAGCTCGTTTATTTGGTTGATTGAAGTCAGGTCTTGCCCTGATACTATTGGAAATTACTTCGGTGAATATTTTATACAGTGCTAGAAAGCAAGCTAATGGGCCTATAATTTTTAAATGCTCCAACGTCTCCCTTCTTATGGATTAGTATATTGTGGGGATTTTTCAGCTCTCTGGTACACTTGATGTCGTGGTCGAGGCATTGCGCATAAAGGGCGGCCAGCTTTTCAAGCATGATATCTCCTTCCTCTTTGAATCAATTCACTGTTATTTCATTTTCTCCTGCCTCTTTTCTTTGCGACATATCTTGCAAGGCCCTCACGGCTTCTCCACTAGTTAATAAGGAGCCTGTGCATCCTGTTCATCACTACTTCCAGCGAGGGTAGCATGGCTGCTCTGGGTACTGTACAGGTAAGTGTATAATATTGGTGCTGCTTTTACCATATCATTGAAATCGCTTATGAGATTACCCTATTTATTTTTCATTGCATGCAACATTCCTTGTCCTATGTTAAGATTTCACCTCACTGATTTCATATTGCGGCCATGTTTTATTGCTTCCACAATCTTTCCCATAGCATAATTTCGAATATTCCTTACATTTTCCTTTTTGATTAGTTTTGACTGTTAAGCGAATTCTATCTGATCTCTTGAGATGCACGACTGCATAATTACTCGTTTTTTTATTAGGTCCAATGTTACTTGGGAGCACTTACCTACTGATTACCTTGATGCCTTACGTGTCATTTCATTTGCTGCTTCTGAAATAAGCGTACTTACGGTTGAGTTCATTACATCTATGTTCTCTTCATTCCCCTGTTCTAAAGCTGCATACTTCTTTGCTAGCACCAGGTTGAATTCGCCTGCTTTAACCCCTACTGCATCTAGCTTGGCTTTTCTCTTCATGATTAATTTCACTCTTTCTATTGACTAGACCTTCTAAATACTAGGCCTCGCTAACCTATGGTTACTTACTGTATTTTACCCTACCGAACACTTATACATACACCCGGTACCGTGGTGGGATCGGCAGAGATATAAATTTTTTCATTTCTTGTTTCTCCGCTAGGGCTTTTCTAGGTACGCTTCCTCTTACTTTTCTCCCTAAAGAAGGCGTTCATTATTCGGAGTAGATTCCTGTCTGAAAATTCTACCAGCATATCTCCCCTAGTGTTCCTAGAATGGATGCCGTAGTTGCCGAGTGGTTGTTCCCCACTTTTGCATTCATGTCGCCCGTGACTACAGTATGAGTTTGCACCTTTTCGTTGCTAATTCAACTTCTTCATAGAACTGCTTTATTGCTTCATCATCACCAATGGAGGTTGGAGCGTTGGCTTGTTCTACCTTTATTATGTGCTTCCAATTCAGAATTATTACGACGACTGCTACCGTCTCAATAATGCTGTAGAATTCATCAATGTTGTCTGCTGTGTCCTTATGGATTAGAAGTCCTACACTATATTCTCTCTTATCTGGAAGACCTCGGTAGCACAAGGTGTGGCTGCTACCAATATATGAGCCTCACCAGTTTTAACTTCACTAAGGTCAATATTATTCCAGGCAATGCCTGATAATTCTTTAAAGAGCCCTCCTAAGCTAGCCTTACTCGAGAGGGTTTACGTTTACTAAGCGTCGCCCGGCTCAGTTTCCAGAGGCCGCATATCCGGATACAAAGATTTTTAGCACTGTTTGCCGCGTTGCGGACCTGATTACACGTTTGGTCAGGTGCTCCTCAGCCGCTGGGGACTGAGTGCCAAAAGTTAATTAATGCAGGAGTCATGAAGAGGTCGAGGCTGAATATTCCACCAAGGGGGACAATTCTTGTTCTGCTGGGAGAGTGTCCGTGGAAGCTTAGTGGGCCTTCTTAATTTGGTTACCCCTCATATATTACAGCCCAAAGTGCTCTGGGCAATTCTTTTGCCGGTATCAGGGGCCACTTCAAGCCTAAAGATGTAGTGTACTGAAGGAGGATGCCAACTTACGACCTCCAGGTTAGAAGCACGGTGTTCTACCTCTTCTCCCGACGCCACCATGTCTTGATGTGTGCGAAATGCAAACGCACCAGTTTACTTGCATTGCGGTGTGCGTTAAAGAACCCCAGGTGGTCGAAATTCCCGAGCTGCCCCTCTCCCCCGCCCCTGTGGTGTACCTCATTATCAGAGGCTGGTATAGGCATACAAAAGCCCAGAAAGTGTTTAAGAGACTTTCTGCACAGCATTAGCTTTAAGCCTTAGTGCAAAGTTGCTTGGCTACACCTGTGTGATGTGCCATTTTCTTTGGCTAGTCAGGAAAATATTTCAGACAATGTTAAAACCACACAGAACGCCAATTTCTACCGGTAGTGATACATCTTTAACAAACATGCTGGTGATTATGACTGTGAAAGGACCGGCTGACTGCCCTTATTTTAGTGTTTGCGCTTTTACAGAACCAAATAAAGAAAGCTTCGATACATGCACAAGTCGCCATGTCACTTTGACAGAGACAGCAGGGAAATGTTCTTTCAGGAAGCCTATTGATTTCCCATGTATGAGCTTGTTTGAGCGGGTCTATCTATATATCATGGACCGTCGATTGACGTCAAGCAATCGTTCACTAAGTTGCACTCAGCGCTATTAGTTTGCTAAAGTGAGCGTAGGCCAAGGTTGAAAAACTTCCACGTTGTTGTATAGTACTCAACAACCAAACAACATACTGCAAGTTCTGCTTCCACATTGGTGTCCCGATTTTTTAGACTTCATAGTAGACAAACATTATTATCAGAGAAGTGAAACGGTTTCCCTGAAAGATGTCCTTCTGGGATACTAAAACACGCCGAGAAAAGAGGGATGAGGAACTATCGATGATAGCAATTGAGTAGACATGTTTGGCTATAAGAAGTAAATGTGATAAAGCAGATACATGATGAAATACACATTCGCGGCTTTGTTGGAGAAAAGTTCTTCTCGCTGATATAAGTTAGCAAAAGTTATCTCCACCGTGTACATAAATTGCAGTGCGGCTTTCGCGGCTGTGTTCAAACGACCGAGCACATTGCTCTAATTTAATAGATTAAGAGGAAGCTTTAGCTCGGGCCCAACTCCGACGCGGCCTATTCAAATACATGTAAAACGCAAAAACGTTTTTCTGAGATAACCCCTGGACCGATTTTAATGAAGTTTGTTGCATTTGAGAGAGAAAGTTAAATTCTAGTGACTGTTGGAAGCGGAATTTCGATTTAGGTCCTGGATCTTGTTAAAAGAATTTTCAAAAATTCGGAAGTACGAAAAAAATAGAAGGACGAAGTTTACCAATTCATAACTCTGCATCGAAAATTGATATCGCGGTTCTGTAAACGGCATCCATTAGACCATTGAAAGCGGACAGATTTGATATGTCATTTTATATCTTACGTGAATTTGTTACGTTGTTTACAAAGGTTCTGCAAAAGCTGTATTTCCATATTACTAAGCTTTTTGAGATTCATGTATAACATATCAATTTTGTCCGCTTTAGATGTTCTATTAGATGCAGTTAAAAGAATTGTATTATCATTTTTCGTTTTAGTGTTACAGAGTTGTAAACTTTATAGTTTCTTTTTTGAAAATTTGCAATATTTGTCAAATTTTAATAAAAAATTAACGACGTAAATCAAAAATTCGAGACCAACAGTCACTATATCTTAAGTTTTTCTTTTAAAAGCAACAAACCTCGTCAAATTTGGTGCAGTGGTTGCCGAGAAAAACGAATTCTTCTTTTACATGTATTTAGATAGGAGCACCCGAGCTAAAGCTTCCTCTTAAGGCATAAAATCCGCATAGATCTTATAAATTTTCGACGACATGAATTTCAGTTCATTCCTTTGAATCCTAAGCAAGACACGTGCCTCACTAAGATGTTAGAAATCTAGGGTTTGCACGCCTTATTATTAGGCAGTACAGATAATACATAACTAGCGCTCCATTGTAGAAGCTCCACTGCAGAAACTCAATTGTGTTGGTTTAGTTACATTCAGTGTTTTTCCTCATTGGCCGACAAATGTTTCACAAAGATGGATTAGTTGACGTCATGGCTTTTATAATATCAAAACGCCAAGAATTGCTAATCCTGTAGATTCGTGGTTCAAGCCCAGTACTCAAACATCGTAAGACAGCTGCACAGCCAAAGTGCTTAAGTATTTGAGAAAAGTGGTTGCAGTCTAGAGTTTTCGACATGATTGTTCTCTACGATGCATTTTTTGCTTGATTAGGGGGCTATGAGCCATTGGTGGTTACGATAGTTTTGGGTGACACTTCTCTGTCCGCGTAAACAATTGTGCCGCTGGGAGGTAGCCATATGAGCCACTGGTGATGATGATTATTTTTGCTCGCACTTTTATATCCGCGGACACGATTGTGCCGTAGGGGGGGGGGGGGGGGGTAGCGGTAAACAGCTTCGCTGTAATCTCTCAAAGTACAGACTAGATTTGTACTTAGTCCAAAAAGGCTAGCTGCAATGACTGGTGGTGAATATCCACCAAACTGCAAACATTGTAGCTGTCCCCTGGCGGACCAAGATCACATCTTGTGGGCATGCCAAAAGAACCCTCCCCCGAAACAACTCTTTAGGCAAGCTCCCTCACATGACGAGTGGGAGATAAAGACGAAAACTTCCAACCCGCAAGACCAGATACGGTTCGCGGAATAGGCTGATAGCGTCGCGGCAAAGCAGACGCCACGCTAGCCCACACCGCTGGGAAAGAAAACTCCCCTCAAACTTGACAAGAAGAGTTTTCTCTCTCTCTCTCTCCGCGAAAACGATTATGCCGTGGGGGCAGGGGGTAACGGTATGGAGCCATTGCTGATCATGGTAGGTTCTGCTCTCGCTTTTCTGTCCGCGGGCACAAATGTGCTATTGGGGGTACAAGCAAACAGCTTCGCTGGAAACGCTGTGGGCCGGTTATCATTAGGTACCCAGGGTAAAAGCACAAACGAGGTAGTAAAGGGCGGCATTATGGAACCACTTTTGCTGTTAGATAATCTGTAAAAAATTATTTTGAGGAGTGACTCAGGAACAAGGTGACATTGCAAGCTGGGCGACAGGAGTTTCTAACCTACAATTCATTTATCAGACTCACTATGAAATTTACCAGAGTGGGTCAGATAAATCCATGGGTGGTGCTAAGGGTGTTTGGAGTTTGTGGCTAGACCCATTAGTAAGAGCAACTACGTAGTTTAGTTTTTTTTACTGACTCTAGCCTTTATAGCTGCTGTTATAATAATGTAGGAAATGCTGTGATAACTAGGTAGTAACTGCAGCCAACAATTTTTTTAAGTGAACCTGTAGCTTTAAAAAATAAAATGTACTTACAAACAGAAACTTCTACGAGTCCCGTACAACTAAAAACTTCCTACCCCGATATATACGAGAGCGACATGTGCAAGCTATGCAGGTCTGTTAGACCACCCTTCAACACATAATGAGGGGATGTGAAAAATACCAAAATATAATGGCAGTCTCCCCGGAAAATCTACGGGAGCGGTAGTCGGCCGTGCTGCACAGCTCAGAACTCCAAGAGCAACTTTGGGTCGTCCAGCGAGCCAAGGAAGCCGCACGGGAGCAGCAGCTCCCAGTGGCCATCTAGGCGGCCCCAGGCCCGGGCCTTCCAATCGCCGGATTCCAATTAAAGTTATCACATCATCACATTTGCTGCCTCCGGATTTCTCGCACTTCCAACTCCGTAATGATATCGTCCCCTTTGAAAATAGTGGTATTGAGATTACTTTTTTGTTGTGTGAACCTAGTGTCATGCAGAATCTTAGAATAGTGCGCACATTGATATTCGGCATCTCCACGTACTCGTCACCTACAGGACACCTTTGTGGACCCGTTCTGCTGTCGATACCCCAATGCGCATACAGCCGCCATGCACAATGAATCGCAGCTAGAGCCCGTGTTGTGAACGTGTCGTAGTGCTGGCTAGCTTTCAGTCTTCGGGCAGTAATCTTTATTGGGCTTTAGGGAGTTCGATTGTGTGCACGGAGCTTGGGCCCTTGCTCTGCCAACCATCTACTGACTCAAAGCGATAAGCTTGCTGTCAGTGCAGCAAGCAGAAACAGTAGAGACGCCGTAGTGATTGCGCCGTACACAGGCGTACACATTGCACACAAGCTGCTTCGTCTGCTTAAACACTTCCTGAATTTCGCGTAACTCTTCCTTGGCAAACGAAAGGGCATCGCCTTGGCAACAGATGTGTATGCATGCAACGCGGACGCCGTTTTTATTATGGAGGCTTATCGTATAGATAGACAAGAGTGGATAGAGATACAAACAAAATTTTTGGGACAGCTGCGTAAACAGTTTAGTTTTATTTTCACGTGTGTCGTTCAACTCATATTACTCAAGTAAAAGTGGTGGGGCGCATTTTGAAAGCCCATGGCAGCCACAGAAATTTCACAAAACACAGACTCCAGGATTCACTACTTTTTATTACATTCTTGGCCCTACTTCAATAGTGTGTGGAACTACTTAAATTGTTGTAGTATTTGAATATATCTCGAACTTTTCGGTCAGTTTGTGCTTTCAGTTCTGTGAGCCCGGCGAGGAGGAGCAACCGGTGCTAGTAAAGGTGCTAACCTATGTTTAATTATATATGAATGACCAATGTTAGAAAGAATTTAGCGCTAATGATAAAAGCTGACATTTTACTTGCTGTCTAATTTGTCCCGGCTTTGCCTACTCCGCAATGGAATGCCAGCCTTGTAGTTAAACCAGCATCTGACCTTTTTCTAAAGCCGCCAATTGGACAAGTGCTTCGTAATTGCTTATAAGGTGTCTCGAGCGACGAAAACGAGCACAATACAACCTTTGCAAACTCACCTTTAGTGTGTCCTTTATCATTACGAATTACCATGAAGTGGTAGTTTGCAATGTAACATCGTTACTGCAACTGTGTTTTTAATTCTACTGCGAGAACGATGTCGTACGTATGACTCCCTTGTTCAACGCCGTCAATCAGATGGAAGTTCAATGCGAAAATGCCGTTGTAACAAGATTTATAAGTACGCTAAAAGTATCGCGTTGATGGAGCAATAGAAGCACTCACCTCCGGCGTCTCTCTAAATATATGTGTTGCTTTATGACGCTAAAGGCCAACTGCAATGAAATTTCACTTAAGCTAAATGCATCATAAGTTTATGTTGGCGAACCCGTTGAGGTGGTAATTGAACAGCGTATATTTAGTAATTTAGGCCTCGAAACAACACCAAAGGAGAATAATGCGCGGCGCCTAACGGTGTAGCTATGACGCAAGTCCGAGCAATTCGCGTCCGAGATTTTTGAAAGCCATGGACGCCGTGCACTTGGGCCGGCACTCTGGTGGAATCGGAGAGAGCCTGCTAACGAAGTTTCGATCTCGAAGGTAATGTGTTCGGTCGTATGTCACTTCCGGTGAGCTGTAATGGCTGTTTTTTCTGTTTTACTACAAATAACCGCCATTTCGGCGAGCCTTTAATGACGTTCTGCTCGTATTTCAAATGCCGAATTATGCATAGAGGCTGCTCTATATCTATAACCTTTCAAACTAGATTTTTTACGTGTTCCCAAATTTTGTTGACGCGCGCCTTCAAGACTCATCAACTGTCATAATATTCATTTGCAATTTTTGCGTCTTTCTTACTCTTTCGTGTTAATTGCTACGATTCTTTTGTAGTTGATCGTTGAATCTTTAAAAACATCGGCTTAATATATAAACGTATTGTGCTAAAAGTTTACACCTCATTGGCCTCTTTTCTTCTTCGGCGTGTAAGGTTTACGTTCGCACTGTCAGTCTAAATATTTTTTTAACTTTTTGTTTTGAGCTTTAGTGCTGGTATACTAGTACTTGGCCATTTAGGCTTTTGAGCATCCACAAGTTGACCTTTCAATGGGCGTTAAAAGAAAATGAACCGCACGCATTGTATGTAAATCATTATGAATGTTTTCTTGATCAAGTAGCATTCCAGGCTGACCACACTGGAAAACCAAGAAAACTCTTTACTCGGTCCCACAAAAGAGGGACAGCATGCCTTTCTACACCCCAAAGCCATTTTGAAAGAACTCCGCATGTACCTTCGCTGCCTGTATTTTCCTCGTTATGGATACTTGCAGAATCGTCAGAAGCAGCCTGCGTAGAGTAGCACACTGTACAGACAACAAGGGTGGACTCTGTGTGCTGTTTGTTGTGTTCGTAGGGCACTCTTTGTACGAGAATTATCTGCCAGGGTAACCATGTTAGGCAAAACGTTTTGTAAAGCAGACGCGTCTGCAAACCCTCCAACGCTATGCATTTCTGATATGGGAGTATAGCACTGTAAAATGTTGGTGAGGCTAACGGGTGGATAATCTTAAATAGGTAGGAATAGATATGGCAAATAAATATGCCAAATTTCGCCAAATCAGAAAAGCACGCAACTGTAATGAATGCGCACTGTCATGTATGTTCAATTATCACATCTAGATAGAGGTGAGGATCCATGGCTTCTCTCTGTGACTTCATTTTAGCGCAATAATGGAATTTCTCTCTAACGTACTTCAATAATTGTTCTGGCAAGTTTATAAGTGAGGAAGAAAATAACAAAACACAAGTAAACAGCAGCTAAATGATGGCTGTCTCGTATTTCTATTATGGAGGTATAATAAATTGGGAAAAGTACATTTTGACGAAACATAGGGCAAAAACAAAAAAACAAAAAAAAATGAACCGTAGCTCATATTTCACCATTACGACCCAGGGATGTTGTCCTGAAGACAGGCACTGGTGTATGTCCCACTAACCATGAGAATGAAAAAGGAATGCTTCGAAGAAATAAACTACAAGTTCTGTAGCTCAATTTGCTTCAGTATTATTAGGCAGCAGCTGCGACGTTCTCACCCGGTGCATCCTTTTGTCATGGCGTGTCATTACTCGTCATGACACGTCATCAGCTTTTTTTTTGCTGTTTAATTTTGCACATGCAACCTTGTGTAGGCGGTGCAGTCATCCGGCCGGTAAAGGAAGGGCAGGTCCCAGTGGCTGGTCACGGCATCGAAACGCTTGCAGAGTGGCCGCCGGATGACCGTCGAGCAGATTCCGTCACAGCATTCCGAATATTTCTCGCACTGCGTAGCCAAACCCAAAAGGCACCCGCTGTTTGACTGCATAGCAGCATTGACAACGAAAATTGTAAGAAGGCCCTATGGGGCAGTAAAAAAATTCTGTATTATCCCACGCACCCTTTGACATGGCCCTATACCAATAACCGCATTACACAACGTTATGCCGAGCCATGTGCTACATGAACTTTTCTGGAAGAAACAGTGAGAAGTACAGCATGAAATTGAAAAAACAAATATGTGCAAGACGCCTTTTGAAGTACCAGATAAAATTTTTAGTTTGCCTCAGTAGTATTTAAGTCATTGCGAGAAAGGATGCAAGATTTCCTTCCTCCCTATAGAGGGTACAGGCACGGCCACTCGATGCAAAGCAAGTTGCGGCCAGCTACGTCGCGTCGCGGACAATAGGCGGGCGCGTCTTGGCCGAGTTTACAGTTGCGACTGCTTTTCTTGGTGAAGGCGCCACTGCTCGGGGATGCTTTCGCGACTTCGCGCCGGGGCTAAGCGGGCGTTGGTTCTCGCGTCAGAACGTGTTTGCCTCGTGCTCTATGCATCCATCTCTTGCTTTTTCGTGTGCGTGTGTGTGGGCAAGTCGGTTCGCGTCAGGACGTGTTTGCCTCGTGCGATATGCATTAATCTCGTGCTTTTTCGCGTGCGTGTGTGTAATCAAGTTTGCCTGTGCTTCCTGTGCTTTGTTAAGGCTCTTCGGTGTGCGTGTGTGTCGTAGCTAGCCTCGTTCATGTGGCGCGATGCCGCGCAACTGTTCTGTGCCACTCTGAGACACAAATGCCAAAGAAGACCCCACTGTGATATATCACGAGTTCCCCTGCGACTTGGAGCGTCGAGAAGCGTGGCTAAAAAATATCTCGCACCAAGGAGTGTCGGGAAAAGGAAGCAAGTGGGAACCGAGCGACAGGTCTCTGGTATGTTCCCTGCACTTTACAGAAAGTGACTATAAAAAGAACACGAAACTTAGGCTCCTGCTTCCGAATGCAGTACCGACCGTGTTTCGCAAATATCCACAGTACCTGCAAAAAGAGAATGTGCAGCCCAAAGGACGCCATCGAAGAAACTTTACTGATCACACAGTAGTTGAGGCAAGCGATAATTGCGGCAGCTCAGGATAAAGCCCCCAACATCGAAAGTGCCTCGCAGTTTCTCAGCGACGAGGTGGAAGCTCTAGTTCCAGAGACTGCCTTAGAATCATGCTGTGAACGTAGTTTTTCTGTTGACGAGGCTGCGTTTGTGAATATCAGTAAATATAGTCTTCCTTGCTTATGAGAATGCAATAAAAGTATCAAGCTGCCGGCTGAAACATTTTTGCACTTTTCTTGGTTGCAGCTGCACTTGTAAACTTCCGACAACTTCACCTGTATTGAATTGTTTGTTTCAATTATTGGCTTAAATGTGGACATCTAGGCATGTAGCCAGATGTTTTTTACGGGTCCTGAGGTAATTATGATGCCAAGCAGGATGGGCAGGGGGGAGGCGCTGTTGTGCGAGTCATACTTGTCAGGAACACTAGCAAGAGAGAGGAAAAGTTAAACATCCTTAAAAGGGGCGCACACCTTAGATAACCTCTAGCGTCATTCAATATGCTTCGTTTTCATGAGAAACAATCTACTGATGATTATTTGTAATGATAAGCGTTTTTATTTCATCTAAGTTAGTTTGCATTACTTGGGAAACTCGGTACAAGTTCTCCCTATGCAGATTTTTTACTTTGCGTACGTGTTCACGAGAAGTGAATAAAAGTACTGATAGATTGCTTCAAGCAGAACCCCTCGATTGAAGTGCACCACCCGGTCGTGCAATATGCGGGCAACCGTCACGGATAGCGTTCAGGCGTATTCTAGAACAGATTTCCACCCCTGTGACAATCTGTTGGCGTTTGTGGCGTAATCAGCACTTCCAATGACGATTTAAAAGATTTTATCAGCAATTTCCAAACATAAAACACATTATTTACGCCTTGATTGGAGTAGAGATCGCGCGTGCCGACGCAGCTGTGAAGGCGCGCTCTATCGGCAGCCATCCCCGAGCAGTGGCGCCGCAGCGGGCGCACGGAGAACTCCGCCCGAGACACCGTTCAGGCGCGACGCAGCGGGCCGCACCTGTGCTTTTGGATCGAGCGGCCGTGGTACATATGTTCCCTCTCCACTTGTACGCACGAGACACACCGCGGGAGACAGTTTCCGCAAGTGAGAGTACTGGCGCTAAGCAATAGAGGTGATAGGTTCGCAAGAGCCTTCCCATGGATGAAAGCAGACAAAGGTAAAGCTTGAAGATTATTTGTATTAACTGTACCGAAGGCATTGGCCACGGTAATGGCGAAGGTAGAAGAGGTGAAGTAGCGCTTGCTCACCCATTTCACCGTGGCTCGCACTGACTTGTTTAGTCCTACGACATTTTTCGTGTTCTATCCTATCGGTGGGATCGACCCTTGGTACCCGTGCGCAGCATCCCGATGCTCTGGCCATTACGCTGCAATCGCACATGTAGTTGTACCATGGCAACTCCAACTAGCTATTTGACGTGGTCACTGCGTATGTCACACTATGTAGTACCGATGCATTAGACCATGTGGGCACGCTCGCAAGGTTTCCCTTGCGCCAACGCGGCAAGAATAAAATGGGCGAATGCACCAAACATGAAAAACTCCATCACAAAATCTTCGCTTCACAATGATTACAACATGTGCGTTGAATCAGCATGATTTACTCCATTTTGGCCGAACCTAAAACATATATGTACCACACCTCTCCTCTATGTTTTAATTGTGCCGGTGAAGTTTCAAGTGAAGTTTAACGCGGTATTTGTGACGCAGGTCTAGAGTGGCAGGAATAACACTACATTGTTAATATAGGAAACCTGCGTGAAGACTCAAAGATGCAATTTCACTTGACTGTGATATCGTCACGGTTTTTTAGTTAGATGTTAGACAGAGCATGTGCCCTGGTGCGTTATTAAAGGAAATATTTTACTTTAAATTTCACTACATAATTATGAAACATTTAAATGTTGTTCGTTAGGCTCATTATATAAGCTGTCACTTGTGGACGTCGGGTAACTTGCGGGAACACTTGCTTATTTGCGCACTTGTTTACTTACCTGAATAACGCACGCTGCGAACCGTGGTGGCGTAGAGAATTTGGCGTTGCGCTGCTAATTCAGAGGTTGCGGGATCAAATTCTGGCCGTGGCGCATTTCGACGGGGGCAAAATGCAAGATCATCCTTGTACGATGCATTCAGTGCACGTTAAGAAACCCTAGGCGGTCTAAATTAATCCGGGATCCCCTACTACGGCGTGCCTGAGATTCACGTCGTTATTTTGCCGCGCAAAATATGACAATTTAGAAATGAACCTTATGCAGATCCCATCCCACGAACTGTGAGAATCAATGTAAGCGGAGCTTTCTGTCCTGGTTGCTTTGATTTGCGATAATTAGCCTTCATGTTGGCGACGAAAGCTTCATTTCTTCGACGTTTATTCTAACACGCGAGTAGTGAGTTGATGAGATGTGTGCACCGCTGCTGTTTGTCTGCGTAGTACACACAACACACAGGGAGAGGTATTTGCGTGCGGCATATTTCATAACCTCTCAGAGGGTTGAGCATTGTGATTGCCTCACACGGCACATCGCATCCTGGCAGGAGCATTGAACCTTGAAATGGATTATGGGGATGTAAGTGGCAAAATCACAATCGTATTATGAGGCGCGCCGTAGCGGCGGTCTCCTAATTAATTTTGACGCCTTGATGTTCTTTAACGTGCACGTGCGTTTTCTATTTCGCTCACGTCGAGATGTGACTGCCACGGTCGGGATTAAATCCGGGACTTCTAAGAATGCCATAGCCGCAAAGCTACCCCGGGGTGCACAGAAGGGTTGATTGGACGGTCTACAGCTTCTGTAGTGTCGCCTGGGCCCTGCGGTGCGCATTAATTAACGTGGCTCTGCTTCTGTACACCCTGCGTAATTTGTGCCCTTGACATATATACATGGTGTTTATTTTTCAGAAATAGCAGGAACGTACTGTACCGTACCTTGAACATCACCTCATCCAGTTTCCCCACAACCACTGTCGCACAGTAGCAGGTTTCCCTTGCCTTCTCACCTGACCTTCCTCCCATCCCGCCCTTGAATGGGAAGCGCCTCTTTCCCTCCCTCCTCTCTGCAGTTTTATCAAACGTCCCCTCTGGACTCGCACGACAGTAAAAAGAGAAGCGCTGCAGTTTCCGCAATGCTTTTGAAGGGGGTCACGGATAGTTACAGCTGTCAAGAGGATAATGTGGCCACGTCCAGGGAGCTCCAGGGGGCATTGTACACATTGTGGTGGGGTCTGAACGAGTTTATCGCATCGCCTTTCCTCTCTGTCTTGCTCCTGTCATATACACACACTCTGAACCACCCATGACGCGATGTACCAGATAGCAGCAGCAGCAGTAGTGCGAAAGTCGAAGGAAGAGGCAAAGAATGCTCTGCTTTAAAAACCTGCACTTCTGCATGACAGTGCTTTATTAGCCCCAACAGTAGGTTATACTTATCTTCAACATTCTAAAAGGTGGAATACTTGTGGTGGTGGGTGCTTGTCTACGTGCAGGGGCAAATTCGCAGTCATTCGCTTATTCACCTTTTTTACTTTCTGCTCTTTGTTACACCCACGAAAGGGCCCTCTGAACAATTATTACTTCAAAACGTCTTTAAAAAAAAAAGCTACAGCAGCTATAGAAACTGCAATTTGCACAATGAAAATCGAGACTTTATTTCTAATGCACAGCTATGTCTTTTGTTGTATTACTCTTTCTTGTGTCTCAGAGATATATTTGTATAAGTTATGATCATTTGAATGTGCACATGTCCTTTGGCGAGTACCCCAGTAAAATTTGTCCGTTCCGGGACGCCTTTTATCGGCAAAGAAAATACATAATTGGTCAAGTTAAGAAGTGTAATAGTTAGCCTAATAGATGATGGGTAGCGTCAGAAAAAAAGAAAGCTTACGACTTCTCACGGCGATTTTAACCATTGCCCATAGCGTAGCAGACAGATGTCTGTGTGAGCTACATTACATTCACTAGAGTGAGAGTTGCTTTGGCCTCAGATTACATCACTCCGGGTTCAAGTCAAAAGGACATCAAGAGGTTTCTCTCTATTTCCATAGTTTCCTAGAGTCCTACAGTAGTGCACAAGAATTCTTTGGCGAGCACCCCAACAAAACCGATCCGTGCCGTAACACCTATATCTGCAAAGTATATATATAATTGGTCAAGCTGATACATGTAAACGTTATTATAATGTAATAGCAGAATATTGGTAGTGGTATAAAGAAAACGAAACAGCTTACGTCACCGTCTCCACACCACGGTTGTAACAAAAAATAAAAATAAAAAGAAGTTAGCACACGTAATTCTTAAAATAATGTAAGTGTAATGATAAGTAGTGTTACAAAAACCAGAAGAAAACTGGTTACGTCATCGTTGCCGCGTCAAAGTCATAACAAAAAAAGAAAGTAGAGAAGCTAACACTTGTAATTCTTATAACATGGTAATAATAGATGATTGGTAGCGGTAGAAGAAAGGAGAAAAAAGTGGTGACGTCGCCATCACCGTGTCAAGGTTGTAGAAGAAAAAAATAGAAGAAAAAAGCTGTGGTGTGGCAAAAAAAAGACTGTTCTGACGGCGTTTCGGCTCTGTTGATATATCTTCCGAATAAGTGAATAATTGGTCAAGCTACCACATTCATTTGTTATAACGGTGTAATTCGTTGGTGTAATGTATTCATAATGGTTTAAAAGTTGGTTGGTAGACATGCATAATCTGACTAAACTGTTAAGTAAAAGCGGAGTAACATCCGAACCAAAAAATGCTTTTTCATTAGTAGGCAAAATTCAGAATCTCGGTAGCATTTCCTTAAGTGTAGCATAACGTATAAACGCTGCCTGTGCCAGATAGCATAATTCTTGTCCTTGAGCTGATATCTTCGAAGGATCGGACTGCACTAGCGAGCAAAATTGATATATGTAATCAACTAATGAAATAAAATTACGTAATTTAGTTCCAAATTATTTGCTGTTAAAGCGCATATTGCAATTTGCGAATAGCCGGCGTGACTGCAAGACGTATACAATTACAAGGACATCCCGGATCTCACCAGTATATAGATATTACTTACCGAAGTGTGGGACGACATACATGGGCATTCCAGTTATTTCTGTGATCCAATGCATCGAAGAAATTCGTGTTAAAAAAGTAAGTGGAACAGCAATTTATTTTTACGCCTTGTTTGATATTTGCCCATATCTACAAACTGGTGTCATTCTGAAAATTATTTGTAAGTGGACACGCCCTGCAAACTCACCAGCTACAATTGAAAAATTGCAAAGTGTGCCTTAAGGTAATTAATTAAGATTCGAATTAGCGAATGCTTTTAATTTATTGAGTATGTGTTTCATTTTCTCGGGCAATTATTGTCCGCCTCTCGACTATGTTAGTTATTTGCAACAGGCGATGTTTAGAAATTTTGCTAAACTTCTATGTGAACACCTGGTAGGTACACACGAATTTCAAATGTGAACCGAAAAGCAGTAGCAACAAAGGCGCCTTTGTAGCCCCTGTATGATGACCAAAAAAGTAGTGCCAGTAACTGTGTTCTCTGTATTTACAAAAAAGAATATTGCTACGCAAAACTTAAACTCATATTGTATGCTCATAGGCGTCTCCAAAAACACACCAACCTCTGTAGATAATATAGAAATGATTCATTGTTTAGTCTCTCGGTATGTGTCACTGGGTGTCTGCCCTTTATCGGCCATTCGTCCACAATGGCTAGGTCTCACTATGCAACAAGTACAACAGTGTCCTCAAATGTAACTTAAAATATGTGCAACGTTTTTGTGCATGTGCCTGCCATAATCATTATTTCGCCGAAAAACATGACGCACTGCCTTTCTTCTTGTGAGATCGCTGCCTAGACGTCCCCCACTGTGCATGCACCTGATTTGATATTAGCAATTCAACATAGCTTGTGAGCGATGTACCGCGTAAACATAATAATAACGTGAGAATAAGCTTGCGACAATTGTTGTGAATTACCAAAATATTGAATAAAGCTGCACGCATGATAGGATAAAAGTAAAACTCAATTTCATGGACCGCCATAAAGTGTATGGGATTTATTAGACATTCCTCAACAAAAAGCTTTGCTTGCCATAGGTTCAACATCTGCGTTGAATCTGGATAGTTTTTTAGATCGCTGCTGTATGTAAAATTTAAATACTTTTGCTACACTAAAGTAAATTGATGAATACATAATGTTAATTTTCCTGTATGTTCTCCCTCAATTTTCACCTCCAATCTTCCGGTCATCTGTAGTAGTCATCATCCGAACATCGGATTGCGTTTTCCTCGCAGTGAATAAAACCCAACATCTCTAGGAGGCGATGATCATTCACATTTAGCGCTGGAAGAGGGCGACGTTTTACCGTAACTTGTTCAATGTTGTTTTCTTGCAATTTTTCGACGGTATGCACGAATTGTCAAAATCAGTGAATTTTGTGAACTTTTGTTTGTCAGAAACCTCTGTCCGATTTGAAACCACTCCGTTCGACCACTCCGCTCTTTCTGAATTCTCATACAACTGAAACTCTGTAATCAATTTTTTTACTTTTAATTTATGATACAGGGTTGGGTGGTGGAAGGGCAGACGGGCCAAAAGCTCAATTTATAGCATGAAGAGAAAAAAGTTTTTTACAGTATAAGAGCGCCGTGTGGTAGCGAGCAATTACGAGAATTGCAATCCTTTGAATTTTTTGCATATCTACTTAAAGGTTTTCAACAAATCCTATAGAAGATACGTTGAAAAATTGTTGAGCATTGTTGTTGATCAGGGTTGATGTTTAGTTGACTAAATATTTTTTGCAGTACTTTCAAACCATTTTAATTTCAGGAATGCTTTTATTATTGATGTAATATTCGATATCAAGATTTAAAGCACATTCAAAATCAGTTGAGTTATTTTGTTATCTCACTTTCAGAATTTGTTTAATCGTTGATAACATCAGTGAATGTCAACAATGAAATAATGTTGAATGTCCTGTGAATAATTGTACGCATTGCACTAAGCGCTGGTTAAATTTCCTCGAGGTATTCATTGATGTGAAGTTGTAGACAACTGTCTTCAGTTGTTGTTTTAGCTTAGATGCACCACTTGTATAGTGCTGGCGTATTACACGACCTTTCCAAATATAAATATAGCAACGTATGTATTCGTATCACTACGCAGATCGAAGCACACTTGCCTGCGGTGAAACATAAATATATCTCCGAGGTAAGTGCGCTTCGAGCTGCCGTAACACAGGCTAAGAATCGAGAAGCTGCTAAATTCAAATTCGTGGGCTGCAAGCTTAGTACAAGTGTTGCGTCTAAGGTAAAATAAAACGGATATACTTCAAATAAACTGTAATAAAAAGTTAGGAACAGTTTGCCGTCAACAATTTTGTAGAACTGGTCTGTACACATACCACTCAGTACCACCCCTTAGTACTCCTCGCGACATTGCCCTTTTATGCCTTCTTCACCAATATGCATACAGCAACAGACCATTCCGACTTCACCTAGATGCTCCTTGCATTACATCACGTCGGTTGGATAATCACTTAAGTTGCACGCGATTATATGGGTCAACTCACGCCTTCAACTCATCTGCTCATCCTCGCGCCATACGTTTGTGGAATGGTCTTCCAGACAACATCGCATCCGAACCAGACCACGATAATTTCCGTCAACTTCGGCACTCTTTCTTTTCGCAATAAAAAGTTACCACTAGTTTTTCCAATTTTGTTTTACTTGGTGTGCCATGTCCTGTGTCCTACCATTGTATTTACTTATTTGTTACTTTTACAGCTTTAAGACCAAAGACATGCCTCGTTTTTTGTACCATGCACGTGTTTTTCTGTTGTTTTTTCAGTATCCCACTGCGCCCGGCTACATTTTTTATATTGATGAATGTTTTTACTGTGCACGTGATTAGTTCCTGCGTTTTTATCATGCCATACCCTTGTGCGTCTTTGAAACACTGCCAACTGTTCCTGCGCCTAGAATCCGCATATTTGGCTGTCTATCTTTGGTTGTAGTTTCTTTTCTTTTTACTGTTGTCATTGTGATTGGTATACTTTACAGTTCTTGTGCGCAGATGTGCCATATGTATAATGCCAGCCAATATATTTTTTTTCGTGTTGTCCTTTTTCCTGCCCAACCTTATATTTGCCGTCGTATCACATTATCATCGATTCCTCTCCATTTCTTTGCGTTAAATTGCAAATTTGAGCCGTATGTTTGTACACTGATGTTTGTACACCCCCTTACTCAATGGCCTGTCAAGGGGCCTGTAAGGTATCTTGAATGAATAAATTCATAAAATATTACAATTAATTCTTATTTGCCTACCAAAACCAATACCTAATATTAGGTGGAACAAATACGAGATTCCGGAATAATTTTCACCACCTATGCAAGTCGCAACACGAGCCTTCGCATTCCGGGCCGATCAGACAGTGGCTATCTCAGTTTTATGCTAACTAGCACTATCGTAAAAGAGCTTGTCAAACATATTTTGCAAATTTGCTAGCGGAACTTTTGCTTTGGTTTTTGCAGTTCACTTAGCAAATAGGGGCACTACTGCATTCGTATTTTTGTATGTTGAAAATGCAAGTTGCGAATTCACATGGTGTTTTCTTTTTCTCCTAATAGCTATTTGTCATTTGCCAGCTATCTCCGCCATGACAGAACGTAAGAAAATGTTCGTTTAGAAAGATCAAAGAAGTGAATTGTGGGAGCTGTTTACAACTTTATCGTTCATTCTTCGGTCCGCCGAGAGAACGTGACCTGCGACGTTCAAGCCGACTCTGCAGGCGGTGTCTACTGGACTCTTCCACAGAGGTGAGTCTATTCCGTCGGCGTGGTCTGCCAAGAGAGGTTGAACATCGCATCAATGCAAAAACGCATCACCGATTGCGTACATAGGCATACAGCTGCATTAATTATTTTGTGCACAGAGAGCTCGAGGGTTTCTACTAATAATACTAAAGTCAATATTAGTATCCGTTCGTTCATGCTCATACAAAGTGTTTCAGCAAAAGCACAAATGAAATAAATTCGAAATACAGGCGCCTATGCTTTATTTAGGTCGAACAGCTACAAACAGCTAAGCAATAACGGAACGAAGAAAATACGAAAAGGGGATATGGGTCCCAAATCACAAAAACACACGGCCAGGTTTCAACTACCATGTGTTTTGCTTGAAGCCTTAACTGGAGGCACAAACTGTCTTCTGGATTGGTGTATCTTGTTCAATCAAAACAAAGAAGGGGTATATTTCTCGGTCTTTTAGGTTTATTTTTCCGAAAACTGTATAAAGCATCATTGCTGGTAATGACGAAGGGCACACATTCGCAGGTGTAGAGCTTATTTCTGAGTACTTAAGCCTCACCTGAGAGGAGCAATTAGAAAAATATAGTTTACTATGCATTTGTCAAGAAATTAGTCCTATCAAGCGACAAAGTTGTATTTATTGCTAGAATAGGCCAAATAGGTGCGGCGCAAACAAGTTTGCTGATTTCTGCACAAGTTACTATGCGGCGCATGTACGCAGATACTGTGAGGGACGTTCAGAAAGTAAGTTTCGTCGTTTGTTTTCACACGGAACCTTTATTGCCAAAAAAAAACACATCATGACATCATGAACTATACACCTTGCACTATTTTTCCACATAGTAGCCACCAACGGTGAGACATTTATCTTAGCGTGCCATCAGATTCAAGAAACGATGAGTAAAACTCGGTGCCCTGCGATGCAAGGCCTGAGACATCACCTCTTCACCATACACAATCTTTAGGCGTTCATGTAGGACAGACACACTAGTTCCAAGTGCCAATTCATACCGATTAGAGCGCGCACATGCATTGGCGACCGCTTTGTCACCACACGGCTGTCTGCCATCGTGATCTGTACTTGAATAACCTCGGGCACCAGCCGGTGTGCTGCTACTCTCTCTTCATTGGTGTTCTGCACATCCGTCGCTCCTCCTCCGCTGACTCTCCTTCCTTCGTTGCACCACCGACGGGGGTGGATTCTCATGAGGATTTTTTGTTTCACCTGCCGTACCATCTCTTTAAGAAATATGACGAAACCTACTTTCGGGACGACCCTCGTTAAAACATGGCACACGAACTAAACATCCAAGGTAATAATATTCAATGGCGTAACCAGAAATTCTTTTCGAGGGAGGGCATCCAGTTGACCGGAGTTGGGGAAGGGATGGATGGAAGATGGGGGCTGCGATGGCTACATAGAAACAAAAATTTCGCGGGTGGAGGGAGATGTGCAGGTGTTCGGTGTACCACCACCTGGCCACGCAACTGGTGAGACCACTCTGAAGCATGTACCTACAAGGGGAAGCAACAAATGAAGAACCTCCAATATGAAAGAAGTCTTATCAGTTAGAAAGATCCGTTAGTCTGTTTTTTACATGCAAGATTTACGTAATCGCATGCTTACTGATACGTGGCGCGTGCAGTAGGTAAGAGTAGGTAAGATGCTCTACAATAAAGAATGCGAAGTCGAGCACACATTTTTCGTGGTATTCTAATAAAGCGCCGAGTAAAAATGATAAACATACCTTCCTGGGGCCCCGTGGTGACAGTTTCAAAGAAAAGTAAACATAAAATTAATAAATTATAAAGTAGCAAGTAGCGAGCAAGTCCCACGTGCAAGCCGAAAGTTGGTCCATGTTCGCGCAGAAGTTCTTCTAGGCCTAACTGTTGGTCACTCGAAACTTCACGGAAACTTTCTTTCATGAGAGTCGACAGTACAAGAACGCACAAACTATCAGCTTGTTCACAGCTGCGTCGATGATTTCAGTGCATCATAGCACTCAAGCGATATCACATTAGTAGCGAGGGTGAATAGCAAAGAGTCCTGCGTGTGACAACATTTGGAAACGGCTGCCGGTGACTGACTGAGCACCCCTTCTTCACTGAACAGTGGACTCCGCCGTCGCCTCCATCTCCTGCAAGCTTCCGCATGCCGCGCAAAGTGCGCTCTTCATCGATTACCTTAATTTGGCCCAGCGACATGAGCACATTACCAGGAATCTCCAGACCGATCTCATTGCTCGAGGATACGCAAGCCGAGCGAGATCAGCAGCGAAGGTGCAGAGGCGGTGACCAGTACCCATTAGGACATTTTGGAGCACTTCCAGGTAGTCGATATCCCCCGCCCAGCACAGAGTAGACAGGGAGAAGTCGGCCACCTGGTGGCAGCTGTAGCGACATTCTTATCCACGTCAACTTTGTTATTTACTATACGATACAACCAACCACATACAGAGGAAGTTATAGTGGGTGTGGTGAGTAACCCACAGTATACGATACAACATGGGCATGCCAGAATATAAAGGCAGTACCCATCATACCCATCGCCATACCGGAACCGTAGGAGATTACACTGTCCAGCTGGGAATCGGAAGACCAGGCTTGGCCGGTTGACTGCACCAGACGTGCAGCTAAGGCCGTGGGACTCCTGGACTGAGGATCCATCTGCAGGCGCTCGGAAGAACCCAACCTCTAGTGTAAAAAAATTCAAGGGGCGCTTAGTTATCCATACGTGGATGAATGCGAAAGCATTGCAACCACCGTGCAATGTTTAAAAATTATGCCACAAGGCAAGGCGTGGGTTCGAACGCCTTAATTAACTCTCTCCTAATCACCTGTGGCTTAATTAACTTCGCAATAGGGGCACGGAAGGTCGTGGATATGACTCTCAGCAAACGTCGAGGGCTCGACTCCGTCCAAAAGTCTTGGGTTCGATTGCCTTATTTAACTCTATCTGAATTACCGTGAATTAATCACGTTTGTCTTAGCACCAAAGATCCAGAGTTCATAGCCTTTCTGTACCATCGCGTGGTGAAGCCGCCAACGCCGGATTTTCCGCCTCGTGAGCCATATAATGCTTTCGCATTGATAAAGTTTATTCGTTCTCTCTGTCTCTCAGTGTTTTCGCTGTGACAAAATTAGGCGTGCGTATCATCTTTCGGGGCGTAGCCTGGGCCTGGTTCATTGTGGAATAATAGCCGCCACTGTACGAGGCTGTCTTATCGAGGTTTCCCGTTTAACGGCCGTGTTGGTCTATTTATTTTGTTTACTCTACCTAAACTTCCGTACATGATATTCAAGCTTTTCTTGAGGCGTCCGACACGCGAAGATGATTTAGACAGTGGCGGTGGTTGAGCTTTTAATAGGGGGAATAGACTGGATACAGCATGCGCACCGAGATGGCCTTATGTTAGTGCCGGCTCTAGTCAGCTTTGGTGCCGGAGTGGACGCTATTTTCACCGGTTGCCACAGTTCGTAAAATGTCCCAAAATTTCTATGATTGTAGAAGTACGATAACTCCTGGCTGCATGGCAAATTTCAGCATTATGTTATACACCTCGTGATCTATTTTATTAGAAATATATTTAAAAAAAATATGATGTATCGGCTAAGAAAATGCTTTTTCACTCTTCGTCGCTTAGCGTACGGAACACGATAGTTCAAGTATCCTTTGCAGTTTGGTCGCGAGTTAGCTAAAATGCGTTATTTACTTCTTTTGTTACTTGTAGTAACGCCTATGTTGCAATAGCAGCATTCCATGATGATGGAGAGCTAAGCAAGGATAACTGTCGCGATTTTAAATAAGACAATATCTGTTGTGGAAATATTCATCGACAATAATTGCCCTTCCCCGCTTCATCCTAAAATAGGACGCGTCAGCACCACTGCAAGTGCTCCCATGGTATTCCGAACTTAGTTGAAACGCAGAGCGGCTGACTGCGATGACATGTTCAGGCGTCCAATCTGTCCTCCCATACCAGTATCGGAAGCGGTAGTGAGTTGCCGACCGATTAGCTTCGCGAGATAAGATGATAAGAAACGCGTCCAGGCGGTGAACCGATTGACCGCGAAGCCAAAGAATGTATGAAGCATCGCGTAGGCATTGCTTCCGGCAGCCTTCATGCTCAATGTTTCGAAATCCCAGTCTGAAAATGTGCATATTCCAGGTGAACGTCTCAACAAAAACGACACCTTGAAAATCGTGAAAAGATTTTGACGCCAGGCGACGCCCGTCTGCAATACTGCTTGAAGAGGGGTGCTATATAAACTAAAGAATGTTCGGTAACCAAATTTAATATGAGCTATCAGACTGCGATAGCTATTTGATCAATAGAGACTGTGCTGGAGCTACGAAGGGTGATTAACAGCCTTCGCAAGGGTTGTGTGTGGCGTTCGCGCATGGTACTCGATATTTCCTCAACATTATTTCAACAGAGTAACTAGCTAGGGCTTTCTGGTTGAACATAGTGGAAGACTACAGCGCGAGAACCGACGGAGACACAGGAGGCACACAACGTACCCAGACACAGCGTTGCGTCTGTGTACTCTTTGTGCCTCCTTTGTCTGCGTCGGTTCTCGCTGTGTAGCCTTCCACAACATTTCAACACAATGTTAGCAAATGCATTTCTGTTGAAAATGCTGAACAACAATATTGTTGAACAATTGTTCAGTATGTCTAGCGGAGGATTACACGCACACATGTTATATGCATGCATATTTTGGGAGACCTAAATTAACGTAATATCTTAATGGCACGTAATGGTACTGCTTGTTGAATGAACTGCTTTAATGGCACGTCACTAAAAGAAACAATGTTATTTCGATGCGACATTGTCAATAACGCTATTCTGAAATAATCAAGAGCAATGTCATTGACATATTATTGAGTGCCTTGAATAAATGTTGATACACTGTTGATGCGTTATTGAATATCCAATCCTTCAGCAATCTATAAAGAGTGTTTCAACAGTCATATTTATAAGGATATGAAGAAGTGCCTTAGTGACTATGGTGTTGGGCTGCTAAGCACCAGGTCGCCGTATCGTATCCCAGCAACGGCGGTCGCATTTCAATGGGGGTGAAATGCGAAAACACCCCTGTACTTACATTTAGGTGCACGTTAAGGAATCCAGGTAGTCCAAATTTTCCCAGTGCTCCCCTACAGTGTGTCTCATAATCAGGTCTTGGTTTTGGCACGTGAAACTCTATAATTTAAATCATTTTAATTTTATTGAAAAAGTACGCCCGAACTAGCCTGGCTTTCAAAGAAAGATGGCCTAGTTGCATGCCGACTTAGCATTGGTGGGCTATGGACCTGCATGTTTTTTATTACTGCAATATATGCAGCATACAAGTTCCTTGCGGCTGTGTTGTCACTATAAATTTTCTTAGTGGGTCGGTTGCAGTGTGCTGCGCTCACTGGACTGTATTGTTAATTTGCTTAATTTTACCCTCGTGTTACTCGTTGTTCCACTCCAACATAGAAATGAGCATTCGAAGGGGATAATGACAGAATTGCAGCTTTAAGTGTTAATATGCATTTGTCATTGAACGATGTGTATCCTGTGAGATCACTCCGAGGTGCCTTGGTAAAGAGAGTAGTGACAAAGTAGACTTTGGCAGCTCCACGGGGAGCAATGAATGACGAGGAAGGAAAAGAAGCCTCTTTAGAGGCTTTCGTTATACCTAATCAAAAGAAAGCAATAAGTGATGTGCAGTCCTGCTGCAGCGTTCTTAACGGTCCTGGTAAACGTGGAAATATCTAATGACGTTTTTAAAATCTTTTCATTTTTAAGAACTTTGATGTACCTCCTAACACCTATTTTCCCTGTTATACTGAAACATTTATCGATTATAGCACATTATATTTGGAGCAATTTTTCCCTAAATTATAAAATATTCTTCAGATTGTATAAAAAATGAAATCGTCGCGTTCTTCTTTTATACGCAATGCAATTGTGAACACTAGATGTTTGTCAAATCATGTATCCAAGCCAGATTTATTAGGTGCCGTTTGACGAAAGTAATATGTGGAGTATACTAGCCAATTTAAATTGTCTTCCTACCTACAGCATCTAAAAAAACGAACGTTGAAATGCAAAGGTTTTCTGAGACTTTAGAGATCATTCCAGAAAATATACACCTTCCGATGCCGAAAAGCTACCCAATGCTAAACTAAAAGAATAACGCCATTCAGCATGCGAAATTACAGATTAACATATGCTTAGCTTTAAAAATATAACAACAGAACGCAGGTAACCTCATTTATCCTGCCACCCGTTATTAACTCTATTTTTCATGTAGCTGTCCGCCCAGTCAGCGTCATATAACTACTAGTTATTATCTCGGTTTGTTATCCTTGCTGTGAGCAGCGTTTTCTCTTTAATTCTGCCGCATCCTATGACGTCCATCAATCTTCGTTAATATATCAGCAATTTTACGCTGCAGATATTGCTCTCCGCCTCGCGAAACGCGCAGCCCTTTTCTTTTGAAATTGATTGACACGCCCTTTTTCCAGGCATACCAGCTAAAATTACAGCTTCTGGTGTATTAGCGTGCCATGACAGCATAAAACAAATTGGGCACAGCACTTAGCGAAAGCGAAACATGCCGGAAGGTAATTATTCTTTACCATACACGTACTACACATCATCATTTTAACTCCTGTCACCTATTTACCATATTACCGAGTTACGTTTATCTTTTGCTCTAATTGCTTATTTGCATTGTGTTTTAGCCTGGATCTGTCTCCTCTGTCTTCTTACGCTCCTACGTAATTACAATTGTCAGCCCTTGGTTTGAATCCTCTGTTTTAGCATTTGATCAGTCATGCCATTATATGTGCTAGGCCCGATAAATTTGCAATAGCTATAAATCCACAAGCTATTTTTCTTATTATGCACAAACATAAAACAAACGCCATTCACGTAAATTAAACCTCGAAGGCGCTGCTAGACCACCATGTCATCTCCTCTATATGAAAGATTCTAGCCTAGTTCAGAAGGCTCCTGTTATTCCTTATAATGTAAATTACCAAGAGTGTTGGAGAAACGTGGTAGCCTTGACGCAGATGGTCCAGAATATATGTTTTCTAGTAATTAGACTTTGGCACGTAATTGAACTATATATTTACTATTTCAATAAACACCTTTTAGTAAGTGCGTCAAAAAGTACCCTACGTCAAATCTCCAACAAAGCAGCGTCGTCGGAGCCACATAGTATTTCCCTCTGCTCAATAAAAACGAGCAGCTTTATGAGCAGGTTCAATGAACACAAATGACACCGTTAGGTGCTGTCGTCAGCCGTCCAGCACCTGTGGTTGTACATACAATTTCCCTTTCCCCTCTTCCCCCTTCAACTTTTTTCTTGCGTGTGCGCGTTTTTTGATATCTTTCCCTCCTCCCTTACCCCTTCGCCAGTGCAAGGTAGCGAACTGTATATCTATCTTCCCGTTAACATCTCTGCCTTTCTCATCTGCTTTCTCTCTCTCTCTTGTCCTTTGCGTTTGTATCAACGCTACCCTTTCGTTAGTTCATAGGCTGTTCAGGAATGATTTCAGTATACCCATCGACTTTAAACAATAGAACTTGATTTATTCATTTCATTTGTCGCTACTCGTGATTAGTAGCAGGGGCAGAATGCTTGAAGTCTATTTGACCCGCACTGTGGGTCGGTCCGGCATAGCACTATCCCCGGATTCTGACCACGCTCATTCTTTATTTATTTATTTATTTATTTGTTTACTTGCAAATACTGCAATCCTGTTACGGGATTTTTGAAGGTTGAAGATACATCATTATGACATGATTAGCAGGACAAGCAAAAGAAAAATTACAAGTACTTGTAAAAAGACAATACAGATATGAAAGAAAAGATACGCTTCGTGTACAACTGAATCAATGCATCTATTGCAAGTGCAAATGTAACAGAGCGAAAATTAAGGAAATTAGACAATATGGGACATCAACAAATTCAGGGATGGCTGCAACACCGCATCGTTGGACAGCTGATTCCATTCAGTTACGACCCTGGTGAAAAATCAGTACTTCAAGCAATTTTTTCGCCTAGTGAAGGGGGTAATTGTTAGTGCCTGCGTTATCTTGTAGCATAACCTGCTGAAAAGCAAATAATCTCGGAAATATCTGCGCTGTAGTATCCCTTGATGAGCTGAAACAAAAATTTTAATCTGAGAACACGATTCCTTTGGGTAAGAGTTGGCAGATTGGCTCTGTTTAGCAAGGCTATCGTCGACGTGCGCCCAAAGCTGTTATATATATAACGAACTTTTGAGTAACTTGTATTTCATTAATGTCTTTTTTAGTGAGAGGATACCAAGTTATAGATACGTAATATAAAAGCAGCAGCACAATTGCGTTAAATTCAAGAAGGCGAACTTCAGGTGTTGTCAGTCTCAAAGCCCGCCTGAGAAAGAAACCTTTTGATTGGCGGAATCGCACACAGTGTCGATGTGTTTGTTCCATCTAAAATCTTTAGAAATCCAAATACCAAGATATTTTATGTGCTCAACCGCAGATAGCAAGATAATAAATGCCGAGTACTGGAAGTGCAGATTACTACGCTTGCGTGAAATTTTCATAAATACAGTTTTGTCAAAATTGATAGCCATTTTCCCGTCACTATACCATTTCACAACTTTTTCGAAGGCTTCATTTAGTCGTACTTGGTCACTGACGGTATCTATTTCTGAATACATTATACAATCATCCGCATATAGTCTAATTTTCATGGGAATGTTATTAACGATAACATTAACAAAAACTAGAAACAAAAGTGGTCCGAGCACGGAATCCTGTGGAACGCCAGAGTCAACGGGAAGCCTTGGGGAAGCCAATGGGAAGCCATCCAAGATGCATGGTTTTTAAATGAAACATATTGATATCGGTTTGAAAGATATGCAGAAAGCCAAGAAGCAATTTTGGTATTACCCAGAGTAACATCAAGTTTGTGGAGTGCCTTTTTGTGGGAAACCTTGCAAAGGCTTCGCAAAGTCCATGAAGATTGCATCAACCTGCTTACCTGAATTTATGGCCTTAGCAAAATCGTGTACAGTAGTTACTAAATGTTTGCGTGTAGAGGAACCCTTTCTGAAGCCATGCTGATGGCATGATAGTATTTTATTCTTTGAAAGGAACTAAGTAATATGGTTATGTATTATATGCTCCAGAAGTATGCATGATGTTGAAATCAAAGAAATAGGACGGTAGTTCAAGATGGGCTGCTTATTGCCATTTTTGAAGGTAGGTTTCACTGGTGCCGTTCCCCAGTCGATTAGAATCTCGCCTTCATTTAGTGATTTATAAACAGCACACTCAGATATTTAGAGACCCATGACGCATAACGCTTTAAGAATTCATTTGGCAAACTGTCAGGACCGGGTGATTTCTTAATATCAAGGTTAAGGAGCATGCTAACTGTTCCATTCTCATTAACAGTAACGTCAGGCATAGGGGGGTATGAAGCATGAAAGTATGGCAATGAACCATTGTCTTCTGTAAACACAGATCTAAAATGTAATTCGAATGCATCTGTTATTACTGCACTATCATCACTCAAAACACCATTTACGATGAAAGTATAATTAATTTGCTTACTGGGAGAAATTAGCCTCCAGAACTTTTCAAGAAATGTTGAAATAAATTTAGTAAGTTTCACCCGAAAGTAGCGTTGCTTATGTGAAGAAACTAATTTTTAGGTCGGAGGAGAGCTCGGAAATTTTAGTAAGCAAAGCGTCCAAGTTTCTTGTCGTACCTCTGTTCGCCTTCAGGCGGTTTAATCGTCTTCCTAATTGCAATGTGTGCCGAGAAATCCAAGGAGATTTCTTGTCTTTTTCTTTAACATGCAAGGAACAAAGCGCTTGATGCAATCATTTACAAGAACTTTAAATTGATTCCACAGCATATGAATGTCTGCGCTGCTGCCCTAGAAAGAGTCAAAACTAAACGAAAGCATATCCAATATGGCGATATCAAGTCGCGCGAGAAGTTGAGCACGGAAGTGACATCAACAGACTTCTTCACAGAGACGCCTGAAAGGGTCAACAACACACCAGAGTGATCGGAAATTCCAGGCAGTACTTCGCATTTTGCTTGCCCCGTAATAGATCCACTTAAGAAAAACAGATCAAGGATGGAGCAGCAGTTACCTTGTGTTCTAGTGAAACTTTCAACCACTTGCCGTAGATCAAAAGAAAAAATCATATCAAATAACCCTTCTTCTAGCTTGTCAGAAACGTTTAGTGTGAAGGTTGACCGATCCACGTATGGCATAGTGAAGTCACCGCCCAGAATTATTCTATCACGATGCTTCGCATGAGCAATCAGGTAACTTTGCAAATGAGCAAAGAAATCAGGAGAGGAATTATGTGGTCGGTAAAGTGCTCCTAATACATACCTAATTGCGCCATGATAAGCTTTACAGAATATGCCTCCAATTTTCGGTATCTCTGGCATTCTCAAAATTTTAAAACGCTCCTTGAACAGCAAAGCAACAACCCCACCTTTGCTCCCTTGATCTTTCCTGTGCACATTGTACCCACGAGGAGCAAATTCGTTTTTAATATTTTGAATAATTAAATGATGAGGTTTTACGTGCCGAAACCACTTTCTGATTAAGAGGCACGCCGTAGTAGAGGACTCCGGAAATTTGACCACCTGGACGTTCTTTAACGTGTACCCAAACCTAAGTACACGGGTGTTTTCGCATTTCGACCTCATCGAAATGTGGCTTCCGTGGCCGGGATTCGTTCCACCGACCTCGTGCTCAGCAGCCCAACACCATTGCCACTGAGCAACCACGGCGGGGCTAATTTTATGCGTTGCATATTGCAATCACTCAGTTCAGCCCTTGGGCGCGGCCGGGCAGCCACCATTGGGGGTATGAGCCATCATAGTGGCTCATACCCCTACACTAGAGTTTTATGCGTTGCATATTGCAATCACTCAGTTCAGCCCTTGGGCGCGGCCGGGCAGCCACCATTGACCTTTAGCGCAACCACGTGCTTATGACCAATATGCAACGCATTCTTAGCTTAACCAAGCTAAGCCTGGCCATTTTTTTGTGTGTGTGGTTGCTTTTCTAGCGTATTTAGAGATGATGGCCTAGAAGGGCTATCATCATGGTATGCGTACCTTTTCGCGTGTTTTCTTGTACAGCCGCCATTCGGTTTCAATTAATTTTTATGCAACTATCTCATCAGTGGCCTACCTATGCTATCTATGTAGATGTAGGTTTGTGGATTTAGTCTATACGTCATCAGCATTCACCTAGCAGTGTTTATGTAATATTGACAGACCAGAAAGTCGCCGTTCGGTTATGTAAGTTCATGCGAGGTAGGCATAAGTATCGCGAAGGCTCGATGAACATGTTGCCTTTGGGTGGTTTGGTCAAAATCCGCGGCTAGAGGTTATATTTGCATTCTGAAGGCGCCTGCTCACTCATGCGCGTCGTTATAATGCAGCATGGCTGATTACTTCGAATAGAGCTCATTTACGTGCAAATGGGATTGACTGTGAATGACCTTCCTCAGCCTAAGCCAGAAATGACCGGCCCCGCGCACGATGCCGTGAGGGAACGTTACTATTGCTCATGACTGAAGTTCCCTCGGTGCAGGTTGAAATGAATGCCGGCTGCATGTTACTTTTTTGCTTTATAAAAAACAGTAAATGAACATAATGGAATTAAGAACTTCTATTTCCTTTTAGTGTATTCTAAAGCGAATATGATTGGGCCTAGCCTTCCACGGTTTCGCATTCTTTGGCCGGTCCCTAACTGTCTCGCCAGATGTATTTGGGGATACATCTGTTAACATTATACGACTCAAGGTTAAAGCATACCGGCCTATATTAGAACAGCATGCTTATCGACAGAACAGTTCTAATCAGCGCAACTCTGACCGGCGATATGAAACGAAACATCACCTGATAAAACCTCCAAGTATAATGCCGGGTTATAGGTATCACGAAACCACCAAGACCTCTTAATGGATTAGCTCATGATATTGACTGGTTTCTAGTTTTTAGAAAAAAAAATCGAAGTTTGCTTTACCACCCCTCCCGGGTTTCGCATAGCTGGCTGCAATCCGCGGCAGTATTCTATCGGTGCGTGACTGTTTCTAGAGATACACAGTGACATTCTGTCTTGCACTATTGACCAGTGTGATGGTTAGGATCGTCAGGTTGCAAGGCGTGTGACGCGAGGAGAATGGATGAGACGGTGCATGATTAGCAAACACGCGACAATTATATTAGATGGCGCGTAAACACGAAGAATATCTTTAACTACAACCACGCATGCCAGGCTGTTCGTAAAGAGGGGGAAAAAGTGTAGTTTCACGAGGTTGCGGTTGAAGTCCGGAGCATGGTGAGACTCGTAGAGTCTTAGAGGCGGAACACTCGCTGGTAGAGGGATGACCGGCGTGGAAAAGTAGACGTAGTGGTACGGGGCAGGAAAAGGTGGATGGCCCACAGCTCCGTAGACGGGAACAGGTCGCTCTGAGGTCTCGTGCAAGAAGACTGCCTAAGGCGCTCGTTTCGATCACGGACACCCGGTCACCCGAACCTTCCGCGTAGAAGCGGGTTGCAAGATGTCAGCAGGCCGACTTGAGGCTTCGTGCAAGGCGATGACCCGAGGTGCTCCTCGTCTCGAGGACAGACACTCGCGCTCCCGAACCTAGCGCGTAGATGCGGGTTCGAGGCTGCAGCAGGCTGCTCCGAGGTCTCGTGTCGTGCAATTACCCGAGGCGTTCTCTGCTCCGAAGACGGACGCCTGGTCAAGTGAACTTCAGGGGCGCGATCGGAGATATTTTGTTCGATACGCGTTCTGTTCAGTTGCTGCAACGTCACAAAGTTGCAGTATGCAAAATTTGTGACAGCGGGGCGGAGAGAGCAGCCAATCAGGAAGCGGTGACCTCCCCGGAAGTTTACTTCCGTCGTTTGTCGTCTGCTTGCAGACAGTATACTACAAAACGAAATATTTCTCGTCTTCCAAATGAATGAAATCGTTACCTAAAAAAACGTATTTTATCTTCTCAAGCCCAAACACGTTTTCAAATAGTAGTACGTGTCACTACTGCAATTTATAACTATAAGGTTCTTTGCGTCGTCCCTAGGTGGTGTCGCGCACAGCGAGAAGAAAAAAGAAAAAGAAAACGACGGGAGGAGTGGCGCACTTTTCAAGGGGCAGCGACAACATTCCAGTGGCTCGCTGGCACCAATGATGTTGTCGATTTATCTGTACAACCAACGAATTATTTGTTTCGAGAAACAAAAACGACGCCGGAATTCACTTTCTGCCATTTCTTCAAACGCGTTTCGCACCGCCACCCGCTCTCCTCCTTCCTCTAGAAACGCCAGCGCAACAACAAAAGTTCCCAACGGAAGCGCCATTTTCTCGAATTAAACTATGGATTGGATTCAAACGTGCTATTCCGCAGCCGAAAGAAAGCCGAAAAGGCCGCCTGTTGGATCCAATCCAATCCACCAGACGCGCCATGCGAAGCCGTATGATCGCTCCAAACTTCTCAACTCCCGTCGCGTTCGGACGAAATGCTCGGTGGGCGGATGATTGACAGGAGCGTGTCGTCATTTTGACGTCACCAAAAACGGGGCGGCGCCCCGCGGCTGGCGACGTCGGCGCGGAGTAGGCCAATCGCGCGCGCCGGTAACCGAACGAACGCGCCGAACAACCATCTCCGATCGCACCCCAGTTGTAGATGTGGGTTCCGTAGGCCCTGCGGCCCTAGTCGCCGGTGTTCCAATGATCTCTCCTGCGCGAGCCCCTTTTTTTCATTCGCTCCACGAACCTCCCTTGTCTTTCTGTTCTTCTTGTTGAGGACAGCCGCACTCTTGTCTGTTGCTGCGTTCCTTCCTTTGTGAGTACTTCTTCACAACCAGTACGAGATATATGCTGTCCAAACACGCACTAGATACAGTGCCAACACCGGCGTACCGGCGTACCGGCGTAGCAGGCGATATACTTAAGCGCCGACGCAAGCTCCAAAACAAACGCCCTGTCGTAGGCATCCCATCGTCACTATTCCGTCCTCATCATTTCATCGCCTTCATTCCAATCTTATTGTTACTTCGTTGTCCCGCCATCACCGTCGTACCACTGTTTTCAATCTGTCGTCGTTATACTGTTGTAATTTTTTGCAATCACGCCTCCGTTGCCGCGCCATTATGAGCATACCGACGTCTACATGGTGTCGTCTTCATGTATTCATTGTCATACTGTCATCATGATGCAATCTTGGTTGATTCATTATCATCATTCCAGGTTTCTCGATACATTGTTGTCACGCCGTCGTCGTCATTCCAAAATAATCTTAATACCGTCGTTGCCATTCCTTCTTTGTCATTGCATTGTCAGCATGCCATCCTCATCATGGCGTCGTGATCAAACTGCTGTCCTCATGTCGTCGTCACGTCGCTATCTTACAGTTGTCGTTTCTTTAGTGCCATTATCCCACTTTGGTCATGCCGTCAGCGCCATTCTCTCGTGATCATTTCAGTAGCGTTCCGTCGTCTTCGTGTCGTCCTCGCGATGCCGCCGTCATGGAGTCGTGATCGTTCCGTCATCGGCGTTTCACACCTCGCAAATCCGCTTTATTTGGTTTTTGGGTTTTGGTATAGCTTGCGACTGGTGTTCTTCATTGAGATAAGAATTGCGATAAATTACAGTTGGGACGTAGGTCGTAGATAAATACGGACGTTGCACGCTATTCCAAGTTGCGTAGTCAACTACGCCTTGGCATTAGTTGACTTTTCTTAGATTTCCTCAGCATACTTATGACCACAAAAAACAAACATCGCCTTCGCCCTCTTGAAATCACTTGTCTGACCTCTCAAACTGCATTTCGACCAAATTTATTTGCATTTCGGCATAGTCTATGAATGGTGTAGTGTATAGTCATAAACCTTAATTAACCCTAGAGGGGTAATCTATGTGCTATATACACCTAAACATTGTACACGATTGGTTACACGTTGCTTAGGTGCTAATAAATACAATCGTACACATCGCATTCAGTTTAGAGACATTTAATAGACCGCTGTACAAGAATATTGCTTCACATTTATTCCAATACTGGTTTTCGATCTGCATAGGCTAGCCTTTTCTGTTTAACGCTACACACAGAGTCAAATAGTTTTTTGCGCCTGATCCCACAATAAAACTTTCCTTGTAGGGCGCAAAAACTACCCTCTGAAATGCATACACTAACCTTTAATACAGTGTAGTTTTAACTTTGAGCAGTTTCTCTTGTGTCATACGGCTAAAGAGTGATTTAGTACAAGTACAAGATCAAGTACAATGCCTAATGTTTCACTCGTTTGGGAAGCTTCTCCTATGAAGTTTTTTCTGGTACATGTACTATTGCGGTTCGGGGTAGCGTTTAGGCCAAGAATCCTCCAGGCCTACGGATGTGTACGTCTGGGAGTAGGAAAGAAAAAAAAAACGGGTTTATTTTGCATATATACGCTGCTTCCAGATAGGTAAAACCCGCTCCATGCAAGAGAACTTTAATTGAATGGGCTCACTACTTGTCTGAGCACACATTGGGTTACGTCAGGACCCCCACTGCATCAACGGTGCCCGCTTTTAGAAAAGCCGTCTTCTCTACGTAACTATACTATAGAATCTGATGACTGTGTCTCGGCCCACGATAATCGACGAACCGTTCGCAAAATCCATCCCATGACATCGTACCGGTTCCTCGGAATCCGTCTCTAACGTTTGGTGACCGCCCCCGCACACGAGGCAACCACGTTTCAATTTGGGAACCTGAAATCAATGCAGTTGCCACGGAAGTCCTCGACGTTGGCCCTTTGCATCAATAGTAGGTTCGCCGTGACGGTAACCTTGCATTGACCCAGGAACTCTGCATTCACGGTTGTTAACGCGTCTACAGAATCTTGTGGTCGTTGTAACCTTGAGAGAGCTCCTTTGTTGACCCATCAACAGTAAGCGCTAGGGCTGCGTCGATGTCTGGACGGGCGCTCTTGGACGGGGCTGCCTGGCCGGAAGCACCCATGGAACGCCTTTTGCCGTTTTGTCACGTAAGAGTACTTACTACCTTGGTCTGTGCTAAGCTGGGGCTTTACAGTATAAAACGTTCGCCATCTTGTCTGAAGATAATTATGTGTCATATGTTCCATCTCACGAAACTAAAAAAAAAAAAAAGGAAGAAGAAAAGGGCACGATGTTGTTTCCGAAAATGCGGGCGGTAAGAAGCGACATTACTCGAGTGCTAGTTCGATATGTATCCATACCACCCCGAAAGAAAACGAGACTTTTCGTCTGGGAGCATAGCACAGTTTCGTTAAGGTGCAATTGACGGGGCGACAGAGGCGCCGTGAGATTGCTTCACTTCATGCAAGGGTGACCTGACTAGCTGCAAGTCGTTTCTTTCGCTATGTTTCGCTAAGAGCCTTTGCGTTTGTCGTTTTGTTAATAGATAAATAAATATTAAAAACTATTCTCACATAGTCTGAGCCATAGTCACTTTAGTTTTAATGACAAAGTTACCTAATTAAGTACCCGCTGTGGTGGCGTAGTTGCTTTGGCGCTGCGCTGCTAAGACCGAGGGCGCGGGATCGATTCCCAGGTACGGCGACTGCATTTAGATCGGGCGAAGTTCAAGAACCCCCGTGTGTTGCGCAGTTCACGCACGGTGAAGGTACAAGTGAATTCCTACTTGGTTTATTAAATTAACCCCCCACTAGACTAAGTTGCTACGAGCGCCTGCCGGCCTTGGTGGACGTCGGATGTGGGTACCAAGTAGCGTCTTTGATTCCTAAGTAATGTAGCCCGAATGATTCCGGTCTACAGTAAACATGCTAACGTAGAAAGTACAAAAAGTAATAATAATAACATGCGCCAATTTATTCGAACAAGTCGATAATATACGCCGCAGCAAAACTCTAAGACATTATTCCCAGCTCAAAACTCCGAAGACCTCTCAGCGGCGTCCAATTGGTCTTTAATGCTTTCGCATTCACATCTCATAAGAAAACCTTAGGTGTCCTCGTATTTTTTTTTTTTTTTTATCGAGCACGTGTGGAAACAACCCAACAAAATAGCAGCACTTATACTGGGGGCGAGAGGTCAGAAAATGGCGCCATCTCACGGAAGTGCACCTCTGACGTGGTATGAGGAATAATAAGGCACGCTCATGATAGTTTGGCTCCGGGCGCTGAAACAGAGCGCAGGAGAGGTGCCCTCCTCAACAGCTCTGTAGAGGGAGGAAATAATAGATGAAAGGCAGAGATATTAACCAGGACTGAGCCCGGTTAAGTGCCTTCAAAAGAACGGACGTTGGTAACTGGCAAATGAGTGACCTTGGGTAAACAGGTAATGTAGAATTATTTACAGGCGCCGTATCTTCACAAAATACGTGCATGACTCCTGCGGGTGGTCATCGCAATAGAGTCCGCCTAGCCAGTTTTTTTGTGTGTGTGTTTAAAAGAAAAGATCAAATTCAATTGTGCTGTACACTACAACAAAGCAGCCTACGTCGTCTCAATGCAGCGATCGCATGTATTCGTTATGTATTTATTTTTCATGATTAAAGTGGTATTAAAGAACGTTTTTTACATGATGAGCCCACACTACATATCGCATAGGAGCGACCTTGCAGAAAAGGTTCGACAAATATTTAGTCGTATGCGAGTCTTGTAGAGGTATCCGGAAATATGGTCTTCTCCTCATTGCAAGATGTATTCTTTAGTTGAAGGTTCAAGTTACAGATGTGCCTGCTAGCTTCCATGATTTATTTCTGGTAATCCCCTAATCCCCTAAAGTAAAATACCATCCCTACCACCTACAGTATTACACAACCTAAATAAATAAATAAATAAATAAATAAATAAATAAATAAATAAATAAAAAGTTACCAGTCGTTGAACTTGCGCGTTTGTGTTGTGCGATATTTCTATTTCGGTAGGAGTAGGTAGGACAGCTTTTTGTTTTGTGTTTTGTTCTTGTGTTCTGTATGATTTTTTTATTCGGAATACATTTTTGCAAGACCGCGTGTGAAGAATAAGATACTTCGGTCTGTTCAAATGGATTACATGAGCACGAAGACGTTACATAGACGACATACTGAAATTACCTTCATTATATTGTGTGGGTGAAGTGTCAATGTTACCTAGAAAAGTTATAAGGCAATCGATTAAAACCGTAACAGCTTTGCATTAAGGGTACTTCGTTTTGTGGATGTTTTTTGTTTTTCGGTATAGGTGAACATTGTGATTTGAACGGAAGAGTGGCAGAGGTCTTAAAAGTGTTCAAGCAGAACAAACAAGGGCAGAATTTTACTGTTGAGTTGCCAAAGAATGGCAAGCTGCAGTTTTTAAATGTGCATGACGTTAACTCGCATACCGGACCAGGTTGCTAGTCAAACAATATTCGATCAGAAAAGCCCTTGCTTAGCTACAATTCCGAACGCTCAAATGTCGTAAAAAGCAACATAGCATTTTCATGTCTGCAAGCGACCTTAGCTAAGTATGTCCGGAAAAAATAAATCAATCAAAGTTTCAGCCAACAACTTCTCAGGCTAAACAAAGCAGAATATTAAAAACATATGCTTTGTAAATCAGCCTATAAGCTGATTCTATATGCGCGCAATGCCCTTCAGAGAGAGCACAATAAAATAGAGAATCACAGCAGGAGAAAAATTGTGCCCATACTATATGCGCACAATATTTCGAATAACCTAACATGCGTAGGTAGCAGGTACGGTTTAGAAGTGGCTTTTACAGCACCTACAATCAAAGTAATATATCTGCCGGGATGGATCGAAGAGTTTCAACAACAACAAAAAGTAAATATGTATACGTGCACTGCAAGGTATACGGTAGCGCTTGCCAAGTGTAGATGGTCCATTGAATACTATTTGCAGCCTATCTTGTAGAAAAGTATACATCGGACAAATGGGTCGGTATGTGAACACAAGACCTTTGGAACACAAAAGGAAGCTAGGGGTAAACATCTATTCTCATATTAAATGGCATTGTTCACAGTGTGAGCGCTCACCCCTTTTCAGTGACACTACAGTTAATTCTCGCTACATATGGATCAGTTGACCAGGGGAAATAGTGGAAGTTTGTCACATTTAGCAGAAGAAAATAGCTTTGTATCAGTCAACCATCTGTTCTGCTGAGCCACCGTGAGATCACATTTTTCAGAAGTGCACTAAAATAAATTCCTTAATAATAAAACAAACATGTTAGGGCGGCAACGATTAGGTTAGGGATGCGCATCTTCTCAGATATGTGGCCTGTCTTTGACGTCCGAGTTTGCGCAGGTATATAAATACGAATTGTTTGTTCTGAAATAAAGTAGTTTCGAGTGCACCTTGTGTCCTGCATTCTTGTGTCTCTACGCCGCGTCCTGGTCAGGGCTCTGGTTCACCCACACAGTATGATGATTAGTCACCAACTCGACCAACTTTCCCGCATTACTGAACTTATCATGCAGCTAACTAATCTGATAACCTAATAAAATTCTTATCATATTTACTAATTGAAATTGCGAAACTGTCACAAAGACGTAATGATGTCCTATTTGCTTAGCAGAAAGCCCGAGGCTAGCATCACTTTTGACATATGCGTCCCAAAAATGCGCTAAATTTTGGATTGGCTTTATAGTTATCACACTAAACTCTTGCGAAACTGCTAACAGGAACGCAAATATTCTGGAGACGCCCATGTCAGTATTAGCACTTGCCAAAATTGGTTAATCTTTACAGCTATAGCTAAATAAATATTGAAATTTCCGTAGAAATAAAGTTCGCCTTTTCCGATAGCTTATACGAGCAGGCCGAGTGCGCTTTCGAGGCGAATGGTAAAGGGCAACTAAGAAAGTAATAATATATGAAGAGCAGTTTATTGCGCACAACACTCAATTTAACATTGCTACATGGCTTCAATAAAGAAAAGTGAAGAAAGCAGGAAAAAAATAGAGAAATCAAGACAAGGCGGCGTTCTCTCAGCCATCCGGTTGCTCCGGGGCAGTCTATTACTTTATTTTCTTCTAACGTGTCTGTGTCGTCTCCTTTAGCTCTCAGCATATGGTCAACACAAAAGCAAGTGTTGTTGGGCAAATGCTCTCGGAGCCCTGAGAAAATATTTTCGGCTATGCAGCTAGACACTTCGTTGCCCGGAGGGACATTCCATTAGCACTTCGCAATGATTCAATTATTTTTTTTTGCCTGAATTCTATTTGATATCTCTTTATTTATCATAGGTGAAAAGCAAACGACAGCGCGTCTGAGGCTTTCCTGACGTTGGGAAAATTTTCGTTCACAGCCCACTCCCTTAGTAAGGTAGCAGCCGACGCGACAACTGTGTCCACATGATTCCTCGTCACACGTCAGGCCATCTTCAGTCCCAGTCTTTCCAGTGGTACAGGTCGCGTGCAACAATGCATTTGAAATACCGTCTTCATTTCACGCTTTAGCGCTACACGAGATAGGGAGCATAGTATAAGCGGTTCAATGAGGCCGCTATAATGGAATTTTTTTTTGCCTTAGACTCGACATTTTCATGTTTGTTGCTTCACTTCTTGACTATGGTAATAACTATAATTCAGCCCACAAAGATTCAGCAGACATGAAGTGCCCTGCGAAATCACTTAAACCTTCTCGTTTAATTATAAATCAGCCCCGACTTAGACACATGGGCCGGAGTTTAAATGAGAAAAGCCATTATTGACAGAGATCTGTATAGTGCGCAGGTAAATGTTTTCAGACATGCTTCGGCAGAATCTTGATTGCGCTTTTTGATTTTTTTTATCGATAGCACCGACTGAAATTTACTGTTGTGTCTTTTACTTGAGGGGTGTGAGTATTCTCACTCGTATAGAAGTGCCAGCTTCCAGGGAAATCATTGAGCCGGAAAGAGGCGAAGGCAGAAGAAAGTGATCGATAATACGCTCCGAGGTCTGTCTCCACAGCTCACGTTGCTCCTTGAACTGAATTTGTTTGCGTATTACAACTTCTGTCTTCTGTTTACGCAGGTCTTCCTTCAGGGTTGATTTGTCCTTTTGAGCCTGATACAGCAGAGACAGGGCACCGCGCTAGTTTGTTTGCACTGTTTGATCCCAACTGCGTATTGATGCGGTAAATGCGACAAACTAATGTATGTGTTAGGCTTCTTTTCATGTCATGCCATGCAGCTCGATGGATTTGTTTGCATTTATAATATCGACGCAACAAGACGTTCAATACTTCGTTGAATACATCGTTAGGCTGATGTGTCGGAATCCTTTTTTGATTACTCTCACGTCCCCTTTTGTCGAATTACGTTTTCCACCAAGACAGATTAAATAAGCATCGAAAATAAATTAAGCTATATGAGTAACCCGATGGTCGTTTTCCTAAGTGTTACTGTACTTATACAATATTCACCAGTACTAAGTGTTTTAACAGACCATGCCATATATCAAGGCACTATACTCCGAATTTAGGGGAAGGAGATAACACATTGAAGATCATTATTACTAGTATTCGCAGTACCGCGAACGTGATCAATACATTCGCTCCAGTGGAGTGAAGCTTCAGCGGAGTAAAGTTTCAGCGAAGTGTGCACGCTGAAACAGTGAATGTGTCGTGCTTTCAAGCATCGTATGTGCTTCAGTGAAGTCCTCGATAACCTCCTTATCAAGAGCAATACGACGTGCCACCAGGTGAGCAGGTTTTGATTCTGAATGACCGGGGATACCAAGAGATTCAAAGTCAACGTCCCATCTGCCAAACTAAACAACCTTCTTGATGATCGGCATTTTGTGAAAAGTAAGCTGAAACTTACACCAGTGGAGACATTCCCCGGACTGAGCTTTATGCGAACGGCGAAATCAATGGCGTCGGCAAACGCGACGCACTCAATATTTCATCACGAAAGATGCAACAATATTAAAAATTATAGGTAGAAGACCGCTTAAAGAAGCCCTCAAGTGCCATCCGCACTTTTGATTTTAAATTTTACAGCGCCGAATACGTTATCGTTTCCGCCGTATAAGATACGTACGGAAAAGAATTAGAAGTTCATGTAACACTTTTGTCTGCTGCTTTTGTGCAAGAGCAGGTAAAGCTTGTTGGGTTGCTCATACTAATGAACACGAACTTTGCACATCAGTGCTTACAGTTTACTTGCCCGGGTGGTACTAAAACAGCAATGCGTTCTGTTAAGCGCATAGAAACACGACTGGAATACGGTGAATTAGCTTTGAATTTGTCTTACACCTGTACTGGCCAAAGGGTGCAATAAAAGGTGCCTGGGCTCACGTATGCGGACGACATGGTACTCACGGAATGGTACCTGGCGCAGCACGGCAAAACACGGACCACAATAAGAAATCACTGACAGATACAACCGCCTTCTGTCCGTCTGTAGTTTCTTCTTGTGTTTCTTGGCAGTTACTCATCCTGATACTTCTTACAGCTTGCAATCCACGCATGCTATTATCGACGTTCTGGTGAACTCAAGTGGCATCTACTCAAAAGGCGTCATCTGCCAATTCACGTCACAACTCACGCCCGCTATAATCTACACACGTTCGGAGTAGAGCGACATAAACCGGAATAATTTCATCTACCTGATCGCCTACTAAGGGAGGTGCCCGTGCGCCATTTCGTCCCTGGGCAGCACGGGTTGCGGTAGCGATCAAGCAACTAATTTTGTCCTGATGCGCTGTGCATGTTTGTCTCATAAAAATTGTGCCTTTTCTTGATAGCTTTGCCAACCGTGAGAGGTGTTCTCATCTGTTTGGCTGAGAGGAAGCAAGGAGCACGTACACTTGGAGAGGGTACCAATAGGGACGAGCCAGCGCAGCGAAACTAGGGGCGCTATAACGTAAAACTATTCGAAACTTTTCTATTCCAATTCTGCAATCAGCCCTCCACGATTGGTCATAAACATTTTGGACCACCCCTACGTCACGTGTCTGTCACGCGACGTCACGAAAACCGTGATAGCTCCCCATCTAATATCACGTGTACATCCTGATTATGCATGATTTGATCGAACAAAAGAAAAATAGTCGTTTGTGATTCGACCCCTTTTCGCCATTAGCCCTCGGCCATTGGTCAAAAGTTTTCGGGCTGCTCCCACTTCACCTGCCTGTCACGCGACGTCACAAAACCGTGAAAGCTCACCGCGTCGAAGTGACGTGAACGCGATAAAGAGGCATTAATATGCCGAACAAAACTGAATTTTCTTCTGAATAGCCACAGGCTGCCCCGTTCCGAAAGGAATAAAATATGGCTGCCGCCGATCGCTCAGGCACTGGCAACTCGCACTTGCCGGATAGCATGGGTTTAATTGCGTATAAGAAAACTTTTTTGCGTGGCCGTGTAACGTTTTCGAGAACTTTCTGCACGTTTACGACCTCGTTCTGCCAACTCTTCTTTGCTGAGGATTCGTTCTAGCGTCATTCTTAGGCTTCCGTTGCATGCCGCCACGATTTTCGACGAGCCACCGCAAGATAAGTAAGGGAAAGCGGACCAATATTTTTTTCTATTATTTTGGCGCTGCTGAACTTAGCAATTAGCGGGTGACACTTACCGGGCGAAAAAAAAAACCTAGTCCATGCGTGCGATGAATTCAGTCTGCGGAAAAGGCGTCTAGCGCCGATTTTCGAAGCGATGTTAACTTATGTTCAGTTTCTGGCCAAGTTTCTTTAGCATCTGAAATACCACAAAAAGTTAGATTGTATCATCGCTGTCGGTATTCTAGTTTGGCGAGAAGTATTTGCAAGTTGCTATATTGCGTTGATAGATCGTGTACAGAAGTCTCAACAGCAAAAAATATTTCGATCACTTTAGTTTTTTTTTTCTTCTAGGTCGTCAATTTGTATGTGAATACTGGCGACTTTGGTTTTTATACTAATCTGACTATTCGTAATAGGTTTGACATATGTGGCAAGTTCAGCGTGATTTGTCGAAGTTTGCGGGGAACGGGTGTGTAGATCTTTTAGCAAGCGAAAAAAAAACAGTCTTTATTTGCTCAGCAGAATCATCTGGCAGAAAGTCAATTTGCGCAAGTGATTCATATCGCTTGTTGGGGCCAGGGTTGGATTGAATGTCCCCAGAGAAAAGCAAAAAGAGCGCCAAAAAAGAATGCTCGCTAATCATTTCGCACAACGCCAGTGGTGAGCTTCGTGATCTCATAGCTCGAAACAACATCATTAATGTATGAATTGAAGAGCAGTGCGCCGACACAACAAAGTATTTCTTTAGTTGAGAATATAACTTCGCCAACAGAAGCGTATTGGGATCGGTGATCAAGATAGGCTTTTAGTAATTCGAGTGGAAGTTTCATAATTTCATACTGCTCTAGTTAATAGATTAGAATACTGTGATTTATGTGGTCACACGCCTGTGTAATGTCAGCAAAAATGCCTATTGTTAAAAGGTTATGTTGGTGATTTCGCCAGATACGTTGTTTTTTATCAAGGAGAGCTAAGCCGGGGGACTTGTTTTTACGAAAGCCGTACTGGGTATTTGTAATTATTTTATATGGAACACAAAACGGAGACTCATGGTTTCCGGTAATCTTCTCGCCTCCTTTCAAATATATTCGGAGGATTTATATCGGGCGGAAGTTTTTACTGTCGAAGTTATCATTTTTATAAAGCACGGTAACCTCTGCAATCTTTATTTGGTCTGTAAATATGCTTGTTAAAATACACAAATTGTAAATGTGAGCAATAGCAACAGCTACATCATTAATTACAAAATTTATTGGTTGACCCTGCAGACCGTTAACATCGCAGGTACGAGAATTATTGATTGCCAGATATACTGAGCATACGTCTGCTGGTCCAATTGGCTGTAAAAATATCGTCTTTTTCTTTCATTCTTTCTTTATTAATTTTGTAGGTTGATAACATTCTGATAGAATATTTAATAATTAAGTAGAATACGAGCGTTGTACTACAGGCTCATATTACGGCTAACATCCACGCTGAAAAAAATAGTCATTAAAAGTGTACACTAGACTTTCCCGGACAAATAAATAGACAATAAGACTGATTTCTTTCAAGTAGGTGATTTCTCCGCTTTCTATTGATAAATGTATTTCATCTGTTAAGTCATTTCTTAGATTCATCAGTACATGACGAAAACTCCTGCATATAATAGGCATCTCGTGCTTTCCGTAATTAATATTTTAAATTATGAGGGTGTTGCGTGCCGAAACCACTTTCTGAATATGAGGCATGGCGTAGTGGAGGACTCCGGAAATTTCGACCACCTGGGGTTCTTAAACGTACACCTAAGTCTAAGCACGCGGATGTTTTCGCATTTCGCCCCCATCGAAATGCAGCCTCTGTGGCCAGCATTCGATCCTGCGACCTCGTGCTCAGCAGCCCAATACCATAGGCACTGAGCAACCACGGCGGGTCTTTCCGCAATTCCTTGGTTACCTTGTTACGAATGCCACGCTAATTCCGAGGGTAAGTAGAAGGGAGACGTTGCACTCAGCGAGGACTTCGGCTTCGCATGTGCCCTCGGATGTTACCGGAACCATTACACTAGCACGAGGTGGTATCGTGACGCTGTCGTTAGAAATTCGAAGAGCGGCTCTGTGGCGGCAGGCGTCTAGTGTCGTCGCTTTCTTTGTCGAGAAGGAAATACAGCGTCGGCGGAGGTCTATGATGGCACCATACTCTCGAAGAAAGTCTATTCTGAGTATCTATCCGTGGGAGCATACTCGCAGGACAAGGGAACTGATCGGAAATGTAGCATTTTGAATATGCACCTAAGAAGTGCACACACCAAGTGGTTTGACGACATGTCCGCTGGCTGTCCGTACGGGCGTTCCTGTCCGAAGGCGTAAAAACTTTCTTTAAACTGCTTGCCAGTTTTCCGCTGATAATCGAATAGTCAGGGCCAGTGTCTATTAAAGCAGTAACATTTCGCCCGTCGAACAGCAAAGATATTTTCATCGAAAAGTTGTCTCCAGCCTCAGACACCGGTATCGTCAATTCTCCATCGGGCTGAGGTCGCGTCGATTGGAGGTATTCCACACGTCGAGTGTCAGCGGCCTCGCCTCGAAAGATCTCTGACGTTAGTTTTCCAGGCAAGGGCTAGGAGAGCGTCCTTGCGACATCCGACTTGTGTCTATCGAATAGGATAGATAGATAGATAGATAGATAGATAGATAGATAGATAGTACTTTTATTCGTATCAATTTTCATACACAAAAATCAGGCCTACCAAAGCCTCACAAGGGCTTGAGTGGCAGCGCCTGGCAGACAGCGAACATTAGCAAAACAAAGGAAGAATAGAGGTATTGCAACAAACTCGACAAGCAAAAAGAAAAAGAAAATTTAACAACTCAGAGAGACAGATATGGAGACATAACTATTACAACATCAAAAGGGATGACAGCAATATGAAATTAAGATAGTAACACTCGATTAAATAATTATGGGGTAGGAAGCAATGCAGAGACATGCCGCAAATTTTTTTTCAGGGTGTATTTTGTTCTCATGCGGAATACACTAGGTGGCATACTATTGAAACAGGCAGGTACATAGTATTGACGCGTGCGCTTTCCGTACCGGGTTGAGGAGCGAGGAATGCAGTAACGGTATTTTGGTCTTAAATCACGTGCAGGAACATAAGGAATGGTGAACTGACTGCACCAAAAATGTTTAAGCACAATGGTTTCTGTTAATAAAGCGTTAAAATTTGGAAACTTTAATCTTCTGAAAATATCAATGTTATTACCGATGGGCAGGTCGTAGGCAATATTCTTTAAAAGTAAACGCAGAAGCGAATTCACCCTGCGCTGCCAGCGAACAGTGCAGTGACCATAAACAGTGATTCCGTATCTTAGTACACTATAGGCTAGAGCGTGTGTAACACATTTGCGGACAGAAAAAGGCATAAAATATCTAATATTATACAGGACACAAGATACAGCACGAAGTCTTTGACAAACGAAAGAAAGGTGCGAGTTCCAAGAGAGATCACTGTCGAAGATCAGGCCAAGATATTTGACCGAGTGCGCATATTTTACTGGAACACAGTTACAATGAGAACAGGAGGAAGTATGCAAATAAACAGGAAGACTCAACTCAAATTTTTTTAAAGGGTTATGAAAACATATAAGTTGTGTTTTAGAAGTATTAACATTAATAAGGTTAGACGTAAACCAGTCCATAGCTTTAACAGCTGCCGTCTGTAACACTGTTACAGCATCAGTGTATTTCTTTGCGCGCGCAAAAATGACAGTGTCGTCAGCATACTGGAACAATGAAACAGGCACATTGTTAGCAAGATCATTAACGTATAGATTGAATAACAAAGGACTCAATATAGAACCTTGCGGGACTCCAGAATTAATTGCCGTGAAATCGCTATGGAATCTTGAAATCGACACATATTGGCGCCTATCTTGTAAAAAGTTAGTAAGTAAATGTAAAAACGAACCTCGAAATCCCAATGTAGACAGTTTATCAAGGAGAAGAACGTGGCAGATGCTATCAAAGGCCTTGCTTACGTCAAGAAAAAGAGAGCATACGACTTCATTCTTATCAAAAGCTGAATTTAGTATGTCAGAGAATTCTTCAAGAAGATCTGTTGTTCCTTTTCCTGGTATGAAGCCATACTGACAGGGTGATAGAACATTGTGCGTATTCAAAAAATTCGTCATGGTAAGTAGTAGATGCTTTTCAAAAATTTGGCCAATGCATGGCAAAATAGAGATAGGTCGGTAATTACTCATCATGTTTCTGGAGCCACCCTTATACAAAGGTATAACTTTAGCAGTTTTCATTGAAGTCGGTATTATACCCCTGGAAATGATACTATTAAGGATAACCAGTAGGACACCCTTAATCGCTTCAAAATTTCTGCACAATTCAGAAACAGTGAGGCCGTCATGACCAGGAGATTTGCTGCGTTTAAGACTGAAAAGTATACACCTTAAATCACTTTCTGTAATGTCAGGAAGGAAAGCAGATTCCATCACACTGGGAGGCATAGGACAGTCGTTAGGCGGGGTACCAGATGCACCAGAAACCAGAGAAAATAGTTTGTTAAAGTCATTCGCAATGCTCTGTCCATCTTTCTGGAAATGAGATATGAAATATGTATCATTATAAATAGCAGCGCTCGCTCCTTTCAGGTTATTTACCAATAACCATGTTTTCTTGCTGTTAAAACGTGCATCTTCAAACTGAGACCTAAAGTGGTTGCGCTTGGCCAGACGGATCATGGCATTAACTCGATTTCGTTCATGTTTAAACTGCAGTCGTAGTTCAGAACAGTTTGGAGCACGTCTCGTTCGAGCCCAGAGCAGATCTTTTTCTTTAATGGCTTCCAGTATTACGGGCGACATCCACTTATTGTCTAAATTTCGTTGCTTAACGATCACCATGCGTGAAGATTCGGCTTTCTGTGAACGACAAACCTCGAGGAAACTGTCATATAAGTCTGCAGGGGACACATTGTAAATAAAAGAATCCCAATCATACTTTGCTATTCTTTCATCGAAACGTTTATAATCAAGTACTGATACGCTTTGCTGGCTGCGCAAAGGTGCAGATTGGCTGGAGCCATCCGTTAAGGAGCAGCAGACGAAATAGTGGTCTGCAAGCTTGACTTCAACCACAGCAGACCGCACCAACCGGTTTTGAGAACGCACATTTATGTGGTCGATGCAAGAAGAGACCAGCTGCCCAGATAAGTATTCCTCACGTGTAGGGCTGTGGATTTTAGTCTCTAGTCCCCACTTTGATAAAGTGTCAAGATAATCTGCGACTGTTTTCACAGTTGGGCGTAGAATATCGATATTCATATCCCCGATAATGCACACGTGTTCTTCACTGGAAAATGATGATATTGCAGAATCAAGCTCAGCTAAAAAGATTCGACCGTTACAACACGGAGGGCGGTAAATTGCTGGTTGTGGTGAAGGCGATCGCGACTGACGTGTTGATGACGGCGTCGCGCGCTGTCGGGCGACAAAATCTTCAATCACTGCTGGTCGTTGTCCGAAATGGGGTCGGGGTGAAATAATAGGAAATCCTAGGAGTCCAAGGCAGCGGTAGTAGCACTCTCGGTATACATGACCCGCCTCACCACAGTGGTAACAGAGCGGTCGTCGGTCGGGCAAGCGCCAAATGTCCGATTTACGTACGGCTGCTGGAGCCTTTCCAAAATAAGAAACCGCCTGTGCTGACTGAAGCATACGGGATGACAGCAGGTAGCGGCGCTGGTGCAGGCATAGGGAGCCCGGATTCGTCGTGCTCCCTATACCGTCGTCGGGAGGGGTCACCGACGATGGGACGGTGCCGCTTAAAATGTCAGCGTAAGTTGTGCGTCGAGATTCACTGAAGTCCTGAACGCCTGAAATGGTGGAGCGGTCGGAAGTGCTGCTTTGTAACGTGGTGTGCCGAGCGCATGCTACCTTTCGTCACGCACGACACTAGCTATGAAGTTGGCTGAAGGCTGCCGCACCTGATGCATCTGTCGCAGCGCGTCGCACACTACCGATCGAATAATCCCGCGAAGCGACTCGACATCAGTCGTGAGAGCTCCTAGGCCACTGGTAGCAGGGGAGAAATTCATTTGCCAATTGTACTGGGGCGCGCGTTGCTGCAGGGCCTTCTCTATTGTTACGGCTTCAATGAGAGACTCCGCAACTGCTTTGGGCGGACTGTGAACGAGTCCACCAAAAATCTGCTCATTTAGGCCCCTTATCAAGTGACACAGCTGCTTGACTTGCGACATGGTAGGGTCAGCTCGCCTGAAGAGGCGCACCATGTTTTCCATGTACATAGCCCCAGTCTCAATAGGTTTCTGAATGCGAGACTGGAGGGCCCATTCTGCTCGTTCCTGGCAATCGGAGCTGGCGTAGGGGTCCGAGAGGCTGCGACATAACTCCCACTATGACGTCTGGACATCTTCGCAGTTCTGTAACCATGTAACACCATTCGAAAGGCTGATGTAGACGTTTCGGAGCTTCGATTCGTCGTCCTATCCAGTGAGCTCCGCTACGCGCTCAAAGTTCGTCAGCCGGTCTTCCACGTCTTCAAGAAGGTCACCATGGAAGTGGCATGGCACGCGTGGTTCTTGCAGCGTGTAATGAGGAGGTACCGCAACAGCAGTCGCAGGTGTAGTTGTAGTAGTACTGGATGTAGCATCTATACCTGCCAACGTTGTCGTTGTTCTCGCAGGTAAAGGCTCAAACTCAGTGGCCAATCCCTCGATTAACCGGCTTACGTGGTGGACTGACGTGAGCTCCAGTATTGATCTAGCATTCGTGCTGCTGAGGGGTGTGTGTTGCATGCGTCGAGAATACCCCGCACTTCCAGCAGGAAAGTGTCACGTTTATTTGACAGGCGACTTCTAAAACAGGCGGTTAAAGCCCGTGTCGTCGAAGGGGCAACGCAGCACCGACAAAAGACCAGGGTGCGAGCTCGTGAGCTAGCACGTGCTCGTCTTCTTCTGGGAGCAAGTAGCCCAAGCGCGTGGCACAACCGCGTAGCAATAATTCAAACGCTTCCAGGACCAGAGGTTCTAGAGTTCTCATGAAATTCACTTAGGGTTATTCACGGTTTTACATGTTTTTTGCAATGGGTTCTCGTTAACCCTGGTTTCCTTAATTCCCTTTTTTTTCTAACGCTTTGATAAACAAATTACTTTTATACACTCCAAGAGACATGTTAACAAACATAGTGTAAGCTAATTCAACATCATCTTGTTGCATAATATCGTTCCAGATAATTTCCTCGCAACGAAAATTTCTAAAGGAGCTTCCTCTTCTAATATGTCCTCTGCGTTCTCGCGACGTGAATTACTACAAGGTGATATAAAAGGATCAGGAACATTTGTTTTCAATATCATTAGCTTTATTTCCTTACTTAAATGATTTCGACCCTGTCTCTCTAGCCTCTTACGCCTACCTAGTGACCGATGTTGTCTATCTGCTTCGGAGCGGAGGTATGTGATCGTGGCCGTTATGGCATCGCGGTCGTTCCATAACTGCAATCCCATCTATATCATCCGGCTCTCGTCCCACCGTCATCCCCGCGCCATCTTCACACAGTAGTCGTGCATTTGTTGTCACGCCACCGTCGTGGTCGTTCAAACGTTGGTATTCTAGATTCGTGATCATAATCTCGTAATGCTGTTTCGTCACGCCTTCTACTGCAACTCAGTGGCTCAAGTTGACTAATTGCTTGGGCCACTAGCCCGTGGCCGTGTTGCCGTCGTAGACATTGCATCGTCATCATTCAAGCTTTGTAAGCTAACTCTCGTCATGCCGTCATCGTCACGACATAGCCGTCAAAAATCATCGTCATATCAATGTCATTCTGCCATCGTCGTCATGCTTATTCGCTGTTCCACTAGCGTCAATCTTTCTTCATCATTCTATTGTAGCCACACTGTCGTCATTCAGTCATGATTATTGCGCCGTTGTGATACCCTCCTCGCCATTGGCGTCACTGCGTCGGCGTCATACAGATGTCGTCATGCCGATTGCTCATGGGTGACCTTGCGATGCCATTGCCATAGCAAAGTGAGATGATGTTGGAACATGTCGTATATAACCAAAGGTATGGCTATTTGGAAACGACCAGTTCACGTCCTAATTAAACATCGCTTCACGAATAACTTGTCTCGTAACATTGGTCTAATCCTAATGACCTCACTGTTGGCAGTCATCGAGATATATAACGTTAACCTTAATTTCAGATGCGTAAACACTTCTACAGTTACCCAACGATAAAACTGTCCGTCTAGCCCTCCTTCGCGTGAGATGACCGATTTCTAGATAGACCCAGCCACCTGCGAAAAAAGACGATGACGATCGCGCCAGCACTTGCACGAGTGCGTCTCTGTGACCACGTGACGTGTACAATCAAGCACGCACCAGAACTGTGGAGCAGTCGTTGCTTTGGATTGGAACGTCATCACCGCACCTGGCGCCACCACCTGCAGTAGTTGGGCTTGCCTCATCAGGTGAAGTTGCATGGCCTTCTGCAGCAGTTCGTGTCGCCGCAGCGCTGTCACATTTAGTGTAATGGCCCCAAGGCGACTGCCGCCGCTTAGTGAAGAATAACGGAAACGCAGGAATGCAGAGTATCACCGTGAATACGAATCACACCAGAAACAAATGAACGACGCTGCACAGAGGGGTACCTGCAGTAACATGCTGCCGAACGCAACAAGCAAGAGGAACGACGCCATGCTGACGCCGCCCGATACCGACGTTCCAAGGAAACCCGCGTATAATTCATACATTTTCTGCATCTCCCTCGTCATTTTACCCCACGTCCACATCCTCAGCGGAATCTCTATAACATGAGTGAACATTGCTTTTACTCGTCTCTTCTATGTCGTCTCGTGCAGGTGGCACTTAACATTTCGGTGTTGAAACCGCGCTTCTCCGCTATAAGTACACCAGCGCACGACCACTAAACACCACGTCCTCACTACGAAATCCTTTACGCATCATTCAGTTAACTCCTTGAGGAGATTATACGTCCAAGTTTCTTCGTAATGTTGATATTTTTCATCACTCGCTGTCATTGTCCTTTTCCGAGCTTTGCGTTGTGGTGTCATAGTTCAACACATTGTTCAACTGCACTTCTCCTCCTTTTTCTTTTGTTCTTGCACCTTGCGCTTTCTAATATGTGCAGTCCTCTTTTGAAACTTTTTTTGCTCTCTACAAAGTGAAGATTATTGATGTACTAATAACATAACAGCACAGGTGACCGTAACTTGGAAAAACGTCCACGCCTACCGAGCGTCAGAAGTTGTGATCATTCCACACAAGCAAATGGGGAAAAACGAATCACACACGCATACAACACAAAAAAGAGTTGTCAAGTATACTGCCCCTACTTAGACGCGTGGCGGAGACACATGAAGCCACGCGAATTGTACCACTGTAGTTCCTCAACTTGCCAATGAGCTTATTCTCCTCTAAAAAGGGAAGTTTATTGGTGCACTGAAAATAATTGCAGCATCCGTGACCGTAATTTGAAAAACCGTTTCTACCCACCGAGGTTTCGCAGTGACTTTGGCGTTGTGTTGCTAAGCACGAGTTCGCGGGAACAAATCCTGGTAGCGCCGGGCGCATATCGACGGTGCTGATATGAAAAAAACGCCCGTATACCATGCATCGGGCACACTTTAAAGAACCCAGGGTAGTTAAAAATGATGCGGCGCCCCATCTATGGCGTGCATCATAAACAGATGGCACACGAAGAAACCCAAGATTAAAAAAAAAAAACAGAAAACAATGTGGACCAACACTTGGGTAAAACAAACAATGCTTCCATCCGTCCGCACGCCGTCACTGAGCATCAAAATATCGGATTCTCCACAAAAAAAAGGGGAGCAATAGAAACACACCGACACATAAAATACACAAACGTTACTGCAGAAACTCCCTCGTGGGACTAGTTTGATAATTCGTAACCATTATTTCCAATCGCCCATCTTGCACAGATGCAACCATTGGTTGATTGAGTGGCCGACTGCCGCCCACCGCATCTCATCATATCAAGGATGGCGCAGCGTCCTGCAAGTATTGCAATAACCTGTGCCAATTACCTGATTGTGGAACTTAATTAACTTAAACTTCAACGTTATTCATTCTTCTAGTATACACTAGAAACGTCCTCCAGGGCTAAAAGCTGCCATAAGCAGCTTGACTGGACCCAAGAGGCGTCGTTATACATGACAGCGCGATAACAGGGAGTACTTTGTAATACAAGCACTACACAAGCAGTTGAAAAGCAGTTCATCCTGTACCAAATCAATTTTAATATTTTAATATATAAGCCTATCTACAGGATAATTGTCATGCGATACGGAACAGACAACGTTCAAGCCTATGTGATAAGATAAAGAAATCATAGGGCGTCATACAATTAGAATCGTTATGCATGAATATATATTGAGACGTGTACTTAGCTTTATCGGGCGACCACGTTTTACCACCTAACAAATGTTATCGCAAAGCGCGGGACGCACCTGCATGTATCCGAAGTTTCTGGAAAGTTATCGATGCTTCTATCCGCTGTCTGTCGTCGCCGAACCTTGTGTTATTTGATTTCATCGCCTGACGCGAATGGTGTAGAACTTTGTGGAAGGCACGCGGGTCCCAGCGATAAGTCTGGAACATTCGACGACTGCTGTATAAAAGCCGACGCGCTTGACCCGCTGATCAGATTTTCGACGATCGCCGACTGTGTTCGCCTTTATCGTTGTTATCGTTATCGTAGATTCGCCCAATAAAAGCTAGTTTTGTTTTTCACCGTATTGCTACTGTGTTCTTTAACGTCACTACCACGTGACATCTGGTGGAGGTGCTTTTCGTCCATGTACCGGACACCCCCGACAAGCCGTGATCCAAGCCCGGACCGCAAAGAGAGCACCAACGTAGTCCCGGACCATCGAGCAAGCCGTCGTCTACAACAGCTGCCCCCAGAGCACGGACTTCTACCTGAGAGGATCAAAAAGATTCTGGCCTAGACAACCACAATGGCAGCCCAAGTGTCACCCATCGTACTTCATCAACCCAGAGAGCCCCCTACCTTCCGTGGAGCTACGTCGGAGGATCCTGAAACCTGGCTCGAAACCTTCGAAAGGATCTCGACCTTCAATAACTGGACCTCTGAAGATAAGCTACGACACGTGTACTTCTCCTTGGAAGATGCCGCGAGGACTTGGTTCGAGAACCGGGAGTCCACCCTTGCAACATGAGACCTCTTCCGCAGTAACTTCCTGAGGACGTTCACGAGCGTTGTCCGAAAAGAAAGGGCCGAAGTTCTGCTGGAAACCCGAGGCCAACTACCCAATGAGACCATCGCCATTTTCACAGAAGAGATGACCCGTCTTTTCCGGCACGCCGACCGGGAAATGTCCGAAGAGAAAAAAGTACGTTTCTTGATGCGAGGCGTAAAGCATGAACTTTTCGCCGGACTGATCCGAAACCCACCGAAGACCGTAGCTGAGTTCCTGACAGAGGCTACGACGATTGAGAAAACTTTATAAATGCGCACTAGCCAATATAACCGCCATGTGCTCACGCATCAGTGCGCCAACCATGCGCTGGGCTCCATTGATCTCAGAGAGACGATCAGGGCCATCGCGCGCGAAGAACTGCGCAAGGTCTTCCCTTCGTCGCAGCCTCAAGTAGCTTCGATCGCTGACATCGTGAAAGATGAGGTTCAGCGATCGCTGGGAGTTCCTGAGGTGCAACCTTAATTACCGCATCCCGAGCCAGAAGCGATAACCTACGCCGCCATCGCACGCCGTCAAGGACCCCCTCCGCGACCGCGCCAGGGCCCTGTAACGCCGCAATTCCGTCGTCCGCCGCCGCCGCCGCCACCAGCACGGCCACCCGTCGCCCAGCGCACTTACGCGAGGAAGACGGACATTTGGCGCACCCCCGACTACCACCCGCTCTGCTATCACTGCGGCGAAGCCGGCCATGTGTACCGCCGATGCCCATACCGCGACCTGGGACTGCGAGGCTTCGCCGTCAAAGCACAGCGCCCGAGGGAAGGTGAAAGCCCTCGTGACATCGCCGACTACCTCGCCGCTACTGAGTGGAGCCCTCGACAACCGTCCCGTTCGCCGTCACCAGGCCGCTACCTGTCGCCGCAGCGCCGTCCATACACTGGCCCAGCCCGGCGCCGGTCAGTGAGCCCATATCCGGAAAACTAAAAACAGCAACTGATGGAGGTGCGGTAGCTGTTCGTCGAACTGATGAAGATCCTCTGCCGCCGACGAAGACGCCGAAGAAAGTACCTCGACGACATAACGACACGCCGCCGTCCCGACGAAGTGTGGAAGCAAAGAATACGACGATGAAAAAAGACGACCTGACGACATCACATACCAGCCACAGGTCAACGCGACCAAGCCATTATCCCCCGCCAAGACCGAACTGTAATGCAAGACAAAGAACGACCGACCTCGACGTGCTTCTCGACGGCCACGCAGTCACCGCCTTAGTCGACGCAGGGGCTCATTACTCCGTCATGAGTGGACACATCGCCGCCCAGTTGAAGAAAGTAAAAACTGCATGGAAAGGCCCTCAAATTCGGACCGCTGGAGGACACGTCATCACGCCGACTGGAATCTGCACGGCAAGAATTTCTGTTCATGACCGGACTTACCCTGCCACCTTCGTTATCCTCCAACAGTGTTCACGAGACGTCATTCTCGGCATGGACTCGGCATACGGCGCAATCATCGACCTGAAATCGAAGTCGATAACGCTGTCGGGACATGGAGCGATACCGCCGGAAAGCTCTCGAAGTCACCATGCCTTAAGCGTGCTCGAAAGTCAAGTCAGCATCCCGCCTCGCTCCAGCATTATCGTTTCCGTCGGCACCAAAACACCTGCCGACGTAGAAGGCGCCATCGAGGGTGACCAACGTCTACTGCTCGACCATGAAATTTGCGTCGCAAGAGGGGTCGCTCAACTGCACGGAGGGAAGACTGAAGTGTTGCTGACAAACTTCAGCCAAGAGTTCAAGCACATCAACAAGGGCACGACGATTGCGTACATCGAGGAAATTCTGGAAACCAGTAATGCGTTTGTCCGCTCGGATTCCGCCGCATCTACCACGACGACCATGGTTCCCGAACCAGACTGCAACATTAATCCAAGTCTCCACATGATTAAGCAAGAACAGCTCAGAAGTCTGCTCCGACGATACAAAGGCTGCTTCTCGACGTCATCAAGGATTCGACAGACACCAGTCACAAAGCATCGCATAATCACCGAGGAGTGCGCTCGACCACTCCGCCAGAGCCCTTACCGAGTTTCGCCGCGAGAACGTCAAGCTATAAGAGAACAAGTCGACGAAATGCTGCGCGACGACATCATCCAGCCGTCGAAATGCCCGTGGGCATCCCCTGTTGTCTTGATGAAGAAAAAGGACGGAACCTTACGTTTCTGCGTCGATTACCTTCGACGGAACAAGACCACAAAGAAGGATGTATACCCCCTACCACAGATAGACGACGCATTATACCGGCTCTGCAACGCAATATACTTCTCGTCGATGGATCTCAAGTCTGGCTACAGGCAAATAGAAGTCGATGAGAGAGATCGCGAAAAGACCGCCTTCATCACGCCAGACGGCCTCTTCGAGTTCAAGGTCATGTCATTCGGAATGTGCTCGGCGCCTGCAACGTTCCAGCGCGTCATGGACACGGTGTTAGCAGGATTGAAGTGGCAGACCAGTCTTGTTTACTTGGATGACGTCGTCGTCTTCCCCGGAAATTTCGACGATCACCTTAGGCGGCTAGCGACAGTACTAGAGGCCATCAAGTCATCAGGGCTCACTCTGAAGCCAGAAAAGTGCCGCTTCGCTTACGATGAACTTCTGTTCCTAGGCCACGTCATCAGCAAGTCTCGAGTCCGCCCCGACCCGCGGAAGACAGCTGAGATCGCAAAGTTCCCCCAGCCCATCGACAAGAAGGCAGTGCGTAGATTCCTTGGCATGTGTGCCTACTATAGGCGCTTTGTCAAGGACTTTTCATGGATCGCTGAGCCGGTAACACAGCTAACTAAATGTGACGTCGAGTTCAAGTGGAAAACGCCGCAGGCCGACGCATTTCAAGAACTCAAATGACGCATGCAGTCGCCGCCGGTACTTGCGCACTTCGACGAGGACGCCGATACCGAAATCCACACTGACGCCAGTAGCCTAGGCCTTGGTGCCGTCCTAGTCCAGAGAAAAGATGGACATGAACACGTGATAGCTTACGCTAGCCGGTCGTTGTCAAAAGCGGAAGGCCATTATTCTACAACCGAAAAGGAGTGCCTCGCCATCGTTTGGGCTACAGCCAAATTCCGCCCTTACCTAAATGACAGGCCATTCAAAGTCGTCAGCGACCATCACGCCTTGTGTTGGCTAGCGAATTTAAAGAATCCTTCAGGACGGCTGGCGTGGTGGAGCCTAAGACTGCAGCAATATGATATCGCTGTAACCTATAAGTCCGGACGAAAACACACTGATGCCGATTGCCTATCACGCGCCCCCATTGACTCACCGCCCCAAGATGACGAAGATGACGACGCCTTCCTTGGAATTTTAAGCGCGGAAGACTTCGCTGAACATCACCGAGCAGACCCCGAGTTGAAAAACCTTGTCGAGTATTGGGAAGGTCACACTGACGTTGTCCCTAGGGCATTTAAGCGAGGATTGTCTTCGTTCTCGCTTCAAAACAACCTACTCGTAAAGAAGAACTGCTCACCAGTGCACGCCAACTACATCCTTGTTGTCCCGTCAGGACTGCGTCCAGAAGTATTGCACGCCCTACACGACGATCCGACCGCTGGACACCTCGAATTTTCCCGGACACTATCGAGGATACAGGAAAGGTATTATTGGCCGCGCCTGACCGCCGACGTCGCCCGTTACGTCAAGACATGCCGAGACTGTCGGCGACGCAAGACACCACCGGCAAGGCCAGCCGGATTACTACAGCCAATTGAGCCTCCTTACCGACCATTCTAGCAGATCGGGATGGACTTGTTGGGACCTTTTCCGACGTCAACAACCGGAAATAAGTGGATCTTCGTGGCGACAGACTACCTCACACGCTTCGCTGAAACTAAAACACTGGCGAAAGGTAGCGCAGCCGAAGTGGCGAAATTCTTTGCCGAAAACATCCTGCTGCGACATGGCGCCCCAGAAGTCCTCATTACCGACAGAGGAACGGCCTTTACAGCGGAGCTCACCCAAGCCATTCTGCAATACAGTCAGACAAGGCGCAGGAGGACAACGGCCTACCACCCACAGACGAATGGTCTTACGGAGCGCCTGAATAAGACCCTCGCCGACATGCTAGCAATGTACGTCGACGTCGAACACAACACCTGGAATGCCGTCATGCCATACGTAACATTCACTTACAACACGTCGGTGTAAGAAACAACACAGATCACGCCGTTTAAGCTGGTTTACGGCATGAACCCGACGACGACGCTCGACGCCATGCTGCCGCACGTCACTGACGAGGAGAATCTTGAGGTCGCTACCTATCTCCAGCACGCCGAAGAAGCCCGACAGCTCGCCCGCCTGCGGATCAAGAACCAGCAGAGGACCGACAGCCGACACTACAACGTCCGATGACGCTTCGTCGAGTACCAGCCCGGCGACCGTGTTGGGGTATGAACTCCGATACGCCGACGAGGACTCAGTGAGAAACTACTGCGACGTTATTTCGGACCGTACAAGGTCATCCGACGTATTGGCGCACTGGACTATGAGGTCGTGCCAGACGGCATTTCGCATTCACAGCGGCGCCGCGCACGATCTGTGTGGTCCACGTGGTGCGCCTTAAACCCTTTTTACGGACGCTGACGAACTTCGTTATTTTGTAGTTTTCTTTGCTACGAGAGCTTTTGTTTATTACTTTCGTTTGTTTGCAGCATCGGGTCGATGCTTTTTAAGAAGGGGGTATTGACACGTGTACTTAGATTTATCGGGCGACCACGTTTCGCCGCCTAACAAATGTTATCGCACAGCGCGGGACGCGCCTGCATGTATCCGAAGTTTCTGGAAGGTTATGGATGCTTCTGTCCGCTGTCTGTTGTCGCCGAACCTTGTGTTATCTGATTTCATCGCCTGACGCAAATGGCGTAGAACTTTGTGGAAGGCATGCGGGTCCCAACCATTATTCTGGAACATTCAACGACTGCTGTATAAAAGCCGACGCGCTTGACCCGCTGATCAGATTTTCGACGATCGCCGACTGCGTTCGCCGCTATCGTTGTGCTTTAAGGGTAGCCTGTCTTTGTGGGCGCAGGTTCGCCCAAGAAAAGCTAGTTTTGTTTTTCACAGTATTGCTACTGTGTTCTTTAACGTCAATACCACGTGACAATATATATATATTTACAAGTGAACAAACACATTTCAATTCCCTGGGCGAAAAATTAGTAGTGTCAACATAATTATTAAGGATTTTTGGCAAATTGTATTTTAAGTATTGTTTTTTTGTATTCAGTGCGAAAGCGTGGTACATGCTAGGCATCAGGGTTTCTGAAGTGTACTGGTATTTTATGGGCGCTGCATGGTCGCGATGGATGTACGCCAATTTCTTAACTCTTGCTTTGCAAAACGAAGCATCTGTAAAACACGATACTCGTAGTATCGATCTACCCATAAAACTTGGTATTTCTGTGACAAAGCTTTTGTCGTCGATAGGGGATCGGTATTGGCAATGTGCCGGAGGAGCGCCGTTTGTAATGCAGTTATTTTATTTATGTTCGTTTGTGTTGTGGTCCCCCATATTTAACTGCAATCATTAAATTGGCAGGTAAACAATGCATGATAAATTTGGAGCTTGGTTTTCACCGACAGGCGATCTCTACAGCGAGCCATTACCCTGGCTACTGCAGAAAACTTACTGTGAAGTCCATTAAATTGAACATAGCCAATTAAGTGACACGAAAAAGTTGAACCAAGTATTTCATGTTCGTTAACTAGCTCAATATTTTAATCTCAATAAGTTATTGAGTGTTTCAGTTTAAAACTGTTATTTCTTGCTCTAAAAAGAACAGCTTTCGTCTGAGCAGGATTAATGCTGATCCCAATTAACTGTGGCCACTCAGCCAGTTAACGTAGCAGTGTTACACCTAATCATCAGTTCGTTCCTTTTCCAGTAAAGACTCGTGCTATCATCTGCATATACAAATAAATCAACTGTAGCATCAATATTTACTAAGTCAGTAATATATAGGTTAAATCATAGTGGGCCCAACACACTCCAAGGTGGCACCCCGGTTTCAATTGACAAGAAAGAAGATTGGACATTATCGATACATACACAGAGTCCTATTCTCCAAGTATGATTTTATCAATGCCAGTGAACTGCCACGAACTCCATACATAGAAAGCTTAGATATAAGAATATCATGACTGAGGCAACCAACCGCCTTGCTTAAATCATTGAAATCCGGAGGGCCAAATTCCCACCGTTTATAGGTCACACAATACATTCATTGAAGGATAAAAGAGCTGCCTCCGTAGATCTGCCCTTTCTGAAGCCAAATTGTGGATTTATTGTAGGGCCATGTATGTCTCGAAATTTTTTTCGGTTAGAAATTTTGTTTCTTAGCTTAGAAAAAATGTTTGCTAGTGCTGTGAAAAAAAAATTGGTATTACAGATATCAGCCGGTAATTGTCGACTTTATTTACATCGCCATCTTCGAATAACACTGATATTCTAGCTCATTTCGTAAGATGTGGGCAAGTCGCCGACTCAATCGCTAAATTGAATTTGTGAACCAACGCGCGAGTTAAGGGCAAATATTCTAAAACATATTTTATTGGCTTGTTTTGTAAATGATCGATATCTAATGATTTGCTGTTGCTTAAATTCAGCCTTTTTTGTAAGCACCTCATGTTCATTACTTGCTTCCATAAATATAGCATTTGCAATACTATTATTCAGTGAATAAGCCACTCGGCGGCCATGGCGTTGCACTATGCCTGCGGTCACAAAATAAGTATTCAAGGGGTCAAACAGAGCATTACCGCTAAGTTCACAATTATTGTGAGTTTTCAATATGGGTATATTGCTTTTAGTTTCACGACCTAAGACGCTATTTATTACTTTCCAAACCGCATTCGGACGCTTCTCGTTAATTTCAGAAAACACGTTGATAGTAATCTATTTTCGCTTGCCTCAGTATTTTATTCAATGTATTTCTTTCTGTCTTAAATTCCTTAAGTTAAATTTCTGACCTCGAGTGTAGGAACGTGTGATAAAGGTGGCTGTTACTTTTTTATAAGCTTGACGTGCTTTGTCGTGATCACCGGTTTTCGTATATTTTTTGAACGCCTGACCTCTCTTAAGGGCGCGCCTCTGAAGGGTATCTTTGTGCGCATTGTGAATGCGCACATAGGCTTCAAGAAACTCGTTATACGCATCGTTTACGTTCATTTTCCTTAACACTAAATTCCAATCGTGCGTGATTACAGCCTGACTAAATAAACCCAGTGCATCATTGGAAATGTGTGGATAACTAATTCATTCTGTTGTTTGCTACTCATTGAATACACTACGAAAACTGGACAATGATCCCTAATATCAATGGAAATTTTACCCGCCGCACATACAGGTGTATCTATATTCGTTATAAGAAGGTCGCAGGCAGATGAAGTGGAAGGAGTGACCCTGGTTGGTGCAGTAATCAGATTAGTAAAGCTAGATGACAGTAGTAGGCTCTTTATACCGTGCGCATACGTATTATCTTCCAAAATATTCATGCTAAACTCACCTCCACAGACAAAATGAACATTTTCGACTAAGTAGAATTCCAAAAGTTTGCTAAAACAACCTGATAAATCCTCGGTACTGCCGTTCCGTAGGCAGTGTATTACTGACAACACCTGTTTTGTGTCCTTCACAGCTAGCGTTTCGTAGTCATGACTTGGCCCCACTTCGTAATCACAATTATTTTTAACATAAACGGTGACACCGCCTCCTCGCCTATTCTTTGGAAGATATTTCCTTTGAACAGAAGGTGAGGGATGTAACGATACGTCCTGCATGTCTTAGAAATATCTCCATGCTCTATTCTTATGATTGGTGTGTCATCAGACTGGCTCGTAAAAACCTTGCCATTGTACTACCAGACGGATTTCAATTCATGATCGCGTTTGGTACCGATAGCAATTCGAAGCAGCCGCTTTAGCGTAGGGTACAGTTGCTCGTTAAAAATATCTTCTGAAAGCTATCAATACCAATGGCTTTGTTGGCAAGAGGCGCTTTCCTTGCTTTCTTCAGCGCAGCGTCACGCTTGGTTCGGATAAACTCAAGCTTAAACTGTACGATAATGTTTGATTTTTTCCGGCTCTCGAGTTGGAAAACGATGACATATTGCAATGGCAGTCTCTAAAGTTTCTTTGATGGCTTCCCTTTTTTTTTCGAACAACGTAAGGCACACTTTCACCGTGAGACCTAACAATGCTTTGTATCTCAATATTCTTGTTTTTTGAGTACTGTCCTGATCGCACAAACCTCGTTTCAAGCTCACGGGCCCTGAATTCGAGGGCCTGGCATTTTTCTTGACGCACTTTCTTTTCATTTTCTAGTTTCTCTCTTACGGATTCTTCAGCTCTTAATTTTGCCTTCAGTTCTTCAACTGAGGTGTGACCGAACTGGATGCGCTTAGTACGATTTTTGTGCTCTACGTTCATTTCTCGGATCTCATTGCGCATGTCACCTTCCATTGTCTCGTGACACTACTTTAGTTGATCCTTAAACTCTTTCTTGACTTGAACAATTTCAGGTTTTGTTTCGTCTTTCAATTTAGCCATTTCATTGCTCACGCTGTATCAACAGAAGCATTCCGCGACACGGAGAAGAGAAATAAATGATGCAAAAAAAGAAACAAAGCCCGGCCGCGGTGACGGTGAACTGTATGCAGTAGTAGTAATGAGCTGAAAACCCAAACCTGCAGCAAAAATGCAGACAAGCGCTCAGCGTTGCAGTAGATACATCGTCGCTACTGCCAAGTGAACTGCCGGGGAGTGCTCTTTTTTAAAGCTTTGATTCTGTGATGTTGTCGATGGTGCAGTTGATTCGCTCAGCTGAGAGTCGTGCCTGCAGGTACCAGGCAACCGTCACCGCACCCGTCACGCCACGCGCACGCTTGTAGGCGCACTGGCGTCGGCACAATTTGCAGCTTCTGGAGCAGGGGAATTTGCCACAAAAAGGCAGACAAGCGCTCCGCGTTGCATTAGGTACGTCGTCGCGACTGCCAAGTGAACTGCCGCGGAGCGCTCTTTCTTAAAGCATCGATGCTGTGATGTTGTTGTCGATGGTGCAGTTGATTGGCTCAGCTGAGAGTCGTGCCTGCAGGTACCAGGCAACCGTCACCGCACCCGTCACGCCACGCGCACGCTTGTAGGCGCACTGGCGTCGGCACAACTTGCAGCTTCTGGAGCAGGGGAATTTGCCACAAAAAGGCAGACAAGCGCTCCGCGTTGCATTAGGTACGTCGTCGCGACTGCCAAGTGAACTGCCGCGGAGCGCTCTTTCTTAAAGCATCGATGCTGTGATGTTGTTGTCGATGGTGCAGTTGATTGGCTCAGCTGAGAGTCGTGCCTGCAGGTACCAGGCAACCGTCACCGCACCCGTCACGCCACGCGCACGCTTGTAGGCGCACTGGCGTCGGCACAATTTGCAGCTTCTGGAGCAGGGGAATTTGCCACAAAAAGGCAGACAAGCGCTCCGCGTTGCATTAGGTACGTCGTCGCGACTGCCAAGTGAACTGCCGCGGAGCGCTCTTTCTTAAAGCATCGATGCTGTGATGTTGTTGTCGATGGTGCAGTTGATTGGCTCAGCTGAGAGTCGTGCCTGCAGGTACCAGGCAACCGTCACCGCACCCGTCACGCCACGCGCACGCTTGTAGGCGCACTGGCGTCGGCACAATTTGCAGGTTCTGGAGCAGGGGAATTTGCCACAAAAAGGCAGACAAGCGCTCCGCGTTGCATTAGGTACGTCGTCGCGACTGCCAAGTGAACTGCCGCGGAGCGCTCTTTCTTAAAGCATCGATGCTGTGATGTTGTTGTCGATGGTGCAGTTGATTGGCTCAGCTGAGAGTCGTGCCTGCAGGATCCAGGCAACCGTCACCGCACCCGTCACGCCACGCGCACGCTTGTAGGCGCACTGGCGTCGGCACAATTTGCAGCTTCTGGAGCAGGGGAATTTGCCACAAAAAGGCAGACAAGCGCTCCGCGTTGCATTAGGTACGTCGTCGCGACTGCCAAGTGAACTGCCGCGGAGCGCTCTTTCTTAAAGCATCGATGCTGTGATGTTGTTGTCGATGGTGCAGTTGATTGGCTCAGCTGAGAGTCGTGCCTGCAGGTACCAGGCAACCGTCACCGCACCCGTCACGCCACGCGCACGCTTGTAGGCGCACTGGCGTCGGCACAACTTGCAGCTTCTGGAGCAGGGCAATCTGCAGCATAAAGGGAGACAAGCGCTCAGCGTTGCATTAGATACGTCGTCGCGACTGCCAAGTGAACTGCCGCGGAGCGCTCTTTCTTAAAGCATCGATGCTGTGATGTTGTTGTGGATGCTGCAGTTGACAGGCTCAGCTGAGAGTCGTGCCAGCGGGTACCAGGCAACCGTCACCGCACCCGTCATGCCACGCGCACGCTTGTAGCCGCACTGGCGTCGGCACAACTTGCATCTTCTGGAGCAGCGGAATCTGCAGCAAAAAGGCAGACAAGCGCTCAGCGTTGGATTAAATACGTCGTCGCTACTGCCAAGTGAACTGCCAAGTGAATTTCTTCTTTCTTGGGCTTAATAAAATTATTTGCTTCACTATGTTTATACAGCTACTTGTGACAACTCTAGAGGCCTGATTTATTTTAGCGCTGACTCCATGATATGCTTGTTGCAGCAAATGCAGTGGCCTACTTTTTTCCTACACTTACTGTTTGATGCAATGTCCTGATGTGGCAACTGTAGCGGGCTGCTTTCTTTCTGCGTCGACTGTATAGTATGGCTGACTGTATGGTATATTTGTCGCGGCAACTATACTGGCCTGCTTTTTGTCTGCGCAGACTGTATGGTATGGCCGATTTATGTTTTAGCAGCGGCAGGAATTGTGCTGGCCCGCTTTCTTTCTGCACTAACTGCACGATATTGCCACCTGCAATAGTGGGCACAGTGCAAGAGAAGAGGCGGGCAAGGACAAGAAGAAAAGCGCGCGCTACCCACACCACTCTATAGCCAGGGCTCATCGCTGTTTTCCCCGGGAGTCAGCTGCCCTCAATAAACGCCGCCAGTTACATTTCAAGACACGTGGAATATATATATATATATATATATATATATATATATATATATATATATATATATATATATATATATATATATATATATATATATATATCGATGTGGCAACTGTGCTGTCGGCTTTCCTTTAGCGCTGACTGTTGCTGTAATCGCCTTTGTTCTATATGCTTTCCTAAGTAAAACAAAACCAAATCTTTGCTAGGCTTTGATATTTCTTTTTTTCGGAAACGTGGTAATGTATCCTCTTGCGCCGACTGTAGTGACCTGCTCTCTTTTTAGGGACTGCAGCTGTACATGTTTTATAGTCACAATGATAACTCTAAGTAGTCATACGTAGTTATAAGGTATTGCCATATACAATAACTAAATGGTATCCCATGGAGTGCATCGAGTCACACGTTACAGACAGACGGAGACATTTCTTAGGAAGGAGGCTAAGAGTACTTACACATTTAAAAAAGTCATCCAGTCAAACCAAAAGTAGGTATGGGGAATGAAGTGAAGTGTTGGTGGTACTAATAGCGTTAGTAATCGCAAAGGTATCGCAAAGTAATCGTAAGTAATCGCAAAGTAATCGTACTTGGTCTGGTTAATCAGCAGATTTCACCTACGCAACTAATTAGCGTTTTGGCCAGTTATGAGTTGATGCCTAGCTATAATATTATTCGACGTTCTTTTAAATCCTTTGTTCTAACATGTCTGAACGCGAGGTCAATCTTATACTCAGGCTATATTTTCGAGATATGATATTAATTGATGCAAAAAAAGTGTTCTTGGCATTCATTACATTTCGACACTACAGATTACGTGATACAATAATTTGCGTTCGAGAATGTTAGACAAACAATTTAAAGGAAGCTTAAAGTATTTTATCGAAAGACGCGTTTAAACTTGTTGCTTTAGTAGCAAAACTTCAAGAATGGAAGCAATGTTTGGTTCATCCTATGCCCTTTGTTGTAAGTAGTGAACGAGAGGAAAGGGGGTCAACCGAGGGGCCCGATTTTTATTGCTCATATCATAAGAAGCCAAAAAACAAGGACACCAAGGACAATGTAGGGGAAATTACTTATGCTTAATAATTGAATTCAGAAAATGAAAGATAATGGTAATGAAAGTGGATCAAGACACAACTTGCCGCAAGTGGGGAACGATCGCACGTCTTCGCATTACGGGTGCGATGCTGTAGGCAGGTAATTTCCTATGTGACTTCGCTCTATAGCAAAATTCAGTAGATAGGTAATTCAATTCAGTGGCAAATTAGCAGTGTAACAGTGAGAGAAATTCGTCAGCCTTACTTCGCGGATTTTTGATGTCGCAGAGTCATGATTTAAACCGCGTTCATTCCATTGAAAAGTGTTGTTGAGTTTACTTGACACACGTGAGTGAAGTGCAACAGACGGTGGTTCGGAGCCGACCACCGTCAATTGCACATTATATATCTAATAAAAATTATCGCAGAAGCTCCTATGGGAGTTGCCTAGGTATGCGTAAACATTGTGCCACTTGCTCATCTCCACGCCATCCGGTGTCATTATCAATGATGTGAAACTTGATTCAGAAATCGTAAGCTACAGCGGTGCGACTACACGAACTGCTGCAGACAGCGGTGCAAGCGGAACTGATGACGCAAGAAAACTACGGAAGGTAGCGGCGCCACGTGCACTGATGGCGTTCCGATCAATAAAAGCCGTTATCGCTCTTTAGCGCCTCATCGATCCGCGTCGAACCTTTATGAATCGTGATCAAAAGCATCCGGTGGCGCTTGCGTAATGCCCGGCCACGCTGATTGATCTTGAAAGCTAGCTGCAATGCGGACAGAGAGTGCCGACTGCCGATAGCCCCACGTACTGTGTTTTTGCCGCTTCGCGTTGAAGAGAGACACACAGGGCCATATCTTGAAGACGATCAGCGAGAGGACCAGGATGCGGCGTGAGCTGATAGATTCGTGAGAGCTGTCATCTCGCAAATTCTTTCGCGTTGAAGCGTCAGGCAGCACGAAGGTAAGGTCGCTCTCTGCTGCGGGCTTTATCGCGAAAGCAATCGCTTTGCGTGACGGAAGGGCGGGCAGGAGGTTTTCCAAGTTCGGTAAGCATAGAAGCGCTCACGCAATACAAGAAATCCGAGGGCCCCGAAGCATTTCATGCGAGTTGTGAATGCAAAACCATTAATGTCCAACTGGACGGCGCTGAGGGGGCCTTCAAGATTTGCCCTGCGATCAATAGAGAGTTATGGCCCAGCGAGCCAACGAGAAAAATGCCACTGCGTTTGTGCACCGGCGTCCACTCTGGCCTACTGCGCCCACTGAGATATACCTTTCTAATGTATGATAGTTGTACGTGCTGCCCGAGAGCAAAGAGCAGCAGCAGCAGCGGCAGCGTGAAGTGCTAACGCCGTATTGCTCCGACGCGGCGATGCCCTCTCTCCCGATCATCCCCAGGCGCGCTATCGTCGCATCATGTGTTCCTTGTCTCTCTCTCAGCTATGGTGCTCCGTCGAGGAGCTCTCGTGCAAAAAAGAGAGCGAGTGTGACGGGGCGTCACATTGATGCCCTCTCCCCTCACGCAAACCCTGGTGCGCTGCTGTGCACCTGGTGTTCCCTTTCACCCGCTCTGCTGTGCCGAGGCGCAGCTCGTGGCATGGCGTCGCGGCCAATGAGAACGCCGACAAGGCACGCTCCTGACGCGGTATCGCAGCCGATTGCAATGCGCGTTTAGTAGACATTTCGCTGTCACATAGGACAGACGCTGAACTTTTCGCTGAATGGGCCATCTCAGGCTTTCACATCAAAAATGAAGTGTTTGATGGTCGGATAAGACGTGTCATCGTGATCTCAAAAGCCTTGTGCTCTAATAGTGCGGCCACGATTATTCGCATGTTTCTGTCGTGGCAACCCCAACTACACCCGACAAAAACTTGTCGCAGCACAGCCAGAGCTTGGCGCACGCGATCGCGTCTTTTGTGCTTCAGCTCATGCGTTACTAACCGAAATAGCGCCGACGTTTTGCTGGCTGTTTCGATTTCAGATTCACGAACGCGTCAGCATATGAACGTGTTCTTTACTTAGGTGTTTTCACATGGGCTCGCTTGGTTTGTCAATGCCATCTATGAAATAGTGCGGAGGTAACTGTATATGTAATGGGTTTTAAAAGGCTAACATAACTATTTATATAATTATATATGTACCTCGTGGTGGCTTTTTATTTCATGCTAAGCGAAGCACTATTCAACTACATGTCCAAACGCGTTAAATGCACTGCCATATGGCTGTACGGTACACGATGCAATATTTGGTATTCTGGAGGAAGGTGCTAAGCGCTTTTTCGAAACACGCACTCTACTGAGACAGCAATTATACGGAATCTCCAGGTGAATATTCGCGCCGCCGTGCTTGCCGTCCCCGTGATGCTCCGTGTACAATCGAAGGGCGCTAACCCCATCGCCACGCGCCATGTACCGTATGGGAGATTGAAAGCTTGCGAGGGTGAACCGACGATCGTGGCTCTTCCATTACGCGCATAGCACAGGGGAGAAAGGAGAAACGGGGGCGTTTACAGCGGCAGCAACTGCGTGTGCCGTGGCCACTGCGGTCGCGCCTTCTTTGTCCTGAAAGTGATTTGCTTTGGGCGCGCCGTCTATGTGTGCCGACGGCTCGTACATTTGCGCGTGCTGTGTTAGTGCCGCTCAGTTTGCGTTGAAGCGATAGACAGAACGAAGGTCGCTTCGCTCAGTGCTCCTGCAGCGCTTCCTCACGCCAGCATTTTTTACAGGTCCGCGGTCATCCAGTGTGATGTGTTCATGTTTCCCTGTGCGCGCTGACACCATGCTTGTTTATTACTTAGTAAGAGAATGTCTATAAGTTTATACGGCCGATACGGACACTTGGCGCGTTTTCATTTGGCCTTAACGAGGCGCCGGCGAGAACTTGCGTGGGCAAGCAATGCGCGGATGACACAGGCAGGGCCGCCGTTCGAAGCGCGTTCCTTACGCTTTTTTACCAGACAACAGTATCTGACTGGTGGCGCCGCTGGGGATGACAGCGTTTCCGATGGGCGCGGCGGACCGCACCTTTTCTTTTTAACGCGACAGCGTTAAGGAGCTCGTGTCGCAGAAAAGCCGGTGTCGGTGTCGGCGGCATTGGCCGTGCGCGATAAATCCCGGGAGGCACTTCATGAATAAAAAACAACTTGCAAGATGAGCTGGGTGGGAATCGAATCAGGGTTTCCGGAGTGTGAGACGGAGACGCAACCACTCAGCCACAAGTTCGATGCTTCAAAGCGGTACAAAAGTGCCTCTAGTGAATGCCGTGTTGCCTTAGAAACGAGCCGTAGAAAGTTATACTGTGGTGTATATCGGTAATTATGAACATGTAACTTACAGAAGTCGCAGTTACACGAGTAGCGAAGTGCGTTTCCGCTACATTTCTTCTGCGCTTTTATCCAGCAGCCGTAGACAGAGGCTTCCGGGAGCGACAGCGAGGGTGATTATGACGTCGCTGAAATGCCTTCTCCGCACGCGCAACAACTGGAGCGCTTCTACGACGCCAGGTGTTCCCTTTTGCCCGATCTGCTCCGTCGAACGCGCTCGTACCGCGACCTCGCAGTCACTGGGAAATCCGTCGTACCGTGCTCGTGACGTGGCCTCGAAGCCAATGGGAATTTAGGCGCCGTTTCGATGCTATATTTGTGGGACACCGGCTTTCTAGCTCAATGAGTCCTTTCATGTTTTCGCATCATAGCATTTGCGAGATTTCACTCGGCGGGCAGGAAACTCGTTAGCATTACAGGATACAGCACTCCTAGCGGAAACTAATCACACTGTTCTTGCATAGTGGAAAGAACACTGTCGCTCCTATATGTGACACCAACGTATCTTTTCCTACAGGTAGAACTATGCGACGGCGACTATATCCTCGAAATTGAACGCCGTCATTGCGATGTGCGGCAAATACTTTCGCTCATAGACGCTGGTGCCTACAGTGCTATGGGTGAAGTTTTCTGAAATTAGTTATATTCGCGGGCGCTGAGCAGGCCTAGAACAACTCTCTTTTCCATGACATTCCTTAAGTCTACCGTGGTGAAGTAGTGGCGCAAAATACCGTGCGTCACACAAGACCACCCCTGAAGACGAGGCCGAAGCGGGCGGCGAGCGGGGCTGCTCGTGAACACGCAATAAAAAAGGAAGAAGTGTTCGATTAAGGCAACGTGGGTGTCAGCCTCTTCTCTCTTGATGCATTATCGATATAGAAATCCGGGAGAAGTATACCGGCATCGATCACACGGATATCGTACCGAGGATGGAGAAGTTGCGCAGGCGTCGAGGCTTCGAGGCAGGCGTCGAGGTTGTTTCACTACTCGACACACAGCCAGCATCCGTCAACCTGCAAAATAATCGATGGGATTCACGATAAAGGCACAGCTCTAGCCGAACTGGACAAACAGATCGCTGACCTCCTTGACGGTGAGGATTTTGACGAACAAATTAAGGGCGCTATGGATTACCACGAGAAGATCACCAGTGACGTCAGCGAGCATTGGTTCATGCCGAACACACGTGTATTGGCCCAGTGGAGAAATGCGGGTGCTAATGACTGATCCAGCAATGCCACGGGAGCTGCTATTTCGGAGATCATAGGTCAAACCCTCGCCAATTACATTAGGCCGTGAGCACTGGGCCTACGAGTCGTCTTGCCTAGGCTTCAAGTACCCGTCTTGAGCGTTGAGAACCGTGAGTGGCCACGGTTTAGAGAGTTCTACGAGGCGACCTTATCGACATTGAAAGGTTTAAATACTTGAGGACGTACTTGGCCGGCGCTGCGATGAGAGGCAGAGGGAAGGGAGGAAGGAAAGACAGAGAGGTTAACCAGGTGGAGTCCCATTTGTTACCCTACACATGAGGAGGGGGAGGGGGAGTGAACAGAAGAGGCGGACCATCGAAGGAGTACGCCTGAGTGAAGCGAGCTACAATACTGCCTTCAAGGTGCTCACTGAATGGTATGGTCGAAAGGATGTCCTCATCAATGACGACATATACAGCCTGATTGTCACTGAACCGATCGGATCATCGTCATAAGTGTAAAGTTTGCCGGACCTGTATGAGTTTACGACCACCTGTTTGAACAGGCTTGGCATGCCGTCTGCAGAGTACGCGGTTGTTGTGCACCGAGTGCTGCTGTCCTCATTGAAAGGTGACATGGCGCTCCTGTACCGTAAGAGCACGAAGACAGACACAGGCGTCGAAACCCTGCAGTCGAATCGAGAGAAAGCAAGTGAAGGCAATTGTGAAGTTCCTTCATATTGATGTGCAAAGTAGAGAGGATACTCGAGTGTCAATGGAGACACCCGCTGTGGAGAGACCGTCAGTAAACCACAAAGTAGTGGACATCTTGACACCGCCTCATACACCATCCCCTTCGCACTGGCAGCACGGTTTTCATCACCAGGTGCCACTTCAATACCTGGACAGCCTACGTGTGCCCTCTGCGGCATCAAAGGATGCGTGACGCGTGAGTGGCGAGCCACACTATCAGTAGAGAAAAATCTCCAATGGCTTTCCAGCAACATTTGCTGCTCTAAGTGGTGAAACAATGGGGCATTGCTCGCGGTTGCCGAACAGCTGCGTGGCTCAAGTTTGACTTAAATGCGGTAAAGACGGCACATTCCTGCAGTGTGCGGTATTTGGGGGTGACTTGGGATCCACAGCCCACATTCAACTGCTCCTAGAGCTGAAAATTGAGTGGTTCCTAAAACATTTTTTTCGTGTCAACAGCGTCAGCACAAGAATCGATGAGTGCCGATGTGACGCGTTATAAGCATACGTATGTGTGCTGATGCAGAACGCTGCCAGCACTAGCCTACGCTTCTCTGACAGATATGTGACCTGATAGATGTGTCGATTAAAATTCATCGTTGAAATGAGAACAATGTTGCATGGAACGGTTGCATGAAAAAAAAAGCATGGAACGGTTCGTTCATGCACGTGGGCACATAACATAATAACACGAGATGACTCGTGTGAAAACTATTGTTCAATTGTTTAAAAGAACTTTGTCCTTGTCAGGGGAACGTTATTTATTCGGCATTATAGTGTATGCAACATTTATGTACGGTCAGTGTGTTCAAATATGAGGCGAACTGCGCTGTAGAGGTAATATTGGCAGCATACAGTGCCCGGTTAGGCTGTCTATTGATATGCACGGCTTATCTGTCTCGGCATGACTGCACAGCGCAAAAGACGAGCACAGAACGCGCAGGCGCTGCGTCGTGTCCGTTCTTCTGTCCTGGTCTTTTGCGCTGTACAGCCATGCCAATATAAAAAAACCAACTCACCCAGGCGTTCGCTTTATGAACCTTACCAGTCTCTGGAACAAAATTTGCAGGAGCAAATGATCCGGTATGATGTTAGGGCATAATTAAAGGGCGTATCTTTTTTCTATAGCCTTCTTATGCATGATGGCGGCGATAAGAAAGAGAGCCTCGGCGAATCGATGGCCTGCATATTCGCAGTCTTATTACTCAAATCAATACTGAAATGCAGACGTCGTACGAAAGGGACTGAAATAGAAAGACGATACTTTACGTGCGATAACGCGGGGAAATGTTTTGCTCACCTCTTCATCTAGCCGCGAAAAGAGCGACCATAAATGATGGCGTTTTCTTTAATCACTCTCAGTTGTAGAAGCATGCCTGCACTCAAAGTAAATACGTTGCATCGAATTTTGTAGAAAAGAAAGAAAAGTGAGAACTTCGGCTTACTAGAAGTGACGCATAGTAGGCGCCAATGCGCGCACGCAGCATGTGACCAAGCAGCGGCTGATATCTGTTTTTCTTCTATATAATAAAAGACTTGGCAATACACGTATAAGCATTTGCTTTTAGTTGTGTGTCAACTTGAAATTTCAAGCTGATAATATAATAAACTATGCAGATTTCGCGCATACGTCGGAATCTTTGTGAAGCGAAGCTGTAGTCATGTGGTCTGTAATAAATATTATACAACTAATACCAATGCGTGCAATTGTATTTGTTTGCATTCTATCCAGCGTGCGACATCATTCAGTTACGTAGCGGTTACCGCACTGCTAAATCACGCAAATGTTTTATGCGAGAAACCCTAGAAGTATAAACGTAAAATAAAGTTACACGCGTCACGCCCTTGCACATGGCGTTTATTTTGAACTTTTCGCGAAAGCTGTGATTACCATGGTTGAATTCGGTGACCCAGTTGACAAAAAAACTAGGCGGACGCTTAAGCTTCGCCCATAAGTGAGGAACGCGATAGCATTCAAAGATCCCTGACTGCTTCTCACGCTTCCCGGCAACTGGAGCGTATGTAGCCGCAATGTTTGCCGGGAAACGCTGGCCGCGAACACTATGCACGAAAGCGGGTTTTGTGGTAGAAACACGGCCTCCAGCGTGGGCCGCGATGCGGCGGAGGCGAGCGCCAGCTGGAGGCATTGCAAAGAACAGGGCGCCGCTCCGTGGCGCCCGAGACACCAACGCGTCGGCGTGCGCAAACGGCGGACGTTGGGTTTCTTTGAGTTTTCGCGTAAGATAATTTCTTTTGTCGTATAGTCAAATTGCAATGCGAAAGCTATCGTGTCTGTAGGTTGTGGGTATATCGTAGCGTACCAGTTTTTCTACGTATTTTAGCTTGAGAAATTCAATCAGCTCAGTCGATTCCTTGCGTCACATGGATGGCCTGGGTATGGGTGGCTCGGAAATGTTGCCAAAACGACGTCCGACGCTAGACACTGGACACCAACGCCTGATTTCCTGCCACGCGGGCGCCTTAACGCTTTTGCGTTAATATTCATCCCGACGATGAGACGGGAACGATGAAATCACGAAAACGAGCATATGCCTGTTAGTCGAAGCTCTGAGACAACTTGTGACAGTGCGTCGGCGTAATAGGCTACATGGATAGATAGATAGGGTCCCTTCCTTTCCCTTCCCTTCTGCCTTTCCCCTTATATAAGGTATCCGTCTTCCGTCAATAAAATTTAGTTGACAGTGAGCGCTCGTGTCTCGTCCTTGTTACTTTGTGGATGCATGTGTTTGCGCTGTTACAATTTTTAAGTCAAGTACGCACCAACTCGCCCAGACAGAAGTTTTAATGAAGATAGGGTCGAGTAGGCAAATATTGCTAATCCGCACCCGGTGCCCTACAAAAAGTACATGAAAAGAGATGGTTTAATTCGTGAGGCAGATGGTGAAGAAAGTTAAAAAAGTACATGGGCTATGCTCGATGCAGCCCCTCCAGTATAAGCAGCAGTTGTTTCGTTTTGGTCATCCCGACAACGCCCTAGAGGTGAAAAAAAATATAACGGAAGGTGAAGAAGACTGCAACAAACCAAGACTTTTTATAAAGTCTTACTCAGCTACTGCTTCATGAACGATCGTAATAAACGATACAGTTTTGCGTTCCAAACCACGATTTGATTCTGACGCACGCACTGGGAGGTTCCGGATTTTTACCATCAGGGGACTCCCGGCCACGGCGGGCGCATTTCGATGTGGGCGAACCTGCGAAAACACCCGTGTACTTAGACTTAGGTGCACGTTAAAGAAACCCAGGTGGTCGAAATTTCCGGAGTCCTCCTCTACGGCGTGCCTCATAATCAGAAAGTGGTTTTGGCACGTAAAACCCCACAATTAATTAAACAAACAGGGAATTGTTAACGTTCTCCCAGTGCACGGGACATGGACTTTCTGCTGTGACTCCATCAGATGCGGCCACCGAGGTTGAGATTTGATACCACGACCTCGTGATGAGCTGTACAACACCATAGCCGCTAAGCCGCCGTGGCGGATAGTAACGATCGTAATTTGAGGTGTTGTTTCTAACACGCTTAGGAGTTTGTGTAGAACGGGAAATTTCGCCTCTCATTTGTGGAAAGCCCGCCGCAAGCTGCGCTCTTCGTGTCCTCATTGCAGGACGCCAAGGTTGTGTGGTACTCAATGGCTGTGGATGCTGTTTAATATACATTGAGGGCGTTGTTGCTTGTGACAGATTTCGATTTCTTGTTTTATTATTCCAGAGGCTCATGAACTCACGAACCTAGGAGAACTAACTCGAACTAACCCTGGGAGTGTTCTAGTTCTAGTAGTAACAGTAACATATATATACCCCAGATAGGGGATGGGAGAATGGCGGTAGCTCAATTGGTAGAGCATCGCACACGTAATGGAAAGACCTGGGATCGTTTCCCACCTGCAGCAAATTGTTTTATCATTCACTTCCATTTTCATTAATTTATCATTTCTTGAATTCATTTATCAAGTACAAGTAATTTCATCAGTGTTGTCCTTGGTCTCTTTGTTTGTTGCCTTCTTATGCTATGATTAATAAATATCGGGTCACTAGGTTAACACCCTTTCTTCTCGCTAATTATATATATGCGTGTGTAATGATACTTTTCGGTTTTAATTTCCCTGCCTCAAATAGGTGTCTCTGGTTTTCATCGAGTTCGTGGAACATATATGACGAGTTCTTCCTTATTATTTTGCCTAGCGCTTTAAGAAAGCCGTCAGCTAATTCATTAGCGGCCACCGGGATCGCTACCGCGGACGGAGCCATCCTGCCCTCGCCGCCCGACGCCTGTGCGCATCGCAGTTCACGTGTGTGCGTCCTGCCAATCGCGCCAGATTGCTCGGCTCGCTTGCTCGCCGTTGCTCTTCACGCCCGCTACCAGTTCGCCTCGTGCAACAGTGGCGAGCGGCGACCTTAGACCGGTCATTTCGAGAACCATCTTTCCGATTTTGATTTCAAACGCCGTTAGTGCCAGGTCAATGTGGTTACGGCGTACATATTCCCAAGTTCGAGCGAGGCGGTCGGTGCTGTTGTGCAGGCGCGTCGAGCAAGTCGTCTTCGAAATCGCCCCGGTGTCACAGCACAATGCGCGACAAGCTTTCCGTGCTTGATTGCATCGTGGGCGTTTCTGAAGTGCTTTTTGTCTGATAACCTTGGTTTCACTAAGCACGACGCCATTCTCGCCGACGCTCACTAAAGCATCAGCAGTGACAACGAGTAAATTGTGCATGGACTCGCCCTTTTAATTTACTTGGAGACGGCAGTTCTCATATGTGATTATTAAAACCCTGCGAATATGCGCGTTTATGGCTCAGTATCTTTATTTTTTCATCATTTAGGAAATTACTTTTCAATATATTTTCTTTTTCTGAGTGACCGAAGTTGCTGCGAAAGTCGGTCGTAACTATACACCATATCCATTTTCTAAGCAGAAGACGAATCGATTATTACCTCCCAGGCAGGGCGAATGCGTCATTGTTCCTCAGACAGAGCTAGGGAGAGCGGAACGTAGTCGTACGGCGCCTTCCATTAGGTAAAGGTCATGTGCTCCGTGCTTGAAATAGCAACTGTTTCCTCATCTCACGCAACATAGGAGCAGTTTTGTCGCAATGCGGCAGTAACATTAGTTGTTGATGGGGTGAGTGTGCCAGAAATAAAGAGTGAGAAAAAAATTCGCATCGCAGTAGCAACCTTACTCATATTGAGATGAGCATGGAGCTAGGTCACCCTGTCCCACGAACACCTTACAAAGGCGAGAGTCTTGGTCATTGCGGCTGATTGATCTTTGGGACTCGCTGGCCAATCTCTCTGCCATCGTTGTACACAAGGCCGGAGGGGCAAGGAGGATCCTCGACAGATTGCGATGGAGACGACGGCACTCTCGATCATTTTTATCTCGCGCGCAGATATCCATCCCTTTCTTTCGTCGCTAAGATTTCTCTTATGTCTTCAGTTTTCTCTTTTTCTTCTGTGCGCGTTGGCTCTTGCTTCATTCTAGCTCGAAAGACTGACCATTCCCCGGAGCAAATGCTTAAAAATTTCTCATATGTGGGCAGCCCCTCAAACTATAGTATTGATTACGAGAGATAACAAGAAAGAAAAGGCAAAGGAGGTGGAGGTGATCTTTGCGGAAAGTGCATGAATTCGCCTTCGCCCTTTTCGATTGGTACAAGAAATGACATCTATCCGTCTCTCTCTGTGTATGCGTTGTTTGTTTGTGTCTGTGTGCGCCTTTCCCTGCAAGAAAGAGCGTGACAGGTGCGAAGATTCTTCAATAGCCTCGAACGCCAAAAGCAGACAGCTAAGAAACACGCACACTACATTAACGTAATCACACCATCAGAGTAATGCCACATACATTGAGAGTAGCTATAGTTGTCGGCAGTGAAACACCGTATCGGATGTGCTTACACATATTGATACACATTTTAATTCGAACAAGAATTATATTTAGGTGTCTTGACATACTTTGGTATATACGGGTGATCATTTTGAACATTTTAGTGAAATCGTGAATTTTTGTTTATTAGTTCAATATGTATTTCGATTTCTCATACAAGTAATGTCTTTCTCTTTGAGTAATCCAGCTTGAGGACAAGAATTATGCTATCAGACGAAGGAGATTTTTAAAAATTGTGGAAAACTTAAAAATGATCACTCCGTAAAGCCAGTCATGTTGTTTCTCGTTGTGCCGCAAATTACCCTCGAAATCACGTGCCATGTTTAAAAAAAGAAACTGCGAATAAACGGCCCGGTCTACGTGAGGACCTGCTTTTATGGCAGTGAGTGGATTCAGAGGAGAACGATCCGATAAAGGCTTTTGTATCTTTAACATCCAGCGTAAAAGAAGAAATATCAAATAATATGTCCCTTCCTTTTGATGCGAAAACGTCAAGTGGCACATTGAACGAAAAATACCGGTGGTGTCTGCGGCGGCAAAACTTTCCATTGGCTATGACGCCACGTCACGACCGTGACTCGCGCGCTTGTGACACTGGCTCGCACTTGCTGCCTCGGGCCTCGCCGGAGCAGTTCGGGCAGACACAGCCAGAAAAAATTGGCAATGGCTTAGCTCGGCTATGCCAGGATATACGTAGGGAAAGCTAAGGCATGGCATGATTAGCCTTGGTTAATATTTATTGCAAGTCCAGGTGAGTCTGGTTGTCTAGCTATGTAGCGGCGTTTAGCAAGTCGTTCGGCGCGCTGACCATCTGTTTCCTGGACGATTCGTTTCCTCTTCCTCTCGTTCGGATGTCGATTCCAGGCCTCCTCCTGCTTATCAAAATTATCGGCGTCCATATTGGCACCTCAATTGTGTTTGCGGCACACGCGAACTGTCCTTTTCAATCCTCCCACATGTTATCAGGCATGCGACGCCGCTCGCGAAGCGAGCGGAGGCGAGCGCAACGACGAGGAACGCAGTGTGACGTCATACCAAGCGGCGGCGGAAGAAAGGCGTGGCGCGGCGCAGCGGCAGAACACCTGTGGCTTGGTGCTACTAGTGGCGCATGCGCAGTAGTGAATAGGGAGCGAGAGAGAGAGAAATATCCGCGGCAAGGCGCGCGTTGCGACGTCATGTGCCTCCTCGGAGCACCGCCACGGCGAAATCGCAAATTCGCGGCCTGTAAAGCTTCCGCTCTAAAACTTTATTCGTAGCAAATGAGTTTGGACTCCTCTAAAGGGAACACCTGCTGCAGCGTTACTGCGTGACGGGAAGGGCATCGCCGCAACGCCACGTCGCCCTCGCTCTTGCAAAGCTGTGTTCCAACTGCTCCTCGGTGAGGCCAAAAGGCGCCAAGTGTGTCAACGCGCGGGCTTGCCTGCAAGGAATTTATAACATGAAGAACCGCTCAGTGGCGTTTAATTAGACAATAATGCTATCGCATTCAGGACTCATAAGAACTGCTTCGGAGTACTCGGATTTTTTTTCCTTTTAGCACGCATGTGAAGTACCCAATGACATTTTCATTAAACACATCAGTCAGTCTGTTTGCCTCCACTGTGTATTGGTACCACAGAGTCACTACATTTTTTATGTATTTGTCGGTTTCCTGATTTTATTTTCATTCTTTAGTTTAATTTATTACTTTATTTATTTCCATATTGCATCCTCGACGGGGCTATTGCGGGAGTGGAAAAATCATAACATTATAGCTTCTGAAAAGTAATCCGTCAATGCCATTGAATGAACACTTCCAGGTAAAGTATTCCAATGTTCTACAGTAAAAAAAGGGGGAAATGTGTTTGTAGATGTCGCTCCAAGTATAAAACGTTCATTGGTTTAAACTGTGAAAGGCGCCAGTTCATCAAGGTTCAGCGAACTCTTCGTATCAATCTGAGCTGGTAAACCACGAAGCGTTAATTATGGTTCTGTGCCTTGTGTTGTTTTGAAGTTCTGTGCATTTTCTCACTCTTTCTCATTTTCTCAACTCTGTTATTCCAGCACCTGGCATAGATACCTTTGAATTTTTGCCCTTCTTGTAATAGTATTCTGCCCCTTATTCAAGATCTCGAATGCGGGGCTAGGCCAGGGAGAATAGCTGCCCAGAAAACGCGCAGGCGCACGTGCGCGCATATCTGAAGTATTGCGTTCAAGCAAGCGGGTCAGCTCTGATAGTTTTAAGTTTTCGTAGCCAGCCCAGTTCGCTTTTCGAAATGTTCACTGCGCGATGAACCTTGGCGTATAGTTCGAATAATGAAGACGGACCCTAGTCTCATATCCATCATTGTATTTTATTGCGGCTGTTTTTGCGATGTCGTTCAGTTCAGCACTGGTCCGTGTGCTCAAGCATTGTTAAAGTAAAGGTCTGTTCACCTATACTTCTGTGTTTATTGCCTGTCGGTGTGCATCAGTTGGTCATCCCAGTAAACTGGGCCCATTCAGGGTACAATGTAATGATAAAATATATTTTCATCCCGATCTCATCATCATATGGTCTCATCCCGACGCGGCCAGCGGCTTCAGCGGGTCCCCGATAGGGGCCCCGGCTGAAGCTCCTCAGAATCAAATAAAGTTCATTATCTGTCTGTCTGTCTGTCTGTCTGTCTGTCTGTCTGTCTGTCTGTCTGTCTGTCTGTCTGTCTGTCTGTCTATGTCTGTCTGTCTGCCTGTGTCTGTCTGTCTGTCTATGTCTGTCTGTCGGCCTGTCTGTCTGTCTGTCTGTCTGTCTGTCTGTCTGTCTGTCTGTCTGTCTGTCTGTCTGTCTGTCTGTCTGTCTGTCTGTCTGTCTGTCTGTCTGTCTGTCTGTCTGTCTGTCTGTCCCGAAGACTGTTCAAATAAAGTTGGTGATTTGGTGGGCCACCCTCTCCACCATAGGAGGCAACACGTCACATCGCAAGAGTTTTAGCGTGATTTCCAACGCGAATCAATCTAGCAGGCTGTGTGATTCCGATAATCATGGTAATGTTATCACGTTACAGGTGTAATATGTGGACATAGCTGATTTACCACTTCCTCTGAATTTGGCGTCAGTGTCTCGGCCAGAAAAAGTAGCAGTGGCTCTCCCACGCAGCTCTGTCGCAAAAATGGAAAGCGCGAATAACATTTACGATGCAAACGATGTTTATACAATGGACAGATGACATGCAATCGCTTAGACTCAGCGGGATGTCTTCATGGCCGCGTGGGTCGCGTACCGTAAGTGATTTGTTGACTGCGTGTTATTCAGGTGGGCTGAAGTGCAATCGCTATGCTTCATCAATTTCGTGTATAAGTGAATTCGTGCTCACCACGCTTCCTTCTCCACTAGCAGAATGTCACATCGTCCCACAACTCGTCGCCGCTTCCATCCACGTCCCACAGCATGAGGCCACGTAAACCAGTGTTTGCATTTAGGCATAAGGTGCAAACAATTACATAAATCGGAAGTAAACACTATTGCACGCATTGTAGGTCTCGTTGCACACCATTTAGAGTAAATTATGAAAGCTTCTAATTTATTTCTTCACATATGCATACGAATGTATCGCTCAGACAATCGTTTTTCTGCCCCAAATAATAAATTGTACACATTGTATTTACTCCTTCAGGTATTTAGATTTTAACACTTGTGTCCATTATTACGTGCTAATATTTCATCTTACATCGGCCAATCTTTTCTACGAGGCACTGCTACGGCTGTTTTCGTCAACCATTGGTATTGTGTGCCTTAAAGCATCTCAGTGGTAATGATTCGTCAGTAACAACGCGTGTCAGGAGCGCGAAAACACTGAAACAATGCCGCCATGACCATTCGTCCTGGAGTTGAGCAGTGAAAGTGAAAAAAAAAAATGAATGGTCGAACACAGTGATAATACCTTTTTAAAACGTTTCAGAGGAACTTCAGCAAAGCTTAAGTGATAGTTAACTAGAAAAGGAGAACAAGAAACTGCAAGAAAATTACTCGTTTTTACAGCGGTACCTGGAGCCCTATAACGTAAAACTATTCCAATATATTTTTATTCCAATCTCCTGACGACAAATTTGCGTAATCGCCGACGCAAGCATCGGGTGGTGACCCGCAGGGTTGTCTGAACAGACCAATCACATGCTTCCCTCGTTCATAGGAGGTCACTTTTGTTTGCTTTAAAAACGAATAACATTGCCTACAATGAGCTGCTTGTCTTATCTAATTGGCTGACAAGAGGCGAAGAGGACACTCAAGTGCAGAGGGGTTCGATGGGGCCTAGCCACTGCAATGAAAATTATTAACTGGATCAAGAAGGCGATGCCGGCGTCTGGGATTGGTCCGTTTTCCCTTACTTAGCTTGCATTGGGCGGTAAAAAATCGCGGAGGCGTGCAACGGAAGCTTAAGAATGACGCTGAAACGGATCCTCAGCAAAGAAGAGTTGGCAGAACGAGGTCGGAACCGTGTCGAAAGTTCTCCAAAACGTTACACGCCCACGTAAGGAGTTTTCTTATGCGCAAATAAACCCATGCTTTCCGGCAGGTGCGAGTCGCCAATGCCTGAGCGATCGGGGGCAGCCAACTTTTATTCCTCTCGGAAAGGGGAATCCTGCGGCTATTCAGAAGAAAATTCAGTTTTTTTTTTTTTTTGCGGCATATTAATGCATCTTTAACACGTACACGTCACTTTGACGGGGTAAGTTTTTGCGGTTTCGTGACGTCGCGTGACGGGCAGGTGAAGTGGGTGCAGCCCGAAAACTTTCGGCCAATAGCCGAGTGCTAATGGCGAAAAGGTGTCGAATCGGAAATAGCTATTTTTCTTTTTTTTCGGTCAAGTCATGCATAATCGGTGTGCGCACGTCATATCCGATGGGGAGCTATCACTGTTTTTGTGACGTCGAGTGGCAGAGAGGTAAACTGGGGGTGGTTCAAAAAAGTTTTTGACCAGTTTAGCGGAGGACTGGTTGCAAAATTGGAATAGAAAAGTTTGTAATTCTTTTACGTTATAGCGCCCCCGGTCGCCCACACAGCGCGATCGGCAACGTGTTTATAATATTCCAGACGCGCTGTCGTGCGCGCGCATCGATCCACTTAACCGTTCCATGCCTTCATTTCGGCTTGTTTGCTCTGCGCTCGTTCGTGTAATGCTCTGTCTCTCTCATTCGAGTTGCTGTCACGTTGCAGACCGATCTCGTAACGCAGTGGTGCGGCTGAACGACAATTTACCCGTCCAATGACCCCGTCAGAGCACTGCTGAGGACCTGTCGACAGAGCAGAGTGGCCACAAAGTCACTAAGCGCGCACACTCAGTTGCGCATCTCGCCGCGTACAGTATACTTCGGTTTGCAGGAATAGTCCTCTTGCTATCGGACGGTGCACGTGCCGTTCGATCGCTGGCAGCTACCTTTTATACTGATCCAGGGAAACGCAGGGAAGGCGGGAGAGGGAAATTAGTTGGCGTTCATTCATATATTGATGTATTTTTTTTGATCATCAACCTATGCAAGCTCGTGGAGACGCAGCAGTGTTCGGAAGAGGCGACTTTATTGACCTAAGAAAAAGCCTAGCTACGATGTATTTTCTCCTTTCCAGCTTCCTGCTAAAACTACTTCCCACCTGTCTGTCTCCGTGTCTTAACGGATCACTCTGTGTCACCGCGAGGCCCAAGCAGAACTGGTGGTCCAGAAGGAGCAGGCGCAGCCGCTGTTGCTATATTCAGCTGCTTCCTTCGCACCGCTCACTAGTGCTGTCCGTCGCCCGCACTTGCCTTGTAGCAGCCGGTTCACCTAATCATCTTAATGGCCTCTCCGGCACATCTGCTGCTTCTGCTCACTTTTCCTCGGCACTGCCTACGTGCCTTCCTCCCCACCCTCTATCGGCCGTCTCCGCAAACCCGCCTCCCTTAATTTGTGTCTTTCCGTTACTTGCTACGCCGACGCCACAGCCCGATCCTGCGGTGTCACACGCGACACGTGCACGTCGTCACCCCGTGGTCTACGAGGCCGGACGTCGGCTGTGCTGAGCTTTTCCGGTTGAATGGGCCAGCGCCTAAATGTCAGCGCTTCGCATTGCGGACCAGCAACGTCACTGCCGCGTCGCGCAGACAACGCTCGCCCGCGTTTACTCTGCGTGAGACCTCTCCCCACCGCCCATAACAATCACTATCTCTGTCGCGCTCTCTTAACGGCACCCGCTCACAGTCGTGCAGTCTATCCAAACGCCTGCCTGCCTTCGTGGTTTGTTCTTTTAGATCATTTTCTGCAGTAGCTTTAGGCCAAGCACCTGCATCCCGACGTCCTCAAAGTCCTTTTCTGCGCCTTAGTTACGTTAGTTGCGGTGAAAGGCGAATGGAAAAACGCCTTATTGATTTTTCCATATCTGCGCGCAACTGAGCGTAATGCTGCGCGGTGGCACGCGACAGGTGTCTTCGGCTGTCACTAGACTGCACCCATCTTCCTTCATATTTGTTTGGTGTATCACTGTCTTAACCTTGAAGGTCGCGGATAGACAAGTGTGCACTGATTGCCTCGACTTGAATTGAATTTCTAATATGGCAGATTTTCTTATTGATTTTTTTTCCATTTTCTCCCTTTTCTGTCGAGATGGCAGGAGAAAAATTAATTATTTTCTTTCGAGCTCACCGTTCTCGTGCGAGATAAGAAATAAGTATTGCGCAGTCTCATTCCTTAAGTACCTTAAGTGTCTTAGCAATTGCTGTTTAGAAATTGACGTTCACTAGTTTTTGTTCTTTTTCTGTTGGCTTCGTCATGGATGTATAAATCGAGCTTTCTTTTCGTTCTTTAATGTATAAAAAATACGGAAGAAGCCCTTTTGACAGTACGTTTATGTTAGCCTCTTCTTGGAGACTATAGAACCAGGAGTTTCAACGAGCTTAACGTGAAGGCTGAGACTTAGAAGTTTTACCGTCTCTTATTGTCTAGGTATAGGATTGTTTTTTGTAGGGCTTCTGCGTACAATAAAAATGTTAGTTAGCAAGTTAGTTAGCTGTGTAGGGTTTTATGACGCTAGAACAACTACGGCTACGACGCGCCATGCACAAGATGAGAGTAATTTGATGTGATTGAATCAACAAAAACCATTATATTAGAGTTTGTTAAGAAACCTGTTTTTTATAGAAATTGAGAAATATGGTCTACAAATAAAAGTGCGTTTTTAAATAGGATTAGGGAGAGATTAAGTGGTGCTAATGTTTTTTAAAGTTCACAAAGATATTTCAGTTTTTTTTCTCCAATGCCGGACATGTTATTAAAATGTGATTCATAGTTAGATGTTCTTGGCATTGATTAGAAAACTCTTGTTCTTCATTTTGAAATAAGAAGTTGTGTGATAGATGTGTGTGCCTAATACGAACGCGGACATAAGATAACTTCCATGAAACCTTCCTTGTGGTATGATATCTTCCACTCCTGCTGTATGGTCTTTACTATTTCTAGTTTGTTGTTAACTTGACAGTGTCAATCCTTTTGCCACTTTGAGGTGATCGTGGCACGTACCACATGGATACAGACCTTGAATGGAAAATTTATTTCTGTTAGTCTTTCAATGGTTGTCATTGGTGCATATTTGTCCGCCTTTACATTTCCCTTGGATTCCGACGTGGCTTAGAACCTAACAGAGACGAATTAATTTACCATGATTTTCGCTTTCGCCAAGCATTCTCAGGACGTCTCCGAGAAGAGGTTCCCCCGCCGATATTCTATGTAGGTAATTAGGTGAAATTACGGAATCTGTGCAGACAACTGTTTTTTTTTTTCTTGATCTGCTGTCACTTTTTTTTTCAAATCCATAAGCAGGGCGTATACTTCGGCTGTGAAAACCGAAGCAAACCTAAGGCAATTTTCCATTGTTTAGATACGACTGTGCTTCCGACTTGTTAATTTGTCTTGGACACGTGAGTGTAACAATTGAAGTCATAGCACTGGATTGACACGGACAAGAAAGACGGCAGGACATGCGCTAACTATTAACTAAATTTTATTTCATAAAATAATGGCCCTTATACCGGCTCAAACGAGTGGGAATCATCTCACGCTCAACCCAGCATTTTCCAAATAGGCCATTTCCTTTCAGTTCACAGTAATCGACGGAGCGCTGACGTAGTTTGCACCTTCTTTTGCAATCAAGCTTGCTTCTACAATCTCTTTCGTATTTTTATCTGTATTTCTAAAGACTACTACACAGTCCTTAAACAGCGGTTTACACCCGCAATCATCATAATGCACGGAAATTGCTAGGAGATTGCATCGAGACGTTTTTAACTGGTACTGGGCTTTGATTTAGTTTGAGAGCTGGATGCGGGTGTAACCCCCTTTTCTCTGAAAACAGAACTGCCACAGTTTATTGTGTAGAAAAATGCAATCCACTTTATAGGTCCATTCTGTTTATTGTTATCTGGTTTTGCCTGTCGCATGTAGACATACTCGAGACACAGCATGCAAATTAAAGGCCGTCGACGTATAAGGAGTACGTAATGCTCGACGGTATAACTGAATTTATGGAGTTCATCTTCACCACGGAAAGGGTAGTGCTTCATACGCAACCCTTTGGGACGCCATTTTTTGGACATCTTTTTTAATAATTTTGTTGCGTATTCCTAGTGCTGCTAGATCTTGTAAAACACCATACCTCCATGTGGTGTCGTATGCCTTTTCTAGGTTGAGAAAGACCGCTAGGATATTTGTATAGGAATGCCTCACGTATGGTATCTTCAAGACGAACAAGATGGTGAGTTGTGGACCAGCCTCTCTTGTAACCAAAGTGGTGCGTATCTAGTAAGTTGTCTGTTTCGAGATCGTATGTTGCTCTTATATATATTATGCTCTCATATGATTTTGCGAGGCAACTTGTTGGCGATTGTGTGAGGAGTGTAATCGCACCTAAACGTGTGGACCTGGTGCCATATTTTCTTGCATGTGGTATAGCTGGTAATTTATATATAACTTTTCGATTAGTTTTTTTTCGGCTTGCCTGCGGTTGTACCTTGCTTTCGCTTTTCGCTTTTGAATGACAGAAGATTATCTGATGTTAGGTACCTTCGAAAGATACCCAACACTTTGTTGCGTAGTTTTTTAGCTTGTGTCCGCTCGTTCGTTCATCAGGATTTTACTTTTTCTCCCTTAAGAACCCAGTAGATTGGGGAATAGCCTCTTCCAACGCAGCAACTATGCGAGCAGTAATCCTCTCATTCGCTTCGTCTAAGCTTAGGCCGTCTCAGATCGCTTTATCTGGACTGGTCTTTTCGGTGAAGAGGGGCCAATTTGCTAGATGAAGTTCCCAACGGAGTGCTCTAAAGGCAGGCTAGGTAGCGTGGATTTCAGTTTTACATTTGCGGGCATATGGTCCCTACCGAAGGGATTAGCTATTACGTTCCAATAAAGATCAGTGAATAGAGATGGAGAACACTGCGACGACGAAGCAGCCAAGCAAGCAAGCCAGATTGTTGGTGGCAGCCACGTGACCCTAACTTAGGCTGGCCCGAACTTTTGGCCGCTTGACGCCCACCATTTCTCGACGCTTGCCTTTGGCGTTCCAGATCGTTTCTTGACGCCTTACACGTCAATAAATAATGTGACATTTAGTGGAGCTGTGTGATAAACAGAACAGTTCCGTCTGGAGCGGCCATACAGGACAGGGGTACAGGGGTGGAATTTTTGGGGCGACGTATGTGTCCACAGCAATGACAAGTTTGTGAGCGTCGGGAAAAGGACCCACCGAATGAGAGGTTTGCAGTGACGTAGGAGCCACTTCTGCACGGGCGCAGTATATGATGGCGCTATGACGCGAAAGGAAGTTCCATCCAAGAATAACGCCGTGGGAGCATGACGGCTGCACTAAAAGCTCAATGACGTAAAGTTCAACTTGAATAACGACACGCGCGGTGAAACAGATAAAGGCGCGATGTACTGAGAGCTACCAGTGTGGATCATTAGTCCCGAGAGAGACGTGGTCACTTTTTTTTATCTTGCGGCATACATATATATATAGGTTCTCGCAGATTACGGACACCGCCGCCCCTGTGTCAATAAGCGCTAGTGCGGCGGTTCCATCAACAGCACCGTCGATAACGTTTTGCGGCGAAACAGATGAAGGCCTTGGGCAGTTCGACTCGCATACAGCTCTTGCCTCCGGAACTGCAGCAATCAGTATCCCTCTTCTGTAGTAGGTCGGCGAAGCATGGGTAACAGTGACCGTCGTCGTAGCGAATGGTGACCGGTGGTTGGCACAGGGTTCGTCAGGCGTGTACCTAAGTGGCGTCCATGAGGGCGAATGAACGGGCCTGCCAACGACGTCAAATGGAGAAGGCCGACATCGGCGACTGAAGCGGGCGACGTGTTCAGCTACTCAAGAGGCGAAACAGATGGGCCTATTTTCCAGCGTTCGCCACGTGTCTGGGCGGCGGAAAAACGGAGCCGGAGGACCAGCGAAGATGAGCGCCGCAGCAAATGCGGTCGTCAGCAAAGCATGGGGCGGCATTGCAGGTCGAGCATACGGCGCAGGCTGTTGCGGGGGCCGAGCCGCGGCTTACGCGCAGGTAAGCACCACAGTGATGGGTGGTTGGCACCGGCACGAAGGCCTCAGCAACCTCGGTCCGAATGATGCGTTGATGGCCCCGAGCCAAAGACTGCGTAGGCTCGTGCGTGAGAGGTAGTAATGGGAGCTGACGCGCTACCTCTTCCCGGATTAAATCCTTGATTGTGGAGAGCAACGGCTGTTGATAGGCAGGACGGGCACCTAGCTGCAAGCTGAATAGTGTGGGGGGCATCGTGGGCGTGCGGGCAATCGTGCGCTGCCAACGGAACTCGTCAAATCTCTGACAGAATGAAACGAGTACAGCGACCCTAGTGGGATTTCTGGAGAGCTGCATCTGAAAAGCGTTGTCCTCGATGCCCTTCAGGATGTGTTTGATTTTCTCGTCCTCAGTCACTTGACGCGGTTGCACAGACTGTGCACATCCTAGCTGTACCCCATGAATTTCTCGCTGGGGTGCAGCTCACGTTGAGGCATGCGCTGCTAAGTGCGGGGGTGGTGGGCCGTAGGCCTGCCAAAGACGTCCGTAATCGAAGTCTTAAAAACGGACCAAGTGGGAATGTTCGTCTCGTGGTTGTTGTAATACGAGAGTTACCTATGTGTACCAGAGTTACGCGGTGTCTGCGAGATAAAAGATTAAGTGCGCCAACTTCGTTGGATCGTCCCATTTGTTGTTGGCGCATACGCGTTCGTACGTCGACAACTAATCTTCAACATCTGAGTCACCTGAGCCGTTGAAGATGGTGCTCTCGATTGTTTGCAAGGGGCAGAATATTTGTCGTTCTTGTATTTACGCTCTGGTTATTGGCGAGTTCCAATGGCCGACACTGACCGACCGAAGACGCCTTTCATCACTCTTGATGGACTGTATGAGTTCAGCATCATGCCAGTCAAATTGTGCAACGCCCCAGCTGCTTTCGAAGGGATGATGGATAACATCCTTCGTGGCTACAAGTGGAATACCTGTCTTTGTTACCTTAATGACATCGTCGTGATTTCTCGACATTTTCGAACACACCTTGCTCATCTGCACGCAAACCCGCCGTGGTTGCTCAGTGGCTATGATGTTGGGCTGCTGAGCACAATGTCGCGGGATCGAATCCCAGCCACGGCGGCCGCATGTCAATGGGTGCTAAATGCGAAAACACCCGTGTACTTAGATTTAGGTGCACGTTAAAGAACCCCAGATGGGCGAAGTTTCCGGAGTCCTCCACTACGTCGTGCCTCATAATCGGAAAGTGGTTTTGGCATAAGACCCCATATTTTAATTTAATCTTCACGCAATTCTCACGTGCCTACCTTACACAAAAGAGTTTACACTGTATGTATAAAGTCTATAGACGACATTGCTTTTCTATAGATTTGGTCTTTAGTTGATACAAAATCTAATGACTGTCTGCTGACAAAAGGTGAGAAGATTTCTGTTTCATTGTGCCTACTCGCATTCTATAGTATGTCTATGGAAAAAGTTGATAAAGGGTTTCTTTATGCCTAATTTGGCTCTATATACTGGCTATAGACGAAAGTCGATAGTCTTTATTTAATTTTCTTCATTATTTGTCTATAGACTGCCTCTAGACGAGAGTCGTCAAGGTTTCTATTTCTTTTTGTCTACTCCCAGTTTATAGATCGTCTACAGGAGAAAGTTGATAAGATGTTTCTTTCTTTTTGTCGGATTCCGATCTATAAACTACCTATAGAGAAAAGTCAATGTCGTCTCTCTTATTTTTGTTTATTCTTCGTCTACATTTATTTATTTATTTAAGATACCCTCAGGGCCACATGGCGTTCAAGAGGGGAGTAGTTACATAGTAGTAATGTAAAGAAAAAAATAAATGCAGTCACTTTTGTTAATACAATGATTGTCCTGATTATACAGTGTTACCTATTCTTTCACGAAGAAGTTTGTTATCGGTGATGGCTACGATACTTGAAGGAAGGTGGCTCCATTCCTGAGATGTACAGGGGCTGAAAGACTGAAAAAAAAAAGACTTTGTGAGACATGAATGAATTCCTACCTTACTGCGATGATCCACGCGGTTTGAAATGTACTGTGGCCGTAGGATGGAATCGTTGTGAAGCGTGGCGTGATTAAAAGTTTTATTAAATAGCGAAATACGGGCAATATTGCTGCAGTTAGTGAGTTGAATAAGTGCTAGGTTAGTTTTCATTAAGGTTTTACTCGCAGCATGGTTATAATTAGAAAGGATGAAACGGGTAGAGTTATCTTGTAGTAGTTCAAGTGACGTAATGAGATTAACGTGACAGGGATCCCACATTCCAGATGCATATACAAGTTTCGAGCGTACGTTTTGTAGAGCTGCAATTCTAAAGTAGTCAGTGCTTTGAAAAAGTTGCGCCGTAAGCACCCGAACATGCGATTTGCATTGTTAAGGACGTACTGTATATGCATGGTCCAATTCAAGTTATTTGTATTGTGGATATTAAGATATTTATATGACACGACGAAATCTAAGGGAACGTTGTTCAGATGGTAGGTGATAGGAGTACAATTAGATCTGGATAGGCACATTGTTTTGCAGTTAATATTTAATTCCATTAGACACTTCTCGCACCAGTCATCTATATTATCCAGATCAGCTTGGAGTTATCATCAGTTCTCTTAATTTCCCGTAAGATAACCCAATCAACGGCGAGCAGATATATGTTAGAATATATATTAGCGGTTAGATTTTTATTATAGATAAGAAACAATAGTGGTCCCAGCACAGACCCTTGTGGTACACCCGATTGAATTTCAGTGAGTGGAGAATTGCAACCTTTAGCAGTAACAAATTGGAAGCAGTTAATAAGGAAATGCTCTATCCATTTTAGAAGGTTAGGGTCGATATTTAGCATGCTTAGTTCAAAAAGTAGTAGTTTATGGCATAATTTATCAAATGCTTTACTAAAATCCAAGAAGACACAGTCAGCGCACCATGAACGATCCAGGATGCGATGCAGTTTAAGAGTGAATGATACTAGTGTTTCGCAGGAATATGATTTTCGAAAACCATGTTCCTTGAGGCATAAATATCAGTAAATCACGTGACAGTCAGGATAAAATCTTCAAATGTTTGTCCCCTGGTATCGGTTGTTTTGCTATCCCAAAGCGTGTTATGTGCGTTAAAATCACCCGCTATTAAAAAGTTCAGGTAGCTGGTCTAAAATTAAATCTAGATCTCCTACAGTAAAATGTGAATGCGGTGCAATGTACAGTGAACAAATGGTAATGTTCTTGTGTGCTGAAATGGTGACAGCGACGGCTTCTATGCCACTGTCAATGAAAACTTCTTTAGCTGCGACACCGCTCTGGAGAACAATGGCAGCATCGCTCGAAAGCTGGTTCACCTGAGTACGTTCGCGCCGTACCACAGTAAAGCCTTTAAATATTTTTTCCGCCTAGGTTTGTTTCTTGTAAGCTCAAAGCCACAGGAAAGAAGTTACTTAACATGCCTTTGATGTCACTGAAGTTGCGTAACAGTCATCCGCAATTCCAGTGGATAATAAAAGCCATCTTGAAGCTGAAAGGTAAAAAGTGCCATTGGGCCAGTAAAGAAGATATAAGAAAGATATTAGGTGACATAGATCTAAAGAAGGCTAACGCAAAGAAGCGATAACCGTTAGGTTGTCGCTTTCTTATTTATTTTGCTTATTGGGATTTTGTCCCTCTTTCCGCACTCGAGAGAGTGCTTGCCCTTTGACATTATCGACACCGGTGTTTTTGAGTCGACCTTCATCGCTCTCTCCGAGGCGCTGGAAGATCGCGAGTTAGCGCCTAAAAACATTAGTCGAATCTTTGGGTTCGGTTAATTTTAGGCGCCTGCGGAGTGATATTAGGGCCCTGTGGAACCCTTGCTGCCATGGAGAATGGAAGTCAATGGAAAAGAGAAGAAGAGAGGAAAAGCCAAAAAGTGAGAGGCAGACAGGAAAAGGCGACTGCCGGTTTCCTTCAGGTTGGTCAGTCTAGAAGTGCCGTCATGTGAAGCAGAGGTGAAATAGGTCTGTTGCCTCCACCGGTAGGGCCTCGAAGGCCCGAACACCCAGCGTCTGCTCAACCGCCCAGGATGCCTTTTGTCCCAGACACGGCTAAGCCCAGCACGGTTGCACAAGGGAGGGTCCAAGCCTTGTGTGCTTGGGTGCGTGGTGTCGCAAAGCACCAAACGACTGCAGACGCAGACGCCCTTGCGGGGAATAAAAAAGAAAATCCTACTCATTTCATTCATTTTTCATTTATTAATATTGTCAGCCTCATTCAGTGGCTGTAACAGGAGTGGGAAAAACAAAACGAAACTGAACAGCAAAATAAGTAGTACAGAACATATTGAAAACCATAGGTATACATTAGTTAAAGAAAAAAAAAGAACATCTCGTGAAATGCACACATAAACAAAAACAAAAATGCATCACTCAGAAATCAGAACAGCAATCTTATACAGCAGCAATCTGACCTCATCGCCCTATGCTAGTGCCATAGATGAAGCTATCTAAGTGGCGTAGAAATTCAGCTAATGGTGTCGATCGAACAGCAGAATCTGGAAGAGAGTTCCAGTCCGTACAAGTTCGGGGAAAATAACTAAACTTGAAACAATTATTTTTTATAGTCGCTAATGGGATAAACTTACTATGACGATGCCTTGATGTTTCATTAGTTTTGATCTCAAAGTAATCTGATTTATTTATTTGAAGATAATTATTGGTAGTTGTATAAGTAATTATATCTAGTCTTATGTCTGGTATTATCTGGTCTTGGTTTCTAGCATAGGTAGTTGGGCTTATTGGCAGAGTTCTGTTGAAGAATGGTTCCGGCGGTATTTATTAAAGATAAACGTTACAGCGAGTCGCTGAATCCTATCAAGCTTGTGACGATTGGTTGCTGTGTGAGGATCCCATATTACTTTAGCATATTCGATTATCGGTCTGACTAGGGTTTTGTAAGTGAGGCACTTCACATCCGGAGTAGCACTGTGCACAGTGCGTCGCAAGTACCATAGCGTTTTAAAAGCTTTGGAAATGACAATTTCAATGTGGGTATTCCATCGTAGATCTGATGTAAATGTTATGCCTAGGTATTTATACTGATCGACTCTTTCAAGCATATAACCGTTGATTTGGTAATTGTAATCAAGAACATTTTTCTTTCTAGTTACTGACATGAACACAGACTTTTTAAAGTTTAACTCCATCTGCCAGTCGTTACACCATTTCGCTATTCTTTGCAGGTTTAAATTTAAATTAATCTGATCATCAACGGTATTTACAGTACTGTTCATCACACAGTCGTCTGCAAAAAGTCTTAATGGAACATCAATGTTACTTTGTAAATCATTAATAAAGATAAAAAATAGGAGTGGGCCTGAGACGCTACCTTGCGGTACACCAGAAGCAACGGGAAGTATGTTGGATTGACAACCTCTAACAGTTACACACTGTTCACGGGAGAAGAAAGCCATTGTGTGAGTGTTTGATTTTTAAAGACCGCATTAATCTTATATAACAATTTTGGTGCGAAACTTTATCAAATGCTTTTGCAAAGTCAAGGTAGATAATGTCTGTTTGACCACGTGAATTTATTGTTTCTGCTAGGTCATGAACTATTTCTATCAGTTGGGTAATCGTGGACAGTCCCTTTCGAAAGCCATGCTGGCGATAATACAGGATATCATGCTTTTCGAGATAGCCGAGCAGGTGTTTGGATATGATGTGTTCAAGTAACTTCGAAACTGTACCAGTGAGCGAAATCGGGCGATAATTACTAACAGAATTATGTCCGCTTTTATGAACCGGTATAACTTTTGCTCACTTCCAATCAGTTGGAAAGCATCCGCTAGTAAAAGAAGACTGAAAAATTTTGGACAAGTATTTAGATACCCATTCAGCGTATCTATATAAAAACTCATTAGGGATAAGATCCGGACCTTGGCTTTTCTTAATGTCAATATGTAATAGCAGATTTAAAACACCTTGCTCATCAATCTGTAAATCAGTAATAGGAGGTCTTTCAGTTTCAACATTAAAAGGAGGCAGGATACCATTATCGCGTATGTAAACAGATGGAAAATACAGATTAAAATCTTCGGCACGCTTATGGGCGTTCTCCTCGGTCTGAGCAGAGTGCAGAACTTCAGACGGATTTATATAGTGCCAGAATTTGTCAGGTGACTCGCGAAGAAATTTTGTGAGCGTCACATTATAGAATCACGCTTTTGATTCCTTAAGAAGTCTCTTTAAATCCTGACTCATGTGGCGAATACATAGTTTATTTTCGAGGTTTGGGTTGGGTGAGTAAGCCTTACGTTTGCGTTTAAGTCTTCGTTTGAGATGAAGTATATCTCTAGTTATCCAGGGATTCTTTTTATTCGTGCGCTTAGTTTTCTTAGGAATAAAGTGATTAAGGCACCGTTCTGCTAATTCCGAACGGAATTCCCATAGTTGATCCGTGCTAGCACCTAAGTCATACAGCTGCATAAAATCTGAATATGAATAATCAAGAGAGTCTATCACAGCAGCGTCATCAGCGTAATGAAAATTAAAGAAACGTTTTTGGAACGAAGTACTTATGACATCTGGTGATGCCTTTAATGACAAGAAAACCATCCTGTGATCTGACAAGCCCTCCAGTGTTTCACATTCGCAGACAGAACTTCGTATTCGTTCGGAAACAAAAATTTAATCAAGTATGGATGATGTTGTAGGACATATCCTTGTGTAATCAGACACAACTTGAACTAAATTATGACAAAAAGCCAGTTAAAGTAACTGCTCACAACTAGGCACTTCTCGTGTTCCAGGTAACTGCGAACACCAGTCAATGCCGGGTAGGTTGAAATCTCCAAGTAACAATGTCCTACTATCCTGAGGCAGGTAAGTGTCCATAAATGTTCGTAGATTTAGCAGGACGTCCAACGGAGCATTTGGAGCCCTGTAAACACCACCAATGAAGACTGTTTGTTTATCTAATTTTAACTTGACCCATAGCGCTTCTACGCCATTCACATCTGGAAGTACAGAAAAGGCTATGTTGTCTTAGATAATTAACGCAACTCCTCCCCCCTCTGTCTTCTCGATCCCTTATTACTATTTTATAGTTAGGAGGGGTGACTGTAGTGCCGAGTACATCCTTATGCAGCCAAGTTTCGGTGACTACTATTAGGTGAGGTTCATGTTCTATGATTAGGCGGCGGCATCACCACGATGTGGGTCGCATCTAATCCCTTCCTGTATTTGGTACAGATCTTTGGCCTGCTGATCACTGCCAACAACACGCGCGTGGAACCGGCGAACGTCGTAGCGGCGCATGAGCGGAATTTCCATCACCACGAAGCACCGGATAATCTACAAGCACCGTCATGGGCAACGCTACCCTCTCACCCAACGGAGACGCTACAACGTTACCACGTGACCAGAGAGTGGATGACGACATGGACGGATTCCGCTATAAAAGGCTTTCCAGCGGACTTGCCTGGCACTGGGCACGGCGGCATCACCACGATGTGGGTCGCATCTAATCCCTTCCTGTATTTGGTACAGGTAAGCAAACGATACGGAAAGTGCTTTCGTTCTGACGATCCATTTTTGGTGGTGTTGCCGTGCCCACGGTTGTTCGGCTCCGGAATATGTTGCGCTTTGTTCGATACTGCTTCATGTGTTCGATGGTTACTACTGCTTTGTGGCGACATCGAAACTAACCCCGGCCCTGACCTCGCACAAATAGCAAAACAACTTAGTGAGATTGCAATCGACATTAGGGAAATTAAAGAAAAACGCCTTACTGATATTGACAAAAAATTAGATTCCTTGGCCAGTCTAGAAATTAAGGTTACGTCGTGCCAGGAGCAAATTGCTTACCTTGAATCAAAAATTGATGACCTGGAGAACCGAAGCAGAAGGTCTAACATCATTGTTTACGGACTACCTGAAGCTGAAGAAGAGAAAACCGAATCGCTAGAAGGTGCTGTGAACAATGAGATAATAAAAGGTATTCTTGAGCTAGAACCAGTGGCTATAGAACGTATTCATAGGTTGGGACGGCCATCCCCTGGCAAGGTTAGGCCTGTTATTCTCAAGCTCCTAGATTCAAGAGACAAAATTACAATTCTAAAGCAGGGAAGCAAACTGAAAGGCACGAATTACTCTATTGGCGAGGATTTTTCGGTAAGAGTACGGGAAATCAGAAGAAAGCTATGGCAAAGCTGCGAAATGAATCGAGAGAAAGGCGAGAAAGCCTCGCTGGTATACGATAAGCTATATATCAATAAAAAGGCATACGTTTGGGACGAAAACAAAAATGATAAAGTACCTGTTCAAAAAAACGGAAGCAAAAAGCGACGCACGGCGGCAAGCGAAACCCGACGGCCAAATACTCGAAGCCAAGCGCCATTGCCGCAGACATAACTGAGCAATGCGACCAGATCCCTCGTCTGGAAAGCACATCCAAAGTAAAAATCGCTAGGTCCTCCAAAAAAGCCGGAGATGTAACCAAACGGAAAGAACTGAGGCTACTTAACATAAATGCGCGCAGTGTCACTAATAAAATAGATAAGTTAGAAACCATACTTATGCAGCATGATCCTCACATCGCGGTGATAACAGAAACGTGGCTGAGTAAGGAAATTAGTGACGATGAAATCTTTCCCTCATGTTACAACGTATATCGAAAAGATAGAACTACTAGAGGTGGGGGAGTAGCTATCCTTGTTAAACCCGTAGTAGAAGCTACGATTACAACTGATGTTGGCATTCCTGAATGCTTGAGCGTACAGTTATCCTGTTGGGGACATAGCTTCATCTTATATGCATGTTACAGGTCGCCGGACGCGTGCCCGGAGTATTTAACTGTGCTCAAAGAACATATGTCACAGTATCATAATAAGAAAATTTTCGTGGTCGGTGACCTTAATTTGCCAAGTGTGGACTGGGAGGGACTGTCCTGTTCCCAGGCCAGTAAAAACGCTAACATCATGTTTGATATCATGCTCGCTCACGACCTAACTCAAATAATCAAACAACCCACACGCGTACAAGGACATGCAAGCTCGGTTCTAGATTTGGTTTTTGTAAATAGGGCTTTTTCAGAACATACCATTCTAGTGGAACAAGGGCTGTCCGATCATGAACTTGTAAGCGTGTCAATTCCTTTTCTTAAATGCAGTAGCTACCAAAAATCTCCCATTCGGTATTTTAAGGACTATTCCCGAGCTGACGATGCTCGTGTGCTTGAATACATGGAAACCGTACTTGCTGACTTTGATGACGGCGCCCCGGACACGGGCGCTCTTTGGGACAAATTTGTTGAGACGTGTCATTATTGTATGAGCAACTTTATACCCAGCAAACGCAAACAAACACATAGGCGTACACCCTGGATGACTCGTGAAATCATTAAATTGAAGAGAAAAGTTAAACGGCTAAAAAAGCAGCATGCGCACTGCAGTATTATCGGCGATCACCAAAGAATCCTTGCACAAGCGATGCATCACGCAAAGGATTACTACTTTAAAACTGTAATGCCCAATTTTATAAAGAATGATCCTTCAAAATTCTGGAATTATCTTAGTGAAACCAAGAAAGCAGTTTCAAAGATATCAGTTGACGGTAGCATAGTCACAAATTATGAAGATATAGCAAATCATTTTAATGCCTATTTTCATAGCGTGTTTTCAGTATCCGGACCATGTACGCTTACCACGATGTCCTTTCAACCATACGAAGTCAATTTTATTTCATATCCTGGTTTGGTTTCTATGCTTTTAAACTTAAACACGAAAAAATGTTGCGGTCCTGACGATCTTCCAAATGTGTTTCTTCGACGATATGCCGAATGCGTTGCCAAGTTCCTTTTTATTATTTTTAATAGTTCCTTGTCAACAGCAACCTTGCCGCGTGACTGGAAGACGGCCCGAGTAATCCCTATCTTCAAAAAAGGCGACAGATTATTACTATCTAACTACAGACCGATATCTTTAACTTCCTCATGTTGTAAACTTATAGAACATATTATAGCCACTCAAATTACAGAATTTCTTGACAAACACTCCATATTAACAAGTTTTCAGCACGGTTTTAGAAAGAAGTATTCGACAGTGACGCAACTCGTCACTGTTACGCATGAGTTTGCCAAAGGTCTTGATAATAATATTCAGATAGACACAATTTGTTTAGATTTCTGTAAGGCCTTTGATAAAGTTCCTCATGACAAACTAATCTATAAACTAAACAACATTGGTCTTCCGAAGGTGTTGGTCGCTTGGGTGGCTGAATGTTTGAGAAATCGGGTGCAGTTTGTCACAGTCGAGGATCAAAATTCGCGCCTTCTACCAGTCACGTCGGGTGTGCCCCAAGGCAGTGTGCTAGGGCCGTTGCTATTTTTGTGCTATATAAATGATATCGTAGATATAATTGATCCAACGGTTCAAATTCGATTGTTCGCAGATGACTGTATATTATTCCGTGAAGTTTGCAGCATACATGATCAAAAAGAACTAAACAAAAATCTAGATTACGTATACCAATGGTGCAACCAGTGGGGCATGGTCATAAATGCACAAAAAACAGTTTCCATTTCTATAACTAAAAGAAAATCCCCATTTCAGTATGCTTACTCCATAGGTTCATCTACAGTTAATCATGTCGATAACTACACATATTTAGGTGTAACGTTCACGGCTAACCTCTCCTGGAATTCACACGTTGATAACATTTGTTCCTCTGCTTTCAGAAAGTTGTGTTTCCTAAGACACAAGCTTCGTAATTCACCACCAAATGTAAAACTTCTATGCTATCAATCATACAGCAGACCAAAGCTAGAATATGCAAGCATAGTATGGGACCCCTACACAAAACATAACATTGATAAACTCGAAAGAATCCAAAGAAAGGCTGTTCGATTTATCTTTTCTAAATTTCGTCGTGTGGACTCTCCGTCGGAACTAATGACAGCCAATAACATACCCCCCCTTCAGTACAGAAGAAGACAATTTCGCTTGGGCTTCCTGAATTCTCTACTTAACCAGCAATTCGCTATTGATCCTTCCTTGTATTTATCCCCCCTATCCACAAGACCTACACGACATCAACAACCAAGATCTTTAACGCCATATTTCGCAAAAACAGATGCTTATAAATTTTCCTTTTTCCCGCACACAGTGTCTCAATGGAATTCTATACCAGAGCGCGATCGTCTTGCCATCGTATAGCATTGTATAAATTCAGCCATTGTGTTCATTTTTATTTATTTGTATCTGGATGTAAAACATAATGTATGTGCACCCATATACTGTGATATACTGTGATTTATACTATGTGATTTGTTAAAAATGCCCGTCCTGCTTGGACCACGTTATGTGGTCTGCAGTATGTATAAATAAATAAATAAATAAATAAATAAAATAAGTTTATTTAATATGCTTCTGGCATTCACATTTATGACTTTGAACGGTTTTGACCCTTTGTTTCTGCGTCAATTGCCACTCCCAGAAGGGTTGTGGCATTTGTACCTTTGTTTCGTAGTTTCGTCCCAGGCGTAAAGGATTCTGTTCACCTTCATCTTATCGAATACCATATTTACCTTGGCCCCGTTTTTCCTTTTGTCGACAGTGGTATTCCAGAGCTTTTTCCGAATATCACGCACTCTTTTAGAATAGTCCTCTGAAATGCTTATTTTCCCTCCTTTAAGTGTTGTACGTTGTTGTCAAATGCAGTGGGAAATGTGCAATATCCTCGTAAACTATTTAACAAATTGACGTACGATGTTAAGTCATATTTGAAGCCTGCCCGCTTAGAATGCTATAAAGGATGCAGTTAATAAAACTGCCTTATCTGCACTTGGTGCAGAGCTACAAATTTATAAACTTCGTGCTTCAATAGTATGAAACTCATGAATTTTTAAAATTGCTTTGAAAACCTCAGGCATTAAACCACAATTTTGCTTCCAACCGTCAATATAATTAACCTTTCTCTCGTCAGTAGAACAAATTTCATTAAATTGGAGAACTGGTTATCCCAAAAAGGCGTTCTTGCGTCTTACATGTATTTAAATAGGCGGCAAGGGAGTTAGGCTCGAGCTAAGGCTTCCTCTTAAGAGAAAGCTTCAGCTTGAAATCATCGGAAGAGCGCGTAGAGAATGCAGTGAACGATGCGCGCCATTTCCCTTTAAAGCAAATTCAGCAGCAGCTAACCTGGCGGACACTCGAACGCCTTTCATTTCTAAAGTTGCAGCCGATACCGAATAGCCGCTCTCAATGAGCCAGCAAGTAAATCTGATTTTGAGTCTGTGCGAGCTTGCCTGTTAACAAAATCGCCACTGTAAGTTACCGCATTCATTTGCGAACGCCTATTGCATCATTTGAAACAAGGTTGCATATTTAAGCGGGGCATCTTTTTTAGCTACAGCGCTCGTAGTGCCTATGTAGTCAAATAAAGCGAGTGCGTTTCAGACCTAAACGCAATAGTGATATTTATAACAACCAAGTGAAAGTGAGCACAGGCAAAACATGACATACGTGGCAGTTTTTCAGTAGTAATTTTGAGCCAAAAGAATATTACCAGCATGACCTATTAGCTAATTACTTCCAATTATTCATTTTTATTCCACAACTTCTGTTGCAAACGTTCTGGCCGAGGTTTGAAAGCAATACATTTTATTGTTTCCACTGTGTTGTCTTTTATGGGTACGTTTTAATGGACTGAACCGAGAATTTGGGTTATGTCAAAAAAAGAAGATAAACGAAAGACATCTGTAATCGTGTGTTTGGTTTCTTTGAATGCTGGGTTTTGCGGAACACCGGCCACTTACAGGTCGCGTTGCCAGAAGAAACGGAGCCGCGTGTCACCCAACAAGCATTTTAATGGCGAGAGACGAACACAAAAGGTATCGTGATGATGACAACGGTGCGCGCTCTTCTTGGCGCCAGGCGCGGAGGCAGTAGCCCACGATGCATTCTTTTTCTTCGTCGTCTGCTAATCTCCGACATCCTCCGGGACCTCTAATGTGATGATGATGAGGATCAAAAACTTTATTTATCGCTCTTTAAAGGGAAGGGGCAATGGAATAGAGGGTGGTGGGAGGAACTACTTGAAGTAGGCCTCCTTTATCCTCTCAGCCCACTCCAAGATGGCCTCCTGAAGATCGGGCCTGGAGCTGCGCAAGGCAGCATCCCACTGCTCCTCACTCGATATTGATTGCTTGAGGAAAGGGGGAAGGGGGTGCTTAGGGCACCCCCATATGATGTGGTTTAAGTCTAATGTGGTGACATCAAGTTCTAGAAGATGTAGCTTCTTCACTGACCTCTTGAAGACTGTTCCTCCCTGTAATCGGATTAAACAGGCGCGCACAAATCCGTCGGTGCCTGGGTACACCGCTTGAACCCGGGCTAGTGGCCAGAATAACTTGGGCGTGTTAGGAATGTCGACTATTGCGATGTCGCCGACCTTTAAATTTCTTGATTGATGCGTGGGAGAGCGATGATACTCGAACCGTGACCACATGCGCCGGTCGAACAACATGCTATCCGTACACTTGAGTGGTATTTGGACTGCATTGGCCTCAGTGACCGTTTCTAGTCCTGTGCAGCCGCCATCATATAGGCTGTCAATTCAATTCAATTCTTTATTCAACATCATAAGGATGTTGGGTGCGTTGACAACAAGCCAGAAGAAAGCCTTGACAGAGGTCGACGCACCCTACAATGACTTGGCAACAGTATCGCAGTGTTTCATATAGCCCGTGTAAAGCATTCGTAATAGTAACATTGACACAAATGAAACAGTATTGGAACATTACAGGCAAAAACAAAAACAAGCACAAAGCACTATGACAAAAGTTTCAGCAGTACATAAATTTACATCTATTCACAGCACGTTATTTAACGTCTGTGGAAGAATGTAGCTAAGCATTTGGCGACCATAATTCGTTCGCGTTTTAGGCACAAACCACGTGATGCCAGTGCGGGTAGCATACTTAAGTTCCTTGCATTTCAATATTGCCAGGTCTAACATAAATGTATTATTCTGTCTTATACTTGTTTTATACCGCCTTAACAGTAAATTTTCATGCAGTTGGGGAAGGGGGGTGATGCCAAGTGACGCAAAGATCGGTGCGGTATGTTCAAATCTCGAAGCATTAACAATATTTCGAACAATTCTCTTCTGAAGCATGTGCAGCCGTCTGATATTGGGAAATGACGTGGTGCCCCAGACCAAGATACAGTAATTAACTACTGAAGAAAACAGTGCGTTGTATAGCATTTGTTTAACACGCTTCGGTAGGAAACATCGCAGTCGGGACACGATGCCAACAATCTTTGACAACTTGCCCCTGACAATTTCAACGTGATCGTCCCACGATAAATTTTCGTTAAAGAAAACACCCAGACTTTTGACCACGGGAACTATTTGAATGGGCGACGAACCCACCTTTAAGCGGATCTGTGGAATAGAAGCAATCTTGTTACGAGGCCTAAATAATACAGCTTTACGTTTTTTCGTGTTTATGATTAGCGAGTTCGATTGAGACCATTTATGAAGTAGGCGCAGACACTCTGTAGCTTGCAGTTCAAGATCTCGTACATGTGCTGCTCGGAAGAACAGAGTGGTATCATCTGCGTAGATCACAAATGTTGGGATCTTACTTAAGCAGACTATGTCGTTGACATAAAGGAGGAAAAGCAGAGGTCCCAGAACACTTCCCTGCGGAACGCCAGAAGAAATATGTTTAACATGTGATAGTTCGTTGTTTACTGTTACTTGTTGGACGCGAGAACTGAGGTAGGATCTAATTATGTCAAGACACTTTCCGCGAAAACCGTAGTGTTCGAGTTTGGCTAACATTGTTTGGTGATTGATGCCGCCAAACGCTTTCGAGAAATCGATGAAAATACCAAGAGTGAAAAGATTTTGCTCAAACGACTCTAAGATTAGTTCTTTTTGGGTTAGAAGTGCAGTCTCTGTCGAAAAGTTCTTCCTAAAAGCATGCTGACTTGGCGTTAGTATATTAAATTTCTCACAGAAACTAGACATTCGCGTATACAGTATCTTTTCAAAACACTTTGAGAAAATCGGAAGAATAGAAATTGGGCGATAATTGATAGGTCGTTTTTGTCTCCACCTTTATGAACAACGGTTATTTTAGCAATCTGGGGCGCTATAACGTAAAGCTATTCCAAACTTTTCTATTCCAATTTTGCTATCAGCCCTACACGATTGGTCAAAAAATATTTTCGACCACCCCCACTTCACCTGTCTGTCACGCGACGTCACGAAAACCGCGATACCTCCCCATCTGATATGATGTGTATGCACTGATTATGCATGATTTGACAGAAAAAAGAAAAACAGTTATTTCTGATTCGACCCTTTTTCGCCATTAGCCCCTGGCTATTGGTAAAAAGTCTTCGGGCTGCACCCACTTCACCTTCCTGTCACACGACGTCACAAAACCGCAAGAACTCACCGCGTCAAAGTGACGTGTACGCGATAAAGATGCATTAATATGCCGAACAAAACTGAATTTTCTTCGGAATAGCCGCAGGCTTCCCCGTTCCGAAAGGAATAAAAGATGGCTGCCGCCGATCGCTCAGACGCTGGCTACTCGCACCTGCCGGAGAGCATGGGTGTACTTGCGCATAATAAAACTTCTTGCGTGGCCGTGTAACGTTTTCGAGCACTTTCGGCACGTTTACCCCCTCATTCTGCCAACTCTTATTTGCCGAGGGTCCGTTTTACCGTCATTCTTGAGCTTCCGTTGCATGCCGCCGCGATTTGCGACCAGCCACCGCAAGCTAAGTAAGGGAAAGCCAACCAATCGTATACGCCGCCACCACCCTCTTCATCCGGTTATCGATTTTCAGTGCAGTGGCTCGGCCCCATCGAATCCCCCCCCCCACTTGAGCGTTCTCCTCGCCTCTTGTCAGCCAATTAGATACGACAAGCCGCTCAGTGTAGGCAATGTTATTCAATTTTCAAGCAAACAAAAGTGACCTCCTATGAACGAGGAGAGCGTTTGATTGGTTTGTTCAGACAACCCTGCGGGTGACCGCCCGGTGCTTGTGTTGGTGGTTACGCAAATTTGACGTCAGGAAATTGGAATAGAAACATATTGGAATAGTTTTACGTTATAGGGCCCCTGCATTTGTTTAGGGAACGCTGCATGTTCGAGGCAAAAATTAAAGATTTGTTCTAGGACTGGGCTTACTATATCGGCTACATATTTTACTGGCTGAATCTTAAGGTCATCTATGTCCCGTGAGCTACTGTTGCGGAGGGTCAAGAGGCAAGCTTCGATTTCGCTGGTGTCTGTTGGCATCAAGAATGCAGTGGAAGGAACTCGCGAGTCAAGGCATTTGACATTCGGGGGTGCACTATTGCTATCTGCCAAAGACACGAAAAAATCATTAAATTTTTCGGCTAATAATTTTCCACCCAGTGATATGTTGTCTACTAAGACTTCAAGCATGCCGCTGGCATGTGAACCTCGATTCAAAATTTCATTTATTGTTTTCCATACAAGGTCACTTCTTTTAAACACGTCTGGGTTGAATAACTTTTCCATATACTCTTGTTTTGCTCGGCGTAGAAAAGACGTCACTTTGTTTCGATACGTCTTAAAACGCGCCAGGTCATCCTGTGATCTGCTTTTGATGAAGCGGTTATAAAGATCGTTTTTTTTGTTTTATCAATTGAAGACATTCGGCGCTTATCCAGGGTTTACGAGCTTTACGAGGTTATTTAAGCGTCTCAAGTGGAAAACTTTGCTCATAAACAGACTTAAATGTGGTAATGAAGGCATTATAAGCGTCCTCTGGATCGCTTTCACGGAGCACAGTATTCCAGTTCACACCTGCAAGTGCTAACCGAAAGGAATTCATTGTGTTTTGGTTTATGCGCCGGTATAGTACCGCAGGAAGCATGCGTTGTTTTTGAGGAGTTAAAGAATCTACAAACAAGAATATGGGCAGATGATCACTTATTTGGACAAAAATGACTCCTGAGCGAAGACAGTCAACTCGACAGTTACTAATGAAGACATCAATTGCCGTCGCTGTCTCTGGCCGTGTCGGTTTATTTATGACATTAGTGAATCCATTGCTGTGTAAGATGCTGTCGACTTCACATTTACGCGCAGAAAATGATAAGAAATCAATATTAAAATCACCTCGCAGAACTAGATTAAGGTTGTTTTCTATGATCCACTGCAGATATTCATCAAGAAAGTGACCAAAATTTGAAACGCAGAAATATAGCAGAAAACACGTTTCTTCCGCTTTGTAATGACAGAATTTCGTAGTCCTCGTGGGTTATAGTGAAGTCGACAAGAATGTTGCATTTGAAAGTCTTTTCGGTGGCTGTCATGACGCCACCACCTCGTTTATCAGTACGGTTCTGCACATATGTATTGTAGCCGGGTAGGTGCATAACATCGCTACTGCTTTGATACCAAGTTTCAGTAATCATTATTGCGTTGAAACGGAAGCTCAGTGTACAGAACAATGCTTCTAGCTCATCACCTTTATTGCGCAAGGATTGCGCATTAACATGAAAAAAGGACAGAGCTTTGTTTTCCTTAGTAAGCGCAGCCCAAAGGTCAGAAGGCGACACGATTGAGCACATGTTAAAGCGCAGTTTGTCAGTTAGTTGTTAGGGAAAAAAAATACGTTGCATCTACGCAATCTTATCTAGGTCTTGTACGCAAGTGATGCGCACAATCGCCGACGACTCAGTTTTCTTAGCCAGAATGTGCCCATTTTGCGTCCACACAAATTTACACTTCTGCTCATTTTTTCGTGCCACTGCCACTCGCAGCAATTTTTTGAGCAGTGGACACAAGTGTTCGTTAACGTACACAGAATCTGAACCGCCATATCCAAGGCTTTATGCTGCGAGATTGGTCTTCGCTTTCGCTAGTACAGTGTCACGCTTTGCTCGAGTTTTGAATTGGACAATTACATTTGTATTTATCTTGTTCTTCGTTTGAACACGGTGGCAAACGTCTACATCACTTTCCAGTAACGGCTCACCGATCATTTCGCCCATTTCCCTTTGCTGGAAGTCCCTTAATTTCAATGTTTTTATTCCGGGAATACTGTTCCACACCTGTCAATCTTTGTTCAAGGTCAGAACATCGCGTCTTCAGTTGCTCGCACTCGGTTGACATTGCAGCGTTCTCAGACTTTAGCGCCTTATTTGCATTTTGTAAGGATGAAACCTTAGCAAGCAAGTCATCAAACTGTTCGCTGCAGTGCTCAACACATTTAGTTAGTTCTCTCGAGTCGTTGCGTAAGTCACGTTCTAGTGAGTTGCGCATAGCTGCAATCTCCTTTCGAAATTCTTTCCTCAGTTCGTCTAGAAATTTTTCAATTTTATTAGACATAACAAAAAATACACTAGATAACTGGTACAAGCAGCAAATGTCAAGCAAGCTGGTGTAGCAGACAAAGGCGCAGGCGCAGGCGCAGATAACCGGCAGAGACGGTGACTGGTGCAGACTGCTTAGTCAGTAGAGGGGCTCATAGGCAGCTGCATAGGCTTCGGTACAAATGCTCGGATGAGGCAGAAGTGCTGTAAACAGGCAAAGTATGTTGTAAGCGACTGTTAGAATCGTCGCCACTGCTGCCAAGAAGAGGTACCGAGCAGGGGAGCGCCTTTTATACAGCCAAGAAGCCGGTCAGGGTGCTGGTGTAGGAGACCAAGGCGCAGGCGCAGACGTAAATCCAATATTCGAAACAAACGGTCACTAGATTTTAAGCTTTTCTTTTATTTGCAACAAACCCTGTCAAATTTGGTGCAGTGGCTGACGAGAAAACGAATTTTCCTTTTACATGTTTTAGATCAGCTTTTTAGATAGCTAAAGCTTCCTCTTAATCCCATACTTGAGGGCAGCTGTATACGTCTTTTTATTTCGCGATATATTGGCTGGCGCAGACAATCTGTGTCGTGCCACAAGTTCCAAAGGGAGCGAAGTGAGGCGCGTCGGGAGATCGTGAGAGGCAGCGCGTGGGTGCGATTCACAGCAGCCGCCGCAGACATACCTCCGCTCATGCAGTGCTTTGTTTTATTAGAGAAGACGCACGCTACTCTGGCGCCATATCGTAGCAATCGTCGCCGCACCGCCCGTCTTAAGCGGCACTACGCATTTATTCTCACACTTTCGTTCAACCAACGATGAGAGCAGTCGTTTGTCGCGGGGTAGTCGTGCCACCAGTGTCAGCGTTCACAACACTCTAGGCAGCGTCACATCGAGCCTTATACCTCTGTCACACGAGCATGCAAGAACTTTTTACGTAAGCGCTCTTTTACCTGCTTCAAATAATTTTAATGAAGAGGTGTTGCGCCGCATACACAAGGCATCGACGATCTCTTTTTATTGCTTCCTTGTGGGCATGCTACCGAAAGCGTGGTGCTGCCGTTCGAAACAAAGTCGGGCAAATTAAGGTCATCTATCTCGAAATATAACGGAAAAGTTCTTGTATTACATATTTTTCAAATAAGTTTAATAACGCCAGACTGAGAAACGTTATAGCAAAGATATATTCTCTTACATTAAAGAACGTTTGCAGGACTAGTGAAGTGCATAGGTTGATCTGGCAACATTGGGCTTCCTTTATCGCGTCGCCTGCGGCGTTCCCGCCATAGGGCGATTTCTCCGTGCGCCCAGGGCTGTTTCCTCAGCGCCGTTGGCGATCAGTGCTCACAATGCTGCATGCGATTTTTCTCGTCCGCGGGGCACGCCTCATCCCGTGACATCCGCGACACTTTCGACCTGCTTGCGAGAGTACAGAAAATAAAAATGAACATTACCGGGTTTACTGCACCTCCTGCGAGACATAAATTATTTTTTTACGATGAGCCTAGGCGACAGAAAAATACGGATTTGCTTATTTTTTAAATGTATAGCAATTGCTGGCATCCACTGCTTTTGAGGCTACTCCTTTTAGGCCGTAAAAGAGATCCACGAGCTCTATTTCTAGAAAAGACCGCTTCTGAAATAGAGGTCACTCCCTGTCGCGTGTCTGGGGTATAACTCGTAGACGCTCAACATCGCCTCTTGCAGCAGCGCAGGGGAAAGCTGCGAGCGCGGAGCGAGTGGACGCGCCTTGCATCGGCTCCGACAATTTTCCTCCGGTTTACCGAAAATTCCAAGGGACCCCGTGAAATTTTGCGTCTACTAGACGGATAGAGAGAGAATAAACATTTATTTCGTAAAGCGAGTAGAAAATTTCTTCGATGAGTGGGGCCCTCAGTGCAGGGCTCCATTGCCATGCGCGACTTCGCGAGCCCGCTGGATCAGCCGTTGCTGTTCCTGCTGGTTTGTGCTGAGCAGCGCAGACTCCCAAAAGGAAAGGGCAGGGTCGGGTGTAGGGGGAACACCTGAAGGGTTAGGGCATTCCCATATGGAGTGATACACCGTGGGTTTGACCCCACAGTGGGGACAATAGGAAGGGCACAGGGTGGGATGAAAGATATGTAGCATGTGGTGACAAGGAAATGAATTGGTCTGCAGTTGCCGCCAGACAGCGGCATCTGCTCTATTAGGCGAAGGATGAGGAGGGGGATAGTTATGGCGACATTGTTGGTAGTACACGAGCGTCTCAGTGTAATGTAGGGGCTCTGGCGGTGCGTCGTCTGGGTTGGACAGCTCTTCCGATAGTGCCCGGCCAGTCAGACTTCGGGCTACCGCATTAACGCGTTCATTACCATGGAGAGAGGCGTGTCCAGGAGTCCAGACGATACGCACCCTGTGTAACGTGGGAGGGGGGACAGAGGAGAGAATTCGATGTGTGTGTAGTCACGAGTCGTTGCGCGAAGGCCCGGCAGGCAGCCTGCGAGTCTGTCATTATGGTGATGGGGGTGTCTTGTGCGGAGAGGGTCGAGGCATGGGCAATGGCCAGGGCTATTGCCCCTTCCTCTGCTGAGCAGCTGTGCGTTGTTAGAACTGTGGCACACACCCTAAGCGCGTCTGTATTGTCAGTTACAGCTAAACATATGGCCCGCCTCTCTGGGTAGCGGGCTGCGTCCGTGTACAAAACCGGTGTAATTGTGGTGCGGTCTCCAAAAATGCGTGCCCGGGCCTGACTTCGGGCACGTCTACGGCCGGCGTGTCGCTCGGGATGCATATTGCGGGGAATTGGAGCTACTTGTATGTTAGCGCGTAGAGCAGGAGCGAGGTGATATTGTGGGACGTGTGTGGGTGTCTCAGGGACAGGGTAGCCAAGGCGAGAAAGTATAGCGCAGCCCTGACGGCTGCGTCCGAGACGTTGGAGCTGACCATTGCGATGAGCCTCCAAAAGCTCGCCTACGGTGTTGTGGATACCAAGCTGAAGAAGCCGTTTTGTGGAAGCATGTGGAGGCAGCCCAAGAGCCGCTTTCACTGCCTTCCGCAGAAGGGCGTCCATCTTCTGAGTTTGAGTGAGTATGAGATTGTGATAGGGGAGGTGATATGTGAGCCGGCTGATTATCAGAGCCTGTACTATGTGGAGGACGTCTTTCTCGCGAAGGCCTCTTCTACGATTAGTAATGCGGTTTATCATATGTGTGACTTGTGCTATCTGCTGACCGAAAAGGGGCGTAGTGTGCGAGGGTTTGCCATTCGACTGAATGTGGAGGCCCAAGATGCGGAGTCTAGCTACCTGAGGGATGGGGCTGCCGTGTAAGAACGGGGAGATATTAGGGGATTCGTCGGTTCTGCGGCGCCGCCTGTGCACGAGGAGCAATTCGGACTTTTCGGCTGCACAGGAAAGGCCTCCCGTGGCTGCATAGTTCTGCACGACACGTACAGCTTCCTGGAGAGCATTCTGGATGGCCCCGTCGGATCCCTGGGTTGCCCAGATCGTAACGTCGTCGGCATAGAGAGCGTGCCGGATGGTGGGTATCTGGTCTAGTAAGGGGGGCAGCTTAGCCATAGCCACGTTGTAGAGGGTGGGCGATAAGATCGAGCCCTGGGGTGTTCCTCTACCTGTGAGTGCGATGACGTCCGACCGGAGCTCTCCTATGCCAATAGTGACTGTGCGGTCCGACAGGAAAGCTCTGACATAGTTATAGGTACGTGTGCCGCATTGGGAAGAAGCCAGATTGTCGAGAATTAGATCGTGGGACCCGTTGTCGAAAGCACCTTTGAGGTCCAGGGCCAGAATAGCTCTGGCTTGTGCCGTAGAGGGGCCATCCACAACGTCCTCCTTAAGCTGCAGCAAAATGTCTTGCGCAGAGAGGTTAGGGCGGTACCCGAAGAGTGTATCCGGAAAGAATTGGCTGTCTTCGAGGAAGGGTTGTAGCCGCGAATGTACAACGCGCTCGAAGAGTTTACCTACACATGAACTTAAGGATATAGGTCGGAGATTCTGGAGGGACCGTGGCTTGCCTTGCTTAGGAATTAGCATGATGTCCGCATGGCGCCATTCCTACAATTAAGTCTTTAATGACCGCATCATCTAGGTTGCGTAGGAGTGTGTATTGAATCCCATCAGCCCCGGGTGCAGTGTTGCGCCTAATACCCTGTAAGGCCGCCCTAACCTCGGCTTCTGTAATATCGGCGTCTAGGGAGGTGGCGTCTATGTGTAGGTAGTCTCTGTAGGTGGGGCGGGTGCCTGTAGCGATGTAGCGTTGCTGTAGAGTGTGAAGTAGAGTAGTGTCATCGAGGCCTGATTTGTGGAGGATGGTGCGGACTCTGTTGCTAGTGTGTATTTTGGTTTGCGTAGGGCTTAATAATGCGCGGAGTAGCGACCAGGTCCGAGGTGTGCTTAGGGTGCCGCTGAGGCGATCGCAAAGGCTATGCCAATTCTTATTAGTGAGGGTGTTCGCGTAGTCATCTGCCTCCGTAGTTAGGTAGTTAATACGCAGAATAAGTTTCCGATTATGTTTTTGCCGCCACCACCGCCGGGTCAGGCCTCTACGGGCCTCCGAGAGATGGAGCAAATGGAGATCCACGTCGGGTGTCTCTGTTGTCGCAGTGATGTGTTGAGTTGCCCTTTTTAGATCAGTTTGGAGTTGTTTGATCCACTCCTGAAGGGAGAGGGTGTCCTGAGGAGCTATGGAGGACCGATTACGCCTAAATTTATCCCAATTGATTAGCTTAACAGTACGTTCAGGAGTGCGTGTTGGTTGTACCTGCAGTTCAGTAGCTAGTATGTAATGGTCGCTGCCCAAGTTCTCCACAAGATTGCGCCAAGAGTGTTGACCTACCCCTCTGACCATGGTGAGATCAGGGCACGTGTCTCTGATTACGCGGTTGCCTAATCGCGTTGGCTGATCTGGTTCTGTCAGCAGAGTCATGCGATGTAACGCAAGAACTTGAGCAAGCCAGCGTCCTTTCGGTGTTTCTGTTTGGTAATCCTAGGCCGGGTGCGGGGCATTGAAGTCGCCTACAATGACCATCTGTTTAGCCACCTTGCATAGATGTGCAAAAAGATGTCCGGACTCATGCTTCCTCGCATCAGGTGCGCTGTAGATATTAAGCACAAACAGGCTGCTATGGGAGCGAGAGCACGGGACCAATTCGAGAAGTACATGCGGTATGGGTGAGGTTTCGAGGGTGTTCGATAACGGTCAAATGTTTGGACACTAAATAAAGTGGCTGTGAGGTGTGGTGTGTTGCTATTTATTGTGTCTGTGTGTGTGTTGTAGCCGGGAAGTGTAGGAGTACAATGCACTTCCTGCAACGCTATTACATCGGGGGGATGGGGCTGTGTGGCAATGAATTGCGTAAGGGATCCGCGTTTCCGGCGGTAGCCCCTGCAATTCCATTGCCACACGCTTAGGAGTTGGGGGTAGCGCGTGTCCCTTTACGGTTTCTGGCCATGATCAAGCATTATTTGTTTGTGTTTTATACCCGGTGACTGTCCGGGTGGCGGCTCATCGGCCTGGGAGGTGCCGGGAAGTGAGTGTTCCGGGCCCAGTGAGGCGGGTTTTCGGTCCGGTGACGGTAATCGGGCAGGACGAAGGTAAGGATGTGATCTTTGTGTTTCACGTGAAGGGGACAGGGAACGTTTGGATGGAGGCAGAGGGATCGAAAGTTGGCCAAGTGAAGCCGCTATTTGTTGCTTAATATCGGCCACTATCTGCTGGACAGCAGGTTGCAGGGCCTGTTGTATTAGCTGTTGAAGTGGCGCTGTGACTTCAGCCATAATGAGCTCCTTCATTTTTTGCATTTCTGCCTGCATTATGGCAACCAATTCTGTCTTTAGAGAGACGGCCATTTCGTTCAGTGCTTGTTGTGTACAGTAGTTGGTGCGAGAGGTTTGTGCAGAGTCATTAAGATGCGGCTCATTGTCGGTCACCATGGGTTGCGGCATGGGTTTAGGTTTAACGTGTTTTGTGACTGAAGGGGTGTGGAGATGTGGAGAGGGAGACAGAGGTGGGAACTGCGCTGCCTAGCTTACCGCTTGCTCCTTCTTGGCAGATCCATCTCCTTTATGGCCGCGGTCCCTCGAACGGCTGGTACTGGGAGTCCGGTCCTTGGAGTGACCCTTGGAGTGGCCGTTGGAGTGACTCCGGTCCGTCTGGCGGCGATCCCCGGGTGATCCGCGACTGCGGCTGCGTCCTCTAGTCCAGGGGTTCTCCGCCGAGTTCCCCGGTGTCGTTGCTACTTGGGTCATATTTTCCTGAGCGCTCTGCTGAGTCGTCGTTCCAGGCTGGCCTTGCGCTGATCCGGGCGGGGGGCGCTCGTCCTTATGTTTTTTTTTTTTCACGAAGCACGCGCGATTTGTTGTGTTGCGGCAGTTGACGCGATGGACAGCGAGGGTCAGTAGCGGCATGAGCGCCGTTGCAGTGAATACATTTAGGTGTGCACTCATGTTCCTTCGGTGGGTTTGAGATGCCACACGCCGGGCAACGGGGTTTGTCGGGCATGGGACAGACGTCCGCCCGATGGCCCATCGACAAGCACAAGCTACACACCTGTTGGCGCGGTCGGTATACGTGACAGCGGAGTTCTGCTCCGTACATACGGACGTAGCGGGGTACGTGGGTACCGGAGAATGTGATCAGGGCCGTACTCGAATGTCCCATCATGCGAGCGTGTAAGACAGGGGCATCTGAGCAGCGGAGGTTTTCTAGCAGCGTCGTCGTAGTGGTGTTGGGCTCAAGGCCTGAGACTACACCTTTGCAGGAGTTGTCTGGGCGGCTACGTACGCTTGGACGGCGTGTTGAGTGACGCACATGCAGATGAATCGAACTTTCTGCAGCCGTGCCGCGAGGTTCTCGTCCGGTGTGCTGAGCACCGCAAGATTTTGTTCAGTGCGGATACGAATGATGAGCTCGTTGAGCACGGTGCTGTCCAGCCCCGCTGCTATGCCGATGGCTCGGGTAACAGAAGTATGAGGCCACGCACCGAGGTTCAGGTCGTCTCTTGGGCGGAACACAATCTTGTAGTCGTCGACAGGCAGTGTCGGGAGTCGCGCGTTCCTCTTGCGCGGTGCTTCAGGTGTCGGAGGAGGTGGCAAGTTCGCAGTAGCTTCTGCTAAGCGTTTCTTTTTCCGAGCGACGAGAAACCAGTTGGTGTCGTCCTCGGCCTGACCGGACAAAGCGTCGGCGTCCATCATGTCAGGGGAGCGGGTGTCGTCGGTCTCCATCTGAGCGGAGTAAATTGGCGTTAAAAAGGACGCGCGCCCGCGTCTAGGCTGGCGAGGTGAACGCAGGTAAGGCCCAGCGCGGCGGCGTCGGTGGTCCAGAACTTCCAAAGCCAATAAAATGTGAGGATCTCACCAGATCTTGGAGAAATTGGGCTCGATCGATGCCGCTCGCCGAGCTGCGTCGTTTGATGGTATTTTCAGGGGTGAGAAGGCAGGGGAACCGCTCGTTGATGGTTCGAAATGCGCAGTCCATACAGAGTGCGGCCAGTCACTACGGCAGCAGGTGGCGCCCCTGCTAGACGGATAACATCACCCGGCGCTCGAAGATACCGCTCTGGAGCAGGTGGGCAATTTTTGGGGCCTTTTGGGCCCATTTTTTTGTCTCCGCCACTCCACCTAACTGAGCCTAACGCCCCGGCCTCGATCTCCATTGTTCTCCGCGGCCGCCATGGCGGCCTCTCCTTGGCGCGGGTACGATCTCGAGACGATGACATGGTCAGAAATCGTCGCAGAAGCTCCGTCTTCGCTTGAAACTTCCACTCCGACGGAGGAGATAGTGGATGAAGGCCTTTTCTCGTTGGTGGCACTTCGTAAACGCCAGCAACGCTCCAAAACTTCGGTGGTCAACGGACGCTCCATGAGTTCGGGCGTTTCTGTGCCTCCGAATCCTGAAAAGTCCAAGCCTCAGCTCTCGCAAGCAGCGGGATCGAAGAAATGGCGGCCCACCGCTATGCCTCGACTCCGCAAAGGAGATTTCACGATTGTCATCAAGCCCAGAGTGACGATCTCTCTGAAGACAGCCCTGCAGTACGGTGAGCTTGCTGCTTTGCTCTCTGCCTATGTAAATCCATCTTCGGTGGACATTCTTAGTGTGTGGCCCATCTGGGACCAGAATATTGTCATTGCCAACACTCAAGACGTCAATGTGGCAAACGCGCTCGCTCGTGAATTTACACTCAATGCTTCGAAAGGCCCCATCCCGGTGGTCGGAGACACCAAAGTCAACGGTGAAGTCTGCAGAGGGATTATTACGGTCCATGAGCAGAAAATTTCTACCACCTTGAAATCTAAAGTACAGTGACGCGGAGAAGCGATAGCCTTCATCCGCAAGCTGGCGAAGTCGACGATTGCCCTGCTCACCTTCGTGGGACACAGAGTACCGCGTTACGTGCACTATGACAGTGTGGTGACTGTGGTGCGCGAATATAAGCGGACTATTCCCGCGTGTTTCCGATGCAGCACCATCGGTCACCGTCCGGACTTGTCCGGACCTCAAGACAATCGATGTGGACACTGCGGTGAAACGGTCGCAGTCCTCGAAGAAGGCAACATGGCGTCCCACGAGTGCACTCCTTCCTGCATCGTGTGTGGTGGCGCTCATCTTACGGTCTCGCAAGACTGCAAAGCCAAATTTGGACGGCTGCAACAGCCGGGCAAGCCGACCGGTCAACCAACCCAACCTCGGACTGCAGTGCCCTCGGGTTCTGACACCACTTCAAAAGCTCCTACGACTAGCAACAAGAGGACGAAAGGCACAACCGGACCAGCGCAACCGGCGGGCACCTTCCTTGGACGTGCCCCCATGTCACCTCGGTCAACTAACCCGAAAGCGTCAAGGGATACAGGCGCCCCTACATTCCAAGACGGGGACTTTCCGGCTCTCGAATACATCCGTCTGGCACACCAAAGAATACGTCTCAGCTCAAGGTAGGCAGCCGAGACGGGCCTCCTGCGCCTCCCCGCACTCCCCTACCTTCTCCCCCACCAAAGATTCTTTTTATCCCCCCCCCCCCCCCCCCTTAATTCTGACGTTGCGGACCTCCGCCGTGAGCTCGAGGCTCTCCGGGCACAAAATGCTCAACTTAACGCCAAACTTCACGCGCTAGAAACGGCTCGGTCCTCCCCGCCCCCGGCCCATGTAGCTCCGGAACCGATGCAAGTGGTGCAGGCCGACCTGACACCCCCTATCTCTGACGTGCGTTTCACCACCCTCGAAAACGCCCTTGCCGAATTGACGGCTTAGATATCAAATTTTGGCCAAATCCAAGACAACCTTCTCAAGGCGGTCACAGCTACGGGTACGGCCGCCGTGACGGCCAACATTAAGACGTGGCTAGAGTCAAACCCCCGAATTTTCCGCCGAACGGGACCCTTCAAAGGCGCGAACCGCCCATCAAAATTCACCCAACCCATCGATCTAACCCAACTCTCGGAGCAGTCGGAATCGCTCCAGCTGCAGGTGATGGAACCTAGGCCGCTCTCCAAGGCGATCTCCCTTCAAATCAGCATGGCTGCGTCCCCTCCCAACCAACTCCCTAGAGGGCGGCGCCGCCCGCAAAGACAGCAAGCTTTCTCTCTTGTACAGTGGAACTGTCGGGGTTTCAAAGACAAGACGAAACGCGCCCACTTAAGGGCGTACATTGACAATCTCGAATACCCCGCCGCAGTCCTTGCACTGCAAGAAACGGGGGCTGCGGTTAAGCTCTCGGGCTATAACGCGTTTCAGCGAGACCCGTCCACCTGTCTCCTATTCAATAAAGGCCACACAGCGCAGGAGGTTGATCTCGACCTAAATCTGGACTATTCGTAGGTGATGGTTTCTGTCCTCCCCCTGCGGCGAACAGATAGCCCCGTACACATACTTAATATATACTGCCCCCCGAAGCTAAAAGAAACGTTACTTTTTCTTACATCTTTAGCGCAGCGCTAAGGATCGCGGGTCGCTATCCCCTGATGATAGTGGGCAATTTTAACGCCCCCTGTCCTATGTGGGGCTATCGCAAGGAAGAGCCGCGTGGTCATAAGTTGGCGGGACTTATACCTACGCTGGGCATCACTCTTCTACGCGACCCGGTCTACCCAACTCGTGTAGGGAATTCTGTCACTCGGGACACCTGCCCCGACCTTACCCTCAACACATCCGACACGCAGACTGGATGAACACGGAGGAGACCCTCGGTAGCAACCACTGCATACTGAACACTATCATTTACACTCGACCCTTACATCGCCCCCTTGCACAAGCCAAACTTCCCGACTGGAATGCTTTCCGCCAGGCCCTCCCAGTAACTTCTCTCTTGGAACAAGGCTACTCCACTTCGGCGCGCGGACTCATGCAAACACTCCGTTCACACGAAAAGCAGATACAGCTTACGGAACGTGCACCGGACGTGGACAACCACCTGATGCACCCCTGGGAAGCTCGCCGCAGCTTTACCAAACGATGGCGGCGGCAGAAACACAATCGTAAACTCCGCGCTCGCATCTCTGACCTTACTAGCAAGCAGCCGAGTACGCTGCCCAGCTCGCCGACACTAACTGGGTAGATAGATGTAACAGCGCAGCAAAACAGATGTCGAGCCGCAACACTTGGCGGCTCTTCAGGAGTCTCATAGGCCCTACACAAACACGATCGGAAGCCAAGAAACACTTCACTCGCGCACTACACAACTTTCAAGGAAACACGGAGCAGCTAGCGAACGCTTTGCGCTCACAATACCTCACTCAGGATCGAGACCCGCGAGGGATGGATTATTCCTATACAGGCTGCGATAATCCGGAAATGGATCAGCCTTTCCAGCTTCACGACATTCGCGCGGCTCTTGCACAAATGCGCAGGGGGACGGCGGCCGGGATGGATAAGGTAACAGTCAAACTATTGGCAAACCTTCCAGATCGTGCGTACGAAACCCTCCTCGAATACATCAACGCCATTTGGACGGGGGACACTTCGTTGCCAGCCGATTGGAAGACATCGTTGGTAACCTTTATCCCGAAGGCGGGGAAATCGGTAAACATAGACAACCTCCGGCCCATCTCCCTCACTTCAGGTGTAGGGAAACTCGTGGAAACGATGGTCCGTGACCGCCTCTCGGAATATCTCGAGAGCAAGGACACCTTCATCGACACCATGTTCGGCTTCCGACCTCATAAGTCGGCACAAGACATCCTTTTACAGCTTCATCACTAGACCCTCGAACCCACAGAACACTCACATAACGACAAGATAGTCCTGGCACTCGATCTCAAGGGTGCCTTTGATAATGTTAAGCACGCCGTCATACTAAAGCACCTTAGCGAGACCAACTGCGGCGCTCGTACATTCAACTATATCAAAGATTTCTTAACGGACCGCTTGGCCTATATACGCCTACAAAAGACCGAGTACGGTCCATTTGAGATGGGAACACGGGGCATACCACAAGGCGCTGTGTTGTCCCCGCTTCTTTTTAACATTGCCATGGCACACCTCCCGGCACAGCTGGCGGGTGCGATGGTGGTCAGCATGCGCTGTACGCCGATGACATCACCATCTGGCTCACTACGGGAAAGATAGGAGAGATGGAGGAATGCCTAGAAGCAGCGGCGAGCATAGTAGACCACTATGCCATGCAATGCGGCCTGCAATGCTTCCCGTCCAAGTCTCAATTTGTGCATATTCGGACTTCCCCGAAATGCAAAATCTCAGTTCAGCTTTCTCTCGCCAGTGGCCCCATCCGAGAAGTGGAGGAGATTCGAATACTCGGTCTCTTCATTAATTAACACCGCAAGGCAGGCACAACTCTTGCCAAACTCCGCAAGTTCGGCGACCAGGTGGGCCGGATGGTTCGCCGCGTTTCCAACAACCCAGGAGGGTTGCGAAGTAAGGATGCGGTGCGGCTCGCACATGCCTTCGTAACGAGTAGAGTACTGTACTCGACCCCATACTTACGCTTACGGAAACATGATGAAGATTGCTTGGAGGTAGTACTCCGCAATATGTTCAAGAGAGCCCTCGACCTCCCGATCACCACTTCCAACGCGCGTCTTCTCGCATTGGGGGTGGTAAACACCTATCGGGAACTTCGCGAGGCGCATCTCGTTAAGCAATACACGCGTCTCGCCCAGACCGTGTCCGGTCGCCGCCTCTTAGACCGGTTACATATTAGACCTGTTAGATCTTAGACCGGTTACATCACGTAGTACGGTGCGAATGTAGAAAATCTAAAATAAAAATAGACAACAGAAATTTCATTTCAAAGCTCGATAACATACCCCGTAGCCAAACTCGACAACATTACTCTGAGCGCAAAACTCGTAGGACCGCTCAGCGGCGTTCAATTAGACATTATTGCTTTCGCGTTCACAACTCATTAGAAGTACTTAGGTATTCTCGGATTCTCGAGCTATATTCACATGGGAGGCGAATATCTAAGCTTTGCATCTGTTTACTGAGCGATGTCATTTTAAACCGCCTCTGATCGCCGTGCAAGCGAACGAAGTTCGTGAACCGCATCCCTGTCCCCATTTTTCATAATTTATGTCTTTATTTTTTTCATCGTCACTCATCGGCAGTAAGGGGGCTGGGGTAGGGGGCTGAAAAGCAGGGCTGCCACCTCGCTGTCGAAATTTCCGGCGACGGGTGTTGTATGCGGTTTGTTCTAATAACAGCCGTTGGCGTGTCATCGCCTGTCGTGTGGCCCAGCTAGATATCCTAATGTTCCCTTCCTCCCTGTCATGCAAAGTTGCACTCACGAAAACAAGCGTCGATGTTTGAATTCTGCACAACGGGGAACATTCGCCATCGACGAGCATCCGTATTTTCTAGAACTCGCATTACACCAGCCGGGCACGGATCCAGTGTCGATCGATAGACGTGCCGCGCTCCTGTTTTGGAAACAAACCAATGAAAAAATAATATAAGGCAAACATTGAGAACGCTGTCTCTACACGAAAACTGAAACTAGAGTGCAGGCCCACTTCATCTGCTCTTAGATCTCTGTATACACGCTGACGCTCTTTAGGTTTCCAATTTTCCCCAACACAGCATCTCGTGTTCTGCCTCAATATAATAGCACCATTCACTTGTTTGAAACTGCATATAGTTGCAGCGTTTCATTGTGTTTGACCAGTTTGCGACGAGCCCGGTGAAGTTAAGGCGCAGAACGATCAACTGCTTTCGCCGCTAGGAAGCTCGTTATTAAAGACACACGAGCATGGAGATAGTTTTGCCCGCTCCTCCATGCGCGCCATGATACTATCTCCTAAATAAAGAGGTTTCACTGCTGCTACTAGCAAAAAGGGACAGTTCTGAACTCCCAAGCTGCGAAGCGGAATATGGCCAACGGGAAACACTTTGGTATACACGTGACTGCATTTTTCTGGGGAACGACTTCGATGCATAGTTGACATAACGATAGCCAGGGTAACATGGAAACGAGCACAAAGGCACTGTTGGTAATCTCACCGCTGGCACGAGTTGTTGCAACCTCAGTGCTGACGCCCGTTGTTGCAAATGGGTCGCAAGCCCCAAGGGTAGCGTTGGCCTGGCGGCCTGGGGCACAACTGGAAGCATCCGAAGGTCCCGGCAAAACATGAGTCGACTGGTAACAGAACAACTTGTTTATTCTAACATCGCAAAAGAGCGGCCGGTCAGGTCGACCGAAGTGGAGAGACGGGAGTGCACGTTACTCAACAGAAGAAATCGGAGCCTCTCTCTCGGCGTCCGGGGGCAGCTGCTCTTATACTCTCGGAGTTGAGGGCAAGAAGGAACGTCTCGGGTTGAGACCACGTGACTCTGGGCCCGGACAGGCTGAGAGACATGTTGAGACGAGTGTAGTGACGCATCGCCGAGCCGGCGCCGATCAGACCTCCTCGCTTCACACTTGGGGAGCTCCTCTCCCCGGCTGCTGCGCTTTGACAAGCGTGGCACACACACACACACGCACACACGAAGACACGTGGCACTGAAACACGCCTGGACGCGCTTGGCGGGGAGGCTTTGCGGCAGCTCCGAACGGGCCAAAATGTCCGCCGCTTTGAACGAAGCCCCGGCGTCCGTTGCATCCGCGCCGGCTATACCGCGCGTCGTAGGCGAAACGTAACAGACCGCCCCGCCGGGGGAAGGAGATCCCGATGGTCAGGGGACTGCATCCGCTGTCCGGAGGGACGTCGCTTGATGATGCTCATAACCGAAGTCGGTCGTCCTTCGGCGTTTCTTGAGCGCAGCGCACAGAGAAGGCCTCGTTCTCTCGTTCAGGTTCACACAGGACACTGCAAAGTGACTTCGGGAGAGTTGACATTTTTGTTCTCGTTCCCGGCAAGCGTTAGAACTACGCCGAAAGTCAACCGCTCAGTCAGCCAGCACGGCACAACCCTCACTAAGCCCTGCCAGGCTCTTTCCCCTTTTATACTACTGTCTAGTTCCTTACAGTAGTTTAGCAGCACTCAGAACGCGTCCACAAATCGGAAAATTGCACTAGAAAGCACATCATCACTTTGAAACACTACACAAAAGCAATATGTTAAAAATCCTGCCTCAGGAAGAAAAACATCAGTATCAGTAACAAACAATTTTGAGGCTGATTCCCACGTTAGGGGCTTCGACTTAAGCCATCGGCGTTACCGTTGAGACTCCCCTTTTTGTAACGCACCTCAAAGGAATGTTGTTGCAAAGCGAGGCTCCAGTGCAGGAGGCGGCCATTTGTGGAAGAGATGGTCTGCAGCCATTGGAGAGGGCAGTGATCCGTCTCGAAGCATGCGAAGCGGAGAACGCAGCGAGCGACCGTACACTAGCTCAGCTGGCGAAAACCCCGTAGCCGCATGCGACGCGGTCTTTAATGCCAACATCACCCCAGGCAGACACAGCTTCCAGTCAGTTTGTTGTTCAAACCACAATGCTCTCAACACGCGCTTCATGACGGAGTGGAGCTTCTCAACGGAATTCGACTGTGGGTGGTACACTGAGCTGTGTAACAGCTTTACCCCGCACCTTTCGAGAAAGGCTGTCGTCAAAGCGCTCGTAAGCACCGTGCCCTGATCTGACTGGATTTCCGCAGGAAAACCAACTCGCGCAAATATGGACAGTAGTGCATTGACTATCTCAACTGAGCTGAGTTCTTTAAGCGGCACTGCTTCAGGTAACTTTGTCGCTGGGCAGATCACAGTCAAAATGTGTCTGTACCCCGTGGCTGTTACCGGCAGAGGTCCCACTGTATCAATAACGAGCCGTCTAAAAGGCTCCGTAATGATAGGTACCAACTTCAACGGCGCCCTCGATTTGTCCCCTGGTTTGCCCACCCGCTGACAGGTGTCACATGTCCTCACAAAGTGGTCTGCGTCCCGAAAACACCCTGGCCAATAGTACTCTTGCAAGAGACGGTCCTTAGTTTTCTTAACTCCTAGGTGTCCGGACCACGAACCCCCATGCGACAAGCGCAACAGATCCTGACGATAGCATTGAGGCACGATCAGCTGATCGAACTCCACTCCCCTGCGGTCTAGATACTTCCGGTACAGGACCCCACCTCTTTCCACAAAGCGAGCTTTTTTCTTGGCGATACCTTCCTTGACAATGCAGCGTATGTTTTCTAGGCTGCCATCCTTCTTTTGCTCGACTATCAAAGCCGACCGGCTGACTTTTAGCAACCTATTAAGTCCATCTGACGTAGGCGCGATGAGCAAATCTGCAGATAGCTCTTCTAACTTTCCCGCATCGGGAATTTCCTCTCCAGTATCTGGTGCCTTTAACGCTACAGGCTCAATTTTATTCAGTTTGGGCGTGCTCTGAATATCAGCTTGCTGCGCCTCTGACCCTTTTTCATTGTTCGACAACGTCGGCCCCGCAACTACCGCCTTTGCCGCGAGCTCCCGAACTTTCGATCTGCTTAAGGCCTGAACGCTAGCCTCACCAAACAAAAGCCCCTTCTCGCGCAGGAGGTGATCGGACCTGTTCGAAAATAGGTACGGGTACTGGGGGGGCAGCATAGATGACACTGCGGCCTCCGTCTCAAGTGCTCCGAAAGGTCCTTCAATAAGCACTTTTGCTACGGGCAGACACACGCTATGAGCTTCCACGGCTTGCTTGATCCATGCGCACTCACCCGTGAACATATCGGGTTCTACGTAAGAGGGGTGAACTACATCCATTGTAGCTGCGGAATCGCGAAGCACTCGGCACTCTTTCCCGTTCACGAGGAGGTCGCGCATGTAAGGCTCGAGAAGCTTCATGTTCTCGTCAGTGCTGCATAATGACAAAAACACGACTTTTGTTTTTGTTTCTGGACACTGCGCCGAAAAGTGACCCGGCTTCTGGCACGTATAACACACGCGCGCTTGCCTCGCCTCGAACCGCTTTCTGCGTTCGGCTTCGGCTGCCGCCGTCTCCTTACGTTCGGTCGGACTGCTTTCACTCGCATCCGCACTACGTGTGTCCCCCTTTGCTCTCATGGGCGTGAACTTCGGCCTCTCAAACTTCGAGCCAAATTCACCCTTTTGACCGTCCTTAGCTCCGCGAGCCCGACGCGTCACAAACTCCTCGGCTAGCTCGGCGGCTCTAGCCACCGTACTAACGTCTGGCCTATCCATGACCCAGTACCGCACGTTCTCAGGTAACCGACTATAAAACTGTTCTAGCCCGAAACACTGCAGAACTTTCTCGTGGTCACCAAACGCTTTCTCTTCTTTGAGCCACTCCTGCATGTTTGACATTAGCCTGTAGGCAAACTCTGTATATGACTCACTTTTGCCTTTCTCATTTTCCCGAAACTTCCGACGGAACGCCTCCGCTGACAGCCTGTACTTTTTTAGCAGACTCGATTTCACTTTCTCGAAATCCTCTGCCTCCTCTCTCTTCAAGCGAGCGACTACGTCGGCCGCCTCGCCGGGTAACAAAGTGAGCAAGCGCTGTGGCCACGTTTCCCGAGAGAACCCCTGCTTCTCGCACGTTCGCTCAAAGTTAACCAGGAACAAACCAATGTCCTCTCCAAGCTTAAAGGGCCGCATCAGGTCAGTCATTTTGAACAATACTGGTTCTCCTGCACCGTGTGCCTGACTTCCATTACGAGCGCGTTCCATCTCTATCTCGAGACGCTTCATTTCCAAAGCGTGGTCGCGCTCTTCTATTTCTTTCTGCTCTTTTCGTTCGCGCTCCTGTTTCTCTTTTTGCTCTTTAAGTTCGCGCTCCTGTCTTTTTGCCCGCTCCTCAATGGTCTCAAGGCATTCCGACAGCTCGTCATCCTCAGCTTCTAACTCAAGAATAGCCCTTAGCAGTTCTGGTTTTCTGCCGCAAACTAACCCGGCAGCAACGACAACCACAATTACCAGCTCTGTTTCTGACACTAACAAAAGCCTGGCAAAACTCAGAAGAAGAAAGTCCCGCACTCACCAAACCTCGCAGCCAAGAATTCAGCGCTGTCGTTCCGCTGCAGGCAACCAGTCATCACACAGGGCTCGTTGCACTGCTCCCGGATGGTCGTTGTGCTGCTCAGCATACAGTCAACCGCATATCTTCGCTGCTGGCCTCCGTTGTCGCGATCTCACCGCTGCCAGCCAGTTGTAAGAATCCCACCGCTGCCACCAGTTGTTGGTAATCTCACCGCTGGCACGAGTTGTTGCAACCTCAGTGCTGACGCCCGTTGTTGCAAATGGGTCGCAAGCCCCAAGGGTAGCGTTGGCCTGGCGGCCTGGGGCACAACTGGAAGCATCCGAAGGTCCCGGCAAAACATGAGTCGACTGGTAACAGAACAACTTGTTTATTCTAACATCGCAAAAGAGCGGCCGGTCAGGTCGACCGAAGTGGAGAGACGGGAGTGCACGTTACTCAACAGAAGAAATCGGAGCCTCTCTCTCGGCGTCCGGGGGCAGCTGCTCTTATACTCTCGGAGTTGAGGGCAAGAAGGAACGTCTCGGGATGAGACCACGTGACTCTGGGCCCGGACAGGCTGAGAGACATGTTGAGACGAGTGTAGTGACGCATCGCCGAGCCGGCGCCGATCAGACCTCCTCGCTTCACACTTGGGGAGCTCCTCTCCCCGGCTGCTGCGCTTTGACAAGCGTGGCACACACACACACGCGCACACACGAAGACACGTGGCACTGAAACACGCCTGGACGCGCTTGGCGGGGAGGCTTTGCGGCAGCTCCGAACGGGCCAAAATGTCCGCCGCTTTGAACGAAGCCCCGGCGTCCGTTGCATCCGCGCCGGCTATACCGCGCGTCGTAGGCGAAACGTAACAGCACCGACGACACCTAAACACTGCGTGTGTTTTCTCCGTTCACGCGTCTGCATTGTTTATATTAGTAGTATTAGTAGAAGTAGAAAATATTATTTGTTGCTGTGTAATGAAGTCCCAGGGGGGGGAGCCCTGCGTCCAAGGCCCCATTTTCAGCTGCTATCTGGCTGGCCCGGTCAATCAGGTATCGCTGGTCGTCCAAGGCTGTGCTTCGAATGAGCGGCCTCCACTGAGATGGGGAGGGGTTATGTCTAAGTTGAAAATCGAACCTGTATTTTTGTTTCTTGCCATATGAGAGTGTCTTGGAAAAAAATCGGAATAATCAAAACATTTCTAAGTCGCTTGGTTTTGAAGAAGCGTAGTACACTCTAGAGATTTGGCATAAACTGGCAAACATATTCACGTTGATTGATTGATTGATTGATTGATTGATTGATTGATTGATTGATTGATTGATTGATTGATTGATTAATTGATTGATTGATTGATTGCCATCCTGCATTACGCACAGTCGGCACGCGGTTTGCGAAAAATGTGAGCTACCTCTATCTATGCTTACATAGCTCAGCTCGGGGCAAAACGAATGAAACATCAGAAACGTGGCAATGCCATCATTGATGCCATCATTGATGCCATCATGAAGGTAAAAAGATGGAAAAAAATTACATAGCACTATAGCAGATCTAACAAATAGCGCTACTGAAATTTTGTGCAGCACAATGTTTTATTGCAAAGCGCCCGTTTCCAACTTTACTCATTTAATAGGCTATATGTCAATCTTCATTGCCTCCTTGTATTTTTTGTTTCCATGATATTGAGTCGGATGGTTTCGTAACACTCGAGCAGGCTTTTTCTTTTTCTTTCACGTAGAAGTTTTATTGCCAGGCGACGGTATGGTGACAGCGACAGCGCTTGTTTCAGAAGAGTGATGAGCATTTGGGGCGGTGGTGACGTTACAAAAGATATACTGAAACGGCTCTCATGCGTGAAATGTGTTATTACTTGCCCTCCGTTACAGCCAGGCCTCGAATGTTTGGGTAGGCGGGGTGAGATAACGAAACGTCAACCCAGGAAGTGGCGTAAGTACGTGTACAGTATGAAGTGAATTGGCTCGACTGAACGGCCTTCACCATTATTATCATGAAGAGAAATAGGCATTTGAAGTACGAAGGTTTGTTTATAATGCGAATGAAGCGGACCGCACGCAAGCGGCAAAGCAGACGAAGGAATGCATATTTACGCAGCGACGCCGCACGCCGTCACACTGACACACGGAGAACGAAGGGGTGTCGAGGGGAAGGGGCCTGAGCCTTTCATTTTTTTTTTCAGACACATGTTTCTTATGTGGCCGGCTTCACTTACACGAAACGACCACCATAAAAGGCTCAATCGGGTACAATCAGAGCATAAAAACTGCAGTGACTGACCAAGAAATAGGCGGCTGTTTCATGACCTACATGATACGCATATAATGATTCATTTCATGACCTATCAGTTATGTTTGCCATACACTCTTGTTATACTGTGCCAATTTTGGTACATACCAAGTTAACGAAATTCGCAGGCGCTAGTTGGAATCGGTTGGCGCAGGACAGGGGTAATTGAAGATAGCAGGGCGAGGCCTTCGTCCTGCACTGGACATAAAATAGGCTGATGATGAGGATGATGACAATGACGATAACTGTGATAAAGATCGCGGACGCCTTTGATCTTCAACAGCATTTTCCTGTTGTGAAAGTGACACTCCTTCAATTAGCTCGGATCCTTGTCAAAATTTTAGGATGGCGCAGTGAAAACGCGCCTGATAAAACACATGCAAACCGTACACGTGCAGAATAAAGAAGCCGGCAGATCCCACGCCTTATAGGAATCGATGTAATGCGAAGCAGTGTACGGCTAGCCTACCAAGTTAACGAAACGACCCTGATAGCACCAAGACACAGGCGGCTGTTTCATGACCCACATGGCACGCATGTCGTGATATTCATGACCCATCATTTATTATGTTTGTCAGGCACTCTTCTCATACTATGCAAGTTTTGGTACACCCGCCGTCGTTGCTCAGTGGCTATGGTGTTAGGCTGCTGAGCACGAGGTCGCGGGATCGAATCCCGGCCACGGCGGCCGCATTTCGATGGGGGTGAAATGCGAAAACACCCGTGTGCTTAGATTTAGGTGCACATTAAAGAACCCCAGGTGGTCGAAATTTCCGGAGTCCTCCACTACGGCGTGCCTCATAATCAGAAAGTGGTTTTGGCACGTAAAACCCAATAATTAAAAAAAAAGTTTTGGTACAAACGAAGTAACAAAACGACCTTGAAATCATTAAGACATACTCGGCTGTTTCATGACCTATGTGACACACATATCATGATATACATGTCATGGCCTATCACTTATGTTCATCAGACACTCTCATCATACTTTGCCAATTTTGGCATCTAACAAGTTAATGAAACGACCACAGAGCACCAAGACCTAGACGGCTATTTAATGACCTACATGACATACATGTCATAATATTCATGTGATGCCCAATAATTTTTCTACCTCGTACACTCTTGTCATACTATGCCAATTTTCGTGCATACAAAGTTAAAGAAACAACCATGAGTGCAAGATGACGTAGGCGTCTAGATAGATAGATACTGTCGAAAATGGCATAATATAATTAGCTACACTTATAAAAAACAAAAACTAAATATTATAATTTCATCGCTCTGCGTTTCTGCTTAGTGATCTGGCCAGTCCGCATGTACATGTTCTCTTCAGCTTAACCGATATTGCTTAAGAGATATTCGCACACGTCTTTAAAAAAGTTTCCCTGGGCAGTCTCTGTCTGGCACGACACAGTGAGTTTCGTTAGCGGACTGACAGAGTCAGCACCCAGGCTGTATAACATGTTTACCTTAAAAACTACGACGTGAACCCTCCTGGAAGGCTGTTTTCTTAAGAACGCTCCAAGCTGCGCGCCGCAGCAAACATCTGGAAAGAAAGTAACATACCAAGTAAAAATGAAATCGCGCCTAATTACTTTACACAGGGACCCTGACCAAAGACGAAATGTAATGTAAAATGGTTAACGCCCAAGCTCTGCAGAGAAGCAGAACCAAAGCCCTTGAAGGCCCGAAGGCGCGCTTCGTTTCTGAACGCGACAGCCATAAGAGAGCAGAGTCCATTTGGAGGGAGCCTGAGGCGGACCAAAAAAGGCGGCGTACTATGCCACCATTCAAAGAACGACGCAAAAAAAAAATATAAATATAGGAACCCAATGGGGGCCATCTGGACACGGCCGAGTGCTCCGGAGGGCTCTTGGGGCAAACTGAGCGTCGCGCTGACGCCCTCGCAGGGATTTTCAATTTCTTGGCGAGGTCCTCAGCACTTTCACTGAGCTGTGAGTGGGAGGTGAGAATGCGACCACAAACGACCGTGCCAAATTGAAGGAGCCAACGAAAAGAAAAAACAATACGCCGAGTCAAAATGTGGGCGGATGGTGGAATTTTATCGCTGAATCGCGCAACAAGCAGCTTGTTAATGCTTTTAATGCGTAACTATTCTTTTTCGAGTACGCCAGAAAAGTCTGCCCGTCACGCGAAAAGTGATATGCCTTACATCTAAAGAATACATTGTTGCGCTGACAGGAAAATAAAGACTTACAGATTCAATCGCTATAATAGTGTGAATGTAGATGATGGGTAGTTTTATAAACGATAAGGAAGAATTGAAACACCACAAAAATTGACCGGTGAGAATACCCATTAGATCAGATTTATACGTACCCATAGGGATACATAGGGCTCCATAGAATACGCATGATGTGCAGCTACGGTAGGTGTGGGCCAACATAAATTTGGGGTGGGCCAAATTGAAATTTGCGGGTGGTCGAATTGAAGTTTCGAGATATACTTACGCATAATTAGATATCTGCTCTGTAGTCTACGTATAATTTTTCTCCTCACTAACGTACATTATGAACTTACATCAGTGTGGGCGCTTCGAGTTTAAAAGGCCCCAGTTAAACCTTTATTTCTATAACTGTAAGACACCACTCGCCACTGTCATAACAGGCGCTTTCAAGTCAGGCACTACATGTACTACACAGGGTGCGGCATTGTTAGCGCTACAGGGTGAACTCCAGAATGGGCTAGAATGACGCGTTGCGGCCGTTGACTCGGGAAGCCCTGAAAAAATTATGTACTCGGGCAAATCGCAGGTGCGAGGCAAAGACTTTCGCTCGCCGATGTGGTGTTCGTGGCTTGTCATATGCTCCGGGCTACATTTGCGTACCGCTATAAAGTATACGCAGATGCGACAGCTTCCCTGTTTTCTGGTTCAGCGCTTCTCATGCAAAATGACTGCGAAATTTGCATCGCGTACGCTTCCTTCGAAGCGAGAGTGGCGAGTGCGTTTCGAGACTGCAAGAACCTGCTTGCGACACGCTTTCTTTCGCTACGCTGAGAGGACTGCTTCAACAGAAGTAACAGGTTACTGCGCTCGCTTCGGCGTCTAACGCGGTTACGTTGTTACTTCGGTTGAATGAGAAACAACACTGAATTTAAAACTTGACGAGACTCGATTTCACGAAGCGTTGCAAAGGTAACAATAAAATTCAAACAGCGCTAGATGGCAGGACCAGAAAGAGGAGGAGACGAACACGGCGCTGAACTTACAACTGATTTATTTGAAGTAAGAAGCCAACTTATACGTACGGCTTTTACACATTGCGCGGCTTGCGGTGGTTCCTCTGCGGGTACAATGGCTGACTGCTCGATTTCTTTACGAGCATGCATGGTGCATGCAATGAGCGAATAAGAAAGAATAATGTGAAACCGGATAGATTTTCTTGGGCATACACACAGTTTACTTGATACTTTGCGCGTATACAATGGGACGTGTCCAGGCCAACACTTCGCTCATGTGCCCTTCTATCTTTCCAGCTACGTAGATACAGCTTCAATACTTTCCTAAACAAAAGTGAGGTGTCAACGGACGCACAGTTCTACTGAACCGCACCGAATACAAATGCCAATTTCAGCGCGTACGCGTGCATAAAAACGTAACACCTTGGGTTACCATAAGCAAACTCATGGGATGTAACGAGTCCTTGCGCCTTTTTCGGTGGGGTAATTTTCGAGAGTTACGTACACCTGCAAAGAGAGAGACAAAGGGCGTACACACTGCGATTCACCTGTAAAGTATTAACCAGTTTAAAAAAAGAAAACCAAATTGCTGTTTCCGCACTTACTTCTGTTCGATTTCAGCAAAAGCGCATGAAGAATGTTTTTTTTAAATCAATACATACCTTTTAATACACCACGTCAAGCTCATTTTATTGTACATTAGTGTTTAAAATGTTTCAGCTATTCTTGAAAAGTAATTTAGCGTTTATTTTGCAAATGTAAAACCTTGTCTAGGGACAAATAAGCCCGAACAACAAGTTACAAAGTAAAACCTCTGGCGCCGGTAGTCACTCCAGAGAACAATCTTGCACTGCTGCTTCTCCGGTCGCTAAGGATGCCGTATGCCTTACACTAAGCGCATAAGTTTGTGCTGGTGTTATACGTACTAGCGAAAGCCCAAGCGAAACAAACAGTTTTAGATGGCTGCAACTTGTTGGTATTGCAAGGGTAGACGAAAGCCCATTTGTCACACCTGTCAAACGTACTTCGCCCTTAATGTTCTGCCTGTCGGTCTGCTAATTAGTATGCTGATCGTCCCAATTCCATATAACATATTTGAAACTCTTCTGTAAGACTCGCTGTTTCAGGATATCTGCTAACTTCAAGTTTTGTTGTTGTTTATTGAAACATAAAAGGCGACGTCCGCCGTGGTGCATGGTTTGGATTGTATAGAAGAAGAGGACATGGCCACAAGGACAGAAATAGGGACCATAAAAACGCCGTATATAAAGCGAGAGGTCGCATTGTGGTAGAAAGGAAGAAAAGAAAAGCAAGAGTAAAAGAGAAATTAATGAACATTCTTCTCGCGCCCTGAGAAAGGCAGCGCCTGGTGGGCAATCCTAGAGTTCCGTGCACGTGCAATCTCCACAGATGTTAGTTAAGGCAAGCAAAATCTTCTTTATGAATGGTCACAGGAAGATCGCTCTCGAAATTTCTACCGAAATTGTCGATGCGGCATAACTCGACCATCACGCGAATTTTTTAAAAATCTGTGTCTATGTAGAGCTTTACTGCGCTCAATATCGGTAACCAATTTACAATCGCGACGTTGTAACGAAAGGTTCAACACCGTTCCCTGTGTTATTGCCTTCACTCAAGAAGATGACGAACTCGTGACACCTGCGGCGGAAAGGATGTTCCACATCCGCCGCCAAGATTTGTGCGGGGTGGCGCAGGCTAACACTCCCAGGGTTAGTTCTAGTAGTAACACATAAATACCCCGAAAAATAGATGGGAAAACGGTGCCGCGGTATCCGAATTCGTAAAGCATCGAACGCGTAATGCGAAGACGTGGTATCGTCGCCCACCTGCTGCAACTTGTTTTTTGATCTAATTTAAGTAGCATTAATTTATCATTTCTTTAATTCAACTAGTAAGCACAAGTAATTTCCCCTGTGTTGTCCTTAGTGACTTTGTTGGCTTCCTATGACACATTTTCGTAATCTATCAAAGCCATGTAGAGAGGCTGACTATACTGTGCGGATTTATTCATTTATTATTTCTTTTATTTTCATATAGTGCAGCCCTATACAGGTCTATTGCAGGAGTGTAGTACAGCAAACGCAAGAAACAGAAACAAAGGCAGTTGAACATAATAGATAGAAAAAGGGACAGCAATCGTATCACACTAGTGTTTCTACAAAATCAGACACGACCAATTCACGAACAGAACCGGGTAACTCATTCCAGCAGTCGTCAACTCCCGGGAAATAACTGTGCTTGAACATGTTGGTGTCCCAAAAAAAGGGCTTTAGCTGGAGGGTGTGACAACGGCTAGTTGTAAGAGTCAAGTCAAGTCAGTTTTATTTACATCATTATGCTGTGGGCAGGCTCAGGCAAAAGAGCGAACAAATTTCGCTTGAGGGAACCCGAGCCCCCCTACATGGCGTACTGGCATCAGCAGATAGTCGACAGGATGAGTGAATAATTGAATGTAATAGCTTCATGGAATGTATATATCGCCTTGTGCATAGAAGGGAAACATTCAAGGAATTCATTGCAGCTGAGGGCGAGAAATCACGATCGTAGCGATGACAAATGAAGCGAACAGTCTTCCTTTGTGTGGATTCAACTTTGTTAATATTGCTTACTTTATACGAGTTCCAGACGCATGAATCGCACTTTAATGCACGACGAATGAGTGTTTTATACATTGGTAATTTTGTGTGTTTTGGCGATTTAGATAATGTTCGTCTCAAGTAACCTAATTTTCTTAGTGCTATATATGTAATGTGATCAATGTGCTGGGACTACTGCATGTAGTGCGTGAAGAAAGCTTCAATGTATTCGTACGGCAGTGCTCGGGGAACCGTTGTGTTATTGAAGGTGTACACATGCTGTGAAGGAAAATAGCTTTTTGTAAATAACAATACTACGGTTTTTTGAAAGGTAATGCGCATCTGCCAGTCCGTACACCAGGTGCGAGATCTGTTGAAGAAATCCTGAAGTAAGGCGTGATCACTAGGAGAATAAATTACCTGCTATAGGACGCAGTCGTCGGCTTAAAGACGGACTTTTGACTTAATATTGTTGGGAAGGCCATTTATAAATATAAAAAATAAGAAGGTTCCCAGAACAGAGCCTTGTGGAACACCTGATGTTACATCTACAGTTGAGGACTAAGTTGAATTAAATGAAACTAATTAAAAGCGAGAGTTAAGAAAGCTAGCTACCCAGTGGATCAGTCGAAGATTATATAAACTTACGTTTAGTTTACTTAGTAGCTTGTTGTGTATAATCGTGTCAGAAGCTTTGAAAATTTCTACAAATAACGCGTCCATTTGTTTGGCAATATCAATATTTCTAATAATGTCATGTGAAAATTCCACCAGTTGTCCTGATTCAATTTTATTCGATTCAAGGTATTCTGTTACGTGCTTGTGTATGATATGTGTTAGTAGCTTTCCGGAATTGGACCTAAGCCATATAGGTCTATAGTTATAAAAAATTGCTTTTCACAAGATTTATGCAGAGGCAGGACCTTGGCTAGCTTGCAAGACTGGAGACGATGCCTGAAGTCAAGGATTCGTGAAAGATAACCGCCAAATAACGGGAACACCAGAGAGAGTATCTTATTAGAAAGCTGTTCGGAATATTGTCAAAACCAGTGCACTTCTTTGTGTCTAGATTGAGAATCAAGTTTAGGATGTAGGTTTGACTGATTACCACATCCCCGATAGAGAGCTCAGGATTAGTGTTCGTGAACGGTGGGAGAGAGTTGTTGTCATGCGTGAACACGCATTGGAAGTAGACATTAAAAGCATTAGCTATATCGGAGGGGTCGGAAATAGCTGTGTCATCTAATATAAAGGAAACTGCAGCAGTTTCAGTTGGTGTGATAGAAGTCCAGAGTTTGCGCAGGGATAGATTGTAATAGAGCTGGTAGTTCAACTTGAAAATAAATGTTTTAGCTGTTTTCATTTTGATACGCAGTTCTTCCTTAGCAGTGTTAAAGCAAATTATACAGTCAGGATGCCTTTTTCAGTCGGCGCAGACGACGAACACGACGTGATATTTGCAATATGCTGCGATTCATCCATGGATTCTTAGGATTTCTCTTTTTAGTCTTGAGGGGAACAAAATTATAAATGCATAGTTTTAGAATGTGCTCAAATGCATCGACTAGTGTGCCAACGTTATCATGTAGACCAAGTACTCGGAAGGAGTCAAGGCTAGAAGCTAACGTGTCTGTTATAGATGTGTCATCAGCATGAATGAAGTTGAAAAACTGTTTAAGATTAGACTGCAGCTTAATCAATGAATAGGGAAGGCACACGTGTAAAGCTTTGTGGTCAGAAATGACACTCATTACATCGCACTGAAAACCAGTTTGGACGAGCTGAGAACTGAGAAAAACTAGGTCCAAGAGAGAATTATGGTGGGTTGGAGCTTGTACGATTTGAGTAAGACCAAGGGATAATGAAAGAGGCAGAAGTTCCTTGCATATGGAAAGGTCACGAACAGCGCAACTCAGGGTTCGCCAGTCAATGCCCGGTGCATTAAAATCTCCTATGAACCCAAGGGTCAAGGTGCGGAAGTCATGTTCCCGCATGAGTATGCTAAGCCTCTGTCAATCTTCTAATGAGGAACCAGGCACGTGATTTAGTCTTCTGCGCCGACTGAAAAAGGTATGTAATCCTGACAGTATAATTCGCTTAACACTGCTAAGGAAGAACAACGTATCAAAATTAAAACAGCAAAATACTTTTATTTTCAAGTTCAACTACCCTACACCAAGAATTATCGAAAGTTTGTTTAAGTATAGCTTACACCTAGCAACTTCAACCTTAGGTGTGTTAGGGAGCACATAAGATTTTAGGTCTCAGCGCATAATTAGCGCACCCCCCCCCACCCCTTTACCACTTGATCGGTCATTGCGTATTGCTACATAGCCGGGTGGGCTAAATTCAGAGTCAAACACGCCATAATGCAGCCAGGTCTCTGTTATGCCCACTACATGGGGAGAGTATGACGTAACAAGAGCAAATAAAGGCACGAACTTGTTAACGATACTTGTAGCATTGAAATACAGAATACTTAGCTTACCCGTACTTGGCGGAAGTCAACGAGAAGTTGTTCGGCCTTTAGAAACAATAGGTATGTTAGGAACATGACCAGAATCACGCTTTAAGCTGTCTGTACCAGTGTCCCATATGTAGCGCTTGTCATGAATGTAGGGATGATCGTAGCGTAGTTTTACTTTGGATGCATTATCACGAAAACTTGCAGTTGCGTCCCACAGTTTCTTTCATAAAGCTTGCACATTCGGTGAGAACTCTTCAGTGATGTAGAAACCAGGCCCTTTCAGTTTCGTAACATTTTTCATAACTCTATTTTCTCCCTAAGTCAAAAATCTTCATTATGACAGAATGTTACCGCTCATCTTTTGATTTGTCCACACGGTGATAGCGCTCAATATCTGGACATTTTATCTGAATATGTTTTGTTAGCACCTGTGCTACAGTATGCAGTAAAGAAGCAGTATTTTCATCACGTGCTTCCGGTAAATCATGCAAAAGAATATTGTTCCGACGTTGACGGTTCTCTGGCTCATCGGATTTTGAAGTAAGTTTAGTGGTATTCCTTAAGTCAGACAATTTCGGAGTTAAGCTTGTCATAGATTGCAGTACAGTCAACAGCTGCTGTAGAAGATTCGAGTGAAGATACACGTGCTTTGAGGGCTTCGAAACGCTAAGTAAAAGATACCGTGATATCGGCAATGTCACTTGCAATTTGTTTCTGACCAGCCAACAGAGAAGATTAGCCGTCTTTGGAGTGGAACTAGTGCAGCACTGGCTGCTACTTGCAGTAGTGTTATTAGCCTCACTTTGATGTACTTCCTGAAGGCACCCCTCTAGGTCCAGGGTTAAGTTTAACGTCCCCTCTCAAGAGAAGGCTATCGCAACAGTGCAAAATACGAAAGCAGCAAGTAACAACATTGTTCGGGCCGAACAGCAGCAGCAAAAAGCGGTCATCGGAACGGTAGCTATAGGCACCTTGAATATAACATACCTGCGTGAAAAATAGGCAGCATTTTAGTAACATTCTGGCGTCACTGATTTTCTGCCCACTGAAGGAAGGTGCCGTTGCGAAGACCTTTAAATCATCCGGTGTAGGCGTCGCTGACCACAGGTTAGCGGTGATTGATCGAACGACGATGACATCATCCAGAAGCGAAGCACCCGGGAGGCCGTCGGGAAAGCCACAGGGCACACCAAGGCTATCACCAACAGGAGTGACAGGGCAGTCCATAGGCATACCATCGACCGCATCCACGTGCTGGAGAAAAGGAAGCGCGGAAGATAAGGCGGCGTCGCCGCAGAACAATCCATGGAAGTATCTAAAGAACTGCATGAAAAACAGGCCGCGTTTTAGCAACATTCCGGCGTCGCTGCTGTTCTGCCCACTCAGCACATTTCCGGATTAGCTGACTGATGATATGGATGTGATCCATGGTACAGTATACCTTCCTGTAGCCAGACTGTTAACTTGGTTGACTGAAGCCCAGTGTTGCCCTTATTCTATTGGAAGTTATCTTGGTAAATAATTTACACAATACTGGAAGTAAGCTAAAGAGCCTGTAATTTTTCAATTCTTTAACGTCTCCCATTTGTAGATTAGTATAATGTTGGCATTCTTCCAGTTCTCTTGGACCCTTTAAATCGTGAGAGAGTTCGTATAAAGGGCCGCCAACTTTTCAAGCATGATATCTGCTCCATCTTTGATCGTATCAACTGTTATTTATATCAACAGTTGATAGATCATATCAACTGTTATCTTTTCCTGCCGCTTTTCCCAGTTTAAGGTCTTGTAAGGCCCTTCTAACTTCATCGCTACTTATAGAATGAGCCTCTTTAACCTTTTCATTAATACTTCGAATAAAGGTATCGGGGCTGCTCTGGGTTGTCTACAGGTCAGTGTAGAATTCTTTCGCTGTTTTTACTCATCATCGTCGTCGTCGTCGTCGTCGTCATCGTCGTCGTCGTCGTCGTCGTCATCATCATCATCATCATTCTATTTTTTTTCCACTGCAGGATGAAGGCCTCTCCCTGCGATCTCCAATTACCTCTGCCTATATCTTTGGAGTTGATGATGATATTACCCTGCTTTTATTTAAGTGCATACGTCTTGGCTTGTCCCATGCCGAGTTTCCTTCTCACGGGTTTGAGGCTGCTACCATTTTTACTGCTTCCTCAGTCTTTCTCATGTTATAATTTCGAGTATCCCTTTCTTTCTTCTTGTTGATCAGTTTTGACAGTTCCGCGAATTCTATATGGTGTCTTGGGTTGGCCACCTTCATTCTTTGTCATTTCTTTATTATGTCTTTCGTTACTTGGGAGAGCCTACCTATTGGTGTCCTTGGTGCCTTATCTCCTATTTCTGTTGCTGCATCCTAAGCATTCTAGTTAGAGTTTCGTTCATTGCCTCTATGTCATCTTCATCTCTCTGTTCTAAGGCTGCATATTTGTTTGCAAGTGCCAACCTGATTTGATCTGCTTTTACTCTTACGGCGTCTAGTTAGGCTAGTTTGTTTTTGACCAATTTTACTTTTTCTCTCTTCAAACTGAGGTGAATCCTAAACCTCACTAACCTATGATCACTGCACTTCACCTTACGTAACACTTCTAGATCCTGCACTATGCTGGGATCGGCAGAAAGTACGAAATCTACTTCATTTACTGTTTCACCATTGCGGCTAATCCAGGTCCACTTCCTGTTGCTACGCTTAGTGAAGGAGCTGTTGATTATTCGCAGCTCATTCTTTTCCGGGAATTCTACCAATAACCCCGCTCTAGTGCTCATAGAATCGATGAAATAGTTGCCAATTGCTTGTTCACCAGCCTGCTTTCCCCCACTTTTTCATTGAAGACGTCCATGATTGCAGTATACTGAGCTTGCAGTTTTCTCTTCGCTAATTCAACATCTTCATAAAGCTGATTTATTTCGTCATCATCGTGACTAGGAAATGGAGCATAGGCTTGTACTATCTTTATTGTATGCCACTTATTACGTCTTATTGCGATTACTGCTATCCTGTGATTAATGCTGTAGAATCGTCAATGTTGCCGGCTATGTCCTTATAGGTTAGGAATCCTACCTCGGGTTGCTTCTTATCTGGAAATCCGCTATAGCAGAGGGCGTGGCCGTTAGTCAGCACTGCATGAGCCTCACTAGTTCTAACCTCACTAAGGTCAAGGATATCTCAAGCAATGTCTGGTAGTTTCTCAAAGAGTCCAGCTAAGCAAGCTTCACTCGAGGGAGTTCGGGCATTAAATGTTGCCAGGATCAGTTTCCATTGGCAGCCTGTCCGGGTCCAGAGATTCTTAGCACCCTCTGCAGTGTTACAGGTTTGATCACCGCTTTCGTCAGGTACTCCAAAGCTGATGGTAACTGAGAGCCACTGGTTGATCGAAGGACTCATTAGAGAGGCAGTCGCCGAATACTGCCGCAGGGAGGCCGATTCCTGTTCTGGTGAGAGAGTGTCGTTTGTTGAAGCTGGGAGGGTCTTCCTAATTTGGCTGTACCTGGATTAGTATAGCCCTACAGGCTCTCGGCATGATTTTCTTGCCGGAGTCACGCGCCACTCTAATTGGAGGTTACCACCTTCTGATTAAAAAAAAAGAAGAAAAATGAAAATCCCGAGGCTTCCGAGTTCTGACTATGGCAATCGAGCAATCAAGGTAGCTCAGTCAGATAACCCGCTTGCAGGGGGAGATGGGCGGTACGCAATATCACTTACGTGCTTAAGCTTATCTCGAGACGTCACGCAACTCCTGGTGATGAAAATATATCGGAGCCGTACAGCAATCATTGGGTCGCATAGCTCACTTTTGTGATTCGAAAAGTACGTAAAACCCTATCATCACCTATCATCACAGCAAGGACGTTACGTTGGTGCCCGGCAAAGATGATCGAGGACAAAATTACAGGTTTTCGTTTTATTCCTCAGGCAAGTTTTGCCTCAGAAGTATGCACTGGCTATATAAGTTTTCATGTTTTGTTGTCTTGACTTTGCACCACCACGCAGTGGGCTACTTCTTGGGCACTCTATAATTTGGTTTTTTGGGCTCTCTATAATTTGGCTACCTAATATAGGACAGTGGAGCGGATCGATATTGTATTATAATGGCGGCTATTACGCGTTGGTTTGACACTTGATATATCCATCCACACACCGTACCTCCAAAAAGCTATCACGGTCACATTGCCAAGACGGTTATAAATTAAATATAAAACGTGGAACAATAGAAGGGTAAACCCATTAAAGAGTGAATTTTTACAGGTAATAAAATATTTAAAAAATCAATAGCAAAGCTCCTGTCTCAGGTCTTAATATCATCGGTGAATCCTTATTCCACCTGAATAAAGCACAAAGCTAAAAAGCGAAAACAGTGCTAATTTCTCAGACAGAAAGCGTTTGAATTGAAGAAATATTCATGGTCGTTCGAGGAAATAACACCAGACGAGCTTTTGCGGAGGCGCCGCTATACCACATGAGCGAACCATGAAGCTGATCGCAGTGTGAGGTCCGATGAACCGACAACTCAAAGGAAGCGACCACGAATATAGAAGATGAGCACTGGGGAAACAAGGCGGAAAAATGTTTATGAAATGACCTCCACCAGGACAAATATAATGCAATGAACTTTTTAAACATATATTTCCCGCACGTATCGCGTTTTTGGCTTCTTTACTCCGACGGCCTTTCTAATATAAATTAACACTTGTTAAACTTCTGTTCTGGTGGCGCTCTGACCTAGGTTTCCAAGAAAAACAACCCCCTGTCATGATCACGGGTTGGGCAAGGAGGAATTACTTATCAGCCTTAGCCCACCATCGATGCCATCTCGCAGGCCATGCAAAAGGGGAGAAATTTCGCGCGCGCGCATCGATAGATGGCGTAGCCTATCCAGACGGCTCGAAAAGCCACCTCGAAATGGTATTACCCCTGAAAAGGAGTAAAAGGAGTAATAGTGCCAGCGCTGGCATTCGCAACGGCCATTTTCTTCTTAAATCAGATATCTTGTCTTGGTGTCATGTTAACGAAAGGTTGGTAGGCTGGTTGGCTTTGGTAGTTCATGGTAAAACTACAAATTATGCAGTGCAGGGTGACATAGTTTCAGGCTATCTTGAACTTAGATAAGCGCAGAGTAAAATTAGTCTTCACAATAGACTTAGGCACACGAATGAAAATAAATAGGCAGCTAAAGCGCAGAAGTGCCTGGAGCTGAACTGCGTGAAAACAGATTAAAAAAAAGCTAATAAAGTTCGCAACCATGTATACGGTAATTGAATGTGTCAATACACAACCAGAAGTCATCAGAAAGAAAGTGAAAGAACTACAGAGAGTAACTTGGTTGCAAAAAATAGAAACAAAAGACAGCATGGGGATTTAAAGAAATAAGAAGAAACAAACTAGAAGAGGAAAGCTGTACAACAACGCAAAGACAGTACATGCTATATGAGATTCGACTTGGTTGCCTGAAGGCAAAGACATACCGGATGTTATATTTGCAACAACATGAGGTGTGTGCTTTCTGCAGAAAAATATGGCGGCCACTCAGCACATCCTAATTGAATGTGAAAGTATTCACCCAGTGAGACCCGTAGGTAGCGCACACACTCTAGAAACGCTTTTATTTAAAGTGGTTGGAAGAATTAACCGGTCAGCACTAGAGATAGAGTATTGGCGGGGGAAAAAAAAGCAGAGAAGAAATGGATACGACCGGATCTGTTACAGCCATAGGTCGAAGTATCAGCTAGATAAAAACGTTTTGTGGAACAGAAGAAAGATTAACATGTATACAAAAATGCTCCAATGAAAAGCATGTACAGTATAGCATACCTGATTAACTGAAGCAGGCTAGGTGACTATTTGTCACCGCCCCCTTTCAGAGGGCATGCCATTAAGTCATCATCATGATAAACCAAGTGCGAGAGAAGAGCCCGGATGCAGTGCACAGCTCACACATTACTCGTTCGGGTGGTGGCTGGTTCAGTTCTCTGTACTTATTTTTAAACAGGATCATGCGATAAGAACGGAATTGCGATACGCCCTCATGCGGCACCGCCTACAACACATGTCCTCATCTTGTGCACATATAAAACTTATGAATCTCACACTTGCCATCATTCTTACAACATACACGATCCTCATAGCTACATAAGATTAAAGCAGTTTTTACCCATTCTTTCATCAATGAATCTCCTACCGCGGAATTAGATGTGCAACATCACTTGAATGCTACTCGCATTAACGATGATAAACAAAACCAAAGTATAAGATCTGCCTGAGTTTTTCTTCTACTGCTAATCTTTCTTTGCGATAAACTCTTATGAATTTCTTTTGTAGCTTCGTGCTAGCTTTTTGTGGGTGACAATTATTCCCTTTCATGAACTTTCCTCCACCTTGCAGACTTCCGAACCCTTACCATACCTGACATTGTATTGGCGGGCAACTGAGAATTTCCGAACTGGCCGTCTGAAACCTTTGTCGTAGGACAGGCTTGGTTATAATGAGAATTTATCTCGTATGTGAAAGTCACCATGGCAGAGGCACTGTTGCTGATGAGATATACAACTGCTTAATACACCATACAGATTCTAACACGACAGTCATTCACAATCTGCACAAAATTTGGGCTGCGGCGATTACGTTGAGGGAGTTCTGTTCTCGTAGCTAAATATTTCTCACGAATGCTAACGTTTTCGTGTTCAAGAAATGGACCTGCTGACGCAGGCCGAGATATGCAATTATAAAGATCCCGCGAACTGGGGGAAGTGATGTAAGTTGAGTTTTCTGTGCTGTGTTTGTTTATTAGCGATATTTGGCGGTGATGTTGACGTCATAAGACAGTCGTAAGCATACGTCAAATAGTACCTTGGGTACACCACTAGCATTTGTATGTGTAGTGCACAGAACGCCCAGTGACATATGTTTGTTCGAGGCGTAGCTATGCACCATTGTTCGTAGCTTGCGAGAAGGTTTCCACTATCATTGCCTCTCACGGCGCAACGCATTGTGGCTGAAGTATTCATTTGCTTGTATATTTTTGCCTTCGCGCTGCGGTGTGCTTTATTTAGGCTTTGCGTCTGCAAGCCCAACTTAAGGTTTCAGTGTGGACAAATTTTCAGAGTCTTTATTTTTTGAAATAGAAGAAGCTTGCCGCATCGCACCTTGATTTCAAATTTTTCCTCTTTGTCCTCAACTTTAATCACGTCTGCTCGTAGCGTTTACTTAATATGCAACCCCAATTTAACCATGGTTTCGGCGACACCTTTCCGCCTCTCACGCGATCCTCCAATGTATGAAAGTAGCCACGAGCGAAGACAGCTTTATCAGGGATGCAGCCACAATAAGCTACGTAAAATGACTTGCGTTTGCTGCGGAGGGTGTATGGGCAATAGGTTACAGAAATTACTTAATCAAATGCGCAAGCTACGCTTGTTGACGCATTAGAGAGCTTGCGTGCTTAACTTATGTTAGAGCTAATGGTCGTCTTACGGTTTAATTTCGCAGTTCCGCTCCCTTTACATTCGTAGTGGGTCCACTTGTTATGCAGAGCGTGTTCTCACATTTGAGTAAAGAAATGGGCCTCCACTGGTGGCACCCGACGCTACACTGCGTCGGTCGAGCCTGAGGCACTTGTTGGTGGTTAGCGTACCTGCGAATCTCTCAAGCTTCAGCGCTTGTACTTCCCACGAAGACCGACGCGTTACGCCAGGGTAAAAGAGGCTATGTATCTTCTTGTTTTGCTCCCCGAGATTCTTCGCCATTCCTTGACCTTACGTGTCGTACGCATGGGCGCTATAGCCAAGCAAGCGTAATAGTTCTTCAACAAATTGCGCACTTCTAGGCCTTATAGCTCCTGGTGACCACGCATGCGAATTTTATGCATTTTACCGACCTACTAGTGAGCTGTCAGAAGCTCAACCATTCTTTCTCGGATGAAAAAAACGTACAGCCGAACTACGTTTGCTCACAAGCCAAGTGCATTATCGAGTAATTGCGTCTTTCCACTACCGAATAATATAAAGTAACGCGCGTGGGTAGTGAGGTTGCAAGGTCATAAGCGATAATATTGTATCATGGTTTAATTAGATGCGGTTTTAGCAGCTGACGCCCTCTAAACAATTTTAAAGCCGTTTCACGTCAAAAAAAGGAAAAAAAAATATTGGCGAAGAAAAACAAAACTGGATTAAAAAAAGAAGCCGTGTCCCAAAACCCTGTGGCCTGCCCATGCTACTCAGCTAGAGATTTCCACGCTCGTTCGCAGTCACAATCCTTTTTACTTTTACCGTGTTACTTTGGGAGGTTACGGATTACGCTTGGGTAAACTCCAAAATGTATTACGCTGTTCTGGGCGAAAGTTTTTTTTCTCCTGCTTGTTGTACGATTACGACTGCTGCAGGAGCCTACATATAACTGATCGCCGGCCGAATGCATAAAGCATCTATACAAAATTATATGTTCTGTTTACGCCCTAATGAATTTTACTTAATGCACTTTCAGTCATTGCAAACAGGACGACATTAGTCAGCGCTTACCCTGTCCTCTTGCATGCAAGATATTGATCCAAACGAAAGCTGTCGTACGAAAACTATTTGAGAAAGTCAGCCGTTTATGCTTTCTGCCAATTTTGACAGGTATTACTATAATATTCTTAGGCCTACGCACCTACGTCCTTTAAACGTGAGACACACGAGAAACCCAGGCACCTCTTGCTTGAAGGAAAGTTATGCTAGAACGAAAGTATTTCAAATGGACTTTATTTTGTGTGTGCACGATACAGAGGATCGAATTGGAGGAACCATTTGGAAATCCGCTAAATTCTTCGCTTTCTTAAAGAGCATGTTCTTTGCGAAACAATTTATGTGATTAGTTGTTTCATTACATGGTTTTTACATCGTAAGCTGCATCGGGTTCCTTCCAATAGCCGTTTCGGTTGGCGATGGTGTACGCTGCCGCTGTCCGGTGGCCGTTGCAGCTATCGTCAGGAATGAAAAAGAAAAAAAAAAACAGTTCTCGTCGGTATTCAGCCTGGGCTCCCCGCTGCGTTGGAGTCAGCTACTCTGCCATTGTGCCACGCCAGTGCTTTCTTTTCTTTATTACATAGAAAACAAAACTGAAGATATATCACCGAGCGGACACAGCTACACGCTGAAAGCTCTCGCAAACACACCCGTGTTTCCAACAAGTGCACCCAGTCAGGCGGGCGTTCCTGCGCAGCGTACACACTTCTCACATAAGGTACACCAGCGCGCGAAGAGACACGCGATGTGACATGCGCCCTGCCTAGCGTCGCATACGTGCACATGTTGCACTGCCGTTGAATATTATTGCACCAGGTAGAACATTATGCAGCGGATGCCCAGGTGGCGGTAGAAGAACTAGACCTTTAAGGAGATGTGTACAAAAATTCTACATATATATATATATATATATATATATATATATATATATATATATATATATATATGTGTGTGTGTGTGTGTGTGTGTGTGTGTGTGTGTGTGTGTGTGTACCTATACCTAATTAACTCAAACTGGCTAGATGACTACGTTACCGCCGCGTTTCAAACGGGATGCCGATGAATCATCGTCATCATTAGCGTCATCTCGTGTCACTTCACTTGCCATGTGAGATGCATGCCGCGCAGCCTCTATGCGTGCGTCCGTTGCATCGCAGTCGCATAATATTACAGCAGGTGGCACGCCATGTAGCATTTGCATAGGTAGCGGTACAAAGTACATAGAGAAGTCTTGAGGAAGAAAAAGACGATTATGGAGATTTATAGGTATTGATGTAATGAACAAATGTATGGGATACTTGATTAATTCAAGCAGGCTACGGGACTGTTTGTCACCGTCCAGTTCCAAAGAAAATGTCTTTAAATCATCATCCTCATTAGCATTTTCTCGTGCCATTTGACAGGCGTTGTGACACGTACACAACGTATCGTCGATACGTAGAAAATTTGCATTGCTGTTCCGTTATGTTGCACTAGATATCCCGACATCTAGCAGCTGCATATAGCAGTCGCATGCTGCGCGTAGCTGGACCTGGTTAACTCAAGCAGGCTATTCGGCTATTGAAGGGGATATCAATATACTGCTTTTATCATCATCATCGTCGTCGCCATCGTCACAATTATTATTATTATTATTACTATATTGCTACGGAAGAATATGTGCGATCACGAAAAGGCGAGCAGTGCGAAGACGACGACGACGACGATGAGAACCTAGCGCGGGCTGTTGCCTCTTGGCCAAGCGCTGCGTATTTTCTTGTAAATATACTTGTACATAGCTTTTCGTCTGCGTCTTCCTACGTAACATATCTGGTGGAGGTGGACGTTCCCTTACCTCGTCACGGAGCTTCGCAGTGGACGGTACGTCGAGCCTTCCTTCATGGCTCCCGGCGGCGACGACAACCGGACTCCCCCGGCTCCGACACCTGCTGCCACTTCGACGGCCTACATCACTCTACCCGCGCCCCGTGATCCTGGCGTATTCGCGGGCAAAGATGGGGAAGACGTCGATGACTGGATCAGCCTGTATGAACACGTCAGCCGCAATAACCGGTGGGACCCTGCTATTATGCTCGCCAACGTAGTCTTTTGCCTCGGTGGCACACCTAGAGTTTGGTATCGCATGCACGAAGATGAGCTCACCAGTTGGGATTCACTTAAGACACAGCTTCGGGACTTGTTCGGCAACCCCTACGGTCAACAACTTGCCGCGCAGAAGGCGCTTTCCGGCCGTGTGCAGACGTCAACAGAGCCCTATGTCACGTACATTCAGGACGTCTTGGCTCTGTGCCGCAAAGTTCACACCCACATAACTGAGTCAGACAAGGTAGCCCACATCCAAAAAGGCATTGCCGATGACGCCTTCATCTTGCTCATTTGCAACAACGTAGCGACGGTGGATGCTGTTATAAAAGAGTGCCGCCGCCTGGAACTCGCTAAAAGCCGATGTATTGACCAGCAGTTTGCCCGTCTGCCCAACACCCCAGCGACATCTTCCTGTGCAGAACACTCCTCGTCCCAACAACACTGCCGATATTACCAGGATCGTCCGGCGTGAGATCGAGGCCGCCTATCCGGCTGCCTTCGACTCCAGTCCCACCAACACATCTGCAGTCACGGTCTCACTGATCCAGGCAGTTGTCCGCCAAGAGTTCGAAAACATGGGTCTTCACACCATCTGCTCGGCCCATCGCCCTGATACCCGCCCGGCTTCTTCGATTCCGCCCCGTCCCGCACCTTCTTACCCACCACGTTTCCGCAACCCATCTGAATGTCGCACTGCTGGCGACAAGATCATTTGTTTCCACTGCCATCGAATCGGGCACATTTCTCGGCACTGTCGCAGTCGCTGGAGTTCCCCGACCCGGTCTACTTATACCGCCTACTCTCGCCCCCCAGGTGGCCCTTCTCGTCCCTATGCCACACGCTCCGATAACGCCGCCGCTGATTCTCCTGCACCGAACCGCTCCTATTCTCGTTCGCCTTCGCCCCAACAACGACAATCTCGCTCTCCCCAGCCCCGTCGCTCCTATTCGCCGACTCCCTTTGGACGCCGCTCCCAGCCGGAAAACTAGACGATGCAGCGCCTCGAGGTGACGCTGCATTGCTCTATACGCCGCCAAATCCTCTACTGACGTTGCCCACTCATCTGAACCTTCTTGACGTGCAAGTCGACGGTGTTTCTGTGTCAGCACTCATAGACTGGGGCGCATTTGTCCGTAATGAGCGCTGACCTTCGTAACCGGCTTAACAAAATTATCACGCCCGCCACGACGCCTGTTGTCCGTGTCGCCGTTGGCGGAACAGCCCCCGTAATTGGTATGTGTACTGCCCGCGTCTCCTTCGCCGATCGCTCAACAATCGTGCTATTCACAGTCATCGCCCACTGTCCCCATGACATCATCCTCGGCTTATACTTCCTCTCCGCACATTCTGCTCTCATTGATTGTTCCGCCAGTACTCTCCGCCTTGACCTGCCTGTTCTGGATCCTGCTGAACCACACCCCAGTCGCCTCAGTTCCGTCGACTTCGTTCGCTTGCCACCTTCGGCACTGACCTACGTTGAGGTAGTGTCTTCCCCACCAGTCCCCGACGGTCACTACATCGCGGCTCCTATGCAAGACGTCCTCCTTACACACGGGATCACAGTATCTCATACAGTGTTATCTATTACGGTGAATTGCGTCTGCCTGCCAGTGGTCAACTTTGGCTTGACGACACAAGTGCTGCCACGCGGGATGTCTCTGGCCCAGCTTTGCTCATTCGCAGATCACTCAGTAGCATCCATTGCAGTAGACGACACTTCATCCGATGCTCCTCTACCATCGCAGTCGGCAAATTGTACCATCGCTGACTTACAGAAAATGATTGCGCCCGACTTGCCGTCCGAGCACGCTCGTGAACTCTACCGCGTTCTGTTTTCCTACCACGATATTTTTGACTTTAACGATCGTCCTTTGGCCCAAACTACAGCTGTTAAACATCGCATTAATACCGGCGATGCCCCTCCTATTCGCCGCCACCCGTATTGAGTGTCACCAGCTGAGCGTCAAGTTATTCACGCAAAAGTTCGCAAAATGCTTGCCAAGAACATTATTGAACCATCATATAGTCCATGGGCGTCACCTGTTGTATTGGTCAAAAAGAAGGGTGGCTCATGGCGCTTTTGCGTGGACTGTCGGCACCTTAACAGGGTTACCAAAAAGGACGTGTATCCCCTACCTCGGATTGATGACGCCCTTGGCTGCCTCCACGGTGGTCGCTGTTTCTCCTCTATTGACCTTCGCTCCGGCTACTGGCAGATTGCCGTGGACGATCTCGACCGTGAGAAGATTGCTTTTCTAACACCCGACGGTCTTTATCAATTCAAAGTGATGCCGTTCGGTCTATGTAACGCCCCTGCCACTTTTGAACGCATGATGGACTCCCTTCTTCACGGTTTCAAATGGTCCACGTGCCTGTGCTACTTGGTTGCCGTTATCATATTCTCCCCAACGTTCGCTACGCACCTCGAGTGCCTCTCGGCAGTCCTGGGCGTCTTTCGACGAGCCGGTCTGCAACTCAATGCATCGAAGTGTCAATTCGGCCGTCGCCAGATTACAGTCCTTGGACATCTCGTTGACGCGAACGAAGTGCAACCGGACCCAGGCAAGATCCATGCTGTTGCGCACTTCCCTGTTCCGAAGTGTGTCAAGGATGTGCGCAGCTTCATCGGCCTTTGTTCGTACTTCCGCCGTTTCGTGAGAAATTTCGCCGCCATAGCACTACCACTAAGCGAGCTTTTGAAAAAAGACGCCCCTTTCCAGTGGGACGATAACGAGGCCTCTGCATTCTCACATCTAATCGGCATTCTCACAACGCCTCCCGTTCTGGCCCATTTCGATCCTTCTGCGCCTACCGAAGTCAGTACTGATGCCTGCGGTCACGGAATTGGCGCAGTACTGGCACAACGCCAGCATGGCCACGACCGTGTTATCGCTTAAGCCAGCAGGCTCCTCTCACCCGCGGAGCGCAACTATTCCATCACTGAGCGTGAGTGTCTAGCCCTAGTTTGGGCGGTTGCGAAATTCCGCCGATACTTATATGGCCGACCCTTTTCCGTTGTCACAGACCATCCGCGCTTTGCTGGTTATGCACACTGAAAGATCCTACAGGAAGACTTGGTCGCTGGGCTTTACGCCTCCAAGAATATTCGTATACTGTCACCTATAAATCTGGCCGTCTACACAAGGACGCTGACTGCCTGTCTCGCTACCCGGTCGACGAGCCTGACGACGCCGACAGCAGTAGCGCCAACGGCATTTTCTCTGTGTTTGCCTTCGCTAACAGCGCCGATGAGCAGTACCGAGACCTATCGCTGCGAGCACTTATCGAGCGTCTGCGCTCAACACCTACCGACGCATCCGTTCGCCGATATGTCCTCCAGGGCGGCATTCTGTATCGAAGGAACTTCCTCCCTGACGGCTCTGATCTTCTTCTTGTCGTGCCAAAACAGCTACGACAGACTGTGCTCTTTGAGATGCATGACGCACCCACTGCAGGACATCTTGGGGTAACCCGCACGTACGACTGCGTCCGCCGCCGCTTCTATTGGCCTGGTCTCGCTCGCTGCGTTCGACGCTATGTTGCTGCCTGTGATCCCTGCCAGCGTCGGAAAACACCTCAGGTGCTACCTGCTGGTCATCTCCAGCCGATCACCGTCCCTGTAGAAACGTTCTTTCGTGTTGGATTAGACTTGCTCGGTCCCTTTCCCACGTCATGCTCTGGGAACAAATGGGTAGCCGTCGCGACTGATTACGCCACCCGATACGCTATCACTCGGGCTCTCCCTACCAGTTGCGCTGCTGACGTCGCGGATTTTCTCTTGCGTGACATTATCTTGCTTCATGGCGCCCCACGACAGCTGCTTACTGACCGCGGTCGAAACTTCCTCTCGAAAGTTATCGCTGACATTGTGCGTTCCTGGTCCATTCAACACAAACTGACTACCTCATACCATCCTCAAACCAATGGCCTGACAGAGCGGTTAAACCATACTCTTACCGATATGCTGTCCAAGTACGTGTCCAAAGACCACCACGACTGGGACATTGCCCTTCCTTACGTAACATTTGCGTACAATTCTTCCCGGCACGACCGCAGGATTTTCACCATTTTATCTACTGTACGGTCGCGAACCTACCTTGCCCCTAGACACGGCACTTCCTCCTGCTGCGATCTCAACAAGCGAGTATGCGCGCGACGCCATCACCCTCGCCGACCATGCACGCCAGCTTGCCCGTGCTCGACTGACGGCCTCACAAGCCACTCGGCAGTGACACAACAACGCCCGCCATCGTGACGTACAGTTTTCGCCTGGTGCGCTCGTGCTTTTGTGGTCGCCCTCCCGTCACGTCGGACTTTCAGAGAAGCTCCTTTCGCAATACACAGGGCCCTACCGCGTGCTGCGCCAGGTGACGCCTGTGACTTACGAAATTGCTCCTGTGGGTTCAACCTCGTCCTCCCTTCTGGCATCAAGCGATGTCGTGCATGTCAGTAGGCTCAAGGCCTACTACACTGCTTCCGAGTCCGATCTTTAGTCGCTCCGGGACGGCGCTTGTGCAGCCGGGGGGAGTGCTACGGAAGAATATGTGCGATCACGAAAAGGCGAGCAGTGCGAAGACGACGGCGACGATAAGAAGCTAGCGCGGGCTGTTGCCTGTTGGCCAAGCGCAGCGTATTTTCTTGTAAATATACTTGTACATAGCTTTTCGTCTGCGTCTTCCTACGTAACATTATTATTATTATTATTATTATTGTTGTTGTTGTTAATGCCAACGTACCGTGCCACGGGTCCAGGAATGGGATATGTAGCCTGGATGCCTGTGTTTGCTGTTAGGTAGAGGTTATGGCGCCTCCTCACAAGCTACAAGCCGCTGCTAACGAAGCGAATCGTAGAGCTACGCGCGCGGCTGCAACCAGGCAGCATCGGGCTCAGCAGACTCCTGTGCAGAGAGCAGGACGAGCAGCACAGACCGCGGCGCGCTTTCAATGCCGGGTGCACAGTTCAGATCGTTCTCGTCAAAACGGCGCGAGAGGACTTCGCCCCGAAAACCCTGTAGTGCGCGGTGCGGAAAATTGGCCTAGCAGGGAGCCGCTCCTCCAGCTTGCGATATGACTGTGCTGCGTGTGCCGCGCAGGCCTGTGACTTTTTTATCTGTCTATATAACTTTGTTGCTGCACATTTTTTCTTGTGGGGATAACAATTTTATTGCAACCACTATTATTGTAGATTGAATATGCTTGCCCTCTTACACGGTCTGAAATTCCCTGCCGTAAATTATTATAGATAGGATTATGGCACAACTCGTCTCACAATAATCGTTGGCGGTAATGCGAACAGATTGCGAGCAATCTAGCGACATCCCGTATTCCAGAAGTGACCTTGGTTCTGCCACTGTCAGCGCTTCGGCTATGTGCAACATACTCTGATATCCTCCCGCTTTGCTATGGTACTCGCTTGCCAAGATTGAATGAATTCTGGGGTTTTGCGTGCCAAAACCATGATTTCATTTTTAGGGTCACCCTAGGTGGAGACTCCGGATTGATTTGGTCCGCCAGCGGTTTATTAACATGACCCAATGCACGGGACACGGGTGCTTTTGCATTTCGTCCACGCTGAAATGCCGCCGTCGTGGCCGGGATTCAATCCTGCCACCTCGTGCTTAGCAGCGCCGCGCCACAGCCGCTATGCCAACACGGCGGGTAGCTTGCCAAGATTAGTCATGAGCACAGCGACATGATAACGGCTTTATGACACCGACGCAGTTACGATAGAACGACGAAGAAATAATGATGTCGATGGCACAACGAAGGCGGTATAACGACAAAGGTATGACGACAATCACATGTTGAATATGAAATTATAGTTATGCTGAAGGACAACAACCTGACGACGACAACATGAGGAACATGACATGACGACAATAGCGTGACGACGACAACAGGACGACCACCGGATGAAGAAGTAGGAATGACGACGATGGGATGACAACGGATACACGTGATAGCATCTGCCTGACAAAGACGCTATGATGGCAAGGGCTTGACAATCCCGACAGTACCACGGTGGCAAAAGCATGGTTACGATAGAACGAAGAAAAGGGAAAGACATCGATGAATCGGCGAAGGCGGTATGACGTCGACGGGATGGCGACAATAGGATGACGTTACTGAAGTGAAGACAATGTTGAAATGATAGTTTGACGAAGGTGTCAAGACACTGGTATGATGACGACTGTGTGACGACGGTGGTATGAAGACAATAGGATGTCGAAATTACGATGATGTAATGACTGTGACGGCATCCCTACGCATGTATGACAAAAAATGCATGGCGATGACTGTATGACGGCGATGGAATGACGACAATGGTGTGACAACGGCATTAGGACAATGGGATGATAATGATTATAGGATGAAAGTAATGTAATAATCACTATATCGTGAAACCTATATGACGACCTTGGCATGACGATGACGGCGTGATGACAATTGCATGACACTAGTGGGATCGCGGAACTCGTGTGAGAACGATGGCACGACCACGACGGCACGACGACGTTGGTCTGACAATCGATGCGTGCTAACTATTGCCTGACGATGACGCCATGACAAGGGCAGCGCAATCGATATTTACTGGCGAGAGTATGATTACGATAGAATGACGAAGATGGATGTCGATGGAACGACAAAGGCGACATGAAGACAATGGGAGGACGTTACTGAAATTGTGACAATAATAAAACGACATCGTGACAACGACGGGATGACGACGGATGTTTGACGACAATGACGTATGACGATGGCATGATGACAGTGGCCATCGAACAGTCCAATCACAAAGCTAAAGTGACGGTCATGCAGTGATCCCGATGGCATCACAACAGCAAACACTCACCTAGTGGCCCAAGCAGTTAGACAACTTGGACCAGTTGGTCGGGGTAGAAGGAGTGAGGGCGACGGCATGACGTGAGTAAGGTCACGAAGCTGGAATGACAACAATGAAAGAGTCCATACCTAGCGGTCCAGGCAAGTATACAAGCGCCACACGGTCTCGGTAAGAGTTTAGATAGATTGATATACAAGCTCAAAACGGCGGAAGTAGTCAAAGATACCTACCGCATTAAAAAATAAATATAACAACAATTCCTTTGGGGTTTCATTTTTATTAATTACTTGATTGATGTATTGAGGTATTTATTGATTCATTCATCAATGAATTAATTGAGTAAATGATTTACCCCCACCCAGACAAACACCTATAGGCTACGTGAGAAGAGGAGGTGATGGAAGAGATGAAGGTACCTTTTCACCTCTGGGCATTCTTTAGCATGAATCTAAATCGAACTTCAATAATGTTAATATTTGCACTCTTCACGCAACAGAACGCAGCCGCTGCGATATGGGATCTAAAATGCGCCCAGGTGCTCAGTGGCAAAACGGCATTGCAATAGAACCTATTCCCCAGGCCATATCAATATTTTCCTGTTGCTATTCAAACCTTGCCACAAAAAGCACGCAGGTCTAGGTATGTCACTTTTATGAAGGAAACCCACGGCAGCCTATCCTAGAGGTTGGATACCAGTAATATGCTTTTGTCTCTGTAGCTCATATTTTCTGCCTCGCTCTTGCGACGAAGCTGTAAACGATAACTCGAACGAGTACCCATTGAGTACACACGCATCACCACGTCTCCTATGCACGCTGCTCTTCAGGAGTCCTCAGTACACGTGGTGTTCCCATAGCATTGAAATAATTTGCTAAGCGGGTTCTTCTTTTAGGTATGAAAATGTATTTACGTCACTCCTTTTTTCGTATGCAACCGTCAGACTGCCGTCGCCTCGGCAGCTTGTGCGACCGCAATCTTTACCGGGAAACGTATACGGGGTGCGCTACTTGCTTCGCATTGGATGTAGCCGCTGCAGCGTCTTATCATCGATTATGAGGTAGGACGCTTGTCTTGAGCTTGTCCTTTATTGAAATATATGCTGTTCTGTATGTTGTATGCGTGATACCAAAGAATGTATGCACTGTTCGTTCCACTTGGCTGAGTGCTTGTAATCGTTGCCTTACGGGGCTAAGAGCCACTGCATTTGGGGCTATGAGCCATAGATGATGACAGGTTTCTGTCGGCGTTACGCCACGAACAAATCCCGATGTCCTAGCCATCGAGAGTGTTGCTGTAAAAATGCTGATGGCTTCTCCTGCAGGGTGCTAACAACCCACAGTTGGTTGAAGTAGGTCTTATTTCTGCATGCTCCTAAAACATACAGAAAAGCTCGCCTTTAAAAAAACAACAATTCCATCTTAACCGGGACAACTTCGATCTTCTTGAGTATGAAAAATTTCAAATTCAGTAAAATCTCAATTTCGGTATCTTTTCCACAAAGACAGACCTCGACTAATGCAACCATTCTTGACGATCGTCAAGTCATATACACATGTCCGTCTTGATAGGAACGTTTCCTTGCTTTTAAATAATATGAAAAAAGTAGAAGAAACAACTGCAACAATTACGCAAAAGGCATATTAAAAAAGAATAAAAAAAACGACGCGGACAGAAACGAACACGCCTGATTCATTAATTTGAACATGATTTATTTTCCTGCAAGCGCGAAGTTTTTTGTACTGAAGCTAGTGTAAGTGACGTGAAAGTAAAATTTGTGAAAGGAGAACGAGTCAATACTTTTGACTGCAACAATCCGCGTTCGAGCTCCTCACCACACTTCGTTTCTGTCATAGCTCGACTAAATTGAAAAGAATCGAACTAAGCAATGAAGTTGCTTGTCAGCTTCGTGCTTCCTTCGCTCGTACGTCACCGCGCAGCGAGGTACTCAGTGCAACAAGCAACGGTAGATCGCAATTAGACAAACAAGTTACTTATAAAGTACCCCCTTCTCATTGTTATCGCTTTCATCTTCACGCATTCATTTTGGTAGACTCGCAGCCACCCTTTCTTTATCACGGATATTCTTAGGGTCCCAATAACCAACCGCAATGTATACTCTGCAGGCCGATTTAATATTAAAGGACACCTGCATATCAACGCCCCGAAAAGTTGCAACAGTGGTACGCAGCGGTTATCGAAAACCTTTCTTGCGTCTCAGCTTTCTGTAATTTACAAGTGGAGTTGTCAATTGGAAAATGCCTTTTACTTATCAATCTCTAACCGCAACATGTAGCTGCGTTTTCACGCGCAAGAAGTTCGCACTTTCGCGCTCGCTGTCTCGCGAAATTTCTCAACGTCTCTCGGGAGCGGGTCACCAGCGCCCAATTCCAGCAGCTGAATGAGTGCGGGGAAAATGCGAAAGGATTCGCATCGACGAATGCCCGCCATCATCGATATCAGAGCGGATCCGTGCCGGAGATTTGGCCAGCACTCTCGCATCGATCGCAGACCTGAGTGGAAGTCCACGTAACTGCAGAGGGCGGGTTCCTGTGTGCGTGCGTTCGTGTGTTTGTGTGCGTGTGTTTGTGTGCGTGCGTGCGTGCGTGCGTGTGTGTGTGTGTGCGTGCGTGCGTGTGTGTGTGCGTGTGTGCGCGTGCGTGCGTTCGTGCGTGTGTGCGTGTGGGCGTGCGTGCGTGTGTGTGTGTGTGTGTGCGTGCGTGCGTGCGTGCGTGCGTGCGTGCGTGTGTGTGTGTGTGTGTGTGTGTGTGTGTGTGTGTGTGTGTGTGTGTGTGTGTGTGTGTGTGTGTGTGTGTGTGTGTGTGTGTGTGTGTGTGCGTGTGTGTGTGTGTGGGTGAACGTGTCCCAGCATGCACGGTCTTAAATAATTGACCGCAATCAGTATCAGCAACAGATTACGACATGAGCAAGAAGTCTGCTCTGAAATTGCATGTACCGTCTGTACCTACCGTCTGGCTGGTTTATTGATACAAAAAAGAATAAAAAAGACACCAAAAGAAACAAGAAAGTTAGAGAAAAAGGAAGTAAGAGAAGAACAACCTTAAAATAATAATAAAAGAAAATAAATAAAAAGCAAGAGATGTGGCGGATCGTCGGGTCAGTGCGCCATGAACAGGGCCCAGGCAGGTTCGTATGGTGAGAAGTCATGACATGCAAATTGATGAACTGCCACGGCTGTGCGCTTCAACGGCGGAACTGGAATTTCAGAATTCATGGATGAAAGATGAATCTGGGGCCAAAATCACAACTGGGAGAACTAAAGAAAATAAAGGTCACGTGGGTGAGCGAAAAAGAGAACTAACTAGGTTATTAAAATGAACGGGCAACCAGAGGTGCCAATGACAGAAGTGAAGTTCACCAGCATTAGAAAAGAAATCAGACATTCCGTCTGTAGTGTCCTCAGAGTTGGGCTCCACCTTGGTTGGCATAACCGAGGAGACTATACAAGAAGAAAGCTGAGGCCTGAAACTAAAACACAGAAAGAAAAAGAAAAAAAGATGAAATTCCGAGCGAGCTATGTACATCGAATCAAGAATACGCAGGAAAAGCGAATGCAGATATGAGATGGCAGAGACTAGTTAAAAGTGATCTGTTCCGTTTGTCAGTTAGGATCAATTTATATTGTGTAGGAGTTATTGTAGTTGCATGATTGTCTTTGGGCAAGCAAGTGATCTGAGACGTTCAAAGAGAGTAATTGAAAAAGTGTTGCATGTCATTGCAGGTCGCACCGCACGCACAATTACGATGTGATGAAAGATTAAAACGGAAACAATAAGAGGGTAATCTGGCGTGGGCTGTGATGAGATGAGCGCTGGGCTTTTGGGGCGGCAAAAATAGTGGTATATTCGTAATCGCCGGAATTCATTTGAAGAATTCAGTATCGGCATTTTCGCGTGCCCAAGTCACATGAAATTGTGGGGTTTTACGCGCGAAAAGCACTTTCTGACTATGAGGCACGTCGTAGTGGGGGACTCCGGAAATTTCCACCACCTGGGGTTCTTTAACTTGTACGTAAATCTACGTACACGGGTGTTTTCGCCCCCATCGAAATGCTGCCGCCATGGCCGGGATTCGATCCCGCGACCTAGTGCTTAGCAGCCGAACACCATAGCCACTAAGCCACCATGGCGGATTGCCAGGTCATATTCCACTGAGCATAGGATGCGGCACGTATCTTTGTTTTTATCGAGGTCGGGCTATCAAGGATGAATTGTGATAAGCCATGTGATGCAGTGGAGTTGGCGATAAGGTCAGCAAGCTCATTTCCGACGACACTCCTGTGCGTCGGCACATGAAAAAGTGCCACCCGGCGCAGGGAGAAGATGGAGACGAGTGAATTTTTGATATCGTGTATATAGATATTCGTGGTTGTTAAGTTAGCCAGTGCGGTAAGTAAGCAAAAGCTATCCGAATACATATATGGGGGGATGGCATTCGGCAGGTGCAAATATATATATATATATATATATATATATATATATATATATATATATATATATATATATATATTTGCACTATATATATATATATATAGTGCAGTATAAGAGCCGTCTGTGCACAGGTAGTAGTCCATTGGCTTGTAAGTGTAAGTACCATAATATGCGAGTGCCTTCAGGGCAAACAGTGAGAAGTAAGCGTTTAAGCGATCCCATTCTCTGGGAAGCAGAAGGACATTGGTGAGAACCTGCAAAGATGATGTTCAGGTCGTGCGAAACGCACCAGTGATTGTTGATAACAGAGTGCGTTGAATAGAAGTAATTTTTTTATTTGAAGTGCGACGTAGGAAAAGTCGGCCACCAGACAGGGGATGCATACGTTAAGGAAGGAAGAAGAACCTGATTATGAAGGAGGCGAATACAGGGGAAACAACGAATAATGCATCCTAAGAAAGAGGAAGAGTTGGGAAGAGAGGAAATGTGATTTGGTTCGAAGGTAATTTAAGTGGTCATTGAACGCGAGATGTGTGACGAAGAAAACGCCTAGAATTTGAATGATTGATTGCGATTTCAGTGTGGTACCATTATGGCGAACAATGGGTTGGTGGGTGCGTGCTGAAGATGAATTACTATTTGGGAAGTAAAGCAAACGTGACTTTTCGGTAATGGTGGTTACCTTATTTCTGTGTGCCCAATCAGAGCTGAGGTTAAGAGTTGTCGAGGCTTTCGATTCTAATTCCGACCGGTTGGCGGCGGCGATCACTATAACCGTATCGTCGGCGTAAGCCGGCCTGGGCAAACACGTCAAAAGTAGAATGAAGTTCCAGTAAACCATGGGTCACAATATTCCAGAGGAGAGGGCTAATAGGCGATTCTTGGGGGCTGCCTAACGCAGGTGCTGCGGTATACTTCGCCGTATTGCGAGCGAAATATGACTGCGCAGTTGTGTAGGAATGATCGGAGAAGGCGATGTAAATTATGGGGGACGTTGTGCGACCGTAAAAAAATGGATGACCACTGGGTGCCAAACCATGTCGAAAGCGCCTTTGAAATCTAAAGAAGTGAGTATGGCATGTAGTTTGTTGTCTTTGTAAGTGCCGAATGTTTTCCTAAGGTGACATAAAGCAATTGCCGCACTGTTCCCATGGGTAAAACCAAATTGATTCTTATGAAGGAGGTGCTAGGAATAAATAAAATGATAAAGGCCGGTATTTAGTAATTATTCCAAGATTTTACCTAATAATGAACTGATAACGATGGGGCGATATGAGGAAAGAGAGCCGGGAAGGCGGTGACAGGAACTGACACAGCGCGCGTTTCGCAGCGCTTGAAACAAAATGCTTTCGCGATGTGCCAGCAAGGCTCATGGTTTTGGAGAAGGGCTAAGGTGCTTGAGACATACTGCGGGCTTACAAAAGCAGAGAAATAAATAAGCGTAGAAGGAATAAATACGACTTTTATTCTTAAAAATGGTGGCCCGAAATAGAAGGCTTCCATCCCTCATGGCTTTATGCACGCTAGATCTGCTCACTTGGATATGGCCTCGTATTGGACTAGCACTTGGTCATGCTGCCTCGAGCAGCCACGATGGCCGCCACACAGCGGAGCAGGCTGTTTAACGGACGGATGGCGAGGTCGGTATGCGCCAGACGATTCCACTTGGCTTCTACGGTTCTACGGCAGGGGCTCCATGGAGCGGTGGACAACACATGGGCCACTTTATGGCACCGAAGACATTTTTCTTTACATTCATGTCGGCATGTGTGATGGCCACTCCAGCGCCATAATGCCTCATTGATAAAAAAAAAACCTAGCCACTGACGTTGCCATATGAACATGGCTCCTGTCTTGCTGGTAGTAAAAGAAGCTGTCCGGAAAGCGCTCGTCCAAGACGTGGAGAAGCACGGTAGTGTCTAGGATATCTCTGTACGCGGTAGCGTTGAACCTGCCTTCTAGATGCGCCAAGGGCCTGAATACGTCCTGTGATGTGGCTCCCCAGACAGTGATGGAGCAGCGTCCACTGCTGGCCACTCCTCCTTCGAATCTGTGAAAATTAAGGAATGTTTCTCCTGACATGTTCTTATTTGGACGTGATATGCAAATATGAATTTCCAATACAGTGGTGCACAATGAAAGCGCTGGATGCTTACGGTAGACTATTCTAATGACGGAGCAGGCCAATGAGCGTCAGTGTGCCTCGGCCGTCCATAGCGCTGCATCGAAAACGCGCTCGAGCAGCCGCTCAGTGAACCCCTGCCAAAGCTCATTTGATTTCATTTCATTTCACTTATTTACCCTAAGGGCCCAGAATAGGGCATTACATGAGGGGGAGGGGTGGGAAATAACAACAGCAAGAAACTTCAAAGGGGGCTTATAAGCATGAAGAACAAAACACAAAATAAAAAACAACTGTTTTCAGCATCAAGAAGTTACAGTGCAGCTAGTAGTTGCATGACGTAATGATTATATAATGCAATAACAGAAGATCGAACTACAACATTATAAAAATAATGCAACATATACATGACCGTGATCAAAGGTCGTAAGGCGCTCAAGCAGAATAACATGGTTGTTTAGAAAATATCAACTGGTATGGTAGGTTTGCTCATTAATGTACTTTAGTAAAGCCCATTGGAAAGAAGATAATTCCTTAATCTTGACAATGAATTACGGAAGGGCATTCCACTCATTTTAGGATAAGATACAAAGGAGAAGCAGGAAATGCTAACCGATACGCAGTTTACTGCGTCTGCTGAAATCCCTCCCTCTGTCTAGGTTAGAAGGTAAATCCTCCAAGGAAAGCAACGCATACGTACAGTGAGTGTAAGCAGCAATACATAGGTAGTGACTATACCGTATAGCTTAGAGATACTGACTACTTCAGTGCCTCATTCTCGCGTATAAGTGCGAAAAAAATGTGAGGCCAGCGATTATACCTTTTCTTACTAGTCCTACAGAAACACTGGTACTGGTCCCATCAGGTCGTGTATGTAGACTCGTCGGAAAACACGATATTACTCTTCCCCTGCGCTAGCCAAGTCTGGTGCTTCTGGGCAAATACCAGCCGTTTGGCTATGTTCATGCCAGAGAGCAGTGGCTTCACAGTAAGCAAGCTGCTGCGGAGGCCACCATCATGAAGAGGCCGTCTCGCCGAGCTTGAGCTAGCGCTAAGGCCGATGTCCTGTCTGATCTGGTTGGCGGTCAAAACTGGGTCGTATTGGCAGCATTCAAGGTGCGTTCGTCATCGTCGGACGTCGCTGCTCTTGGTCAGCATCCTCGGGGAAGGTTTTCTTGGCGGCCTTCATGGCGGTATACATTAGCAGTCCTGCGAACTGAGTAATATGCGTGCTCCGTTACTGTTGCAATTTGTGACTGCGACATGCCTCTGTCGTAAATGGAGACTGTTTGAATACGCTCTGCCAAAAATATACCTGGCATGCTTGATCCAGTTTGAAATTAGGCATGGAGAGTGAAAAACTTCTATTACACAGTCACGCGATTGGTACCTCTGGATGACTTTCGTGTCCAAACATTAGATAACCTAGGTAAGCGTTGATTGTTGCCATTATTCTTTATCGGAGACTTAAAAGCACACGTTATCTATTGACTGCCGGAACGCGTCATGCGCCGTGAGCACATGGGGTGGGAGTCGTATCAAAGAACGTTTGGGCTGCTTGGCAAGCCGCTAGGCAGATTTTGCACCGGTGAAAGCGGTTGTCTCGTGGACGATGCCTTTCTCCTCTATCTTTTTCACTGGCCTTGCGCTGACGACTTCATCGTAACGTAGACCAATGCCCGTTAATAGGACGGCGTGAATTAGCCACCTTCGGTCACGCGGAGACATTTTGTGAATAGATCAATGCATCGCGAGGTTTTTTTTACGTGCAAGAGCGCAACATAATTATCAGGTGGTATAGTGCGTTGTTACGCCCACACACACAATAACGCGAGTACAAGGAACGAACAGGAATCTTGCGCACCAAGCACTGTTTATTGAATCGCTCACAATTATCAGGCTAATTTTACATTTCGCAGAGAGTAAAACATTGCAAGGATAAAACTAAAGATGTGACGGGATAGCAAACCTATGAAACTACAACAGAACACGAGCCTCGAAAACATGGTACAAATAATTATAGTGGGCAATACTTCAGTTTGAATAATTTTGAAGTGTTCACAATGAAGAATACAGAAGGTAAACTGAAATACCGTGTGCATCCGAAATGGCATAATTTCTCGCTCTGTTTTTTCAGTAAACTTATGAGGAACCGCATCATTTGAGGAAGGAAAGAGAGAAGCCTTGAGCTCATCAGCGCAACGTCATAGCAGCCTGCCTGTTTAAAGCACTGCCCCCACGGATGTTGGCCGTCATGGCCATTCGAGTCGATATAATGAAGCATTCTCTTACCGATAGAGTCCCAACCTACATATCTGTATGCAAAAGGGTCAATGCCGAAAGCGTTCGCAGTCGCTTGTTCATTTTTTTCTTCCTTTTCTGCTGTTCTTTTTTCTTCCTTGTTTTGTAGTAAGTCCCTGAAATGGCTGTCTGCGCCCGTTCTTAAGTATTCCTGAGCACGCAATATGCGTGCACCTGACTGTTTCGAAACGTTACGCCATGCTAGGACATCGCGCAAACCCGGATTAATATCCTTTGTCACGCGCGCACAACGAGCCTTCCGCGAAAGTACGACAGAGGCACGTCCGCTTCGAGCGGCGCGGCAGGCGGGGAGCGCGGTGTAAAAACTTCGCCTTGCAGCACTCCTGCGGTGCCACCGCGAAACACAAACCGAACGATTCTCGGCCGGACGCAGCCTTCGTGCGTCACCAACCCACTCGCCCTCAGCGTGTACCACAATGCACCAGCTAGCCTTCGCGAACGCCCAGAAGTGGCCCAGTAATCGCTGGCGGCCACGCCCTATCCCGATTTGCTGAGCACTCTTCATGATGTGAGCATGCAGAGAAAAAAAGGCGACGTGAGAAACTCGTTTGGACGTTCCCATCGCATTGCTACAGTGCCCTTAGGAGCTCCCTTGGAGTCGCCACGATGACCTCTAGACTGCTGTAATCATCCGTGCGTCGCCCGGTGGACTCCAAACATCGCTTCTTTTTTTGCTCACGAAGATCTCGACGGGAACAAAGAGCTCAGCCTCCTTTCCCAACTTATCGACCCTGAAGAAAGCCGAACACCAGGCTGCGGTACACTTGTGGGTGCCCGGCAGTGGTTTGAATTGAGCCTACAACCTGCCGCAGCCGAGGCGCACGCTCTACAGCTAGGCCACGGCTCACAATGCAGACGAGAGGTTTTCAGTTCCGACGCTATCCCGACTGTTTTTCTCGTTCGATACTTTGTTTTGGAGCAGCAGTTATCTAACAATTATCTTTAGAAAATCTCTCTCAACTGCCACCGTTTCTCCTTCGTGGAAACTTGCTTTAATTTTGCCGTTCCTTAAATTGAGTAACATTCAATTGTTATCTAGCTATAAGCCAATCTCATTAACAGCACACTCATGTAAATTATTTGGACACATTACCTCACTTTTTTAAACATATTATGGGATGCCTTGAAACTAACAACATTTTATGCACACTCCAGCATGGTTTTAGACTTTGCCTTAGCACTATAACACAACTGACGGAATTCTTCATGACATCAGTAGCTCTTCAGATATAGGCGACCAGATTGATAATGTTTTTATTGACTTTGCAAAGGCCTTCGACACTGTCTCACACGTTAAACATATGCACAAGCTGTTCGCTATAATAAAAATGCATCTTTGGTTGGCTGCATGTCAGACTTTCCTTCCCAGCGTTCGCAATATGTATGTTTAAACTCTACTATCTCACCCTTGTGGCCTGTTTCATCAGGAGTTCTCAAAAGTTCAGTACTGGGTCCTCTTTTATTCCTGCTTTATATTTATGATCTCCCCGTACACGCCCCAGTTAAAATACCCATTTTTACGGATATTTCTTACTGATCATGTTGTCCTTAACAATTATTTTGCTGACTTCTGTAACTCTTTCCAAAGCATCGCAAATGAATATACATTTTTCCAAAACTGTCTCCATGTCCATTACACGATGCTCATCCCCTTCCTAATTTGCCTATGCCTTTACCAATAATATTTTAAATAGGGCCTTCGAATTCAAATATTTAGGTATCCTAATAACACACGATTTGTCATGGTCGAAACACATTGATGTCACCTGTAACAAGGCCCTTAAAAGACTAGGTTACTCAGGAAACTAAACTTCTTACATATAAAAACCTCATTCGCCCCATCCTCTAATATGGCTGCGTTGTAAATACGAAAATTGTAAAAGACGAAAACCATGGATAACGCCGGAGATGCGTCATCAAATCAAAACAAGAGATAATCTTTACCAAACATTCCTACATACTCATTTACCGGAGGACTGGCTGGCCTTCAAGTCTTATCGTAACAAACTTACAAAGCGCTTGCGATCCGCGAGAACCCAGTGTCAATCCACATATCTTGAAGTTCCTGGCAATCGTTCTGACGTACTGTGGTCTAGATTAAACACACTCCTTCATCGCGGCCATTGTACCGCCCCTGTTTCCAAACTAGAAGTAGACGGTATTGATATGGATGGATCAGATTTGGCTGACGCATTTAATAATTTTTTCACTGGTATGATAACGACCGGAACCGCGGCTGATGCGTGCGAATACGTAAGTGCTCACAACGCTCAGTCATTGTACTTGTGTCCTGTCACCACCCACGAAGTCTTATCAACAATAAAAAGTATAAAAAATAGCGCCAGTTGTGATATCGACGGAATTCAAATACGTCCTGTCAAAGACGTGTCTGATGTTATCGCGCCGATTTTAGCCGATATCTTTAACATTTGTTTAACTAGCTCTGTCTTTCCTTTGAATATGCAAATAACAAAAGTGACCGTGTTTTACAAAAAAGGTGACCGAAATAACTTTGGCAATTATAGACCCGTGCCTATCTTGTCTGTGTTCTCAAAGGCCTTCAAAAAATTCTGCACACTCGATTTTCAAGTTTCATTGACAAATATAATTTATTTACACCTAATCAATTTGGTTTTCGGAAAAATAAATCAGTTGAACTGGCACTCCTGGAGCAAAAAGAGGGTATTCTTAAACGATTCGAAAATAAGGCGCTCGTTCTCGGTATTTTTATTGATTTCTCAAAGGCCTTTGATATAGTAAACCATAAAATATTGTTAAAGAAATTGCATTGCTATGGTATTCGCGGACAAGCCCTAACGCTTATTGACTCTTATTTATCGAACAGACAGCAGGTCGCTCAGATAAGCGACTCTATTTCCGGAGTGAAACCTTTGCTGTGTGGAGTGCCACAGGGCAGTATTCTAGGCCCACTATTATTTAATATCTATCTTAATGACATTGTAAATATATATTGCGAGGCGAAATACATAATATATGCTGGTGATACCAGCATACTTTTTTCAGGGCATGATATTCATGAGCTAATCAGAACTTGTAATCACACAATGAAAATGCTGGAGAGATGGTCAGCGGCAAATGCTATGCGTATTAACAAAAATAAAACAGAAGCTGTTATATTCCCACCAAAAAATAAAATTGTTCCACCTCATGAAGACATAGTACTGAGTACTCACAGTATTGAAATAGTTGACCATTTTAAATATCTGGGCATATTTTTTTCCGCGAATATGAGTTGGGATTACCACGTAAGACATGTTCTGCAAAAATTTGCTCAGGTGACAGGTGTAATTGGTCGGCTTCGATACTTACTTCCAAAAGGAATCAAACTTCTACTCTATCATTCGCTCTTTAGCTCTCGTTTAAATTATTGCCAACTAGTATGGGGTACAACGACGGTCACAAATCTAAATCAAATATACTTGGTTCAGAAAAAATGTATTAGGCATATTTTCAATGCACCTTTTTCCGCATCTACTAATGTTTTATTCTCCACTTCAGGAATAGTTAAAATACACCAGACATACAATTATACGTTAAGCAGAAAATTCAAATTAAAAACTTGTAAGAACATAACAAATTTGCGTGTTCTGGCCAATTTAAGACTTAGGCATTTAAATTATCCCACGCGTCATGTAGAAAATTGGGAAGTAGACACAGTACGATTAAACTCCGGGAAAGAGCGCTTGTCTTACACTCTTCCGTCCCTCCTCAATCACTATGACCTTAACAATTTTGACTTATTTGATTGTTCATATCAGGATATCCGCAAGTTATACACAGTGATGTATAGCTCTACTATTTCTACTACTTAACACTGGTTATACTACAAACTTTGTCTCGTTTATCAAATCCATAACCGTATCGAATTGTTTCATCTAGTTGTATGTAACTATTTTTAACCAATTGATTTCTATATTGTTGTTTCCTGTATATTCATTCTAGACATTTTTAATTTGATAGCATTTCAGATATTCATTTTTCTAAGAAACTGTTCTGTATTTATTTTTTGACGACTATAAAAACTGCCTTCTGTATTACCTTAGCATTTCCTTTACTTAGTGTGTGCCCTATAGTACTACGCTGTCTGTTAAGTTTCAATTTTTGATTTATCTTACGGTAGTGCTGTTACCGCTCCGAAATTTTTCCATGGGGCTGTGGCCTAGTCAAGCTCTTCTGAAAAACAGCTTTTTGTCACAGTTTTTCTTTCTGTATTATTGACAGAATAAAAATAAAAGATTGATTGAGATTGATTGATTGTATGGGACCCATAAAAACACTGTGACGTCAAAAAAAACTAGAATCAGTGCAAAAAAAGCCAGTGCGCTTTGTTTGTAGGGGATATGACAAGAAATTTTCGCCGTCTAACTCTCCTCCTCTGCTTGGTCTCACTTCTCTTGCAGAGCGCCGCAAACTTAAATGCCTAAAATTCCTTAAACAAGTTCATAAATTCTCCGCGCATCTCGTCCTCAGACAACTACGTGACTTTACCCAAACCCTCATGTACGAGGAGTCACCATGCTCTAAATACCTCAACCTTTTTTGCCAGCACTGATTTCTTTGAACACAGTTTTTTTCATCAACAATTGAAGTCTGGTATTCATTACCGGGCAACATTCGTTCACTACAACTGAAACAAGTCATGCAAGCTTGCTTATAAATTTTGTACGTTTGTTGTTAATCCCACTCCTGCAATAGCCTCATTGGAGTTGCAGCATGTATAAATAAATAAATAAATAAATAAATAAATGACATCAGTGGGTTGTAATACGGCTTCAGGCGCTGTATGTGGATGGTTTCACAATCACGACAGCGTTGATCCCGAGGTGACCTCGCAGGCTCGACGATATAGTTTGCAGGCGATGTCTCCACTACAACAGAGTAGGGTCCCTGATATTTAGAGGCAAGCTTGGAAAGGCCACCTGGAACAGCTGGAATCTAAAGCCACACAAGGGAGTCTCGTCTGGGTGGCAATCGTCGCGTCGAAATTTTAGTTGCCATTGATCGACGGTTGTGGCGGAGCGGGCGAGCTAACAGCATACCTCGGCGCGGCGGGCAGCTTCAGAGTGGCCGTTCGAATGAGTCGGGCTGGAACGAAAGAATGGCTTGGAGTGTGGTCGAAGGTTCGTTGCAATATAAGAGCAAGAAGTAGAAACGTTTGGGGCCGCCTTTGGTGCAATGCTGTAGGTGGACGTCATTAACGGAAAATTAAGATCCAAATCAGTGTGATCAGAGAGGAGGTATTTGAAGAGCATGTCTCCAAGGCTGCGGTTAAATCTTTCGTTAAACCATAAGTTTAAAGATGGTAGGCGGTGGTGGTGCGATGAACGATGTGACATTCGATAAGGAGCACGTTTACGACTTCGCAAAGGAACACACGTCCTCTATCGCTTGGAAGTGCGTGAGGTGCGCCTTCGCGGAGAATACAGTTTTCAGGAGGAAGAATGCTATATCACAAGCTGTGGCGGCAGGCAGAGCAGCTGTTTCTGCGTATCGCGTCAAATGGTCGATGGCGACGACAGTCCAGCGGTTTCCAGAAGCTCTGCCCAGAAGTAGTCCGTACAAGTTAATGGCGACGTGATCAAAGGAGCAGGGTGTGAGACCGGGCTAGTTGGTATTCCATTGCTGAAGTGACTAGCGCAAGAGAAGACACGGGGCGCAAAAGAGCGACAAGGAGAAGCGCCCCGTGTCTACTCTAGCGCTAGTCACTTCAGTGATCAGAGGGCCTGGCAGGACGCGGGATTCGATGGATTGAGCCAGAAACATGCTTAGTCGGAACCTTACAATGTTGACACTGCGAATTTACTTGCACACAAAGGTGTACATGCCACGCCACCAAACCTGGAGCGAAGCCGAGCGTACGTTTTCAAGACACCCGCGTGTGCACACAGTAGGCCAGCGTGGAATACAGAACATACATCACTACGAAGATGCCGAGGTAAGACCAGCAACTACTTGCGGCCGTCAGAGAGGCAGTACAGTTGTTAGAGGAGGTCATGCCGCTTTTCGATGTCAGAAGTATTGACGGCGCAAAGCTGGAGAACGTGGAAAAATAGACAACGGGTTCGAAACGAAGCGGGTAATAGCGCTAATCCCGGCATCCTGGCGCTGCTCCGAAGTATTTCGGAGTACTGCGTTAACGGCAGACAGGCAGTCAGCATGTTGGGTTGTCACGGGCGAACAGGAAAACGTGTCGGCATCGGATCAGACCTGTAGATAACGCACACGTCGAAAGCTTGCAACCACAAAGCCCCGCGAGCCAATCGGTCACAGGGTTCCTTCAACATAGACAGCCAACAAAACGCATAATCGTCTGTAATTACGTCCGTGGGATGTCCCTAGAGGTAGGGTCTGAATTTACCTACTGCCTAGATTATGGCCAAATTTTCTTTTTAGCTAACGGAATATTTCGTCTATGTTTTGCTGCATGTGCGGCTTGTGCATACAACTACGCACTCATCGATTTGCGCAGCCCCAGCACTGCCCCGAGTCATACACCATTGGCGCCTTTGTGCAATTTGGTCGGAGCTGTATACCCGAAGTGACGCAGGATAGACCCCGCGGCTTGAAGACAACGCCACTCTTGGAAGGAATCATCATGAGCGGGCCAACAGGCGGAATTTTTCGAGTCCCTCCATAAAAGCTAATTCAAGGGAGCGTTGATGGACGCAAAATTGCGAATGAAGCGGCGAAAGCAAGAACAGAGGCCAAGGTAGCTGCGAAGTTGTTTTATGGAGGAAGGTTTGGGAAAATCAGCAACTGCGGGATCTTGGCGGCGTTAAGAAGAATACCGCCTTTAGGTAATACATGGCCAAGTACGCTGAGCTGAGTTGCGCCAACGTGGCATTTTTTCAGGTGGAGCTGAAGGTCTGCGTAAGTTGGGCACTATAACACTTTCCTAGACTACAGAGATAAGTGAGAAATCGGGCGAAAAATAACTATGTCACCTAGGTAGCAGAGGCACATTTTCCACTTGAGGTGATGAAAAAGGTTTTTCATTGTGCGCTCAACTGTTGCGGGCCATTTCAAAGCCCGAAAGGCCTGCCACAAAATTCATACAGGTGATATGGTGTTACAAAGGCCGTTTTAGGTTGGTCGGCTGGTGCCACGGGGACTTGCGAATACCCGCTCCCTAAGTCACTAGAAGAGAAATACTGTGCTCCTTTGTGGAAGGTATTTTGTTCAGACAAGGGTATTCGACAAAAAATCGACTCGATCCATTCTTCTTAACGAGAACCACTGTGGTTGTCATGGGGCTATTCGAAGACTTGATGACGCCACGCTTGAGCATCTCGGCTACTTGGTCGTCGATAACATGGCGCTCTTTCGCTCACGCACGATATGGTACTTGTGACAGTGGTCCAATGGTACCCGTATTCATACACTGACAAACAGTTGGCGTGCGGTCTAAGGGAACATGCTAGCAGCCGAAATAATGACGTAACTTGTCAAGAAGGCGTAGAAGCTTGGTGCGTTGGGAAACAGTCAACGTGTCGGCGAGGGAGCTGTTTAGAACGTCGGGCGAAGTCGGCTCTTTCGCGGAGCCACAGGTCACTCCGGCGGGCTCATGAGTGGTGATGAAAACAGTTGCCATGTCAATGACGGCAGCAGGGCCGACATTCTGGACGCGGCCAACGCACTCCCCACGAAATAGTCAGGGGTCATGAAACTTGGTTAGGGGCAAGCAGGCTGCTGCCGCCGTCTCAAACTTCATAAAGAGACAAAGGCAGAGTGAGCCATTTGCGATGAACGAAAATGGCAGATGGCGTAAAAAGTGCGCTTTCATTAGCGATGAAGCCGCAGGACACCGTGGCAAGGGCAGGTGAGTGCGGTGGAATTCCAATGTCTTCGAAAACAAATACTTTATCTTCAGCTTCACGAGCGTCAAGAAGCGAGGCGTCGCGAAGCATTTGAAGTTCCACTTCAGCACCAGAACAGTCGATGACGGTCTTATTAGTGGAAAGAAAGTCTCAGCTGAATATAAGATCGTGGGAACAAGACCAAGGCACGAAGAACTCCACGATGCAAAGGAATCAGTTTATCACAATGCGAGCAGTACACGCAGCCGCAAGTGTGATGTGGTCTGTGTTAGCAATAAAAAAATTATGCGCTTCACAGTGGCGTGGTAACTTTTCAGTGCAAACGGCAAAGTTTGGTGGGAATAACTAAACTGCAGCACCTGTGTCGACGAGGGCGAGTGCAGCGGTGCCATCCACATGTACGTTAAGAATATTAGTTGGAGAAGGGCGAGGCCTTGGTTTTTCGTGGATGTCGTAGTTCCTGTCTCTGGAACTGCGGCGAATAATTCTTCCGTTCCGGCATAGATGGACGACGACGCATCGGCGAAAGCGAACCTCATCGAGGCTATGACGAACGGCGGTCAACAATAGGGCGGCGGTCTGACTATAACGACATCTGGGTGGGTTTTCGGGATGCAGTCTACGACGTGCACGATGGATCATATGGATTTCGCGTGCAATGCTCTACCGATTGAGCTACCGCGGCCCGGATTCACCATCCGCTTTCTTGGAAAATGCCAAATGCGAAGGCTGTGGGATTGTTCGGCAGCTGCGGCAAGTTGATTTTTGACCTACTTTCATTTCCAATAGTTTATCGCCTTTTTATTTCATTTATCAAGCACAAGTAATTTTCACTATGTTGGCCTTGGTGTCAGTGTTTGTTGGCTTCTTACGATATGACTAATAAAAATCAGGCCCCTCGGTTAACCTCCTTTCTTTTCGTTGGTTACACAACGAGGGTCTCGATTCCGGCAGCATTGATGCCTTCAGGCAGCATGTGTGGGTTTACTGAACGGTTGCCTTCATGCAAAAAGATCAAGTTCTCGTGACGCCTGTGGCAGAAAGGATGTTCCACATCCGCTGCCAAGGTCTGTGTGTGGTGGCGCTGACTAACACTCACAGGGTTCTACTAGGAAACATAAATACCGAAGAAAGTGGATGGAGGCATGGCGCCGCGGTAGCTCAATCGGTAGAGCATCGCATGCGAAATTCGAAGGTTGTGGGATCTTTCCCCACCTGCGGCAAGTTGTTTTTTGATCCACATTCATTTCCAATAATTTATCGCTTCTTTATTTGATTTATTGAGGACGAGTAATTTCCTCTATGTTGTCCTTGGTGTCAGTGTTTGTTTGCTTCTTATGATATCATTAATTTTATTTATTTAGACAAGTATGCCACGATGCGACGGCAAAGGTGGCCCCACACGGGTCGTGTGGGGCAACGACAGTGACAACCTCCTCTCGGCTATGCATACACAAATGGTATACGCGAGGTAACGTTCGACATATACTCAGCAGTCACGACACTGGTGTAGCAACAAACAATTAAGAACGTAGACATCGGTCGTAAACATCACCACGAATTATCGTCATTCAAGGCATAGAGCACGGAACGTCTCACTTACGTCGATACCCACAGTGCGTGGAATCCTCGTATATATTTTTTCTTTTGCTTCTGTTTCAGCCTAGCAAGTCCTCACTGACTAATCAGCAAACAATATACACAGGAAAAAGGACAAGGAACACATTGTTTCACCCAGGAGATGATGACCCAAATGCAGCCGACATAGCTGGCATTGGTTTAATCTCAATGAGATCTCAAGAACGTTACGCCATCGAACGTTCCCAGAATTTCCAAATCCGCGTAGGCCGATTTGGAAATTTGGAAATTCGGATCTGGCGCTCCACGCTTACTCATGGAATATTTTCAGCATTCGTGCTTGCCGGTATTAAGATAACAAATCGCTAAATTTAATGAACTCTGAGTGAGCAATGTCCGTTCTTGCATATTCTATGACCTAGCCCGGAATCTTTCACAAATTTACCCATGACAAAATCTTTTAGCTGCACTCAGAAAACGTGTGCGCTGATCCACCTCACCTGTCCATGGCTACCTAATTTCGTGTCGCTAGTGATGAATCTGCAATTTGACTATTGCATCTTTGTGTGCAGGTGCAAACGTTTTATTTTTTTTCATTTATAATCTCGCTTCCTCTTTTCCTATCTTACACTTCATTACTTATTTCGGTGCGAAAAGAAACCGCAGCCATTTGTAGGAACCACCTACGTGCTGGTTCCACACGACGGAAGCTCCACTTTCTGATACGACGATAACACGTACAAAAAAACGAGTTTTCAAAGTTTAATTATGAATGAACAGCGCTGCATAATTTGAGTTCCGCGCAGCAGTGTGGACTCCTGCTATATATTTCTGCTGCCGTAAAAAGCTGAGATTTTCCATACGCTTTCGACGGCTACCACATATCAACGGTTGTTTAGACAGCACTTCTTTTCTTACTGCACATGCTCGAGAAAACGCCCACCGAGAAACTCGAAGACGTGCGAAGTTGCAATGGTGCTGATGACTTAGAACAGCAGCCTTATAGTGCAGAGTATTCCTGACTACTGCTCATATAGAAATAATTTCGGGACAAAATCATAATCTTGCTACACAAATCTACATGCCAGTGCGGACATCAGAATTCGTGCGGCAATCACCAACACAACCAATATTAGGAAATAATGCTTATACAGTTATGACAATGAACTAGAGGGTCACGTCGTATCTGCAGAATTGAAGTCAGCTGGTGTACTGAAAGCATAACAATTTCTAAGAAACTACAAGCCCCGAGCCAGCTTCCTCAAACACATAGTCGAAACTCCAAGAAATAGTCAATAATTTTGCAATTAACATCTTTCCGCGCTGCAATGGCTGACCTCAGTTGTTTGTGGACTTTGTGTTCAAGTACTTGTTGATTGATATTGTCCTTGTTGTTGTTGATGCCATTGTTTTTTTAACTGTAGTTATATGGGAACGTGATTTGACTTCGTCTGAGAAAAAGGGGATTTAAATTCTGCAAGCGTCAACTCTTTCGAGATATCCTTATCTTTGTTAGAACTATCGGCATTGTTAATGTCTTTGATAAAAAATATATTTTACAAGTGTGTTCTTGGCCTAATTAGTTCATGTAGAACGTGGAAAGGGCAGTAGCTGTAGTACTTTAGAAATCATACTTTCTGCAGGAATGGATTTAGAATTAAACATGGTACCAAAAATGAATAATGAAGGTTAAAAAATTCTGATGAGGTATTGTGTTCGGTGCGATAATTGCGCAAATATTCGTGTGCACCGTTAATTTGATGCTTGAGGGCAAAACGATGGCCACCAAACTTTGGTGCAGAAGCAACCAATAATACTACATCTGTTGACGTTATGTGATCTGATGTTAATGTCGATACTACATTACGTTTTGTAGACGCTATCTTAGCTTTATGAAAACGCTCTGCTTATGTCATGCAAGTGATTATCTTCTTCTATTTAAAGAATACACGAGCGTAAATGACGTTTGGTTATGCTTTCTTTGAGCGAACTGAATGATCGTCACTGCTTTGCATTCTAGCACATGATCACCCTGTATGCTTGCGTGACACTCCGAATACAGAGACACTGTTGGCTTCGCGGTGCCGGTAGAATTGCAAGTAGGGATGCATCTACTGAGAAGTACGCAATTTAGAGCTTCATGTCAAGCGGGTCAACGCCCCTTCAAAAGATATGGGGCCCTATATTTAAAACTTGTGAAATCTATTTTTATTTCAAATCGGCCATTAACCCTCCCGGATAGGTCAAAATGTTTAGGGTCCCGCCGACATGGCCTGGCGCCACAGCCATATGGGCAGAGTCCGAGCCATTTGGACCTATTACGGAGGGCTAACGGTCGATATGGAACGAAAATAGACTGACATAGTTTTCCGTTCAAGCGGTCATGATCAATTACACCTCTCGTCAAGCATCATTACTGTAGTTAGTGTTCTTAGCCTACGTTACCAACCGTACGTCCGTCCTTCCGACTGCTCCAGTCCCCTAACCTGTCTAGTAGCTTGGGCCACTAGGTATGACGCATGCCTCGCCTGGTCGACAATTTGAATGTCTGCGTATGTGCCACTGGGTATGACCCCAAACAGACATATTGTACTCCATAATTAGAGAACATAATCTTGGTAATCAATATCTGTTCCAGCAATAAATTTCCTATCACCAAATTAGACATGCACCACAAATTGGTAGCTAATAGCTTTAACGTAGATAAGCATTCCCAAAGGATGCATTCTGCGTAATTTTTCTTTTTATCAAAGTCCCCGTTAGAGACAGTCATCGATGCAGCGCGCTGTGGAGTCGTGCGGAAGAGCAGATGGAACGCCCGGCACTCTCAGCATGTCTAACACTGCACTGAACTTTTGAAGAGCATTATAGATGGATGGAAGCTGTGCGCCCTATTGAGCGCGTCTTACCAGACTCGCATCACGCCACGGAAAGAACCCGCGATGGCCACGCTCGAAGATTGCTGCCGCTGTGATTCATGCCAATGTAGCACAGCGCCCGAGTCTGGTGTCAGCTACCCTTTGTTCACCTCGGCCTCCAGTTCGCGTGAGAGAGAGCTAATGAACAGATTATCCCGCATGCACGCCCTCTTTTGAAGCCGCTTTGAAGAACGCGCAGCACCAATCGTTAAAAGCCCTCCGCCTAAAAAACCTCAGCGCGTTCCTTGCCACCCTGTTTCTATAGGTTCTTTGGATCTCGGTCTAGTGGCCCGTACTTATTCCCCTCCTCAGTATCGTTGCGCTAGTTATACGGTGATAAGAGCGCGGCTATATATTTGTTGTCGGCTTGGTGTCGTAATAGTAGTAGAGCGCCTTCGTGGTGTTGATGTTCAGCGATAAGAGTTTTGAAAGATGCTTCCGTGGCGCAACAAAGCGAGCATGACGGCTGAGTCTGGACGTTTGTCAGCGAGCGAGACAGAGCGCTGCCCTCATTTAAGCTGTACGACTGAGGCTCACGAGCCGGCGCTGCTAGCAGCTATATTCTTTATGGGCGCGTAGAGAGAGCCCAGCATTCAGGAGTAATCCCAGGGCCCGCCGACTGAATGGAGGATGCCTCAGATGGCCGATTTTATCTTATTTATCTTATTTATCTTTAAGTGCCGCTTCAGCTTGAGTCATGAGTGGTCACGACAAGAGGTAGTTGCATTCACTGAAACGAAAATGCTTGACAACGGCCCAATATGAACAAATATGAACCGAAGAGCCAGTCTATTTCATAACAATTCAAAGTAAGCAGACCAATGCGAGAGGAAAAAGCCGTAGCGAGATCAACAAGGAAGAGACCAGTGCACGGGACAGGCGTTTAGCGTTGTACGCGTATCGTTGTTTATTTCCTTGGCGTTACTGATTTTACTTTTAATTTATGAACCAACTTGCCCGAGAAAATATTTTACTAAGCAACGCAAGAAGACCTCAGAAAAGCCTTGTGAGATTCCCTAGTCATCAATTCAGAGTTAGCTTATATGACGGAAACGTTATTCGAAGCACCACGAGAACCAGTGCACGAGCGCACGAACAGAGAAAAGAGGACGACACTGTGCTACACTCGCAGCTGTGTCTACGAGAAAAACTTGTTTAACAAATACATCAATTCTCGTGAGGTGTGCGCTCATATGTGCACCGTTCACAAAAAAAAGCGATTGGGAGGTGGTTTTGGCGATGCACTTATACCAGCTTGCTTAGCCTATTGTGCTTCTATTATTTGAAGAGCGGAGACACCACCATGGTATAGCAGTGCAAAGTTATCTCTGCGCTTGGGAACCAGTGCTTCCAAAGAGGTATAGTGGTAGTTTGACTGTGCCACTAAGCTAGAACAAGCTGATACCGTCCAGTAGCGAGACCACCAATAAGGCATGACACCTTCAACGATTACAGATGTGCGCCTCTATCAATGGTTGCTTTCGCCCTCCGATGCGCCCATTCAAGTTCTGAACACACCCACCTATTCCAGCAGAACTATGCTGGAATAATGAACATAACAACATAATGAATATGAACATAATGAATATGAACATACCCACCTATGCTGTGCGGAACGCTTGCGCTGCTACGTTCTGGCAAGCCGATGCTAAAAGAAGCCTGTGTTACTTGGTAAACACGACACCGTGCCACAGGCGGTACACAGAGACCCTTGAGTACTTGGCAACCCACTCGGTAGGCAGTCCTTTAAGATGAGCCAGTGAATGTCGGCGAGTGTTCGTGAAACTCGTTAATTTCCACGAGGCCAATGTACAGGATGTGTAGCTGCTGCATCTGTCACACGTCTGCAGCTGACATGCGCCCAATGGGCGGATTCGGCTGCTTTGAAATTCCCTCATTCCCATCTCTTCCACACAGTCTATTCGTCCACAATGTCTCATGTATGTACCGAAGAGCACAGAAGTACGCAAATGACCAACAAACTTTTGCTTGCTGCCTCGTAGCATCAGGGCTGCCAAACTTTAGGCTCCTTTAAACACATACAAATATTGTTTAGGGGAGGAAAATACGTATGTTATATTTGCAGTTTATAAACAGAAGGATGCTTCGGATGTCACTCAAGATGGCGACCGGCCACGCTAACTTCACCGAGTGTCGTCGTCCTTTCACTGCACGAAATATATCGGGATCAGGGTGCGCACCAGAAGAATCGACAATGTATCCGAGAACATTAACTTACCGGTGACCGAAGTTGCATTTTGGCGAGTTGAGTTGGAGACCTGCTTTGCGTAAAACAAAAAGAATTGTCGAGAGACGCTCAAGTGTGTTTAAAAAGCAGGCGAAAATAAAATTACGTCGCCAAGGTAGCGCAAGCAAATTAACCACCAAAAACCGTGTAGGAGAGCATCCATCAAACGTTGGAATGTAGCTGGGGCATTGCCTAACCCAAAATGGCATTACTTTCAACTGATAAGGCCGTAAAGTGTAATAGAGGTGGTGTTTTCGCAATGTATGTCAACAGCAATCTGCCAGTACCCTGAACGCATGTCTATGGAAGAAAAATATTTTGCACCGTGGAGGCAGTCGAGAGCGCCATTTATCCGTGACCGGTGGTACACGATTTTCATCGTTACGTGGTTAAGATTCCGGTAGTCTACACGGAAGTGGCAGCTGTTATCCTTCTTTCTAATAAGCACGACAGGGGAAGCCCAAGGACTTGGAGAAGTGTTAATGAAATCTCGGGCAAGCGCCTTGTCGATCTCCTGCTGTATGACTTGTGACTCAGTATAGAATACACCATAGGGCGTTGCTGTATCGGGCTTGCATCGCCAGTGTTTACATGATGCTTCACAACGGATGTCTGGCCCAGTGGTCGGTAACTGAGACCACATTTGTCCCAGTGCGATGCTAGAAGGCAACAGATCGCGTTCACATGAGGAGCCGGTAGGTCAGAGGCGATTATTGTTGTCACGCTTTCTAACACAGTTGCATGATCAGAATTGGGACTGGTAGGCGACGATGCATTAGAAGTGAAAGCAGAAATATCGTAGTCGCTGGCTGGTGTAATGGCTGCAAGGGAGATAACCTGAGGCAGGACTTAAGGAAATAGGCCAAAATTCACAATTGGGAGACACGCGGTACTTGACCATGTGTGGGAACGTGACGTTACGCAAACAGAGAACGTCCGAGTTGGGTGACACGATCCACCAGCCACCGTCGCCGACTGGTGGATCTGGGATGATGTCTATGAACGTCACAGCAAGATGATGCAGGCGAGTGTATTCAGCGGAGCATAGTCGACTAGGCTTCGGATCAGAAGGCTCAACGCCATATGGTAGGGCGAGTTGAACAATGCCATTAGAACAGTCAACGAGAGCCGAACGAGCAGACAGAAAATCGAGTCCCCAGACGATACCATGCGGGCACTGTACCAAACCTAAAACAAAACAGAAGTATCGTATCCAGCGACAGTAACACCGGCGGTACACATCCCACTAACATTCGGAGTGGCACCATCAGCTACGCGGACTACAGTGATCGGAGCGGGGGCGAGAGCTTTGTTTAGACGAGGACGGAGGATGGAGCTCATAAATTATATGTGGGCGCCGATGTCAATGAGAGCTATTACAGGTGTACCATCCACGTCTATGTTGATGATGTTGGGGTGTACAGGTAATGTGCACAGAGCAATTTCAGGTTGGATCGTCAATGCGGGCTCACATCTCGGAGCTGCAACCGTTAGTTTTCCGAGGAGCGGCAATGATTGTAGGGACAAGAAAAGCCACGGGGCTAGGGCGACCGTGACTGGCGTTATGATTACGACGGAGATCGGCTCTGTCGCAGAGGCAATGAGGGCGGAGCAGGATCGTCTTGAACGTTCGCCAGCATGCGAGAACTGTCAGTTGGACGTCCAAAAGTTGAGTAAGTCTGGCGAGGTTATGAGTTCCGCGGAGTGCGACGATGACGCGAAATATGTTCGACTCGTCAACAGGAGAAAATAGGCCTATCATCTGAGGTGCACCATGCTGCCGAGTTGGTGTAACGAGGGCTAGCGTACGAGTGTGGGTATGGATCAGGTGCTACAGGTAGCCGTTAGTCGGATGTATTGAATGGGCAAAGCGACTGCAGTCCCACATTGGCAAGCTCTTGCTGTACAACGGTTTGTATGAGGGAAAGGGTGGTTTGAGGAGCGGCAGGGGTACGCACTTCGGGCGGAACAAGTCAGGTAGCTTCAATCTCCCGTCGGACGATACGCACTATATTCTCTGGTGGAACAGGAACGGTTGGTAGGCGGATGGGCTCGCACGTAGGTGCCGAAGGCGTGTTCGGCAGCCTTAAAAACTGGTGCGCAATACGACAATTTTTCGCTTCTTCAAAGCGCCGGTATTCATTCATGGGGTCCTGAACTGTGGCCGAGTCTTTGAAGTCGAGAAGAATAAACGCGTTGTCCGCTATACCCTTGAGGATGTGGGCGACCTTTTCAGCTTCCAGCATATATTCATCGATAAGCCGATGTTTGTAACGTCTTCAATATATGTGAAGTACGACTCGGTGCAGGTCCGAACCGGGCATGCCAGTCTTTTCTGGGTGTCACGGCAGCGTCCGTTTGGCCTGCCAAACAAATCGGTGAGCTTTTGTTTAGACAAATCGCAAGTCGTGACTTCTTGTTTATTGTTTGCAAACCAAACTAGTTGCCTCTTCGCAAGGTAAGATATTATGTTGGCTAGCTTGAGTGCATGGTCCCAATCCACTTACCCGTTCCTACATTTGCAGCCAGTCTTCGACATCAGTTTTGTCGTTACTGGAAAATATAACCGGGTCACGCTGTTGTCTGAGCACAAGATGAACGGTGGTGGTAATCAGGGCACGGTCGATGAAGTGCCTGAAGTACTGTCATTGTCGTCTTGGGTAGGCATGGCAGATGGAGCCAAGGAGCGTCCACTGCGCACATCCGCTATGAGTGTTGAAGAACCCGCAATCTCAACGAAAATGTTACGTGGAAGAAAATATGTATAATATATTTACGGGTTATATACAGAAGGACCCTTCGGATGTTACTCAAGATGGCGACCGAACCACGCGAACATCACTGAGCATCCTAGTCTTCTCTCTCTTCATCTTCATCGCTGACAGCACCTCGTAGCAATAGTATCAGTGGGCCGTAATACGGCTTCAGGCGCTGTATGTGGATGGTTTCACTACCACGACAACTTTGGTCCGTAGGTGGCGCGTCAGACCCGGCGATATAGTTCGCAGGCGATGTCTGCGCTACAACACGGTAGGGTCCTTGATGTTTCGAGGCAAGCTTTCAGGAGAGGCCAGCAGGAACAGCTGAAACCCAAACCCACACAAGGAAGTCTGGGTGGTCTTAGTCACGTCGACATTGATGTTGCCATTGGTCGACGGTTGCGGCGGAGCGGGCGAGCTTATGGCAGTCTTCGGCGCCGCAGGCAGCTTCAGAAATGCACGTACATTTTAAATTTCTTCATTTATTAATACTGTTAGCCCAATTTTGGGCTGTTACAGGGTGAAAAATATTTCTTGCAATGCAGTAAATGCATTCGCAATCACAGACTTGCAGACATGCAGATACAAAATAGAATTAGTGTGCACAACCTGCCGTTCACAACAAAATACAAATGCGGTAGTAGAGGCACACACAGAAACATTCATATTTCCAAGTAGGTGAAATTCGCCAGAAACGAGCTGTCGTGGTCAATTTTGTAGGTCACGGTAAAGGTGTATTGATTGTTCAAACAAACTGACAGAGTCTCTTTGTGTTACGTGATGTGGCAACGAGTTCCATTCTTCAATTGTTCGTGGGAATAATGAATATTTGAATGTGTTGATCCGAGCTTGGAGGGTTGTAAGTTGTTGGTTGTGACGGTTCCTTAATGTTCGGGCCGAGCGCTTCGTTATGTACAGTCCGGTGTTTATGTTGAAGAAGTTACCCCGCAAAAGATAGAGAAGCTTAAGTCTAGCAACTCTTCTCCGCTCTAGCAGTTGGGGTAATTTAAGTTCTCACAACATCCCCGAGACTGAATCCGTGGACTTATATCTAGACAGCATAAATGAGTCAGGCCGGTAGAGAATAATAGTGTGGGGTGTAATGCAAGGTTCGTGGCCACACAAGAGCAAGAATGGGAAACGGTTGTGGTCACCTGCGGCGAAATGTTGTAGAAGGAGGTCATGAACGGTAAAATAAGTTCCCAATCATTATGATCAGAAGAGACTCTTAGGCAAAGTTACGCCCTTTGTGGTGTATCTCTGTCACACAACAATAATCGTCATTTGCCTTGCTTGCGTTTCCTTTCTTGAAAACGCCGTGCCCGTTACTTTCCTGTCGGGAATGCTATGTCACGCTGATAACGCGCGTGCCGTTCGTTACTGGTAAGTACCGGGCTCGTTGCGTTGAAGAAAGGAAATGCGGACAAGACAGATGACGACTATCGTGTGGCAAAAATGTGTATTTTGCGTAAGAGTGTGGCTGCAGGGACGACAATCTAGACGCGGCCAACGCACTCTCCATGAAATAGTCAGGGGTCATGACAATTGGTTGGAGGCGAGCAGGCTGCTGCCGCCGTCTCAAACTTCTCAAAGAGCGAAAGGCATAGTGGGCCATTTGCGATGAACGAAAATGGCAGATCGCGTAAACAGTGCGCGTCCATCAGCAACAATGCTACATGACACCGTAGCGAAGGCAGAGGATTGTGGTGGAATTGCAATGACTTAGACATCAAATACTTTAATTTCTGCTTCACGAGCGTCAAGAAGCGAGGCGTCCCAAAGCGTTTGAAGTCCCACTTCAGCACAAGAACGCTCGATGACATCCGTACTAGAGGAAAGAAAGTCCCATCCCAAAATAGGATCGTAGGAAAAAGACTACAGCGCCAAAAGTTCTACGTTGTAGAGGGTGCCATTCATCACAACGCTAGCAGTACACGCAGCCGTAAGCGTGAAGTGGTCTGCGGTGGTGGTATGAAGTGATGTGTTTCACATTCGCGTCATAACGTTTCAGAGCAAACGGCAAAGTTTGACATTAGCAACTTAAACACCGGCACCAGTGTTGACGAATGCGATTGCAGCGGCGCCATCGACATATACGTCAAGAATATTAGTCGGAGAAAGGAGAGGCCTTGATCGTTTCGTGGATGTCGTAGTTTTCGTCTCTGGGACTTTGGCGATTAGATTTCCCGTTCCGGCATAGAGGGACGATGACGTATCGGCGAAAGCGAGCGGCCTCGAGGTGATGGTGAACGGCGGTCAGCAAGAGGGCCGTGGTATGAGTGTAAATACATCTGGCCGGGGTCCGGAGATGCAGTGTAAGACGCGCACACTGAAACGTATGGACTAAAGGCGAAGCTGCGGCGGTAGAAAGTTCCACGGCGACGGTAAAATCGTGCGACGTGGCCAGATAGACCAGACGCAAAATATATTGGCCGGTTGTCAGGGAATGTGCCATTGTCCACTGCTGTGTGGGTATCTCGGCTCAAGGAAACGAGGAGCTGAATACAGTGGCACGACTTATGCGGATGGCGCAATGGTCTGAGGTTATGTCCATGTGACGGCCTCAGCCTAGCTGAGTGATGAGTTTACCTTGGTATAGCCAATAGATGTCGGCCCCGGCGGATTATCGCGGGCAGAAAGCAGAGCTGCGCAAGCTTGCTCCTGTACGACCTAGCTAAAGTTGGCAGGCAAAGGCGAGGGTGGTTGCCCGTAGCGGACAGCAGCGAAAGCTGACGAGAAACCTCAGCACGTACTAACTACTTTTCCTGGCAAAGCTGGGAGTCAATATCAGGAGCAGTGGCCATGCTAGCGAGGGTGGCGTCGACCCAGGCAGGCACCGCGTGAGAAGGCGCTTTCTCCGGAGCTCATCCATAACCTGGCAAAGCTCAATGACCTGAGAAACAATGCTGGACCTTTTGGACAGCAGCATATGAAAGGCATCGTCGGAAATGCCCTTCATGTTGTGACGAACCTTTCCCGCCTCCGCCTTAGCCGTTTGGGTTGGCACGTCCACGAAGTTCTACGAGGTCATCTATAGAGCTGGTGCATGTTTCACCAATTTTTCGGATTGACTTCGTAGGCGTTGTTCAGCGTGAAGCTCGCGCCCGCCAGGGCGGCCAAAAACTTCTGTAGTGCTGGTGTTGAATCTAGCCCACGTGAGGAGATAGGCTTCTTTGTTTTTATACCACAGCTTGGCGGCAGCCATTAAATAAATTATCCCGTTTTTCAGCTTCACGTGATCGTCCTTTTCTAGGTGGCGCTCGCTCTTTTATACAATTCCAGCCAATCTTCCACGTCTCCCTCAGTGGTGCCGCTGAAGATGTCATGACCTCGCCCACGGGGAGCACCGTACACATGCGGAAGCTTACGAAACCGGTGCTGATGCCTGGCTGGCGTCGTCAGGCATGACCGATGCCAGAGTATGGCTGCGTGATTGCAGAGTGAGGAAAACCGCAGCATCTTCCACAAAAATCTAAAGCAAGTAAAGGACAGCAAACGTAAGCAGCAGCAAAAGCGTTGGCAGCGTTTTAACCAAAGGAGCCCAGGCAATCTCGAGTGCGCTTGCCCGGAGAACTGGCGACGTGTCTGCAGCACCGAACAATTCTCTTCACTGCAATATATATATATATATATATATATATATATATATATATATATATATATATATGCTTTCCTCTTTTATTCGTCATTCCATCTCTACCGCGTGACCGGTGTGGCACATTTCACGAACATATATTTTTTTGTACGTTGAGACGCCTAAGGATAACGCATAAATAACGACGAAGCAAATTTGTGAAGCAGACAAATGACTAAGGGTGTGCAGATGCAAAGACGCAATAAAGCACCGCAGCGTCTAGACGACACAACATAAGCGGGCGCTCTTCTAATCAACAGTTCGGTACCCGCCGCCGTAGCTTTTTGGTCATGGCATTGCTGGAGGTCGTGGTGTCGATCCCGACGACAGTTGCAACATTTAAATGAGAGCGAAAAGAGAAACCGCTCGTGCACTGGGTGTACGTTTTTGGGTGCATATTTGGGTGCACGTTGAAGAATCCTATGTGTAAAAATTAATTTAGAATCCCCCACCATCGCATGCCTGATATACAGATGTGGGTTTGGCACGTAAAGCGCCTTAATTTAACTTAGTTTGACATATCTGCCATGATGCAACGCCCCATGTGAGGCAATGACAGTGGTAACCTCCTCGCAGACGATTAAGAATGTGGTATGATGGCGCCTCAGGTAATCATGTCTCGCTGTGTTTTCTGAGTACGTGTAATACGTAGACAAATACGAGTCGTTTGCGCGAGGCAATGTTCAACAACAACTCACCAGTCACCACTCTCATATACCACTAAACGCTCAATAACGTAAACATTGGCCGTAAACTTCCCCGCGACTTATCGTCAATCAACGCAAACCGTAGAGAAAGCTTAACTACAGTATAGCACAATAGAGTACAGTGCAGAAAGTTTCACTTACATCGATTCCCACAGTGCGCGGAATCCGCATAATTCTTTTCCTTTGCTTCTTTTCCAGTCACGGCGGCCCTCATTGACTAAGCAGCAAATAATATGCGCAGGAAGGAGCAGAAGCAACACAACGATATGCCGACGAGGTGATGACGTAAAGTAACAGATGTTCTTTTAATCTCAGCGAGTTCTCAAGAACATTACGCCATCGAACTTTCCCGGTATTTCCAAATCCGCGTAGGCAGACTCTGGCACTCCCTCCTTCTTCATAGAATATTTTCAGCATTCGTGCCTACCGAAGCTAATATAACAAAACGACAAACTCAATGAAATCTGAATGAGCAATGTCAGTTCTTGCAGATTCTTTGAGCTTGTCCGCGATCATTTCGCAAATTAGCCTCTGACGAAATCGTTCAGCCGCACTCATAATTTTGGGTTGCTAGTGAAGAAATTGCAGTGTGACTATTACATCTTTGTCGGCCGATGTAAACGTAATTTCATTTACAATATTGCTTTGTGGTTTTCTGTCTTACACTTCACTAATTCTTTCGGTGCGAAAAGAAACCACAGCGCCTCGCAGGAACTACCCACGTGCTGGTTCCAGCCGACGGAAACTCCGCTTCCTAATACGACGAAAACAAGTACAAAAAGAAAGCGAGTTTTCAAGGGTTAATTATGAAGGAACGGCGACGCATTATTTCAGTTCGCGCAGCGCTGTTGAATCCTTGCTATATATTTTTGCTGTCGCAAAAAGCCGAGATTTCCCATACGCTTTCGGCGTCTACCACATCTGAATGGTTGTTTAGACAACTGTACTCCTTTTATTACTACACATGATCGACAAAACGCCCACCGAGAAACTCGAAGACGTGCGAAGTTGCAGTGGTGCTTATGGATTAGAACAGGTGCCTTATAGTGCAGGTCGTTCCTGACTTCTCCTCATAATAGGGGAGGGATTCAAGACAAAATGATAATTTTGCTAGACAAATCTTTATGGCAGTGCGGACATCTAAATTCGAGCGGCCGGTGATTGCTAACACAATCAATATTGGGAAATAATGCTTATGCAGTTACGAAAATATACTAGAGGGTCACGTCGTACTTGCAGAATTGAATTCAGCTCGTGTACTGAAAGCATAACAACTTCTAAGAAACTTCAAGCTTGAACCAGCCTCCTCAAACGCATAGTCCAAACTCCAAGAAATAGTCAATACTTTTGCAATTAGCATCTTTCCGCACTGCAATGGTTGGCCTCAATTGTTTGTGAACTTTAACTAAGTACTAGTACTTGACGATTCAGTTTGTCGCTGCTGTTGTTGATGCCATAATTTCTTAACTGTGGATAAATGACAACGTTAAGAGAATTCTATTCTGGGTAAAATGGGACTTCAATTCTGCAAACGCCAACTCTTTCGAGATATCCTTATGTTTGTTAGAGCTATCGGAATTATCAATATCTTTGATAAAAATGTTTCACAAGAACATTTTTTGCTTAATTAATTCATGTAGAACGGGGAAAGGCCAGTAACTGTAGATTTGTTAACTCAAACTTTCCGCAGGAATCAATTTAGTATTGAACATGGTGGCCAAAATATTTAAAGAAAGTTATAGAATTCTCGTGAGGTATTGTGTTACTTGCGATAATTGCGAATATATTCGTGTCCACCGGTTCTTTAATGCTTGAGGGCAAAACGTTGGCTGCCAAACTTTGGCGCAGATGCTTGCGATAATGCTAAATGTGTTGATGTTATGTGATCTGGTGTTAATGTCGATACTACATTAGGTTTTGTAGACGCCATCTTTGATTTATAAAGATGCTCTGTTTATGTAATGCAAGTGATGATCTTGCTTCTATTTAAATAATACACGAGAATGAATGACGTTCGGTTATGCTTTCTTTGAACGAACCTTATGATCATCACTGCTTCGCATTCTAGAATATTGTCACGTACGAGTTTGCGCCGCTGTGGACAAAAGGGCGTTGGGAGGTGAAGAGGAGCTTGAAGTGTCTCAACGACGAGTAGATGGTCTTACCCTCACTACTGAGCTACAACCTTCTAAGTGTATGTATTCTAAATGCATATATTTTCTCCCCATATTATTTCGGTGGATGTGCGGGGTACTCTCGCCACAAGCTGACCCTGGATCTTCGCAGCGCGCGTCACATTGTTTCCGCTGTTATGGCTTTGACGCTACCTCCGCCTCTGATGCTGCCTCCGCAGAAGTAGAAGCACAAGCAGAAGTAGTGCTAACCCAGCTACGTCCCCAGGGAATCTTCATCGGCACTGGCAAGGTCGACGTCGAAGACTGGCTGACATCGTATGAACGCGTCGGAAAGCATAACAAGTGGGATGCTGCACTTTTTCTGGCCAACGTTATCTTTTACTTGGGTTGAACCGCGAAGGTATGGTTCGAGACACATAAAGCCGGCAATAGAAGGTGAGACTCCTGCAAAGAAAAGGTACGCAATCTTTTCAGAAGACCTGTGGGACGTCAAATGGTGGCCGAGCAAGAGCTAGCGTCTCGTGTCCAGACATCAACCGAATCGCACGTCGCGTATATTCGGGACATTCTGGCTCTCTGCCGTAAAATCGCGCTAACTCCAAACTCTGGTGTCATAGATACTCAGATCACAGACCATTTCCCAATATTCGTCTCCTTCGAGGCCAAAATATCCGAGCCTTACTGCTTTTCCTACAAGTTTGAGCAAGACAGTTTTGTTAACACTATAACAAATACTGATTGGTCTGCAAATAACTCCTTGCAGGATCCAGATCAAGCTCTTGAAAATGTTTGTTGCATCTTTCTACAGGCTGTTCGCGCTAACACCACTACCATCCGATGCAGGAAACATTTTAAGTTTCCCGGTAACCCTTGGGTAACGAGAGGTTGACTGACTAGCATGAAAAAAAAAAAAGAAAGCTTATACGAAAAGACTAAAAAGAAACCTTTTAATGTACCCTTAGCCATACGTTATAAAAATTATTGTAACATTCTGAGTAACTTGCTGAAGAAGTCTAAACGACAGTATTACGAAAATGAATTTGCAAAACACAAGAACAATCCTAAAAAACAATGGCAACTCCTTAATGTGTTCATGAACTGGCCTACGTCCGATAATACTGCTGATAAACTAAACTACAACAATAAAACTCATACTGATTCTTCTAGCATAGCAAATAGTTTCAGTGACTACTTCTACAATATACACAGCAGTCGTCTTATGACTACTACTTATCCCATTTATCGCGGCAATCATAATTTTTTTCTCTTTCCCGTAGCTGCGGATGATGAGCTCTAAAGAATTCTAGCCCTGGGTTAGATAATATTTCTGTATTTCATCTAAAACTTGTTCAACCGCTTATTTCTGATACAAATTGTATTATAATTAATGATATTTTTAAATGTGGTATTTTTCCCACTTCGCTTAAAAGGGCTAAGTTTATTCCTGTACACAAGAAAGGTGATAAAACGGAGATGTTTACCTATAGTACTATTTCTATTCTGTGGTCGATTAGTAAAGTTGTTGAGAAGTTATTTTGTAAGCGCGTAAATATTGACTTTAAAAAATTTAATTTGATGCAATCCTCCCAATTTATTTTTCCATCTGGCAGTTCGACTCATTCATTCATCATCAGCCTGGTTACACCCACTGCAGGGCAAAGGCCTCTCCCATACTTATCCAACTACCCCGGTCATGTACTAATTGTAGCCATGTTGTCCCTGCAAACTTCTTAATGTCATCCGCCCACCTAACTTTCTGCCATGCCGTGCTACGCTTCTCTTCCCTTGGAATCAAGTCCGTAACCCTTAATGACCATTGGTTATCTTCCCTCCTCATTACATGTCCTGCCATGCCCATTTCTTTTTCTTGATTTCAACTAAGATGTCATTAACCCGCGTTTGTTCCCTCACCCAACCTGCTCTTTTCTTATCCCTTAACGTTACACCCATCATTCTTCTTTCCATAGCTCGTTGCGTCGTCCTCATTTAAGCAGAACCCTTTTCATAAGCCTCCAGGTTTCTGCCCCATACGTGAGTACTGGTAAGACACAGCTATTATACACTTTTCTCTTGAGGGATAGTGGCAACCTGCTGTGAATGATTTGAGAATGCCTGCCAAACGCACCTCAGCCCATTCTTATTCTTCTGATTATTTCAGTCTTATGATCCGGATCCGTGGTCACTACCTGCCCTAAGTAGATGTATTCCCTTACCACTTCCAGTGCCTCGCTACCTATCGTAAACTGCTGTTCTCTTCCGTGACAGTTAAACATTACTTTAGTTTTCTGCAGACTAATTTTTAGACGCATCCTTCTGCTTTGCCTCTCCTGGTCAGTGAGCATGCTTTGCAAACTGGTCTCCGGAGTTACTAAGCAAGGCAATATCATGAGCGAATCGCAAGTTACTAAGGTATTCTCCATGAACTTTTATCCCCAATTGTTCCCTCTCCAGGTCTCTGAATACCTCCTCTAAATACGCTGTGACTAGCATTGGAGAGATCGTATCTCCCTACCTGACGCCTTTCGTTATTGGGATTTGTTGCTTTCTTTATGGAGGACTACGGTGGCTGTGGAGCCACTATAGATATTTTTCAGTATTTTTACATATGGCTTGTCCACACCCTGGTTCCGTAATCCCTACATGACTGCTGAGGTTTCGACTGAATGAAACGCTTTCTCGTAATCAATGAAAGCTATATATAAGGGTTGGTTAAATTCCGCACATTTCTCTATCACGTGATTGATAGTGTGAATATGGACTACTGTTGAGTAGCCTTTACGAAATCCTGACTGGTCCTTTGGTTGACAGAAGTCTAAGGTGTTATTGATTCTATTTGCTATTACCTTAATAAATACTTTTTAAGCAACTGACAGTAAGCTGATCGGTCTATAATTTTCAAGTCTTTGGCGTCCCCTTCCTTATGGATTAGGATTATGTTAGCGTTCGTCCAAAATTCCGGTACGCTCGAGGTCATGAGGCATTGCGTATATAGGGTGGCCAGTCTTTCTAGAAGAATGTTCTCACCATCCTTCAACAAATGGGCTGTTACCTGATCCTCCCCAGCTGCCTTCCCCCTTGGCATAGCTCCCAAGGCGTTCTTTACTTCTTACGGCGTTACTTGTGGGATTTCAAATTCCTCTAGACTATTCTCTCTCACGTTATCGTCGTGGGTGCTACTGGTACTGTATAAATCTCTATGGAACTCCTCAGCCACTTGAACTATCTCATCCATATCAGTAATGATTTTGCCGGCTTCGTCTCTTAACGCATACATCTGATTCTTGCCTATTCCTAGTTTCTTCTTCACTGCTTTTAGGCTTCCTCCGTTCCTGGGAGTATGTTCAATTCTATCCGTATCATAGTTCCTTATGTCAGCTGTCTCACGTTTGTTGAATAACTTAGAAAGTTCTGCCAGATCTATTCTAGCTTTAGGGTTAGAGGCTTTCATACATCGGCGTTTCTTGATCAGATCTTTCGTCTCTCCTGCGATAGCTTACTAGTATCCTGTCTAACGGAGTTACCACCGACTTCTATTGCACACTCCTTAATGATGCCCATAAAATTGTCGTTCATTGCTTCAACACTAAGGTCCTCTTCCTGAGTTAAAGCCGAGTACCTGTTCTGTAGCTTGATCCGGAATTCCTCTAGTTTCCCTCTTACCGCTAACTTATTGATTGGCTTCTTATGTACCAGTTTCTTTCGTTCCCTCCTCAAGTCTAGGTTAATTCAAGTTCTTACCATCCTATGGTCACTGCAGCGCACCTCGCCGAGCACGTCCACATATTGTATGAAGCCAGGGTTAGCGCAGATTATGAAGTCTATTTCACTTTTCGTCTCACCATTTGAGCTCCTCCACGTCCACTTTCGGCTAACCCGCTTGCGGAAAAAGGTATTCATTATCCGCATAATATTCTTCTCTGCAAACTCTACTAATAACTCTCCCCTGCTATTCCTATAGCCTATGCTATATTCCCCCACTGACTTGTCTCCAGCCTGCTTCTTGCCTACCCTGGCATTGAAGTCGCCCATCAGTATAGTGTATTTTGTTTTGACTTTACCCATCGCCGATTCCGCGTCTTCATAGAAGCTTTCGACTTCCTGGTCACCAAGACTGGATGTAGGTGTGCAGACATGTACGACCGTTCAATTTGTACCTTATATGAAGTTTCACAAGACCTGCCACCCTCTCGTTAATGCTATAGAATTCCTGTATGTTACCAGCTATATCCTTATTAATCAGGAATCCGACTCGTAGATCTCGTCTCTCCGCTATGCCCCAGTAGCGCAGGACGTGCCCGCTTTTTAGCACTGTATATGCTTCTTTTGTCCTCCTAACCACCTAATATCCCATTTACTACCCTCTCATTCCTCCAATAGCACTGCTAGACTCGCCTCACTAGATAACGTTCTAACGTTAAATGTTGCCACGTTCAGATTCCAGTGGCGGCCTGTGCCTAACTATATATCTCTAACTGACTACCTTCGTCACTCCATTGATACGGCTAACTTCGTTGGTTCTGTATTCGTGGACTTCTCTAAAGCTTTTGATACAATTAATCATAACATACATTTTACTAAGCAAGAAGCCCTGGGATTTACCGGTCCAGTACTAAATCTCCTAAAAAGTTACCTACATGATAGAGAACAAACAGTTTTTGTTTGTTCAACAAACAACAAACAGATACTAAAGTTATTAACCAAGGTGTGCCACAAGGCTCCATACTAGGTCTCTTATTATTCTCTATTTATATTAATGATTTACCCACTTGGTCTTAAGTCGGCACATCGTGTACTAAACGCAGACGATACTACTATCTCGTTGCGTAAGAATTCTTTAACAACCTTAATCATTAAACTAAACAATGAGCTTCACGATATTGCTGCTTGGTGTTCGTGCGATCAGTTAATTATCAATCTTTCAAAAATTCAATTCATGATTTTTTGATCTAGCCAAAATATACTACCTGGCTTGCGTGAGATAATTCTAGATGGTCATCACATTCCCGTCTCCGACTGTGTATCATTTTAGCATCTAATTAGATTCTAACCTTAAGTTTTCTCAACACATTGCCTTCATTAAGCACGAGTGTACCTTCGGTATTAGAGCTATAATCAAATCAAGACCACACTTATCTAAAGACGCATTATTATCAGTATACTTTGCCTTTATTCACAGTCACAATAATTATGGCATTGTTTCCTGGGGAAACAGATATAACTGTCGTATCTCGTCTATTCAGCACTTACAAAACCAAGCAATACGCATTATCACTAACAGTGGGTGTTTCACGAGTGCTACTCCTCTACTTCGTGAAAATGTCATTCTCGTTGTAACGCACTTCTTCAAATATCATGTAATAATTATCTTTTATAAATTACTTACTAAACAGCTCTCATGCTAATTCATTGATTCCAGGCACGTCATCAATAAGAATAATAACAGGTTTGCACGTTAACTCCAATTTTCTACTACCTATGGTTCATTCTAACTATGTAAAAATGACATCATCATTCGCTGCTATAAAACTGTGGAATGGTTCACTCGTTAGCATTAAATCTTCATCCTTTCATACATTTAGTCATGCCCTTGAGCTGTTTTACATGTGTAACTAAGTTTACGTCATTCATTACACTACATTTGCCATTGCATGTATTAACAACTTTTTTATGCATTATAGGCTTCTATGTATATAATTTGTTTTCATTGATATTATTTTTCTATGTTGTATTTTCGCGATTGTGTTCGTTTGTTTTAGTTAGCTTGCTCTTGTTTAACACATATCTATATTGTTATTATTAACCGAGGGTCCCGTTGCAGTCTTTCACTTTGGGACCCTCGTCTCTATATTGTACCTTACCAATACATTGTATTTAAAGATTATTAAACTGAAACTGAGACTGAAACTGAAAAGCGGACGCAAACATGCTGGAGGCCGATAAGGTTGGAAACATATTGAAGGGCATTGCGGACGATACGTTCAACCTCCTGCTTTGCAGGAACTGCTCGACGGTTGAGTCCATCATTAAGAAATGCCGGAATTTTGAGCAAGCGAAGAGCAAACGCTTCGTACAACTCTTCGACCGACTTCCGAATACGGCTGCCACTTCCTCCCACAACGACCCTCAGCGTCACATAACGACTCTCCGGCGTCACATCCGCCTACAACGCCAAGCTTGACACAGGTCATTCGTCACGAACTGGGGGCTATGGCTCCAAGTTCTCACTGCCCCCATACGCATGACAACATGAACATCTCGCTCATTCAAGCTATTGTACGCCAAGAAATTGCAAACTTAGACATCCAGTCTGCTGTCCTCCCACGTCCCACCCCTACCGCTTCTGTCATTGCCTCTGCTGCACCTCGACAGTCGTTCCGGAATCGATATCGGAACCCCGTTGAGTGGCGAACACTGCATGACGGGCCAATTTGCTTTGCTTGCTCCGGGGTCGGTCACATCTCCCGCCACTGACGTAGTAGCCGCTTGTACTCCTGGCCTCGACGATATGCTGATCGTCACTTCGACCGAGGCCCTAGGCTTTTGTCGCCCCTCTCTGAACCATATCATGCCGGCCTTCCCTATCGGGGACACACCACTAGCTGCTCGCCCTCGCCGCAACACCATCAGTCCTGTTCGCCTACATCTCGACGTCCCTCGTCCCCGTCCTACGCGGGCTGCTTCTGGGGAAACTAAGCAATGTAGCCGCCGGAGGTGAAGCTGCATTGACGACTCGGACTGCAAAACCTCTGCTGACCCCGGCTGCTCGACCAAACCTTGTTGCAATTTTTGATGATGTACCCGTTCAAGCCCTCATCGATACTGACACTCAGGTGTCGGTCATGAGATCAGATCTTTGTAGCCGTCTCCGTAAAGTACTGACACCTGCCGAGTGGCCTGCCGTCCGAGTAGCTAATGGCAGTACAACAGCCATGTTGGGAATGTGCGCCACACGTGTTACCACTGCCGGACGTCCAGTGTTAGTCCTGTTCACTGTAGTGACGGAGTGTCCCGACTAAGTGATTCTTGGAATCGACTTTCTGACTGCCCATTTAGCTCTTATTGACTGAAACCGGCACCCTTCGCTTTGCACTGTCCCATTACTTTGCCGACCCGACCGACGACCACAAGCCCTGTCTTCGTTCTACTGAATTTATCTGCTGCAACATGATACTGCGACTTACGTACTCATGTCGCCTTCTCCACCACCTCGAGATGGTCCTTACGTGGTTGCCCCACTTTGCGACGTCCTCCTGGCCCGTCAAATAACATTATCAAGCTCAATTGTAACTGTTGTCAACAATGAAGCGTCACTTCCTCTTCTGAATTTTGTATCATGCCTGCAAGTCCTTCCTGAGGGTGTATATCTCGTTGTGCTGTCCCCTTTGGAAGACTGTGCAGTAGCTGCTCTTACGGCCGAATCACGATTTGATATTGCTGCAGCTTCTGCCCCTCCTACTTTACGCAACGAGTTTACGCCAATGATAGCTACTGAGTTGCGACCTGCTTACGCCGACGCCCTTCACCGCATTCTTATGTCCTATGAAGATATCTTTGATTTGTGCAGTCGCCAGCTAGGTCGAACCCGTGTCGTCACCCATCCAATACAACCGAGTGACGCTCCTGCTGTACACCGGCGGTACTACAGTGTCTGCGGCTGAACGTCAGGTGATCCAAGAGGAGGGGGACAAAATGCTCTCCAAAGATATAATCGAGCCTACCTGCAGTCCGTGGGCGCTACCTGTCGTTTTGGTTAAAAATAAGGACAATACCTGGAAATTTTGTATCGATTACCTGCACCTCAATAAGATTACCAAGAAGGACGTGTATCCGCTTCGGGGTAGTGAAGACGCGCTGGACTGCTTACACCGTGCCAGTTATTTTTCGTCGATTGGTTTGCGCTCTGGCTACTGGCAAATCGCAGTCGATGAGCGAGATCGCGAAAAAACCGCCTTCGTCACCCCAGATGGTCTGTACCAATTTAAACTGATGCCTTTAGGACTGTGGAATGTCCCTGCTACCTTCGAACGCATGACTGACTTTCTTTTACGCGGATTCAAATGGACCACATGCCTCTGCTGACTTGATGACGTCATTGTTTTTTTCACCGACGTTTGAGAGCCACCTCCACCGACTCTCAACTGTTCTTGCTGTTTATCGATAAGCTGGCCAAAAACTCAGTTCTGCAAAGTGACATTTCGGCCACCGCTAAATACGAGATCAGGTTGACGCTGCTGGCGTCCAGCCTGATCTTGATAATGTTCGTGCCGTTGGTGAGTTTCCAGTTCCGCGTTCTTCTACCGATGTTTCAAGTTTCCTTGAGCTGTGTTCCTATGTTCAGCGATTTATCCAGAACCATTCCGAAATGGCTCGTCCTATCAAAGACCTCCTCAAAAAGGACACCACTTTTCGTTGGGGACCCGAGCAGGCTACAGCATTTTCAACGCTTAACAGTCGCCTTATTAATCCACCCGTGTTGGGTCATATTGATCCGCATGCCTACACAGAAGTTCGCACTGATACCAGCGGCCATGGCATTGGCGCTATCTTGTCCCAACGACAGCGGGACACCAATCGCGTGATCGCGTACGCTAGCCGTCTTCTTTTCACCGTCCTGACAGATCTTCATGCCTTATGTTGGCTATCCTCACTCAGAGACCCGACCCGACAGGCCGTTTTGGCCGCTGGGCTTTACGCCTGCAAGGGTACACCTTTTCCGTGTCCTACAAATCTGGGTGGCTACATAAGGACGCGGACTGCCTCTCCCACTATCCTGTTGACGCTCCCGATGACACCGAAACCGATACAGATACCTGCGTTTTGTCGATCTCCGACTTCCCACGCATCGCCGACGACCAGCGTCGTCACCTATATTAGCGATTCGTCATCGAACCGCTTACCTCGGAGCAACAGGACGTTTCCCCCCGTATGTTTGCTCTCCAGGACGGGACCTTATACCGACGCAATATGAACCCACATGGCGCTGAACTGCTTCTCGTCGTTCCCCAGCATCTGCGCTTGACAATTCTCTCGCAGTTACACGATGTGCCCACCACTGGTACGGGTGTCTCCCGTACGTACGACCATGTGCGCAGGCGATTTTTCTGGCCTGGGCTATATAGCTCTGTTCGAAGTTACGGCGCTGCCTGCAAACTTTGCCAACGCCGCAAGAAGGCCCCATTGTCTCCCGTTGGGCACCTTCAGCCTATAGATATCCCCAGTGAGCCATTTTACCGCGTCAGCCTGGACCTCCTTGGCCCATTTCCAACTCCATCCTCGGGCAACAAGTGGGTGGCCGTTGCGACGCACTATACCACGCGTTATGCCATAACGCGGCCCCTCCCTACGAGGTGCGCAACTGATGTGGCTGATTTTCTCCTTCATGAAGTGATCCTACATCATGGTGCCCCACGTCAGCTACTCACTAATAGAGGCTGATGTTTTCTCTCTAAGGTTGCCGACGACCTTCTTCGATCTTGCTCTACTTCCCACAAGTTCACGACGGCTTACCACCCCCAGACATACGGACTTAGCGAGCTACTCAACCGTACACTAACGGACATGCTCTCTATGTGCGTGTCTGATGATCACCGGGATTGGTACTGCACCTTACCCTTCGTGACGTTTGCATACAATTCATCACCCCCCCCCCCCCCCATAACGATATTCATGGTTATTCTCCGTTCTACCTACTATATGGCCCTGACCGACTCCTGCCTCTTGACTCGCTGCTCCATTGCGATGCCACCACTACCACGTTCTATGCTCAAGACGGCATTGTTCGCGCGGCCACAGCACGTCGCATTGCCCGTGACCGTCTTCTGGCATCTCAGACTATCCAAAAGCACCGTTACGACAGCCGTCTTTGGGACGTTCACTTCAGCCCTGGGTCATTTGTCCTGCTTTGGTTACACTCCCGTCGCGTCGGCAATTGCCAAAAACTACTGCGGGATACATCGGGCCATACCGGGTTCTTTGCCAAGTGACCAGCGCCACATATGAGGTATCACCTCTGACTTCGACGTCTTCTACCCCGCCAAGAACTGATATCGTGCACGTTTCGCGAATAAAGCCCTATAACTTGCACACTGATTCGACACCCTAGGAAGCACCAAGACGATGCTTCTGCCGCCGGGGGTTGATGTCACGTATGAGTTTTTGCCGCTGTGGACAAAAGGACGTTCGGAGGTGAAGAGGAGGTTGAAGTGTCTCAAAGATCGGTAGACGGTGTTACCCTCACTACTGAGCTACAAACTTGTAACTGTATATATTGTAAATACATATGATTACCCGCGACTGCTTGCGTGACACTCCGAATACCGAGGCACTGTTGATTGAAGGAATGCATGCTCTGAGAAGTACGCAATGTAACGCTTCATGTCAAGAAGGTCAACACCCCTTCCAAGGGTATCATCAATTACACTTCTCGGCAAAAATAATTATTGCAGTTAGTATTCTTAGACTTCTTCAGCAACCGTCCGTCTGTCCTTCCGTCTGTCCGACTGTTCCAGACAACCAAACTGTCTACTACTTTGGGCCGCTAGGTATGCCGTATACCTGACCTAGACAACAATTTAGATCTCTGGGCATGTGTCATTGGGTATGGACCGAAACAGACGTCATATACACCATAACTACATGGCATAGTCATAGTAATCAAAATCTGTACCAACAATGAATTTTCTATCACAAAATTACATATGCACCACAACTTGAATGCTAATCGCTTTAAGGTAGATAAGCATTCCCAAAGGCTGTATTCTGCTTATTTTTGTTTTTATCAAATACCCCGTTACAGACAGCCATCGACGAAGCACGCTGTAGAGTCGTGTGCAAGAGCCGATAGAACTCCCAGCACTCTCAGCATGTGTAGCGCTGCACTGAACTTTTCACAAGCATTATAGTTGGACGAAAGCTGTGGGCTTTATTGAGCGCGTCTTATGAGGCTCGCATCACGCCACGGAAAGAATCCGCAATGGCTACCCTCAAAGATTACGGCCGCTTTGATTTATGCCAACGTGCACAGCGCCCGAGCCTGGTGTCAGCTACGCTTTGTTCACCTCTGCCTCGAGTTCACACGAGAGAGAGCTAATGAACAGATCATCCCGCATGCACGCCCTTTTTTTCGAAGCCGCTTTGAAGATCGCGCAGCGTCAAGCGTTAAAATCCCTCGCCCTCAAAACCCTAAGCGCGTTCCTTGTTCCCCTGTTTCTATAGGTTCTTTGGGTCTCTGTCTGGTTGCCGGTACATAGGCGCGTCCTCAGTGTCGTTGCGCTCGTAATCCGGTGATAAGAGCACGACTGTATAGTTTTTGTTCGCTTGGTGCCGTAATAATTATAGAGCACCTCCGCGGTGTTGATGTTCATCGATTAGAGTTTTGAAAGATGCTTGCGCTGAGCAACAAAACGAGCATGACGTCTGAGTCTGGACTTTTGTTAGCGAGCGAGACCGAGCGCTACCCTCATTTGGGCTGTAGGACTAAAGCTGCACAACTGGCGCTGCTAGCCGCCACCTTTTCTTATGGGCGCATAGAGAGCGCCCACCATTTTCATGGATCCCAGAGCCCACCGACTCAATGGAGGCTGCCTCAGATGGCCGATTTTATCATATTGCTACTTGAAAGCCTTTTTTTGAAAGCTGTTGAAAGATGTTAGAAGACCTCACTTACGATTATTCTGCACGTTTCCTTTCGCTTTTGACTAGACCTAAGCACTTGAGCGAGCTCATGAACACCTTAGCTCCCCTCATTCCGACAAGTAAAAGGTGAATCAACTGAATAATGATATTTAAAATGATTCTAAAGAGCTAATTGATATAGTCTTTCTTGTTTTTTCTCGAGCTAAAGTGCCGCATGGCTGGAGTCGTAAGTGGCCACGACAAGAGGCAGTTGCGCTTATTGAATCCGAAGTGCTTGACAACTGCCCAATATGAACAAACATCTGCCGAAGAACCAGTCTATCTGACAGCAACTCAACGTAGGCAGACGAACGCAAGAAGGAAAAACAGTAGCGACAGAAACAAGGACGAGGCGAGTACACAGTATAGATTATTTTCGTGATCGTATCGTCTTCGTTTCACTCATTCGCGCTACTGCGTTTACTTTTGATTTATGAACCAACTCGCCCAAAAAATATTTTACTAAGCAATGCAAGAAGACTTCAGAAGAGCCTTGCAAGATTTCATAGTCCAAGATTCATAGTCAGCTTAAAAGACGGAAAGATTATTCCAAGCCCCGTGAAAACCAGCGCACGAATGCACTAGAAGAGAAGAAGAGGACGACACTTTGCTACACTCGCAACTATGTCTAAGCGGAAAACGAAATTGTTGAATAAATACATAAAATTCCTGAGGTGCGCACTGATACGTGCGCCGTTGTCAAATTAAGCGATTGTGCTGTGGTTTTCGCGATGGACTGATGCCAACTTGCCCAGCTCACTGTGCTTCTATTGTTCAAAGAGCGGAGACACTACCATGGTGTAGCATTGCAAAATTATCTCTGCGCTTGAGAACGAGTGCTTGCAAAGATGTGCAAGGGTAGTTTGAGTGTGTCACTATACAAGACGCTGACACCGTTTGGTAGATAGCCCACAAAAATGGCCCGGCATCTTAAATGATTACAGATGCGTGCCTGTATCACTGGTTGCTTCAGCCCGATGTGTCCAGCCAAGTTCTGACCATAACCACGTATGCTGTTCGTGGTTATGGTCATCGGCGTCCCAGCTGCTACGTTCTGACACGCCGACGCTAAAAGAAACCTGTGTTACTTGGCAAACACGACATCTCGCCATAGGGCGTACACAGAGACCCTTGAGTACTTGGCAACCCACGCGGTTGGCAGTCTTTTAGATGAGGAGCCAGTGAATGTCGGCGGGTGTTCGTGAAACTCGTCAATTTCCATGAGGCCAGTGTACAGAAAGCGGCTATGAAAGCATGTGTAGCTGCTGCATCGGTCACACTTCTGCAGCTGACTTGCGCCCAATGGGCGGATTCGTCTTCTTTGACGTTCTCTCACTCCCATCCATTCCACACAGTCCATTCGTCCACAAGGTCGCGTGTATGTACCGAAGAGCATAGAAGCAAGCAAATGACAAACAAACTCTAGCTTGCGGCCTCATAGCATCAAAGCTAGCAACATCGACGCTCCTTACACATGCGCCAATATTGTAGGCAGTTCACGGGAGGATGAGCATTGCGGTAATTTAACTGTAAAAAAATCACATCGCGGTAATGCGGATGATTCGTGTTTGGATCCAATAGGCGCCATGTTGTCTTTTTCACCACTTCTATTTACACCTTTGTTATCCTTCCGTTTCCATTAAAAAACAGAAAGGAGCTAACGTCCATTGTGTTTTTCCTCCATATTAAATAAATACTCATATACTACGTAAAATCCTCATATGTGATCATAAAAGTTTAAATGGAACCGCATATATTTTCATACCGGATGTTGTAGGAGCAGGATTGTGTATATAAGAAATTTGGGCATACATGATTTTTCAATAGGGCCGAATTCATTCTCAGTTGGCATTCATGTGGCTGTAACACAAAACGCTTCTGCGGTGATATCGAGAGCCTCCGTTAAAATCATTCTTGCCACTTTGAAGCAGAAAATCTGGTCATTCTGAGTTTCGTATACCACGTGCCCACGCTTACGCTTACGTCAGTCGTCGGGGTTACGAACGGTTGTGACAGTACCCGTTATGGGGACGTTCCTGTGTTATGGTTTGTCATGTAGTCTAGGCGTTTCCCTCTAATTTCCCTCATTGGTATCTTTTTTTGGCTCTTTGCTGTGATTATCGTCCCACAGCACAGCTACGTGACCGAGATTTGCGCTGAACGATGGGGACCCACGAAGCCTCACTATACACAAGAGCAGAGTCAATAATATATTTATGTCAGCTTAGTTTGAGCAGTGATGCCCCATCCCTCTCGCGGTGGAAACTGAGCACGTTCGCGGGAAGTCTGAAAATACATGTTTATATAAGATGCTTATGAAGCTCTGCTCCGTAATTACCCTAGTTTCAACGTGGTGCTCAGTAAGCACCCACATTGAGCCATAAATAAAAAAAAGAAAGAATAGCTTTCCTGCCTAAAATAAAAACAATAAAAATATGAGATAGAAGTGCAGCCGGGACGAAAAGGGCGACTCCACATAAACGTCATTGCGTCGTCGATAATAACTCCATTCTATTCCCCTGCCTACTAAAAAAAAAAAACTAATATGAACAAAACAAACCACCAGATTACCAGAAGTAAGGACACCAATAAATCGATAGGAAATGGGAGGTTTCCTTGTTGACATTCCTAAGATTGCGCTCCGTTTCTTGTGTTTGTCCGTCTTGTTTTTTAGCAAAAGACTGACAGCTTCAACAAAAGCCAACACTTTAATGTTATTTATGCTCCTTTCGCTCAAAGAATAAGACATGGACGTAAGAATCCCCATGCGTTTCTGTCCTTTCATAAATTTGTCCTATGGCTTCCGGCGACGCATTATCAAAGAATGAATTAATTGTTCGCCACAATCCCATGGTACAGTGGCATGAAAAAAACTATGCGTGTGACATCGAAGTAGGTCCAGAACTTAGCTAACTGCTTTGAAATACCACAGGTTTTTATTCTAACAACAAGAAAAGGTAGAAAATTAGGGCATATTTTCTACGTATAAATAATTAAAACCCCTGTAACCATCAGTTGCACAAATTTTGCTACTCGTGAGCCCAGCGCTGACAATATAATACCACGCCCCTGCGCCAACTCACATTTCCAATGTAGATGCGCGCATGAAATTGTTTTCCTTTTCTTTTTTTTTTGACCGAGCTAGCCAGGTCAACATGTCGGCTATATTCCTATTGAACAACACAAAACATAATATTTCACCTCGCTTCGAAAGTTGGGGCCATAAAAAAATGGGGAAGTGCAAATCCTTTGTTTATTGTTAAAGTAAAAAAAAAAGAAAGAAAGAACACCCGTCGCGTCACTCCATAACTGTTATTTATTTTTGGCAGTATACGCCAAAAGAAGCGGCCATTTCTTAACGGCACATTAGTAGAAACTGGCCAGTTCCCTCTCGACAGCACCTGGAAGCAAGACTTCAGTGCCGCATTGGGGAAGGGACGATGTGGATCTTTACGCAGCTGAATACTCTAAACTCGTGTATACTCCCTCTCTTTTGTTCCGTCATTCTTTTTCCCATGTGCAGGGTAGCAAATGGGCGAAAGTCCAGTTACCATCCCTGCCTCATCTTTCACTCTGCTCGTGGGTGCGCCACAAGAAAGGGCCAAAAACACCCACCGTAAACCGAAGTTGAAGTGAAATTTACCCACCGTGGTTGCTCAGTGGCTATGGTATTAGGCTGCTGAACACGATGTCGCGGGATCGAATCCCGGCCACGGCGGCCGCATTTCGATGGAGGCGAAATGCGAAAACGCCCGTGTACTTAGATTTAGGTGCACGTTAAATAACCCCAGGTGGTCGAAATTTCCGGAGTCCTCCACTACGGCGTGCCTCATAATCAGAAATTGGTTTTGGCACGTAAAACCCCATAATTTAATTTTTTGAAGTGAAATTTATTCACTACGTTAATACGCGTACGCAACCGGTGGAGGGGCAAATGCGAAACGTTCTCGCTACGCATTTCCCCATAATAAAGAAATTGAAATTATCTAATTCTGCGTTTGTACGTGTTAAACCCACCATATGATTATGAGGCATGCTGTAGTCGATCACTACGAATTTATTTTCATCAGATGAGGTTCGTTACCGTGCGCACAAATTCACGTGCGAAAGCGTTTTTGCATTTGGCCTCCAACCAACGTGGCCATCGCGGCGGGGAGACGAACCCGCGACCAAGCGTTTAGCAGCGCAGCACAACGAGCCGCTAAGCCACTACACCTGTTATTTCTGTACAAAGTGTCATCGCAATTGACAAACAGCGGCGACGCCACCTGAGAGCAGAGCAAACACATTCAGGTGAGGCACCACTATCTACAAACACTTTCTAACAACGCGGCTTGGCCTGTATTGTTGGAAAGTGTAAGACTACTCAGCGGAACTTACACTCAAAGAGTTAAATATTACGCAACAAATCTGTAACACCGTGTTTGTGTGGTTGGTCAGCGGCAGAGAAATCTGACAGCGCACCCACCTTCTTGTCTTCGCACTTTCAAGTCACGTTGACTTTCCTCTTCCGACATGCTCTTATGCATAACGTGGTCTTCAAACGAATTCGAACACCAGAATGTTGCTTTGTCTCCTCTTTATTTGTTTCATCCACTGATTCAACAAACTAGATCCAGCGAACATGCGTAGAAATGGATTGAGACGCTTTCGTCGTGCATGTTTTCTTTCTTTCTTTCCCTGCCATTTCTCTTCATTTTTTGCATTGCTGCCCCTCCCCCCCCCCCCCCGTTTGAGTAGTGCCACAACGTGTATTCATCTACAAGTCAATTCGCGCGCCGATTGTTTTCCCTAGTCTTGTATTGTTTTTTATTTCATTGCTCCAGTTGCACAAGACATTTGAAAGTGGACTTGAAAATTGCCAGATGCGCATATATCATAACGCCACACCTGATCCTTTCGTGCCTCGTGACAGTAGACGCTGTATCCTGCGTTCATTCTTCGTCTGACAACTCATTTCTTAGCATACACGTTCTCAACTGTTTTCGGCGCCCGTCAGGATGTGTGTTCTGGCACTGCTATCGATACGCGAAGTTTGAGTGCTGGTCGCCCATAAAAACCGACAAAGCACGCGTACGAAGTCACATGTCTACTTGCTTGAAAAACATTGGAACCCCAGTGAGAAACTGCACTCATGGGATCACCGATACTTTCTAATTTTGAAAGTACCCGTCCACCTATACACTCTCGTTTTCTAAAGCGAAGCCTGCTTTTCCCCTTCTCCCGACTGCTCCTATTGTGCTCTAGCTCACACCCGACGCTAGGTTTCTTGCAACACCTCCAGATAATAATAATAACTTCTTTATTTCCATCAGTGATGGAGGAGACTGCGGGGTAAAAGTCGCTTTAGAGGCAAGCGACTTGACTAGAGCCCGCAGCCTCCTTTACAAGGCAAACAGTGATTGAACAGGAGACATATCCATACATAGCAATTGACTACATGTCAAATATGCGCAAAAAATAAACGCAAAAGGCGTTGGTGCGATGGCGCTCATCTCCGCGCATCCTGGCCGGCGCCGCCGCGGCAGCTTTGCCCATTTTGCACGCATGTCACATGCTGTACTTGCTTCCCTATGCCGCAAAAATGCAGGTGCTGGACTGTAGAGGTCGCGTGCTGGGTGGTGATAGCGTAAACATTACCATCGTCCATAGCCGGAAGAGAGCGCTTGGAGCTGGCGTCTCTGCCGTGGTGGTGAAGCCCGTCGCGCTGCCGAGACCGTATGTCGAAAGTCCGAACGCTCCTCTCCATCGGTCGAACGTGCAAGAGCAGTCAGTCCCCTTGCTGACTAGCCGTTGTTGAGGTAATGTCCTTCTATACACTTCTGCCACGAAGCGATCTGCCATGTGGAGGAATGGTAATGCTCAACACTCTGAGAGAGTATGAACAATGACGCACAACACCACCTCAAGCAAAGACGTCTCCGTGGTGTCGGTGGACTACGCAAACAAAATTCAGTAGTGTACGCTAGGTGATGTTTGACATCGGCTCGCTGCTCTCGTATTGGCTTAAACGCTGAAGACATTACACATTGGTCGCCAACCTCACCGCTAATTATCGCCAATCGAAGCAAACAGCATATAGAGCTTCGCTTACATACATTCCCACAGTGCGTGGCACCAGCGTATTTCTTCGTCTCTCCAAATGTGACTGTACAACTTTCCGTCAGCTTTCGACTACTAGGCAGTGAAGCATGCCTACATAAAAAAGCGAAATAACACATCTAAACGTTTGCAGCACGAGTTTCCATTACTAAACACGCACAAAAACGCACGCACACACACACACACACACACACAAAAAAAAACGGAACCCGCTGGTGTTGTTACAGAAACTGGTCTGGAAGGCAAGAGAAAGAAGGGTAGGAAACTGTTCGAATTGTACTAAAGTAAAGTCGCATTCGCTTAGCAGAACTCGTAAGCCCATCGGCACTTTTGAGATATCCAGCTTTAAATTCTGTAAGAAAATACGCAGTGATTTCAGCCAACAGTTTCGCAAAAGCGTGCTCCAAGCTGTGTGCGATGATTTTAACTGCAACACCAACGCCTTTTTCGGCCGACATGGCAGGTGGATATTTGGAGTGACGCTAATCTTTTAATTTCTGATAAGCAATTATGACTTTATCAGTGATCTTCAATTCTGCATTTTACCATGTGCCCTAAGATATATCAAAGCTTATTTGGCAAGCCTTTTAATTAGCCACCTGGGCGCAGTAGTTCATCGCTCAAGTAACGTCGACCTGTTCAGGCATTCCACAAGTTTACCAGGCACAAATTACTCTTTAATGTCGATGTGATTTTTTAAAAACTTGTTTAACTAGAAAAACAAAATAACGCAATGTACTTAGAGCCGACAGTACGCCTTCCCGGTCAGCTTAGCATTTCGGGGCGTGGGAAAGTCTCCCACCGCGACGTGTGTCGCCACTGCGAATAGGCTTGACCGATCCCTCACGGAACCGTAACACCATCCGAGGCGAGGCCTGAGAAGTGCGAGCTGCCACACGGCAGGGAAACGTCGCCTCCCGCCAGGCCAAGTACTTCCTCTGCGTCGAAAGGAGACGCGACAAGAGTCAGTCAACTTGAGCAATGAAAAGGTAAAGGAGCAGTAAAACAATATGCTTCTGAGGGTCCTGTTGGTAGTGGACATTGCCATTCGCGAGTACTAAATGACGCTGAATGCGAAAGTAAGACATTGCATGTGACATTTGCTGGTGCAGTATGCATAAAAGAAGACTAAAGAAGTGAGTTTGTCATAAAAAATATATTTGTGTACGTTCGGCAAGTGATCCCACATTTGTGAATGACTGCTAGATTCTACAGACATTCGACTGTTTTCATCACTTATTTGTTTTCCTCGCTTCCCATAGCCCGCTTTTTCTTCTATTTCCATTTCCCTCTAAGTAAGTGTAGAAGCTAGGCGTTATTACCAGAAGACAACTTCTCTGCGTTTTCTCAACAAATTCTCATCTCGTTGTTGTTTTCTTTGCTTGAACGTTTATGTGCATGTCATGTGCTGACGCACCAACAACGTTGCTCGTGGATTCAAGCGAGATGAAACTGAGTATTCGAGAGTTCTGTTCCATTCTTTGAAAACTTAAAACGTAGAAAAGTGAATTACCGTTTTTGAAAATTTAGGGCATATTGCAAGGACAGCGAGCTCGATGAAAAAATACGTTCGCTGCTAAAACAAGCTCATTATTATTACAAAAGATTGTGGCATGACATCTCAGTTTGCAGGATTAGTTTACTTAAAAATTGCACTTTTGATCTCAGAGAGAAATGAAAGAAGTGGTGAGTGGCTCCTTAATGATGCCGAATATATATATACAGTTAACACAGGCCTATACGTGATTTATATGGCTGGGCAAGTGACATCAATATAATGTGACCAAGGATTGCTAACAAGAGAAAAATCTTGGCCATTTATGTTATACGAGAACGTTACTAATATTAAAAAGATGGTGGTATGATCTGGCGGAAAAGAACTGTCATCGGAACATTGAACCTTTAGTCGAAGAACAAGAAACCATGGCACTGTGTGGCATCGAATGGCCTACTAGATATCAGGAGGCTGGCTAACATCGCGAATTACTTGTGATTTGCTCATAAATTTTGTCTCAAGGCCAGGGGGCATTAAGAAAGAAAACGTGGTTCAGTAGAACTAAGCGTTTTGCAGTGGTGCACTTCTACGAGATTTTTTCGAGGCGGCAAAAACGAAGAGCTTTAGATTCTTATTGACACTGGAACCAATAGCCGGACACATTGTAGACTCCCGCCAGTGCTGGTCCATAAAAAAAAAAGACATGAAAACGTTATCATACCTACTAGTAGGCACGTACTTTTGTCGACAAAGTTACACAGTGTTCAAAACTAAAAAAAAATTCAAATATATAAATTAATTAACTGCGTTCATGAACGCTTTACCATGGGCTGAACAACTGGGAACTTCGCTCATCCTGGGCAGGGAGTATATTTTTTCTCTTCCCCGTAAGTTGGGTGAAAACATACATTTACGTTGCTTGTCCGACTTGTTTGGCGTACAAACCTATTACGATGAAGATAGCGTTAGTGTACGCAGAATATACCGCACATTACGTGACCAAAAATACGAAAGCATACTTTTTTTCAAGGAATAAGTAAAGGAGTAAATGACTACAGGTTAAGACAGAGCCGATACCGCACGCGCCTGCTCAAATTTCTTCTTGTGCTACATGGCCCTTCTAGCTTATTTGTCTGTTCATTTCCGCACCTGGCTCTACTTGCCATGTGAAATCATAACATGCCTTCACCCGGCGCAATGTTACCAAATGGGCGATGGATTGCTTCTACTTGCAAATTGACTGGATCAGTTTCTACTACTGTATATTGGTGATCTCTGTAGAATTCATTAGTTGCGTTTATCGCATTACATGAATGTGCTCTTCTGTTTTTGTGTCAGCGTCAGTATAGCGAATTCCTTCACATTACGATGCTTTACCAACACCCCAGAGGTGGCCCTGTTGGACTCTGATATGATTTTAAGACCGTACCTACATGTTTATAACTGTGCCACGAGGCAGGCACCAATTTGTTCCCGCACCGACAACCACTCGTCGACATGATTTAGGAAGGCAGGCCCAGCATTAGGTGCACGCGACTAAACTCCGCTGACGCCATTGTGGAAGAAATCGGCTTTTCCGCAAAAAGGGTACTACTTCGGAGAAGCAAGCTTTCCGGTTTAGATGCCAATGTTCGATCCTTTGTAGACTTCGCGCAATCCCAGAGCTTTCCTCAAGTACCCTTATAGTTGTGCCCTCCCGATTTCAGCTCTCACCCGCTTTATTGTATTGATATCGCGTCTGTCACTAGGCCTGCACTAATATTGTTCACTTTGCACCATGAGAGCCAACATATTTAGTTTGATAAAATGGCTGCCTCTACAAAACAATGTGGGTACGGGCGCTTCTATGTGTGTGTGTCTTCCATTTACCACAGAGCGTGTACTTAAAGGGAAGCTGAAGAGTCTGTCGAATTCAATAAGACGCTCACATACGGATGCGGGAACCTTATAAACCATGCAGGTAAAATTTTGGGGGGGATTTTTCACTTAGGAGCGACGCAATCGTCGGTTAAAGTTGCGCTGTAGCTCCGCCCCCCGTCGAGCGCCGCGCGCTGCTGCTGACGCTGACGATGCGAGCGGAGACCGGAAACCGCAGCGTAGTCACGTCAGCACTGGCGTTCCGTTCCTTCGCAGTCTCCGCGACCGTGCCTGACGGGGCTTATTGCTGCGTGCGTGCCGTCCTAATCTGCTTCGCTCGACCCTACATTTCTTTGTTTGTGTGTATATATATATGAGTGGTAGTTGACGTGCGAAGCATCAATTGAACTTGAAGGCCGATCATGCCGGCGTTCTGTGCAGCCTACGCAGCACGAACACTAGCGACCCGACGATGTTCCGATGTTCCATTAGTTCCTGCAAGACAAGAAGCTTTCAGCTAAGTGGGAGGCTGCTGCGAAGCGAAACAACTTCAAGCGCTCAAGAACAGTGTTGTGCTCTAACCACTTCCGTGACGATTACTACCGGAGTTTATCAATAATGCGTGCTTTGGGTTCTCCTTCGTGTTAGCACGCTGAATGGAATGTGCATGTATATCTCCCACCCTTGACGCGGGTTTCATCGCCAAGCGCCGCGAATTTTCTACTCGCACGCGTGTTGTGAAACGGCCTGCATGCAGCTACCATAACGCAGTGCAAGTGTAAAGTTTGCATGTGTTGGAAAGCCTGCTCACGCCAGGACGCTGCGCTCCCCCTTCTCTCACACACATAGAGAAACCGACCATCTCACGTAGCCGACGGAATTCGCCGGTTACGAGTAGCATGCGGATGGCGCGCTGATGAAAGTTGTGCTGTTGAAGGATGTGCTACAACACCCGGTAAACTTTTCCCGCGTTTAAACCGTCTGTGTAGATTGCCGACAGCTTTGGGGCAGCGCACAAATGCGGAATATCGTATCACCGCTTACGTTCTACGAGGAGGCATGCAGGAACATAACACTACAGTTGTTTGCCCGGAAACGTAATCACTGGAATGCTGAATGCAGCTTAGCAAAAAACATACTCGCCAAAGAACATTTCCAACGCAAGGAGACTATAACACTTCGCCTTCGTTCGCGTGGAAAGCAGTGCTTGCACCAGCATTTTTTGCTTCTTGGAGAGGCCGGCTCTTCGCAATCGGCTCGTACATGTACGGAGTAAAGTATAAACACCTTACAAGTGATCTTGCACGCGACAGCGACAGCGCGACAAGCGAGGCGATGACTGTCGCGTTCACACGTCGCCTGCACGCCGAACTCCACGCGAGCGACGGCTTTGAGCGACGACTTCCCGGTATGAGGGCAGCAATATGCGCGCCGAAACTAGCGTGACGCATGCTTTATCAATTTAAATTGAGGTATTTTACTGAAAAAGGAGCATAAAATAGTTCTGAAGGTCTTGCACTAGGTTCTTATTCTTGCACATGTAAAATTCAATAGTTTGCTCGTTCCGTGCGACAAACAGTAGTATTTGAGTTATGTACATCCAGTTCCGGCTTCGCACTATTGGCTAGTCGCTCATAGCACTTCCGTGCGACGAGCGACAAGTTCTGGTTTTCTAGAAACGAGCGATCGAGCAACAACACCGAGCGAACTGTTCAAGCGACGGCCCGTTGTGTCGCTTGAAGCCGTCGCCCGTCACCGTCGCGCGAAAATCGCTCTCGTGGAGTTCGAACTTAACGCCGATCTCCTCAGAGAAACGCAAACTCTCGAAATTTTCCATCACCGTCTCAGCAAAACAGCACCAAACTACCTTGCACAGTGCTTCGTGTGTAGTGGCAGCAGTCGGCCCCGACGAACACCATTGTTGACGTCACGAGGCGCCCGACCAATCACAGGCGGAAACGAGGCGCGCGAGCTGGGCGTGTCTGCTGCTGCAGTTCTCATCGAAATAAAATATGTTTGCGCTTTCTTTCGCTCAATTTCGATGCGATATTCGAATTCAGAGGGCTGAAAACTACGACGTACTGCTCCTCACTCATTTTTTCTAGAAAAGCTATCAGCTTCCCTTTAAACCGGACAATTTCTACTCCGGACAACAGAGATTCAACGACGATGGTCTGTGAACATAAGGGTGAAATTGAGATTATCGCGTTGTCGGTAAAGAGTGTTATAGGAGAAATAATCTGGCAAAACGGACCCATTTCCCTGGAAATTTAGATATCAATATACTTCAAAAGACGCGCAGGCCTTGCAGGTGGGCTAACTTTACGTATTTGAATTGTGATCTCCAAAGTAGCAGCCGATCGTTAGGTCGCCACCTAAGCTGGTCATATCGTCCTTTGTACTAAGTAACCCTTGTCTAAATTTATAATGCGCTACACAACATCAATTTTCTTCTTAACAGCGTTACTAACACTCTCTCTCAGCGTAAGGCTTTAAATTATTATGCAAGCACCTTCTCCCACACCTCTTGTTCAGAAAGAGTTTCATTTCATTCTTACTCTTTTTTTTCTTTTTTTATTCTTTCACACTCGCGCAAGAAATTGTCCCTAATATCACGTTGTGCATGTTTCCTCTTACTCTTTTTCCCTCGCTTTCTGCCATTTCCATCCCAACGAGGCGAAATGCGCTAAACCTCAACTGTTCTATGCTTTTAACTTTTACACATATGAAGAATAAACAAAAAGAGAATAAACAAAGGCAACGTGAACAGACTCTCAAAAGCATTGGTTCAGCATGGGAGGCTGGGTGCAGGGTGTAACCAGCATCCGCCAAGAGTGCAAGTGTGCGAAAAGGCTGGCGATCGTCAATTACTGCGATCCGAGCACTCCTTCGGCCCAGTCTTGCGAAGTCAGTAATTGCACGTTGCTCGCTACAGCAATCGTTAGGGTCGCATTAATTCCTGCGCTTTCTGAATCATTCCGCGAACGATCGTCGTCCTCGTCTCTGATGAGCCGCCGCAAGTCATCACTCCCGCGAGAACCGCTCACAGGGGCTGGCCAGCCATGGCAAAAAAAAAAAAAAAAGGGGGGGGGGGGGGGGGGACAAGCGCAAGCGGAGAACCCGGCCAGGACAACAAAAAAAGACAGAGGGAGAGAAATGAAACAATCGACGGAGAATGAAAATACGTCGGACGGCTGCTGCGCGCTTTCCGTAGTAAGCAGTCAGCAAGCACTGGAAGAGGCGATGCGCACAAACACACACACACACGATCACGCGCGAACACACACTGACGAAGGATTGGGAACGGTGCCCTAACCACTTGGGTGGGCGATGGGGTTCGGACGCGGTTCAGCGTGCGGAAGGAAAAGGGACGAACGGGGCAGGAGGAGGAGAGCGTGGAAGCACGGCAGAAGAGTAGCTAGGCCGAGGGCGCACCATACACAGCAGCGAAGACCAGCCGTCTCCAATTGGGTCATTGCGGCAGAGTCCGAGCGCTGCGCGCAGAGTTTGTACCTGCGAAGAGGACGTGTGTTGAGCTTCGATCACGAACGATCCGCGCAGTCCAAGAGCGGGAAGCGCCGACCGGCTGCAGCATGACATAACGGTGCAGCCGGCTTCGACCACGACTGGCTCGCGGAGCCAGCTGGTGTCCGTCGACGTCCGACCGAGGGGATGTGAAAAGCAAATACTCGCATACAGCCGGATATATATATATATATATATATATATATATATATATATATATATATATATATATATATATATATATATATATACTCGCGTCGTCAGCTTGGCCGGATGAAGCGCGGCTGGGAGCCCATCTCTGACGTGGCACTATAGCAGCGGCGGCGAGTGAGGTTGGGGGGGGGGGGGGGGAGCGGAGTTGAAAAGGGGGATGATAAAAGCTGCACGAAACGCTGCTCGACAGAGCTGTAAACACGGGTCGCTGCTTCTTGCGACGAAATGAATGTACTGCCGCAAAAATAATGTGACATTTTTTTTTTACTAAAGCAATCGTTTCGTCGAATTCCGATGCTGAGTAAACTCAGTTTTGGTTAATGTTGTCCCAAGCAATGTTTTATTGCTGCTCCTTCTCTTGCGTCTTCTAGTTTTCCTTTGTCTCGTTTTGTTTTGTCTTTACCTTCTTTTTACAGTTTTTTCAGTTCTTTTCTCATGGCTGTTCGCTTCATTTGTCATCGCTACGATCGTGGTTTTTCGCCATCCGCAATGAATTCCTTGAATTTATCTCTTCCATGAACACCCCTATGAAAATGATCATTGCCTTTATGTTTCTTTTATGTTTCCTTCTTGTGCCCTATGTGACCTTTATGATTCCTTGCCCTTTGTGTGACCTCCGGGACGCCAACTTTGTGTGTACCACATGTTTACTCATCCTAACGTATACCTCGAGGAAGTGACCTTTATTATGCCTCTAGGATGTGTCCTTTATGTTTACGGCAGGATGTTAACAGGGTGTGTACTACGTGTTACCTGAGTGTACACTTGAGTGCACATGTAGGTGACATAGAGTGCACATAACAAGTGCCTGTACATATAACACAGGCAGATATATCTGTACAGTGTGACAGCCATTGATACACTCTGCAGAGTCATTGTAATACTAAATCTTGACTTATCCTTTCATTTGCCCCAAGAAAACAACCCTTATTATAATTATTGTAGGGTGTGCCCTTTGTGTTTACGGCGGGATGTTACCTAGGTGTGCACTTCAGTGCATACGTAGGTAACATAGAGCATTAATCCATGTATGGTGCGCATGCACTCTATATATGTTACCTACATGTGCACTTGAGTGCACATGTAGGTAACAGAATGTGCGCAGTGAGCATCTTTTGCAAATAGTACAGTTAGATCTATCTGTACTAAATGTTAGTCACTGGCAGATTCAGGGAAAAGGCACTGCTTGCCCCCCTCACACTAGACATGCCGACCGGCACTAATTGTGCCTATATTGTGCGGAAAATTGAGCATGCCATGAAATAGGATGGTGTATATAATGATTTATGCTATGCATTCTCTTAATATATAAAGTATTTCTTACATTTTCAACCTGCTATTCTCCAGTAGCAAGCCAGATGCAGAAATCTGCAGTATTTAACCTAATATGCAAAAATTTTATGAAAGTTTTGTGCCAGCTAGACCATCAAATATAGTTGATTGAATGTTTAAGACGCTTCTCATAGCAGGCGTCTTTCAGATGCTCCGCTTCGCCTCCAGTTTGGGAAATAATCTACGTAATTTATATACCTGGCTTATATATAAGCACTATGTTACCTGTGTGGGCACTCTATGTTACCTAGCTGTGTACTCCCTCGAGTGCACCTCCAGGTAACATAGAGTGCGCCCAATGATTATCTTTTTACACATGCTACAGATAGATCGTCTACATGAAAGATGTATTAACTTTAACTACTGGCGTATCACAGTAAAAGAAATGGGGGGGGGGGTGCACCTGCCTCCCCCTCCCTATCTATCTTGGCTGTATTGATCACCACGCGCCATCAACAGTACATACGTACACCAAAGCCTCATGCAGCGAATAATCTCTCACGACAAATAACAATTGGGCGGCGGCTGGAGACGCGGTGGCACGACGCGCAGTGTTCGATGGCTTGCGCTACATGAACCGCAAAAGAGGCGGACGCCTCCGCGGCCAATCCGTCGTTTATATGATTATACAACCATTTAAGTAGCTGTTCGCGGTGTTATGTTGGCTTCATGATAGCCTCATTACACATAAATATCTAATACGTACATTACGATTGTCTCTATAATACCCTCGTAAGATTTCTTTGCAGCCATGAGCAGGAAATGCAAGCGCTGCCACCTCCAAAGCTGAACTGGAGCTGCCGCTAACTTTCAGAACGCTTAGTTCGAAAGAATGCACTGAAATTGATTATCTATAACGTTTCTGATACTCTAAACTGAAAAAAAAAAAAACTCGAACATTGGGAGGCGCTGCCACTGCTCCACCTCAATACCGTGGTCTTCGAAGCACTTTTTGACATGTTGCTTTTTCTACGCAATTTTTTTTTCAGCCCTCGGCCTTGTCATGATACCTTTCCTCTACTACTCACACAGATTATACACAAAAGTATGGTCACTAACCAATGCATAACCGGCGGTCGATGCTAAATGTGCCTTTCTTTTTAAAACTGCATGTGATTGCTGTAGCGAGATAGCCAAGTGGGCGAATTGGTTACGATTCATCGTACCTTTAGCAACAGCGCAAAAGCAACGCGGAAACAAGGAAGAAACACTCCTAAGAAACAGCGCCGTGTTGTTCTGTTTCTTCCTTTTGTCCGTGTCGCTTTCGCGCTGACCAGAAGTACGAGTCATTGCTGTGTCAATATTAGCAGGCGTAGAAGTAGGGCAGCGCGGATCCCGTAAATGCTTGCTTGGGCGTACAACTGAATAATTTATAATTGTGAGTTGGCTGAGTATGAAAGTTGTGTGTGGAGTATGGCGGTATTTGATTACGCGAGCATGCAAGCAGTACGCCTGTTTCACTTTGGCCAAAGCTCCAGCTGCCGCTGCAAGCCAGCCATCGCCACATTTTGTCCTCTTTATTCCTTACGCTACGAGGAAATATGGTTCCACCTATTCAAGATAAGGCCTGACATTCTCAAGAACACGCCACTGGGCGCCATAAGAAGCGTGTATATGTGTGGTGATTCCGAATTTCTGATCGGTGAGTCTCACAGCTATCGCGGCTGCCCGCACACCGTCCGCCAGCGCAAGGAGACGGAGCTGCACATGATGCGCGCTGATTGGCTCGTGTCCGTCGGCAAAAGTTCGCGCATAGTTCGTCTGAAATCTCTGTATATACTTTAAAAGAACAAGGCAGTGTACCAAGACACTTTAAAGTCAATAATTTGTGTTTAAATACCAGTTTTCCTTCCAGCTACGACTTTTTTCAAATCTCGAAGGCCGTGCTTTTACGAAATGCCCGCTCTAAAAGAAAATGTAGATCTCGGAGGCTAAATTCACTTGTTAACCGCAGCGCGGCGCTGCCGCAGTGTGACGGTTGGGCCACGTTGTGTTGGTGTGCGCGGTGAGAGTGCTCGTTGCAGTTACACGGTAATTGAATCATATTTTTGAACTGGCTAAACAAACTGTGATCCGTATCGTGTGCATTAACCATCAGGAAACCTCTGGACTCGTGTAATGCCATTCATTCGCCTTATGTTTCCTGTGATACGCCTGTCTTATGTGCACTACAGCGCCCGTCCGAGCTGCCTTTGTTCTCGCCTGTCCGCGTTCGCTCGTGAAATACCTGGTACTGTGGCTTCGAATTCTGGTGCGTGGAAGAATTTGTTGAAAGTTGTGCTTTCGTGCGCTGGTGTTCATCGGCAATTCGACCGGATTCGCGCCGGGAAGAGCGTCGTCGCGTGGTGCCTGCGAGACAAAGCAGCCGTTCGCCGACCGCATTGAAGGTAAGCAGGTCTGACGCTTGCGCGCATTCTCGCAGCTTGTGGTTCATGTAGTAAGCTTTGTGGAACGACAACAGAACACTTTCGTAGCGTATGTTGACCACGTTGCTGTGCACATTGAGCAAAGCGTTTCACGAGGGGAATTTCTGTGAAATGTATTATTTCTCACCGCTTACTTGCTTTATGCAGTGATGTGCTAACACCGCCGATTGTTGGGACTTAATGGGCAAATATTTACGTCAACGCTGAAAGTTACTGTTTCCTCGGTAGTTTCCCAGCACAAAATTCTTCCGTAGATATGCATTTCCGCAAGTTACGTGTGTAATGCATGTCGATGTGTCACGGGCATCGCGAGTTGGCACTCGACTGCGGTGTTTTACACTTGAGCAGATATTAGCTTATGTGAAGATTATTTTATTGATGCAGTTCAGTTAGAAGGCCAGCTTCGCGAGAACCTGTCTGCATTGTTTCTGTTCTTCGGCGTGTTCGCTTATTTGTCTTCTATATTGCACGGCAAATATAGACCGATATTACAACAGCGAAATTTCTTTTTAATCGAGGCATGTCAATCAGACGCTCGTTTTCATCAATATTTTGATCTGAAGAACAGGATGTCAGCTCCTGCGATTGTTGTGAAAGTATGTGGGTTGTAGCACTGCGTAAATAGGGCTGCGATTTTGTTGCGATGCTTTCCACCCGATGTTTGCCTCTCTTATAGCCCACCATTCACAGCTGGCGGTTCTAGTCAATAACGATGGCGGAGTGTCAGTCAGACCACTGAGGAAAAGGAGTAGCATAGGAAAGGGCATCGCTACAAAATCGCGGCCTAGGTTTTAGACCGTTCATAAACGATTGTTTTGATTCTCTACATATTTGGGTTTTGGTGATAATTTCACAGATATTCTGATGTTTGCTGCTGGTTTTATTCCCGCCTGAATTTTAAAATATAACAGTGTAACCTCGTGAGATATAACTACGAGACATCTGTACAAGCAGGCACAGATTGATGTGAGAGTCCCCTTTTTTTTTTCAATTCCACATGACACTAAATCACACGCTTGAAGTTTCACGTCGCAATAAATTAAACCTTTCTTACTGTTGAAGATTATGCGGGTTCTGGAGTCAAGCCTACAACCTGTAGGAACCTGCTGCACTGCTACATACTGGATCGCACAATGATGCACTTGACCTGCATGCTTTTACAAGGTGAGTAAAAAACTAGCTGCACTGTGAGTTGTAGGATATGCTTGTGTAATATGCAATCATTTTACTGTGTACGTGTGCCATTTCCAGGATTTCTAGTAGCAGATCACTTGCACAATATCTTTTATTTATCTAGGGAGCCTTCAGTTGAAGCAATGTAACCAAATTAAATTCTTCTGAGATAAATATAAACAGGGCTGGAGTGACTATGCAATGTATACGCGATACAGACTGTATATTATTCGAGCCAGATTGCTTTTTTAGGAACGTCATTGAGGAACACGAGGGTGTCTATGAGCCACCCGAGAGAAACGGAAGGCTTTGGTTACCTTAATTATTATTATTCACTTCTCACACTAATACCTTCACACCTGAATTCTTTCCTTTTCTCAGTCACAATTATGTATTGCATACCATAGTTCATCTAAAAAATACCAGCATGAAGGCAGTAAAATATTCTGATTTATTAGGTAGCTGCCAAATTACTAGTCACAGTATGAGTGCTCAATTTTTAAAGCAAACAACAAGCCATTAACCTTTTAATGTGGCAAGTTCAATATGTGTCTTAAGAGCTCGTGGGCTTCCGGGTGGAAGCGGGTCTCCTTTATATGTCACAGAAGTTTAATTGGTGATAATGTGGTGTAGAATGCTGCTGAATCATAAAAGTCAGCCCAGTAGACTAGTTGCAAGCCCACCATGGCAGCACAGCTGAAAGCAGAGCATTCTCTGTTGCATTGCATTTTTTTCTCCGTTTCGCTGCACTGGTTCAGTTGATAACACAAACTTGTCCTATGCTGTCATTTATCTCAAATCTTTTTTACCTTCTCTTCTTTATTACTTGTCAACTGCCTAATACACAAGCTTCCCGTGACACGCAAACAATGCGGAGTACTACCTAGAACTTATGCATACATCTGTGGTTTGTGGTGCCATATGCTTACCACCTCAGGTTTTCGATATGTTACAGGGACGCTTGCTTCACACTCGAGCCACACTGCACTTGGTGCAATTTTGAAACAGCCACTTTTTGATATAGTGTAATTATTTGTTGCACTCTCACTGAATTGAGGTTTTCTACTGTGAATAATGCGCTCTCGATGGTTGTACGAAAAGGTTTTAACAACCTGGGTTCTTGGGCCATTACTATTTCTAATATACATTAATATACCCAATAACATTTCCTCACACGTGCGCATTTTTGCAGACGGCATTCTTTATCGTTCCATCAAATGTGCCGATGATCATGCAATCCTCCAAAAAGATCTTGAACTTATTTCTATTTGGTGTAACACTTGGCTAATAAAGCTTAACGTTTCTAAATGTAAAATTATCTCTTTTAGCCGCAAGCATACTAAACCCACGTTTCCTTATCACATAAATAACATCAGTATTTTGCATGATAGTCAAATATTTATTTGACTATCTTGGTGTTCATATATCTTCGACTCTTTTATGCTCAACCTACATTGCATACATATGCGCCAAAGTATCAAGATCATTAGGGTACATAAGACGCAAGTTGCATAATTCTACTAATCACATTCGTAAATTGGATTATCTAACATTTGTTCTACCTCAGCTTGAATACGCCGCATCCGTCTGGTCTCCCCATCAGAAATACTTGATCGAAAAACTCGAATCTATCCAGAATAGGGCTGCGCGTTTTATTTCACGTTGTTACGACTATAACAAAAATATCCTTGTTTCATAAATATGTCCATAATACAGCACCATCTGTCCTGCCTCTTGAACCTCCTCATTACAGGTCACACCGGCTGTGCAGTCAAATTTCATTCGTATCTATGAAACGACTAATTCATTTAATACTCCGCTCTTCCAAGAGCCATTCGCCTTTGGAACAATCTTCCTAATGTCATTGCTTATGAGTGTGACCAGGAAAAATTCCGACATCTTCTAGCATCGCATTTTTCCAAGCTCTCCATAACCTAACATGTTATATTTTCTTGAGTTTCCTGTTATTATTGTGCTACTACCCCTTAAGTACTGTTTCATTATAGCCAAATATTGTCCCGCTCCCTTTAATTTTATTGGTCATATTTTACTTTGTGAAAATTTTTTGTTCACTGACCTCTCCACATTCAAAAGCATTCAGTTTGTCATTTGCACGATTTTTTAACGCTACCTTACTGCACGTTAGCGTATTTCTTACAGTGTATATTTTTCATATGTATTCACATATGTATTCTAATTATTGTATAACCTTTGAGTGTACTCGCCCCACTTACACAATGCCTCTAGGGTCCTGTAAGGTATCTTTAAATAAATAAATAAATGGTTTAGGCAGAAAGCCTCCTAAGTAATGCTGTCACACAAAAGTTGTATAACAGTGCGGTATGTCTTAAGATTAATCATAACTAAATTTGTGGCCTTCAAGCCCTAGCTTTTTCAACACAATTGTGTGTGCAACAAACACCGTGCTTTTTAACCACTATTCTTATGGTGACAGACTTCTGTCTGTTTAAAGTAAGCGGTCCAATATGTCTTACTATTTCTGGTTAATGCCACTGCATTCTTGACTGTTGTTGCAATGGTGGCGGCTTCAAGGCCAACTAGATGTCCCAGACTCAGCTGAAAACATGGACACAGTGTTTGTTTCTTTTGATGATGGTTGTACGTGTGACTAAAGCCTAAACAACTCGCCACACGAATAACACCTTTCTTGCTTGTGAAGCAGATGCTGCTACATACACAGAATGTTTGCCTCCCGCCTTCTGTGGCATGCTGAAGGTAGTAAAGTGTTTTGCTAAAGGTTCAGTAGAATGCACACCTACAGCCTGCAACTGACAATAAAGATGTGTAAGAACTACAAAAACTTTGTGAAAATGTGAAAAATGCACAGGATATTGTAACGCCTTTCAATTTGGCATTAGAATGTGTGCGCGGCTAACTTTTAACCACATTATCTTATGGCGTCGACAGTAGCGTTGCGCGATGGGAGCTTTCCTGGTAGATACTGGCAAGTTTTTGCTCGTGGCATAGTGAGGGCCTCAACTTCGGGAACCTCGATACTTGAGGTACCACACAAAGGTTTATTGGCCAGTTGCCTACTCGTACAGTTCATGTACTACTTAGCAGCTGCTGCAATACTGATTAAAATAATTTGTGAGCAGTTTCATACCTGAGTGGACTGGCAAACAGTGCAGTCTGTTTCAAACAACTAGTTAAAAGCTTCTGTGTTGCCCTGATGTTTTTATGAGCTATTTTTGACTGCTGCAAGTTTCTTAGCTGTGCATACAGGCCAAGCTGTTCTTGCTTATATGAATATTTTTGAATAAGTGAGAAAGATTGGCTTTTGTTTCGTTTTTCAGGTGCCCTGTGAGCTCTCATCCAAGCACCGCATTCCAGAGGTCTGCTGTGAGCAGACGTGGCAAATTGAAGTAACATGCAGATAGTCCAATAAACTACTCGTAATTTCAGACTTTACAAAGTATAGTCAAAACTTTCTTTTAAAAGTGTAAGCACTAATATAACCTAATTTTCCAATCAAACATTACATTTTATATTAGTAAGAAAGACATAACTAGAACAACAGCAGCACTGCAGTGAAGAACGTACAATGGTACTCAAGTGTTATACTGAAATATTATATGAAGGCCAATTAGTTTGTAACTTTAGAACGAATTGGCATGAATTTCTGTGCCGTAGCAGTGTTCCAATCCGTATACTGCATCATGTAGGGAACAGTAACCTTACAATGAAACCAATGCAAAACTTTAAAACTCACAAAAAGTGCATAAATATAAAATGGGCACAGGGAACTTCATCTATGCATGTCTACACAAAATAGAGGATTTAATCACTGGGGCTACATTAAGGATGCATAAAGGTGGGACATACGAAGGAAACATAAAAGCAGTGGCCAAATTTCAACATGGAGGAAATATAAAGGACGGTAACGTAAAGGATGCACAAAGGAAGGACACATATAGGAAACATAAAAGCAGTGGCCAAATTTCAACATGGAGGAAACATAAAGGACGGTAACATAAGGGATACATAAAGGGAGGACACATGAAGGAAACATAAAAGCAGTGGCCAAATTTCAACATGGAGGAAACATAAAGGACGGTAACATAAGGGATACATAAAGGGAGGACACATGAAGGAAACATAAAAGCAGTGGCCAAATTTCAACATGGAGGAAACATAAAGGACGTTTCCTCATGTGAACTCCGGGAAACATACAGTAAACATGAAGGACATAACCATTTTCATAAGGGCAAGGCGACGTATAGATTCTATGAAGCTGTTACATTCAATTATTCACTCATGCTGTCGACTATCTGCTGATGATTACGTCACCTATGTCAGTGCTCTTCCAACCAGACGTTGCCACACCCTCAACCTAAAGCCATTCTTTGCACGTACTAACATGTTCAAACACAGTTATATCCCGAGAGTTGTCGACTGATGGAACGAGTTGCCCAGTTAGTGAATTGGCAATGTCTAATTTTGTAGAAACACTAGTGTGATACCTTTGCTGTCCCCTTTTTTATCTATTATGTTCAACTGCCTTTGTTTCTGTTTTTTGCGTTTGCTGTACTCCACTGCTGCAATAGCCCTGAATAGGGCTGCAGTATTTGAAAATAAATAAAATAAATTAGCAGCTGTATAAACTGTTCCTTTTCGCCCTCAGGAAAGAAAATATCTCAGCAGGGTCAAGCTTGGGTTGATGTCTTTGTATGCCACAGCCTGCCCACTACAACTAGATGCGCCCACACACTTCTGTGACTAACCTGCCCCTGAGCAACCACGATGGATGCTGCAGAGACAGCCGTACTTTTAGTCAACAATAAAACGTATTCCATCTCAAAAAACGGCGTGCTTGAGGTTGCAGAAGCACGCCACAGTGATACAGTACGATGAAAGATGAGCTGCAAATCTTTTGTTGTTGCCAAAGAATAGCTCACACTCATAACGGGAGATTCGCCAAGAAGCAGGTGGTTTGAGAAGTGTTGTGACTAAGATTTTACCAGAAATAAATGTGCATTAGAGCTTCATTTCAGCGACGAGTGCGTCCTCTAACTTCTTGTGTCATAGTCGTCGTCATCGTCAAGGGCATGCGCGCACTCAGTTTTTTGTAAGCAAACTTTTGCTATGCGACATGTCTAGAGCCTCTAGCACGCCAAGCATGCCAAGCGCTTGCTTAAATTGAATTGAATTGAATGTTTATTTCTGCGCGTTATACATGAAGGATGACAGGTGTAAAAGCTGCACTGAAGCTGCTTGGCCAGCTCCGACAACCTAATGATGTGACATCACATTTTAGAAAATAAAATAAAGCATGGAATACACTAATTGATGCAATAATACTAGTACAGCATTATAGTTGACACGAGTTTAGCAGAGTAGAATTATCTCTCAACGCCAGGGGGCATGAGGACTGGAACAGGAATTGAATAAACATAATAAGCATAAACATTATTAATATTATCCTTGTTATTATTATTATTATTATTATTATTATTATTAAAAAATAACAAACATAAAGAAATAATTATGTCACCCTCATGTAACGCCTTCAGGCCTTCAAGGAGAAATAAATGAAATGAAATGAAATAATAAAATAACAATACCGGAGAAAAACCAAACAATACTTATAGCATGTATATACGCAATACACAGAATTGGACAGCAGTAATACGATTTGCCGCAATCACACCGTACGACGCGGAAATATATCGCGCCTTTTTCATGCATGCATCCGCTGCAGACAGAGTTAACAATATTTCAGTAGAAGAGTAGAGTGACCTAGTGTTGGCCTGCATAATGAGTGGGTGTACTTGAACATTTTGAAAATTTTAGTTGAAGATGCCCTCCCAGAGTCAACACATTTTCAAGGTAGCAGCCATGATAGGCTAGATAGAATTTATCCTTCAATGGAACACTTACAGGATTGTCAGACGAATTCAGTTAAGCGACTACTGCTTGGTCAAGTTACATTAGGAGCAAAGACAAAAGAATAGACATTTAATTGGGATTTATTCAATTTAGATGCTAAGCTCCTTAATGATGAAGAGATTCGTGTGCCCTGCCTCATAGAAAAAAGACATAAATACTTGCTGTAAGTTAACTGAAAGAACCTAGTTTCTGTATGTGAAGAACTGAAAAACGGATTAAAGCTTAAAGTGGCAGATAGAGGCCCCATGAATAGGCGTATGTAAAAAGGAAAGAAAAGAAAATAGAGGAGCAACTCGATTTTTCATGAACATTGAAAACATTTATTCATAATGGTGCATGAAATGAATAAATGAAATTAAATGTTCTATAAGAAATGATGGATGCTGAAAAGTACAAAGAAGTGTTTGTAGGAGAAAGTCAACTGTTGGCATGAGGGAAGTACCAGCTAAACGTGCACTTAGGGACGAAATGAAATACGCATGCTCGAAATTAATGAAACGATTTCGAAACCGTGTTGAGGTGAACTGCGAAAGTAGATTCCCCAGTGAAACTTTTTTATGGAGCATCGTACGGAAAACTGGGCAAACAGCAAAACATAGAATAAGGCTTTGAGAAGCAAATTTTGCCGCTATTACGATTATTTGATGAAGAAGTAGAAGCAAAGCCTCGAGTGAACCACAACAGTTCAGGAAATCGAAACAGTAATCTCAACCCTACCAAATGCAAAAGCATCGAGTTGCGATAGATTAAGTGGCGTCTTTTAGAAGGCATTCAGAGCCCCTTGGCATACGAAAAGCAATCCTCCCCTTAGTCTTTTGCTGTGTTGCCTGAAGTAGTCTTATTTTAGCCGTCATTCTTTTTTATCCACGCTAATGATCCACCTGATAACATCACGTCTAAAGTTTGTCTTTTTGCAGTGACTTCGTAATATACCGCAAAATTACTAATGACGCTAGTATGTCCTCTCTTCAGCGCGATAAAAACACACTGCTTAACTGGACTAAAGAAGTGGCGCATGCAACCTAACGTCAAGAAATGTAAATCGATGCGAATATTCCTCATTAATGAAGCGTGTTCTGCCTGCTTACTCTATAACATTCCTTTAGAGATAGTAAAAAACCACAAATATCTTGGCGTACATATAACTTAAAACTAATCCTGGAAGCACCATATCGATTTTATAACGAACAAACCTAATCGCACACTGGAATATCTTCGCAGAAGCTTCTCGCTTGCACCATCATAAAACAAACAGTTCTTCTGCAAGACAAATGTTCGTCCACAGTGGGAATATGCATCGTCAGTATGGCACCCACGTCATGCCATCCCAATTAACTGCCTTGAAAGCGCCCAGACTCGATCCGCTCGGTTAATGCTACCTAATTACCATCGTACGGCAAGCGTAACACAAGTGAAGGCTACACTGAGCCTCTCTTGCCCGTTAACCCGCAGGAAACAATCCCGCCTATGCTTATTCCGTAATACTCATTACCATAACGCAGAGCTTTGGTCAGCCATGTATTAATCCAGCAACATTCATCTCGTCTCCCATAAATCATACATATGATGTAACCCTCCCTCGCTCTAACACGCTAACACGCTCACAATCATTTTTACCAAAAACATGCAACGAATGAAACGGTCTGCCAGCGTCTATTGTTAGAATAAGTAATCCTGCTCAAGTTAAAGCTGCTGTACTTAACTACATCTAACTACATCACTTTTTTACTGTATAAACATGGTATCTGTAACTTAAGTATGTATGTATTAATACATCATTGCTAACTTGTGTATGGAAAAGTGTATCATGAGGTTTCTCTGGTGAACTGCCATTATTATTTCTTCTGTTTTATAAAACTGTTTATTATGATATGCGATTTGTAAGCTAACATAATTTTTAATTGTTACTTATAATGTGCCTTTTCTGCATAATCATATTTTGAACTTCTTTTAGGTACCCTTTCCCCCTCTAATGTTTACTTGCTCAGAGGGTACTGTAAACAAATAAATAAATAAATAAATAAATAAATAAATAATTAAATAAATAAATAAATAAATAAATAAATAAATAAATAAAAGTGAGAATCATTTTAAAGCACACTCTCTCGGGTCATATTGTGCTATCAGCGTAAAAAATACGCATTAATTTTTTTTTTCATTACATGAATAGCCACAAGATATCGGAGCATTATTAGGTATCCAGGACTCCCCCACGAAGCGTGGGGCATCAAAGGCCACTCAATACCTTCCAACATTGACAGTGCATGCATAATTTAAGGACGCTTTGATGTATTAGCTGGTCGCATCACCATGTGACCGCTGGATTTGCCCAAGAGATTCGAATAAGCGTGTCACATCAACGGATCTTCGCTATCCTAAAGCATTCCAACGTGGGCAAGGAGATGCTAGATAGTGTAAAGCGGGCCATACTCAAAGTGCACGACGCGTATTTTGTTGTGCGCGCACTCTCATCGGTAAGGCAAGGTAATCCTTTATCGTCACTGCTTTTTGCAGCCATCATCGAACCTCTGTGCCTGTGCCTACGGCCCAGCGATGTAATATCAGGTTTCAGGCTTGAGTCGGCGCCGATAAATGTCCTTGTGTATGGAGAAGACATCGCAGTGTTTGGCGCTGATGAAGAAATAATCAATGATAAAGAAAACTGTTGCTGCTGCAGAAAAGTGCTGTACGAACACAGGTCGTCAGGTTAACTTGGAAAATAGCTTCGGATTTCGGTGCGGTCAGTGCAATGATAGACGAACGTATTAGTGTAAAATGGAATAGTGGAGTTTACCATGGTTTAATGGTGTAGTTGACACGGAACAGCACTGGCAGAAAGAAATGAACCGGCCTGGGTAAAAAATCCGGGTGGTGCAACGGGAAATATTTACTGATTTTTTTTTTTTTTTGCAAGCCAGCATTTGTAGTGTTTTTTTCGTTACTGATATACGGTACGCCATGAGTGCCTCGCCCGTGTCCCGCATTACCTTCCAAAAGGTTCACTGCGTGCTTGCTGTTTTCATTTGGCCATCCAGTTGGAATAACGGAAGCCTGAGCGTGGGTCACCCATATCTGCGACACATTGTGGCAAGCCTCATAGTACCTTAGACACTAAAATGATGGATTTCTACGAACAAGTACGGCTTCCTGTGCAAGTACGACTGCGTAAGCTCGCTCCCGGATTTAGCGCGTATTCTGATCGCGACGTCTACGGGAGTTGCGGTGGACACTTCCATAAAGTAGTGATGGGACACACAATGTTGACGGTGTCATTTTCCATTTGTTATCTCTGACCACTTTCAAATTATAGGCTTTATAAGGACCGCATTAACAAATTATTGCACGTCTCCTATACAGCTCATTGTACCGTGGGGGCTTAGGACAAACCGCTTTAGTTTTTAAGAGGGTAAAGAAAATAATAGTGAAACCATCCATCAAAACCTTTTTCTTCAAATCGCCCACTGGCTTTATTGCCGTTCAAACACGGCTTCAAGAACCAGAGCTATATGGGTCATGTACGACAGATTGCTTAGTTCTTAAAGAAGCCTGAGAGGCTGTAACATGTCTTCACAGATTTTTGGGACGCCATACTCTTCTTGGACGTTCTAGAGCATACAAAAAAAAAAGAAACTTTCAGCACCGATTTAGAGGTAAATGCGAGGGGAATACGTGCGCAATACGTCACACATCCTTGTAGCCCCTGATCCACAATGTTTACTGCATTCACCACACTGGAAACTGTTCTTCAGAAGCTCACTCGAGAAACATTCCGTCTCTTCGATGAGTGAAGCGCATCTGAAGGTGGTCCGGAGCAGAGGATCGTCAGTTTGACTATATATATGCGCTCTTTTAAGTACTCTCACCCACTCCCTCCTATGTAATGTCACTCGCTTCCCAAATTTCACAAAGATACACTTTTCTCCCGCTTTGATGTTCCTATAGCCAACACAACACAATAGTTCACAGTTGACCCCCACGAAATTCGTTTCCTGCCTAAGGAAAATCTGATAGGAATACCCATCAACCTAATAATGGTTCTGGGCCTTCACATACAGCGCAAAACATCAATGCAGGTACGGCGCGCCATTATGAATGTGCGCCCAGTTCAAGAGAACTTTATAGAAAAAGTGGCCTAGGTGAGAGCACTATCGCACAATTCCTGAGCCACCTGAATGGATCAGTGTTTTTAATAATTTCGTTCTGCAGAAGGAAGTTCAGTCTCTGTGTAGCCTGGATAAGGGGCTGAAAAATTGTATTGGTATACTGTACTTTATGTTGACGTCAGTAACGGCGAGGCAACAAAGGAAGCAAAAAAATGCATCTGTTGTTTAATGCATAGAGCATCGACCTTCGGTGCTGGAGGGCCAGGTTTAAAAACCGACCAGCCGACATTCTTAATCATTTATTTTATTTTATTCTCGGGACAAGCATTGAAATCTGGTTTTCCAAGTTGACCATAAACGACCAGTAACTGATAAAAAGATAAATGAGTAGAAGTAGGAGCCCATTCAAACTTTTGCGGCTATTACATTCAAAATGGATTTGGCCACATTGATTAAATACCGCTTGTGTCGGGAAATTTAAAGAAACAGGCAGACAATGTTATAGTACTCAAAAAGTGTTCATAGTTTAAAATGACAGTGCATGAATTATTGCAGATATGTAAAAGCAGACTATGCACGCCAGCATTTAGGAGTTAAAGCTTGAACATCGACAATATTTAGTACGAATGCATGTGCAAAAACATTGCGGGGCTATACGTTAAACAAACGCCTGATTTATTTACAATGTGGCAAAGTGACTCTTAAGACTACTTTCTTTGCAATGGATACCATGAAACAACGAAATGTATACACCTTCGTTTTTATAGGTACTTTATCACTACATTGCAACATGCACTGCAAAACCAATTGATAGATCGCAAGAGCGCAAGACAAACAGAGTAGTTGCTGTTATAGAGTTGCTTAACCGAAAGATAGACGTCGATATCGCACACATGGCACCAAATAACAACCTACTACGCTCCAAGGATGTTCTAAAGCACCACCGATAAGCTGTAGTCAGTATCAGCATCAAAAGTAGAGCGCCTATATTTGAAAAACACATTAACAGCATCAAGCTGTAGGCTTGTCGGCAGTGATTCATTTTTGACTGAAGTAGCGCCGCAGATGATGGCGTCTGTGTGGTGGCCAAGAGGGAAACCAGCAGTTATTTGGTTTGCGCCACTGTTAAGTGAGAAAAAGAAGGAATTTATTGCAGCTTGTTTGATTCTCAAGGAAACTCGCTGAACTAAATTACTAGTAATTAGGTCCTCCATTTTCTTAACTTTCTAGTAATGACTCGCTGGTTAAGTTGATTACGAACATATGCAAGTGATTCATAATTAAACCGTATGTATTGCTTTCTGTTTTTCCCCTACCAAGACTCGTCCAAATTAAACACGAGTAAGTATCGCAAATTATGAATGCGGCAGTAAAGCATGGATCTCTATCAGCCTTCGATATATAGAAAGCTAGAACGATTGTTTGGGAGCTAAAAGAAATTCTACATGCGGCGCTTTTGTTTGGACGCACTAGGTAGCTAATTAGGAATTTCTGTTGGTACATGTTTTAGTCATTGCTCAATACCAAAAAACTCAACGGATCTAAGATCGAAACATTTTCTCACCCAGTCCGGCTGCTGCGACAAAAACATGCACGGCCCGATTGCTCCTCCGTCGCGTATAACAGAAGAGCGGCTTATTGTAAAATAGGTGCACGTTGTCATCTGTTCCGAATGAAGCTTGCTAATTAATCGACCGTCTCCGCTCACCCTTAATGAAAGATTTCTAGGCAGACTGTGCAGCTCGTACACGCGAAGACGACCACATTGCAAGCACGTGATCAATATAAACATTTTTATCTCTCGCATTTTTTAGCGCTGATGTATCTGTTTTCTCTTGTCATTTGTTCAGTGACGCCCCCCTTACTCAATCCTCCCCTTGGGGCCTGTTAGGTACATTGAAATAAATAAATAATTGGTCCTCTCATACAGAACAGAGAATAAAAAAGAGAATGTCAATGACTGGTATCAGAACTTGGCTGCGCGCGTGGAATTCAAGATAAAAATCTATATGTGCCTCGAGCTTCATTAATCATAATTATTTCGCTTCATGCGACGTGGTAATTTTGAGGCACACAAGATGGTGCGTATGCCTATGCAGGTCTGAGCCAAAAAGCAAGAACGGGCACACGTTCTAGACGTCCACCCCGTTTCAAATACATGATTGCGAGGATGGGCCTCCAAGAAGACATTTTGCATAATCCCGCTGCATTAGGAGACCAAATGAGCTCAATAATAAAAACGCACAGAGTCAAGTGATTACTTCGACCTTTTCTATTTTAATGGTTACTGGCATAAAAGACGGCGTAGCCTTTTACCTTATTTTACTCACAATTTATTGGTTATTCTTTATTTCCATAGTTTCTTAGCAATCTACTTTGCCGTTCCCGTGAGAGCCAAAGGAGTGCCGCTCGTCTTCATGAATAATTATCGTTCAGCAAGCATCGGCGATGAGCAGAGGCTCTCTGCATTTCTTTTGACGAGCTGCAAATTACTCAAGACACGGGTCGCAAGGCACTTTCTTTCAATGTCACTCTTTCGCAGAGTGAACTACGAACTCTGACGACGTTGCGATAAACCAAGCGCATCCACGGCGGTGAAGCCTGGTGACAGGCAGGTTGCCGCAGCGACGTGGCGCTAATCGAAGGAGGCAAGGGGTTAATTAAGACGTCCTTGGAACCGCATTGGCAGCGCCTTCAAATTGTTACGGTGTTTAGCTGGATATATATATATATATATATATATATATATATATATATATATATATATATATATATATATATATATATATATATAATCTGCTTTCAAAAGACAGGGAGTGCGTTAAACGCACTACAAGAAATGATGGCGCTGACACGTTCGCGTCGTCTTAAAATGCGTCTTTCGCTTCGGATCAGGGCAGTATGTACGCGCGTGAACCGCAGCACGTCAAAATACGCCTGTGTGCGCCCGCACGCTGGCAGCAAACAAACATTTACACTGCACGAAAACTCGCAGGAGCTGCGTTCCATACTTCAAGAGAAAGAATTCCTCGAGGCGTTTCACGTCGTCAGCGGCCTCTCCACAGGCAGCTGTCTTCGCTCGCAGCCTAGTCAGCGCGTTCCACTACAGGACCAACAGGTCGCTTCGGCCGGAGGCGAACTCACTGCCGAGACACGCGCACATGATACAAAATCAAAGAGAAGTAGAGAGAGAGAGACAGAGAGGAATAGAAATAAAAGACTGCGAGGAGGAGAAGAACAACTGGCGCTAAAAGCTACAGAGAGGGGTACGAGAGAAGTGGAAGCGGAAGAGCCGCTGGGCTCGCCTGAGGACATTGCGGCGCAGGCAGGGGACCCACTGTGGCGTTGTCTTACGTGCGTGCGTGCCGGCATGTGTCGCGGACAGACCGCAGGACGACGTGCTGCGGTAGGTTGCACCGCCCTCGCGGTGTCTTCACATCTGTCGCGGTGTTGCCAGCAGTTGGAGCTTTGCTGCCGGAAGCCACAGAGTTCGGAGGAAGAAGGGCGCCGACCGGGCAAGACGCCGATGCTTTTGGGGAGAGAAATGGCGGACAGGGATCGTGTCCGGTGCTGCGGGAGGAAGCGGGAGAGAGTTTATAAGAGAAAGGGGCTTTAGGGAATAATAAGGCAACTTTTCGTAACTGATTCTCGCATGTTTCGCGCGTGCACGAAGTGACGCAGTGATAATACGAGCGTGTTGGCGCGGTTAAATGCCAGCTTCTACTCCTTCTCTCCTTTCTTTTCTTTTTTCTCAGCATACAGAGTCGATCGAAAGGCGCAATTAACGCGCAGATCTGACATTTGCCCGAGGCTTATCGGGCCACACGCTGCGCCATCGACACGCACGCCACCAAGCGGTGGTGAGGGGGTTCTGCGTCACCTAGCCACACTGGTTGCAGCGCTTTGCGCCTGCTGCCGACAGTGCTTTCACGTTTGACGAGACAGTTTTCGTCGCCACACCCGCTCTCTCGCACTTTCTTTTCTATCCTCCTGACACAAACCCCCTCTCTCCTCTTCCTTCCACGAGGGGCGTTGTCGATCGGTCGTCATAAAGCTCGCCGACCCCGTTACCTAAAGGCTGCCGCAGCAGCGCGAGTTGACACGCTCTTTCCTCCTCTGAAAATGAATACTAGCATTTCTTCCACCCCCTCGCATGAATGGCTACAGACCTCGCTTTTCAAGGTGACGTCACGGGATGCGGGGAGCTTTTAGACTTCCGGTGGAAACTGCCTGTGCGATCACGTGGTCGCGATCCCCAAAATGATTTATTCGACCGGCGGTTGCCACGCGAGAGGGCAAACTCTCGCACAAAGAATGGCAGCAGGTGCGCAAGTGCGGCCGAATCAATCGCAGCCTGATAACTGCCACCAGCAGATGCCCGCTCTTTTTCTTCTCCTTCTGTTTGAGCTTCCCGATTTAACGTATTGTATATTTGCGAATTCTTTTCATCTGTGGCTAGTTAAGCAGTGATGAAGGCATCAGCCGTTACAAAGCTAGAATTCAATTATAGTTATTTTTTTTTCAGACAAAAGACGATCATCGCCAAATAAAATGGCCTCGCTCTAGCTGAGCTGTTGCCGTACACTGCGATCGTTTAGTAATTTAATGTGTGAGCACTGATGAATAATTTATTCGGCCGCTCTAAAGCTCGAAGGGGCGCTTCGGTATAGACGAAAAGGGAGATCGCTCAATAGAGCCGCCGCGTAAGTCACTGCTTGCAGTAAGGCGTTCCGTTGTTCTAGAGTTGTTTACGCCTGAGACTCACGCAATCGCCACTTTGAATTTCTAAGTGCTTCACCGTTTGATGCGATGTCACATTATTTCACTCACTTCATTTATGTAAGCTGGCCGGGCTGAATCTCGTCTATGTGCTTCCGCTTTGTCTGTGTCAGACGTTTTGTGTTGTGCCTCTGTTTCTGTGACGGTTATGTTTCCTCTAGGAGTGCTAGAAAAGTGACACTTGAGAATTTGTTCGAATACGCATATTCAAAGAAAGTGACCGCAGAATATCAAATCTTTCCTCAATTTTGAAACAACCTGAAATGTGAAATTTGTGCGGAGGCCTATTTAATGAAAAAAAAAAGTTGGGATTTCTGCCTTAGTTACATTGACACATGCATGCAATACCGTTAGAAATTAACACGTTCACAGAACTTGGGAGCTTGTAAAACACGAATAACTGCTCTCAGTTCTCTGCGGCAACATGGAATTGACAGTAATAAAACAAGAAAACAGCATGTTTGCTGTTGCAGGTAGTGGTGCGTTCGTTGAAATATATAATTGTGATAATTTACAGTATGGCACGTCGTTTTAATGGTGGGCAAACATTGTGAGTCTGGCCAACTAATCAACCATAACAAATAAAAAAAGCCTCACCTAATCATAATTTTAATAGGTGTACGGTGGCGTGATTGTACAGTGGCGCGATTCTAACGCATGAAGATGTGACCTATAGGTCACATCCGGGTGCTGACTGAAGCATCCTGCTATTCCGTACAATTGCAGGGTACTTTAGTCACATTCAAACACCGAATTAGGTTAGCTCAAAAAATGTTGGGGCTTTCTACAAAAAAAAAGAAGAAACAAAAGAAACTTGATAGACTCACGTGCAACCCTACTAAACGGTGAACTCGAATTGCTTGATAAGTCATGTCTTGCATTCACTTGACATTGTCCATGCCGCCAGGCAGGCACGTACACTGCGGCATGTTTCTGCTTTCGCATTGTTTTCTTTATTTAGTTTTTTTTTCAGGATTCCGAGCTGTGATCAAGGATGCTCTGATGTTTTGATTGGTTTGTCTGTGCTGGCATGCAATTTATTTATGGGTAGTTGATAGGGATTCGAAAATTGGTTTTTGTAGGGAGTAAAGCTTAGTTTGAAATTAACGCATGTCTTGTCGATTTCCCTTTTGTCATCATCTTTTTAGAGCTATTAAAGCAAACATGCATCAATAGCTGTTCGACACCATAAACATTCAGAAGACGTTTGTATAAGTCTTTTTCTCTTGAGGCTACAATACCCATCATAATTCATGATAACAAAACTTTAATGGACCACCCTTTATTTAGAAAAGTGAAATACCGAATACGGTACGAATACAATAGCAGGGTCTGTTTGATTTTATTGGAAGTATCGAATGGTATACACCTAGGAACCAGGCACACACCTTGTAATGAGCCCGCTTTCTTGGCTTTCATGAAGCATCCATTTTGTTCCCAAAAGCAATTCGATTCAATGGAATGCTTTTCCCTATACAATTGTCCACGATTCAATTTTGTCGGTACGCCAAACCGGTTCTCTCCCCATTTCTTTGTCTCTCTCTCCATTCTTAGCTTTTATCGGTTTAACTTGCTTCGTATAGCGTAGAGAACTGTACGCTTCTGGTTGACCTTTCTAACTTTTCTTTAGTCGCCCCCCAGTTCCCCTCCCCTAGACGGTAGTCAACCAGACGTTATTCTCATGAATATGCTTACCTTCCTGTTCGTTTATTCCCCTCTTTTTACACTTTCACAACTATTTCCGACCATAAGACTACCATTCTGTGCTAAAGGCTGCCAAAGGACGAAGACACCAACCCAATAAGTGTGCGACAAACAACTTATCATTCAATAGAAGCTAGTCCTGGGGATGATCATTAGGCAAGAACGTACAAAAGTGGGTCAATGTTTGCGTGCGGGTCTTTGTGTTGTTCCTACAATAATTATTTATGCGCCACAATGATCGGCGAAGGAAGAGCAACAGCTTTCTCTTAGACATGATTCTTACGGAGCCATTGTGTAGCCAACGGCACTTGAATTATCAATTTTCAGCAACAAGACATTGAGGACCAGATCAAGCACAGTAGAACACCTTTATTGACTGAGCATCGACCATCAGCGGCACTCCACTAGAGCAAGCTCAAAACCTCGCAATGCCTCAAATCAACGCTCGTTTACTATCACCCTAAATGAGAACAATAACGATCGGAGTGAAATGAAAACTATGATATGAGGAATATTCGGTATCACGTTTTTAACGGAACGCCTACCAAGTGTATGCCAAGCTTAACTTTGGATATATATATATATATATATATATATATATATATATATATATATATATATATATATATATGTATATATATATATATAAGCCTGAAGAAAGGGGGTTCACCGAGGGGCCCGAATTTATTAGTCATAAGACGCCAACAAACACCGACACCAAAGACGACATAGGGGGAATGACTTATGCTTAATAAATGAATCTATAAATATATATATATATATATATATATATATATATATATATATATATATATATATATATATATATGTCTATGTATATATACATGTCAATGTGTGACAAATATCTTGTAAATAAAGGGCTCTTCATTCTCGGACTTAATATTTCTTTCGCAATTCCAGCTCAAAATCAAGTCGTATTATTGAGAGGAAAACTGTCAAGATGCTCCGCTGGTTCAGGCAAAGTAACCAAACACACCGTGAGTGGGGCTGGCGGCAAGAGACATTGCTCATGAGGGCAGCCTTAGAAATGCCCATTTGATTTGGCCTGCTGTTCTCATATGCCCCTGAGGGCGCCACGGATAAAGTATGTAATTTCCATGCGGATTCTACACTCACTATACGGATATATGAATTTGTACAGAAAATATGGTTTCGGTAAGAACACCTAAGAGCTCTGTTATGCACAACTCTGTCAGCAAATCAGAACTTTAGTCTGCGAGAAATTTCGATACGTCTTTCACAGCCTGGATATCTACCACCCTGACACCCAGGAACTGACAAGCTTTCGTTTCGACTACTGTACTTCACACAGTTTGCGTGCCAAGGCAGCTGTCATCACAGACGGGGGTAACTGACAAAAAGTGAGGAGGTTTAGAAAGAGGGGCTTCCTGCGCAGTAGCCGATCGAGTCCATTGACTTTGGCCTGCGTGAAAGCATGCTGAGCGAATCATTCCAAGGAGCACGCTCTGTTGTAATTGGTGTTGACGGGGGGTGCCGCTCGGAACTAGAGGTGGATGTGTGCGTTGGGCTCAGACACCATTGGATGTCTGAGCCCAACGCCAAAACAGTAGGGTACTTCTTGGCGTTCAACAACCACAGTCCCCCCCCCCTCTTCAAGGGCACCAATATCTCTTTAGCATGGTGTATGTTGTGTTTCCTCGCCTGACGATGTCGTTATCTTCTGCTACAACCATTGATGTTGTGAGATCATGGTCAGTTCTGGAGGATCTTCGTTACTGGAACCAGGAATCGCGTCTCAAGAGAGAGTCTGATAGGAAGCTGACCTGGAATGTAACCATGGACGCCTAGGGTGTTACGGTAAGCGAGTAATGCCAAGAAATGGTATTTGTCTTTCTTCAACATGTCCTTCATGGTGCGCAGCAAGTTTTATGCTTCTCCCTTAAATTGTGGATAGCTTGGACGCTGTATCTTTGTACATTTTGGTGTACCACTGCTAAGCCTCTGTAGGGTGCATCGCCCTCGTCAAGCCTTTTTATTGGCTTTCTGCCGGCGCATCCAACATCCGAAAGATGCTAAATAAACATACTGCATTGTATTGTAACATGTGATGTGACAGAATTAATATACCTGGGCAATGTTCCGAGGTGCTGTGTAACTGCGGCCCATTGTCGCTGGCCACCGTATCAGGAATGCTGCGGCTAGAAAATTCTTTTTCGTGGTAAGAATAGGAGCTTCTGGAGACGTGCACCGTAGCGAAATACCTTTGGGGTATGTAGAACGGTAGTCCACCAAATGTACAAATTATTGGCCATCAAGATGTACTGGCTCGTTGGCAACTTATTCCCAAAGCACTGAAGAGTTTCAGTTGGTACCATAGTCGCTGCTCGCTGGGCTATTTTGGTGGCACATGAACGAGTGTTTCCTATGGCAGTATTTATTTGCTTAGTGGTGCTTAGCCACCACAAATAGCCTCTACATAAATAAAAGCATCACTTGGTGGCTTGATAACCGCCATGGAGAAATTTATCACGTTCTTGCACAGAAGGACTGGTAAAAGAAGGCCCTCACCCATCAGGACAAGTATTCACATTTCGAGAACTTCTTGAAATAGTCCCACATTGGAATCACGTTAAGGAAAAGCCGTTCACGTGTTGGCCAGTGTCCGCTGCTGCATACATTGTGGGTAATATATTGTTCATACAAATGTTGATGGTCTTTGATGTTATGCATATGTACCATAAAAGCCTATGGAAGAGGCGCAAGTAGCTGTGGCCTGAATAGCTCCATGCTGTATACCGAAACTGGATATGAAACCTGTGGAACAGGTTTCATATCCAGCAGTGTAATGGCAGTGATTAGGGGCTCCCCTGGGACGTACCTCACTGAAAACTGGCAAGGAAAAGGTCGGATTCCGAAACGTTGTATTCTTGGATGCATGAAGCCAAGGTCAACTTAGTCTTGTAGCTTGACAAGTGGCTGGTTATCGGGCTCAATTATAAATTAGACTACCCGTAGAAAGATGTTGAATCACTGGAGGCCCAAGCCAAAGGTCCCTTTTCAACCTAGCTGTATTTATACTGTGCCGTTTTAAGGGCCCTTGATGCGAAAGAAAGTGGTCATAGGCGCTTGCACCTGCAGACAATTGTTGTCAGCTTTGAACTGCAGCTTGTAACAACGGCACTTGACGTCACCGTTTGGTTTAACGATTGAAAGACGGCTTGACGGCTTTGAACAGGCCCACAGGTAAAAGTAGTAGTGTTCTTCAGAAGCAGGAGAAAAGCAGCAGTAATCGAACATATCTTTATTTCGGTTAAATATATGAGATTTATTAGGAATGATAATAGAGCTTTAAGTGTAGGGTGCCTTAAAAGAGGGTTTAGGTGCTTCAGACTGCATCCCTGAGTGCCCACTATCGTTTGATGGGCGAAGCAAGTGTCCCCCTGTCTCTGCCTCTCGTCTCCTCTAAACACGATGTTTTCAGTTCCCTTTTGGGTAGCACTGCCCAAATTCAGTGTTCAGCTCATTAAGTGGACTTCTTGGTAGGAGGGCCTCCTGCACCGCTTATTGGTCGTGGCTGGTCCTACTTTTTAGTCAGCAAACTGCAAGGCGGAGAAAGAGGATAATACGAATGCGTTAACGCATAATATCCCAAATGCTTTCAAGGCCTTTGAGCATGCCGAGGATGCGCTTAACTGCCGCCAAATCAGTCGGTGGCTGGAAACTTGAAATGGCAGCGAGTTTCTCTGGGTTGGCTGCTATGCCATCAGCACTAACGGTTACGACGAGAAATTTGAGTGACGAAACCCAAAACGCGCACTTGGAGGCATTCAGAGTGGGTCCACCACCTTGAATTTGGAAATATTGGTTGCGCTTTGTAGACAATCACAAGTAAGAAGACAGGACAGGCCTGTCCTGTCTTATTTGTGACCGTCTACAAAGCGCAACCAATCTTTCCGAATACAATGAACCAACTTGCCCAACAACGCATTCTGCTAAACACCATCTTGAAGTTTTCGGAGAACCACACGGAGATGGTGGTAATATTAAGTTCTGTCTCTGCTGAACACAATAATATCGTAGACAATATTTGCGCACCCTTCCACTCCATCAATAATTGAACACATCGGCGCTGAAAAACTTCCAGGACACACGTAATTCCAAAGACTAGGCGGAGGGAACAGTAGCGCCCGATGGAGTAATAACGTTGCGTACTTTTGAAAGCTTTTACAGAGACGCACCTGATGGAATCTAGCTTGTGCATCTAGCTCGCAGAAGTCTGTGGCGGGTCGGATCTCTCTTAGGACGTGGTCAACTGTGACACTCCATCAGGACAAGCTGGTTAGGTTTTGTCAAATTCACGCATAGTCGATAATCGCCTGATGATTTAGGAAAAACCACAAATCCCGCACACCATCGCGGGGGTTTTTCCACTCGGCAAATCATGCTTTCTCGTTCCAGTTTGTCTAAGTCATTTCTCACCACTTCAGAATGCGGTATGTAACCTTCCGATACCATGAAGGAAAATGGCCAAGCCCCGGGCTTGATATCGGCTTCATTTTCATCAGGCATTGTACCCAAGGCAGGAAAGAACGAAGGCGCAGGTTGAGGTATATCTCGGAGCGTCGCAGTGTTACGGCCACCGATTACAGAGCGGAAGAAATCGATGACACCTATCGCAGCGTAACCAAGCAAAGATGCGCGAACACCATCAACGACGTATATTTTTTGTTGTACCCAGCAGTTAGGCAAAGTGGATAGCGCAGAGAACGTATCGATGAGGTTATCTGCAACGTCCTTGACTGAGAAGCTGTTTCCCATCCGCAGGGTCTAGCAAGACTGCACATCGCGAGAGGGACACAGGAACGACGTTTACATCTGAGTACACTTTGAGGAGAAGTGCTTGTCCCTCGACATCACCACTCATATAGCGACTAAGCTCGCGGGAGGTGGGTCATCTGCAAGCAACTGAATGTAGCTGAGATGCTTCGTCATGGAACGGCAAACTGAAGTAAAATGTTCTCCTTGATAGTAAAGAAGCCCTGCGAATCCTCCTCGGAGCAGGAGCCCTCGGAAATAAAGTGAAACACAAACTTTTCTGGATACCGGCCCATACCGGGATAGAAGGGAACGTGAGAGCAGACAGTCTAGTTCACGAGATCACATACCGAGCTGGACAGATAGAGCCTCTCGAGAACCCTACAACGGTGGAGCCGACGTGTGCGGAAATATTAAACTACTATAGAGGGCAGAGAATCAAATATCCTCCGCCACACACACTACTTACGCAACAGGAAGCAGCCGACTGTAGAAGGCTACAAACCGGAACTTTCTATAATCTACACATACTAAGTAAAATGTACCCGACACAATACAGAAACTCCTACCCATGGTGCGGAGAAATACCAACTCTTTACCACATAACATGGGAATGTAAGCATAACTACACATTCCATAAACATAAAAACCCGAGTGCGGAGCAATGGGAGGGCCTGCTCACCAGCAGCGAGCTCACCGCCCAAAGGACAATGGTGCAGCACGCGTGCGAAGTGGCCAGGCTTAGTGGAGCCCTGGAATAGGGGCACACCCGTGCTGAAGAGCCAGGCAGCAAGCGCAAGACGGCTCACCGCTAAACCCCTTGATAGGATCAATAAAGTTTCTCTCTCTCTCTCTCCTTGATAGTAAGGTTTGCATGTAACCTTCCTGGTCGAGCAGTGTTGACGAGACTGAGCACAGTATCCACAGGAGTCGCATCAAGCATTTGTTGAGAAGTGACGATGGCTAGGCTGCGGACGAGATCAAGATCGAGACTTGTCTGTGAAGCGGAAAGAGGATTGTGTCTGTGAACGCATCTGCGTTGAGCGGCATTGTATGGGACCTTCGAACCGGTTCCTTTGCGTTCAACGCTTCTATGTTAAGTCGAGTTTGATGCGAGCTCCGAGCCTGTTTTTCTTTCTTCGTATCCACATGCGGTCGAGCTTGGGTGAGTGCGTCTTGAAAAGTGAGCTTCGGGACATGGCAAAGCCGGTCCGACAGGTTTGACTCGAGTAGGCCAAAGACAAAACGGCTGCGCTCAAGAGAATCTTCCACAGCAGTGGGGTACTTACACTTTATTACCATGTTCTTGAGCATGGTATAGAAAGCATCTGCAGTCTCGCCGCGGAGCTTATTGCGTTTGTGGAGCTGGCTGGACTCATAGCCCTCAATCACCGGTTGAATGGAGTAGACATTACACTTTTACTTGACGGCGACACGTGAGATCTAAGTTTCTGCGGCCGTGATGGGGGAAGACAAAACAAAGCGAGGTTGTGGAATCATGCATGTATTATGGTACGGTCCTTCATTTCTTATGGGGAGGCAGCTAGGCCTCACGCGTAGAAAAAGTCTTCGAAGCCGTGCAGGCCACTGAGTTGCGGTGTCAATGTTGAGCGCCGATGGTGTGTGAGGGAATACGCTGGTGACCATAACAGCACCAAAATTGGACATCGGGATGGAACATTTTAGCAGTCATATCCCTTTTCTGACATCAAGTCGAGGCGCTTCACTGGTCAGGTCAAGACGATCAAAAACGCCGTGAGCACAGCTCGGAGCACCAGATAAAGTAGAACATCTTTCTCCAGGCAGAATTGAGAGGAAATTGGAGCAAGCTTAAGTGAGAAACTCCTAGTGCGGGTTCCCTAAGATTAGTCCAGCAACGCTTCGGACCCGCTGTATCATGGCCCGCCAGACCGCTGGAGGTCCGCAGCAGAGGGCATCGCCCCCCCCCCCCCCCCCCCAGCTCTTTATTACGGAGGGACTCAAGGATAACTGGCAACGGAAGGAAAGGGTTCGCAGGGCACTTTATCGTTAAGGTCGTGGTGCCTCAGCCCGCCCAACGGTCTGCATAGAGGGTCTGGGTAGAATGTATGCAGAGATATAAATTGGGGAAAGAGCTGCCCTCTAACTGGCACGAGCTACTGGCGGCACGAAATACCGTTCACGAGGGCAGCGTTACAAAAGCCGGTTTTATTTAGCGACTAGTCCTTATATACCCATGACGGCGCCACCGATCATCTATATAACTTCTATTTGCCCTCGGCAAAAACCGATGCGAAATCGGGGTACACATTGTCGGGCGCAAACAACCAAAAGAAATCGGGAAGATGGTTAACTGAGGGCCCCGTTTTTATTAATCATATCAGGAGAAGCCAACAACAAAGACACCAAGGAAAACGTAGGGCAAATTACTTGTACTTACTAAGTGAATAAAAGAAATTACAAATTAATCGCAATGAAAGTGGATGAAAAAAAAAAGAACGTGCCGCAGGTGGGGAACGATCACACGTCTTCGCAATACGCGTGCGGTGCTCTAACCAATTCAGCTACCGCGGCGTGGTTTCCCCATCCATTTTCTTGGGTATTTATGTGTTCCTACTAGAACTAACCTCAGGAGTGTTAGCCAGCGCCACCCCTCACAAACCTTGGCCGCGGATGTGAAGCATCGCATCTGCCGCAGGATTCACGAGCGCGTGATCTTTCTGGGTGAAGGCATCTGATCATATCCCGCACATGCTACCTGAAGGCATCAATGTTGCCGGATTCGAGACCCTCGTTATGTAAGAACGAGAAGAGAGGGGGTTAAACGAGGGGCCCGTTTTTTTATTAATCATATCATGAGAAACCAACAAACAAAGACACCAAGGAAAACGTAGGAGAAATTACTTGTACTTACTAAATAAACAAATCATAATTTAATGGCAATGAAAGAGCATGGAAAAACTACTTGCGGCAGGTAGGGAACGATCCCACGTCTTCGCATTACGCGTAATGCGACATGCCTAATGCGAAGACGTGCGATCGTTCCCCATCTGCGGCAAGTTGTTTTTTCATCCTCTCTCATTGCCATGTAGCACGTTTTATTATTTTTCAAATTCTGATGACGTCAATATTGTCGACCTTCTCGATCTTGAATACCATACATTTGAAAAGCTTTCTGCGGATGTTTCCATTGATACAGGTGGTTTGTGGAAAAAATGCACAGACATCGTATTTTTCACCCTTCGAAATTACCTACCAATCAAGACGAAAATGGTAAAGAAACAAATCCATGGATAGCACGCGAAACAATCCAAGCTAACTGAAAAGTAAAAAGGCTACGTAAAACAATGCAGCGCAAACAGACATGCGCTTAATGCATCCATAACAAACATGAAATCAAGAATACAGGCAGCTAAGAATAACTATTTTTCGAAAGCTCTTCTTAACTTCTTGAACAGCGCTCCACACAAATACAAATTTTGGAATTACCTGGACCATAAACACCATGATAGCGCCCCCCCCCCCCTCGCTTCTAGGGATGATAAAAAAAACTGAGAAATTTATTTTAAGAGTTATTTTCAGCAAGTATTAAACATTGATGATGGAAAACTTTCGCACGCAATACCATGTGGCCGAAAGCATCTTGAGCTACTCACAATCAAAGAACCACGCCTGTTAAACTTGTTAAATATAGAAACGAATAAAGCGATTGGACCCAACAACATAGTATATTTCTTAGTATATTGATACGCTGAGTAGAATGCTAAATATATATGCCATATTTTTAGTAAATCTATAATGACGTGCTCATTTCCTGCGTAGTAGAAAATTGCTAAAATCAACCCCCCGCATAAATATTATAGCACAACACAGGCATCTGATTCCCGGCCCATTTTCCTAGCCTCGACCATATGGAAACTTCTCGATACGCACTACTTAAATATGTAAACACATACCTCGAACAGGAATCGATTCTTTCATCCTATCAACACGGCTTCCGTCGCGCACTCTCAACAGTCACACAGCTATAAAGCTAACGCGTGACATATCACAAAGTGTAGATAATAGAAAACAGACTTAATTTTTTTGGACTACTCAAAGGCTTTTGATCTTGTACCACACAAAAAAACAACTAATCAAGAAGGTGGAGTGTACACTAGGAGAAGGCCTTCTTGTTAAATGGATAAAAAACAATCTGACTGACCGTTTGTAATTCCTGTATGTTGATAACAAAGATTACACTTTAGCACCAGTTGCATTGTGAGTGCCCCGGTGCAGTGTATTGGGCTATGCTTTCTTTCCAATATACATAAACAATTTCCGGCTATTCCGTCTATTCGCTGCCGATTGTATTTTGTACCCTGAAACCAAATCCGATGTTGATAACCATGTACTAAGCAGTGCTCTAGAGTCTGTCTTTTCTTGGTTTCAGGAGTTCCAGATCACTCTAAATGCTCAAATATCGTTAACGATCACAGTAACTAGAAAAAACAAATGTCTCATTTTACTTATAATAATAAGACACACCTCTCCCTCGTGTATTTGAGCATAAATATAATGTCGTCACTTTAACACATGACCTCCGATGGGAAACCTATGTTAAAAAAATAACTTCAGTTTCACTAAAGCGGCTTCCCCTTCTTTTTTTTTTTGAGATGACGCCTTTGTCTTACGCTCCCCAGATACAAAGCCGCTTGCCTACAAACTACTTGTTAGACCAATGTTATATTACGCCAATATTATTTAGTTCCCGTACAGAAACGAACTTACCGCGAAAATGGAAGGGGGGGGGGGAGGTGCAAAGGAGAGCAATAAGGTTCATTTATTATAAATACAAAATAACGGATTTTCTGACAGAATTACTAAACAAAGCATGGTTATTAACACTGCAAAGTTAGGCAAAACAAGCAAGATTACAGTTTTGATACCATTAAGTCATGGTGATATAAACATTGACACGTCTAGACTAATTTCATACAATCGTTCTAGATCCAACACGTTACAGGCACACTCAAACACTTAATTGCACTCTGAAAGACACGCTGAAAGGCACTCTCAAACACTCAAATTACCTAAAATATTCATATTTCTCTCAAACTAAAAGAGAATAGAACCAACTTAGTCCATGTGTTACTAACGCTTAATCTTTAGAGAGAAAGAGATAATTTGCTTGAAAGAAGGCAGACAGCTCGGCCTGAGCTAATGCACTCCAGCCTGCTACTCGGCACAGCGGGAAGGGGAACGGGGACATAAAGGTGTGATGAGGAATTATGATGACATAGAAAAAAGGATGCACAAGGGTGAAAGCAAGTTTAACATTCTGATGGTGAATATTCAGGAGTCTCATCCATGAAGCCGCTATCAGGTTCCGTATAAAGTCTGTAGTCACCAATTCAAGTGAACTTAAAGATAAAGGCGTTAGGACGAAGCTGGTGTGTGGGCCTCCCCTGCGTGATCAGCACAAACGCCAAACAAATGCTTTATAGCGTGTAAAGAGCTGCCATAAGCGGCTCCAGCACGGCAAGCACCTGTAGGGCACATTTAGCGGCCGAATTCTCTAGACCACCCAGAATCTCGCGCATTGGCTCTACCAAGTCCTTCAGCATTTTCTGTACGCTCTCCTTGTCATTGAGTCCATCTCCTTGGTTGCCTGTAGTGTCACCGGTTTCATTGCTCCTATAGTTATTGGCTTCACGGCGCAGAGGACCACTATGGCCCACTGACATGGCCGTGGCCCTAGAGGGCAGCAAAGGCCGTTCCGTGTGTGCATCAGCCGGTGGAGAAGAATGTTTGCCGCGTGCTGTCATCGACCTTGGAATTAGCACTAGGCGACGGTACCGTCCTCGATGCACGCACAGGCCGAGGTGGTCGTGGCGCCTGTGCACCGCTATGTACTTCTTATGAAATGGCTTTGTGACAGTTTTTTCGCGAGCGTTGGTCACTTTGGCGAACAGATTGAGCAGTCTCTTTACGTGAAGATTGGTCTCTTGCCATTTTTCGAAGAATACAAACTTCTTGTTCCATCTTCGGGCATTCTTTCAAAGTCGCTTTGTGAGCGCCAGTATTGTTGGGACATTTAAACGAAGACGCCTCACAGTCGGTGGTATTAAACGCTCCGCCACAACACGAGCAGGTGAGAACGACAGAAAGCTGAGCTAGTTGGTAAGGATTCATTATGCAAAAAAGAGGTGAGGTGTGCAGACAGGACACAAGAGTAGAGAAGTGGACAACGCGAACGCCGACTATCAACTGAAGGTAGCACTAAGGCGAAAAAAAAAGAAATCTTTCTTTTTTTTCGCCTCAGTGCTCTCTTCAGTTGATAGTCAGCGTTCGTGTTGTCCACTCTTTTGTTTTCGCCTCAGTGCTCCCATCAGTTGATAGTCAGCGTTCGTGTTGTCCCCTTCTCTACTCTTGTGTCCTGTCTGCACGCCTCACCTATTTTGGCACGAGCAGGTGACTTAACTTCTACAAACAGCGCTCACGTGTCCTATTTTGGGACATTTCCGGCACTGAACAGGCCTCGGAAGGAATAGTCGTACACTATGTATCACGTCACCCACTTTGACAGACGCTGGTAATGTCGAAGATGCAAATATTAGCTTGATACATTGGGAGTGCCCCAACCGATGAATAACAAGAATGTGCACCGATGACCTCAAAAGACTCTTGAGGTCCGCATGCTTGATTTCGAGCCGCACGTCGGAAATCACTCCAGTCGTTGTCTACTTCCAGTAAGTAATAAAGGAGTGTACGGGGATTGCGCTTAGCTGTGGGATGGTCTTTACCATCTTCTTAGCCTCTTCTTGCTCATCCTTGATGAAATGACTTTCACGACAATGACTAAAGCGTAAAAAATTGCAAACAGCTAGAGGCCCAGAGCACCAATGAGCTCTGGACATTTCTTTCTCTTCCTCTTTAAATGTGTGTGTCACCAATAACTGTCTTAATTTGTAGTCTTGTCGTGATCTTTCGTATTGCTGCTAATGATCTTGATGTATTGATTACTTCAGCGTTTTTGCATCCTATAAATGATTTGATTGTACTACTTTTGAATTAATATGTATGACTTGACTGGTGTGATCTCTTGTGAGATCGGTAGTATTGCTAAGTAAATAAAGATATATTTATTGCTTGCTTACGAAAGTGCACAGCGTTTATAAAATTTGCATTCAATATAATTTTTTACAGAGGAGATAAATAAGGGAAGACATCAGGTTCAACGATATTTTTATCAATTTTGTTCAAGGTGCGAAAATTGTAAATTCCTGGGTTCTACACGAAATAAAGAATCATGTGTATAATTTAATTCACAGAGGTGAACTCCGTCTTTTTATCGGCACAGTGCACCTTACGTTGCTACTGCAACGGAAGGCACATCCCTCAACGACCAAAAAACGTTGGAGACGTCGCATGTTTGGCAATAAATTTTTTCAAAATCGGGATTTTCCTGATGTCTAGAATGCTCCACGGCGGCTCTATATGCGGTCCTAGAGATGGCTTTTATTCGGCCATCAGGAAATCCTTCAACAGAGCCTTCACAGCAACTGTTCTCCTTTGACATTTATTTTCGACCACCGGCACAACACATTCGTACGGCTCCCATAAGGAACTAGGAGCTTATCAATAAGTATGCAACCGGTATAGTTAGCAACCCGGAAACAAAGAACGCCAAACGCAATGTCAGAGAGGCTGAGACAATCACCTTTGTGGCGGCAATGGAATAGAAACCTGCTTTGAGTAACTTCGTGCGAAGTACAAATTATACATATATAACAAAATAAATACAACTAAGTCAAAAGCTGTTATTTTCCGCGCTATAAATCGTCACATAGGGACTAACTTAACCATTAACCTAGGCAATAATATTATTGAGGTCGTTAGCCACCATAAAACACTGGGTGTTGTATTTGATGAGCACCTTCGATGGACTGAGCACACTAATTACGTATCCCTAAGTTTATCTAAAGCTGTTGGAGCACTTTCCCGGTGTCGTGGCATTCTTCCAGTGCACATTAAAAAACAGATATATGTTTCATTATTTCAATCACACATTGCATATTGTCATCTTGTTTGGGGCACGGCATCACCGACTAACATGAATAGAATTGTGAGCCTGCAAAAGAAAGCCATTCGTATCATTGCAGACGAAGAGTACTGCGCACATTCCAAACCGCTTTTTATTCGGTTAAAAATTCTGCCCATCAGTGTTATGCTACCGCACATTATTGTATCTTTATTCACCGCTAAAACCACGTTTCGTACTAACTTCCTTATCAGAATATCAATGCTCAAGGAACGTGTACCGGCAGCCAACACTCGACAATTAGAAAAGTGGTGTCTTCCCAAAACTCGAACGAATTACGGTCAACAAATGTTAAAGTATATAATACCTTACACCCTGAACAATAATACAACCTTAATTGATGGCCCCGCAATAAATAAACGTGCTTTAATTGAATACTTTTTAAACAGTATAGCTTAATCGGCAACAGATTTATATCATGCAGTTTACATTCGGCATTTGGCGTTCTTTTGTGTGGACTAGTGTGGAATGATTTTGCACAGATTGTGCAATTTCACTTTCTTTTTCTCCCTCCCCGTTTTTTATAACAGCTCATTCTTCACGTCGCCTTTCCTAATCCATAAGAAAGGCGACGCCAAAGACTTGAAAAATTATAGACCGATCAGCTTACTGTCCGTTGCCTACAAAGTATTTACTAAGGTAATTGCAAATAGAATCCGGAACACCTTAGACTTCCGTCAACCAAAGGACCAGGCAGGATTCCGTAAAGGCTACTCAACAATAGATCATATTCACACTATCAATCAGGTGATAGAGAAATGTGCGGAATATAACCAACCATTATATATAGCTTTCATTGATTACGAGAAAGCGTTTGATTCAGTCGAAACCTCAGCAGTCATGGAGGCATTGCGGAATCAGGGTGTAGACGAGCCGTATGTAAAAATACTGAAAGATATCTATAGCGGCTCCACAGCCACTGTACTCCTCCATAAAGAAAGCAACAAAATCCCAATAAAGAAAGGCGTCAGGCAGGGAGATACGATCTCTCCAATGCTATTCACAGCGTGTTTACAGGAGGTATTCAGAGACCTGGATTGGGAAGAATTGGGGATAAGAGTAAATGGAGAATACCTTAGTAACTTGCGCTTCGCTGATGATATTGCCTTGCTTAGTAACTCAGGGGACCAACTGCAATGCATGCTCACTGATCTGGAGAGGCAGAGCAGAAGGGTGGGACTAAAAATGAATCTGCAGAAAACTAAAGTAATGTTTAACAGTCTCGGAAGGGAACAGCAGTTTACGATAGGTAGCGAGGCACTGGAAGTGGTAAGAGAATACATCTACTTAGGACAGGTAGTGACTGCTGATCCAGATCATGAGAGTGAAATAATCAGAAGAATAAGAATGGGCTGGGGTGCGTTTGGCAGGCATTCGCAGATCATGAACAGCAGGTTGCCATTATCCCTCAAGAGAAAAGTGTATAACAGCTGTGTCTTACCAGTACTCACGTACGGGGCAGAAACCTGGAGGCTTACGAAAAGGGTTCTACTTAAATTGAGGACGACGCAACGAGCTATGGAAAGAAAAATGATAGGTGTAACGTTAAGGGATAAGAAAAGAGCAGATTGGGTGAGGGAACAAACGCGCGTTAATGACATCTTAGTTGAAATCAAGAAAAAGAAATGGGCATGGGCAGGACATGTAATGAGGAGGGAAGATAACCGATGGTCATTAAGGGTTACGGACTGGATTCCGAGGGAAGGGAAGCGTAGCAGGGGGCGACAGAAAGTTAGGTGGGCAGATGAGATTAGGAAGTTTGGAGGGTCAACATGGCCACAATTAGTACATGACCGGGGTAGTTGGAGAAGTATGGGAGAGGCCTTTGCCCTGCAGTGGGCGTAATCAGGCTGATGATGATGATGATGATGATTCTTCATAAAATATTTAACTTGAAGTTAAGCATGTGTGCACTTGAATGGTGTGTGTGTATATATACCATGTACGCGTGTATATGTATATGTAGGTGTACATATATGTATATATATAGGGGCGTATGCGCGCCACTTCTACAGGTTTTTGCGTGTGTACGTGTGAATATAACATGTCAGTGTACAATATTGGTTTGTTATTGGTGTATGTATGCGTAAATATTTTTTTGTTGTCGTTCTTCACAGCTTGGTGCGAACAGTTTCTTTTTTTCTTTTTTCTTTTTAGTTCTTTTTTTTTTTTGTTTCTCAAGTTGCTTTTTTTTTTCCTCTTCTAGTACGACAAACACTGCTGTTTTGCCGCTGTTGCCACTGCCTGTAGGGCCTCAGGCCTCGTCAAGCTGCTCAATGAGCAGCTTTTTGTCTGGGGTCCATTTTTCCTTTCCTTGAGGAAAAATAAAACTGATTCTGATTCTGATTCTGACATATATTATATACATTATATATATATATATATATACATATATATATATATATATATATCTAGGCAGAGAAGTCGGCCTGAGCGATAACTCGCGCTGGTCTGCTGCTCTACACTGGGGAAATGGAACGGGGAGGAAAAGGGCTGATGAATGATGATGATGGTATAAAGAAGAGATCAGTATATACAAGTTCACAAAGTTATAGAATCTATAAAGCCATGCGTCCAGTCCAGTGACTTGGAGAAAGGCTATGGAGGCACTTGTGATCAGGGCTGCACTGTTTGCATTTGGCGAAAGACCTAAGAGAAACTCGTCTGATAGCGGGCTCTTATCCGCGTTCGCAATGGAAGAGACGGGTTGCTGTTGTTTTTGCGCGTACACAACACACACGCAAAATATATAATGAAGTGTTCCTGGTACCTCACAGTATTCACAGTTTGGGCTAGTATCACTGCCACCTCTCATATGTCTATAACGGTCGGTGAATGCGACACAAAGGCGAATCCGGTGCCCCATGCTCATTTGGCTTCTTTTGAGCTGGGGAGGAGGTAAAATGAAATTAGGGAAGAAACAATTTATGATAACTCCAAGAAATTTCCAAGCGAGGTCAGGATTTGAGCACGCATAGTTATAAAGCGAGGTACGCTAAGGAAAAAAAAAGCATTTGCTTGCTGCCGCAAAGCTAGGAAAACGATGAAACATGTTTTATTAGAATGTGAAGATATCTAGCCAGCTGTCGGTGTAGGCTCCTCTGGCCTCTTTGAATCCCCTGGGTTCAAGGCTAGCAGGAGTGAAGTGAACATGTCTGCAATAAAGATTAGTAAGAGGCGATTGAAGGTTTTGTTGCAAAGAAGTAGAGAGACAGCAAACAAAGGAGGCGCAAAAGGCAAGGTTCCCAAAAGTTGTTACAATGTTTGATGCTGGGAATTCTTGTGCGTGTTTTTTTTTTTTCAAGATAGATACGACATTCGGCAAAATAAGAGCTTGGTGGCGCAACCAACTACCCCGCTTCAAAGAAAACCCTCATTGCGTCCGTCCGTCCGTCCGTCCGTCCGTCCGTCCGTCCGTCCGTCCGTCCGTCCGTCCGTCCGTCCGTCCGTCCGTCCGTCCATCCGTCCGTCCGTCCATCCGTCCGTCCGTCCGCCCGCCCGCCCGTCCGTCCGTCCACCCATCCGTCTATCCATCCATCCATCCGTCCGTCCGTCCGTCCGTCCGTCCGTCCGTCCAGCCATCCAGCCATCCAGCCATCCATCCAACTCGCAGCGCAGCTGCTATTTCGCAAGACGGTTGATCGCGCTAATCCCTGGACCAGTCATTTTTCATACGCGACAAGTTCAAACAAACGTGTTTACAAGCAGCGACACGCGAACCACAATGAAGCACCTTTTCTGCCTAAGTGCCTTTCCGTGCCTAAAGTTGTTGCTAGAAAAATTGCGAGGCACTTTGTTATGTGTACGTGTTCATTCCTGCTTGTCCGCGTGCAACACAGTGCGCATGTGCGCGTGGTGTTGACGCGCGTATGCGTGCGCAACGCCGGTTGGGGTGCCAAGCGAAGACGCATATTAATTGCTCCGAGCGGTAGTTTCATGAAGATATCTTGGCTCCAAACAAACACTTGCGTTATTTTCGTGAACGTGGAACAGTGCTCTTGCTTCAAACAAGCAAATTCGTTAGGGTAGCCACGCCGCATAGATGCATTAAGGTTAATGAAAAGTGTTGTTTTAGCTTGCAGATGCACGCAACAATACGTGCCGAGCTGGCTGTTGCGGCCGAATTGATGCACTGCATCGCACCTGAGTGAATAACCACATTTCCCCAGACCCTCCCTTGCAAGCTTCGCACCACAGCGCTTAGGGAGGGCTCAGTCCATGACGTAGCACTGCGGATGAGAGCAAGAACGAGACAGCTTTGTGTATAATCATGCATGAGACATTTTCATGCTTGCATTAAAATTCCTTTTAAAGTTCATGACCGTTTTTATAACCAACTTCGACGTGTGAGAAAGCTTCACCTGCGATGTTAGTGCGAAGAAACAGCATTCTGAAACATTCATATGAAATATGTGGTCTTTGGACTGCATATCTCACGAGCAGAAGTTGTAGGGACTTCGTAGGGATTGTCTGAACATTACATCTTTGGCGCTAACCGTGAAAAAGAAAGAAAAAAGAAAACGCATTGTCATGAAGAACATTGGTGTAGAACTTGTAATAAAATTAGGTACTGCCATGTCCATGGGCCTCGATTGTCTCTTTTATTTAGGCGATGAATTTTCCTGTAAATGTGTCTGTTTCAACGGAATGCTTAGAGAATTGCCTTTGCCTGTTTGGTGCTGTCCGCGACATTTAATTGTTTCAGAACAGCTATGTAACAGTAAGTGCCAAACAGGCTCCTGTAAAATGCGTTTGTTGCAGGAAAAAAATATGTGCGTCATTGTGGCAGACACTTCGCGTGTTTCTACACAGCAAGCTGCTCCAGCTTTTCACGCCTACAATCTCGCCAACGCAAATGGCCCCAAAGATCCCTTTTCTCCCCCGCGCGACAAGCTCTGTGAGTAGCGCGGGCGCTTTTCTGCCACCCAAATTCTGGGGTCTAGAACGTTATCCCGCGTTCACAAGCGGTGCTGAGCGCCGTCGTTTGCCCGGCTACCTGTCTCTCTGGCTATCTGGGGTCATATTGCACGCTGTAGACATACGGACTGTGCGATGCGCCCACCATTCACGTCGCTGTCCGACGGCCGCAAAAAAGTGCAGCATCGCTCGCCATTGGAGCGCGTCGATTTTGCGCGCGTGACCGTGACGGACACGCTGGCGTGCTTCCACCTCCCCTTCATCCACTTTTCCCTTCCCCTGGATCAGCGCCGCTGCTGACCTCTTGTGAAAGCGAGGCAGGACATGTTTTGAGCGCGACCACTGCTCGTCGCCTTTTCTCTCCTGCGAACAGGTTGCGAGACTCTTGCGCTTTTTTGCGTCGCACCAGTTTGTTTCAACCTCACTACCAATCCTTCCTTTGTCCTTTCTCTTTTAAACGCGCACCACCTCCCTACCCTCACCTTTCTCCGCCACGGCGGGTCTGCGATTCCATGCGCGCGTGCCTTTCCTGGAAAAGCTACCGCGGTCCTGTCGTACTCTTCGAGTCGTTCCCTCCCGCTGGTTATTCTTTAAATTGTTATTTCTCGCCGCGCACGCACGCCGGGATGACCACTAAAGCCTTACGGCTCGCCACATTTCGCGGTTGACCCAGTGTTTCCCGGGGTGATAGCCCCGACTCGCGCACTTTGGTAGAGTGGCACCGCCACCTCTGTTCAACAGTGTCCGGCGCGACGGCTCCCTCAATAAACTGCGCAAGCCGCGGTTTGGAAGCAAATTGCGCGGCTCCGATATGATGAGCTTTCGCGTTTAGCGGCCCTCTGACACTGCGCACTCGTCTTCATCTACGTTGATGACAATATCTGCGGCTCTCTACCTCCTGAGCTTAAACTTACAGCGCAAACACTTAAGACGGACCACAAAAGGAAGATACGACACACACTGGCGCTGTCTAACAACTTCTTTATTTCTGCTCGTCGATGCATATATAAACCTTAGGCCACACAACCGCGCAGGCGCAGAGATTACAATCTGTGCGCCTGCGCACAGATTGTAATCGTGCACAGATTGTAATCGGTGCGCAGATTTTAATCTGTGTGCACGATTGCAATCGGCGCCAAACAGGCGGCACGCTCGTTTGGCGCCGAGTGTTTATTGGCAAGCGTGAAAGAGCAGTCCCGCGGAAGTACACGCCTCACACTTAGCTCCTTTTGACGGTGACATTGCTTTGTGTCGCTACATGGTTCATATGCCACACGTACTGCCGTCGATAGTCATCGTAAGATGATTCAGTGTTCTTTTTTTAGAAGCTCGGTTCCCTGAGGGCCTCCGCTCGTCCCGTATACGTAACGTTAGCAAGCACTCAGTTTAGAACCTGATGCGCGGGGGGTCTACGAAGGTTGGGTCATGGCAGCCAATCGTCTGAAATCGTGACGTCATCTAGCAAACCGATTCCGGAGGCCTGCGCACCTACAAAAGCGAAGAGAATGAGCTTTGCAAGTGATCTAGAAAGGAGACCGTCAACAGAAAGGCAGAAGCCGAATTTCGGCACGGTCGGCATCCACTACATCGGCAAACAGTGTCCTCGAATATCCCAAAGCTTGGCGCTTCACGAACGCCGGCGGTAGTTAAAATTTAGCTACACTCAGCAGGTATGTCGGAATCGCGATATTCTCATCAGCTCGTTGAAAACGGTCAGCGATAGGAGCTTCGCTCATCAAAATCACCCGCTCAAGTTCTCAGCGGTATCGACTAGACGAAGTGCTGCGCAGCGGTGTTATCCCCCCAGAGGGTGGCCACGGTGGCGACAGCACTTGCGGTGGGAGCAAGATCTGATACGAAAAGGAATAAAAGATGAGCCTTCCATTCCCTAAGGCAGCAGTCCTTCATTCATCAAAGAGCATAAAAACATGCAGTGGCGGATGGGGCCTCCGCTGGGGGAATACCGAATGGGAGCTCGCTCGCTAGTGTACACCAGCTAAATAACATCGCTATATGCAAGCGATCATTCAAGCACAGGACACTAGGAACTCATCGCTAGTCATTTTCGCTCGACAGATGAATGGACAGCTTTTTTTTTATTGTTCTCTTCGCTTTATCGCTGCCTTTGTCAGCAAGGAACGAAACCGGAACCCGTCTATATAGCGTGCTTTCTTAGGCAGCCTTCAGGCGACGGCGGAAAAGCAAAAGAGACACCGGCAGCTTTCATTTCTTTCTCGTTATGGTTTGGTCCAGGAACGAGAGAGCTTTTGTTTTATTTTAGCCAACGCAGCGAAGGATAAGCGCGGGACCTGGACTAGGCGGCCTTAACAACAAAAATTCAGGGCAGACGTCGAATCGTCGAAAAATGCTTAAGTGAGTAAGAAGGCGAAGCAATGAGGGGGTGTGAACGAGCGTCAAAACTTGAGTGCTTAAGGACAGTCACCGGCATTGGCTAGAAGCCAATTTTGAGGTCACTTCTTATACTGCGCCTGGATCGTTGCTCAGCTTTAGTTGACCCAAGGCCCGAGAGACGTCTCCAGCCAAGGTGACAGGAGGAACGTTCTTCTCTCTCTTTACACCGAGCGCGGTAAATACGTAGAAAGTTCTTGCAATCGAAAATCAAACTCCCACTTGGAGCACAGGAAAAGGAGTTGTACATACAGCGGGACGTCGACTTGCGAGTTGTCACCAATTACTCTACACTAGCGCCAATTGTCAATTCAGGCAAAGGTTAGTGTTAGTCAGAACGCACACAGTTAAGACTAAAGGCGATCCTGGATTAGGACTGAGTCACTCTATCAACTGCGAGCCATCTATCCTACATAGCCCTGCCAAGTCGCCGCCACGGCTGCGCAGTTGCACTCGTGCTATGTACGGCGAAAGAGCCGAAACACTTTCCTGCTAAACATTCAGTGACCTCACGGAACAAAATATTGTATTACTCACTAGGCTTGCGTTAAACTCTCTGCGCAGAACTGAAGCCGCATCCTCAACTGGTCCTGTCTTCGTCATTTCTCGTGCTTCTCTTTCACTGCGTTTTCTTCAATAGATGCACATCAACGAGGTCGCGTTCGAACCCTGGTAAATTCATCTACCATATTCGCAGAGCGTAAGGGCACGCTTGGCACAAGGCCCGTGCACGTCAATTCATGACGTCATGCTGCCTTGATCGACTGTGATAGAAGCTAATGGGGACGCTGCAGGATAAGCCACGGCGGTTTGACGTCACCACTCTTGTTACGCCGGGTTTGGCCTTGGAAATTTCGGTTCAAGTAGCATGATGCCATAAAGCAGAGTGCACAGTCCTGCTATCTATCAGGTGCTGTTTTATCCCAGAGGATAAGGCACTCGACTTCTAAGCGGGGAGGTCGTAGGTTCGAAACTTCAAATCCCCAACCTTTTTCGTTTCAAATTTATTCTGTTTTTTATCGCAGGCAGCCTGTCGCCATTGTCTGGGAGGATAGAATGAGCGAAACCGCACTTAACATCCTCTAGTGGCGCCCCAAAACTAGAAAGTGTACCATTGTGGTGTGGGACTGTAAGCCCTTGATGGCATGCGCAGTTATTTCTTGAACTGTACTGAAATGGATACTGGGCGGACTGTGGTCCTAGGTTCGTGGTTCGGACTCGGGTCCCATTCGAAGGGGTCGCACTCTTATGCCACTGGCACTTCTAAATCTTGGGGGCTGGTCTGCACTACCGGGACGTCACACTAAACAGACCCACGCCGTTGTTCGTCTCTTTATTTATTTATTTATTTATTTATTTATTTATTTATTTATTTATTTATTTGTTTATTTATTTCTATTCCGAAACAGAAACAGTAGCAAACGCAAAAAGGCATAGCAGCCTGATAAATGTCCTTGCTCGAAATACAGTTCAGCACGCAGGCCAGCGTGCACGCTTTGAAAACAAAATCACATATACGAACATACTTCAACACAGGCAAAAAAGGCTTAAAAAGAATTAATAGTTAGGTCAATGCGTACATGTATGCGAAGCATGAAATCGAGAAAATGCGCATAACATTGCGACCTTATTCACAGTCACGCAGACTTTTACGCTACCACACTTGTAGGATGAAACCATTCCCGATGCACTAGTTATAGTTGCTCATGAAACGTATATATAGAAAGTTTATTTGACAGGAAAATATTTTAGTGGTCAGAGCCTCTCAGTCCAGGGCCCCGCTGGCATTTACCGCCTGCCTGACCTGGCCAATTCAGAACTTTTGTGCTGGCAAGTGGGAACGGGCTAGCTGTGCCTCCCTATGCTCCATTGTCTTGTTGTTATGCGGCCTATGAGGTTCATCCAGGTTATTGGTATTAGGGTGGATATGAGATTACAAAACCTATACGCCGCCTCACCCATCACATGTAACCTAAAAAAAAGAAAAAGAGAATAGAACATACATGAAGCACGCAAGAATAAAAGGAAAATATACGCTTTCGCTCGCACATACAGCACACGACACGCGGCCGCAAATTGATCTCCTATGGACTTTAGACGGAACCTCACAGCGACAACGACTGCATAAATGCGCCTGGAGTTTCCATGTAATTGCTGCCGCAATAAAAATCCGAGGACGCCTAAGCACGTCTTATGAGTTATGAATGCGAAAGCAATAATCTCCTATTGAACACCGCCGAGCGCTCCTTTTGGTTATGAACTCCTCACGGGATAGCGAGCGCATTGAGACGCTTGGCACAAGGCCCGTGCACGTCAATTCATGACGTCATGCTGCCTTGATCGACTGTGATAGAAGCTAATGGGGACGCTGCAGGATAAGCCACGGCGGTTTTGACGTCACCACTCTTGTTACGCCGGGTTTGGCCTTGGAAATTTCGGTTCAAGTAGCATGATGCCATAAAGCAGACTGCACAGTCCTGCTATCTATCAGGTGCTGTTTTATCCCAGAGGATAAGGCACTCGACTTCTAAGCGGGGGGTCGTAGGTTCGAAACTTCAAATCCCCAACCTTTTTCGTTTCAAATTTATTCTGTTTTTTATCGCAGGCAGCCTGTCGCCATTGTCTGGGAGGATAGAATGAGCGAAACCGCACTCAACATCATCAAGAACATCATCGTTACCCTAATAATGATGCAATGAATGATGCTGACTCCCGCAAACGAAGCTTCCAACAATGAACCGCTTTTGGAGTGTACAAAAATTTGCCATGGCGAGTAGAGCAGCAATGGGGTGAGCTCCTTAGAGTTAATTAAATAGAATAATAATCAGTAATACCTTACTAATTACTTAATTGTTATTTTGAACTTCTTCAAGGAATGTCCACCTCTTCGAGTATGCGAGCTCTCAGCGTACACCTGTCGTGGCTCAGCGATTTCTGCTTTGCGCGGCTAAGCACTAGATCGCATGATCAAATTACGACCATTGTGGCCGCATTTCTATGGGAGAGAAATCCAATAACGCCCGTGTACCATGCAGTGGGTGAACGTTAAAGAACCCCAGGTGGTCGAAGTTATTCCGAAGTGTCCCACCACGGCGTGCCACATAATGAAATAATGGTTTCGACATGTAAAACCACAACATTTACTTTTAGAGCGCAGCTCTTAGTCCCCCGTCCAAGCGGAGAGCGTCGGGCGTTGGCGTTACCTCTCGTAAACGAGTGAACGAGCAGAATGAAGGATGAAAGCGAGGCAGACAGCACTGGGAGATGAAAGACCACGATAGCGAAGAGAGCGCGAGAAGAAAATCTGAGGGGGAGGGTGCAGCTGAATCATGAGGCGGAAAGCGGAGGAAGAAAGTATGGCGACAGCATAATAAAACCGTAGTGCCGCGCAAGACGGGCTTTGCGAAGGCAATGGGGACGAGATGGCACCAGTGTAGCTCGCATCGTCTCTAACACGGAAACTATAACACGCCTGGAAAAGAAAGTCACGGCGGCCATTCGGCTAATACAGAGAGTCTCCAACAACAGGAGGGGCATTAAAGAAATAAACGTCGTACGGCTCGTTCAGGCCTTCGCGATCAGCCACATCGCGTACGTGGCGGCATTCGTCCACTGGAACAAGGCCGAGAAAGACAGGATCGACGCGCTCATTAGAAAAGCGTACAGAACAGCACTGGGTCTCCCCCAATACACAAGAAACGAAAGGTTACTTCAACTCGGGGTGCATAACACGCTGGAGGAGATCGCAGAAGCACAAAGAATAGCGCAACTCGAAAGACTCTCCGGAACCAAGGTGGGCAGAGAAATCATGGAAAAGATCGGCATAAACTACCACGGAATGAACGGCCCCAAGATGCAGATTCACCCAGACGTCCGAGCCGCAATTAACACAGAAAATATCCCGAAGAACATGCACCCCGTGCACAATGTCGAGAGAAGAAAATGCCGCACGAAAACGATTCTCAAAAACCACGGCGCGCGGGAGGGGGTGCTCTTCGTAGACGCCGCGCGGTACCCCCGAAACCGGGACGACACTGGTGGTGTCGGCGCTGACAAAGGTAACTCCCTCTTCGCAATGGCGGTCGTATGCACGAAAGGAAAGACCGTGACTGCGGGCTCCGTAAGGACTAGATCGTCGGAGGCAGCGGAAGAAACGGCAATCGCATTGGCTATAATCAGCGGTCGGCAACAATACAGAACAATAATCAGCGACTCCAAGACGGCTATTAGGAATTTCACAAAGGGCTGGGTCTCCACCGAGGCGGCCAAAATCCTGAACCACAGAGCAGAAGACTTTAAGAACGGCACAATTACACCCAAATACCTCAAATGGATCCCGGCACATATGGGAGAAGTTACCATGAATGCCCCTCCCAACCTCAACGAGAAGGCCCACCGAGTCGCGCGAAAACTAACCCACCGCGGCACGGACAGTGACGGCCCAACACCCCGCAACCCCCGGGGAAGGGGGAAGGACTGCGGCGGAGGCGATGGAGAAGACGGAGGAGGCGACGACGACGAAGAAGCGATAAAAGACGACAGGGACAGACTGGTCACGTACCACGACATACTGACACACTACACGAAACAAAGAGAAGCATACCCACAACCCCACAAACAACTCGACAGGTCTCAAGAAACAGATTGGAGAAGATTGCAAACCAGAACGTTCCGAAACCCAGTACACTTAAACAGAATAAATTCAACACAATATCCAGACGCAAGCTGCAAGCTCTGCAAACACGAACACGCAGACATGGCACACATCTTGTGGAAGTGCACACAGATCAGTTCAGTATACGTAGAGGACAAGATAGAACCGGACCTTCTCGAGGAGCGATGGCTAAGCGCTCTCACTAGCTCAGAACTACACGACCAATTATGGGCTATCCAGCGGGCCCGGGCAGCGGTGGAAAGGCTATGCCTCACCGCACACAATGCCCGGGTGGTCTGAGCCCGGGCTGGCAACCTCGCAGGTCCTTTTTCCATTAAAGTTTTTTCCGTCCGTCCGTCTCTATGGAAACAAAGCGCCGCATGAGAGGAGGTCTGTCTGCGGTGGCTGCTGTGAATTGCTCCCAGGCGTCAACCACGAGCTGTCTCATGTGATCACCCCAAGTGGCGACGCAGTCACGCCACACTTCGCCTTGTTTGCAACGTGCCGCAGGAGAGAGATTGTCTGCGCCACCCACTATATCTCGAAATGAAAACACAAATACAGAGCACCGCTGAAATTTCCTATTAGAGAGTATCCTAATCTTCGATGAAATTTTTTTCAAAGAGTACATCTCTGCTAACTAGCACAGCTAGGCGATTATGAGAAATGCTTTAAATATAAGAAGGTACATTTTCTGATGAAGATGAGGGATTCCCGCGTGCTTGCTTGCACCTTTTAAAGACGAAGTTCGTCTGGTGTCGGAGACGCAGCGTTAAGACTACTCAGGCAGGGTGCCTGTCGTGGGGAACCTTATTTTAAAGCGAAAGCATTTATTGCCCCATTACGCGAAAATCACTCGGCATTGGCGTGACGGTAAGACGTTACCAAAAATGGTCGATGGTGCACGCCGAAAATTCACGGATTTGTGTCAAATTTCTGAGCGAAGTTTCTGTAAACAAAGTAAATAAATTGCTTTGAAATGAAATTAGCTAAATTTCAGTCTGGGTGGGAAAAGAAGCCGGGCCTCCGGGATGCGAGACGAGCACACTTCCCCGACGCCACGGCGGCACCGCAGTACTGACTAATGGTGTGCCTAGTGGTGCGTCATCATACACATCACGTCGCAGCCATATGGCTGAATAAAGGTGTGGCCCAGCCAGCCAAATGGCAAGCGTGATCATCCTGTTCAGCAGGCTTGTTCTCTTCATCCACAATTTTCTGCGGAGCGTTGCAATAATATAATAAAGTTAAGTGGCGTCACTGTTATGACTTTATATTTTGGCGCTTCTCACGGTACTTGGATATCGATGCGAATGCTGGTCACACCACAAAGTAACACGCAAAGAGGACGAGCAGTGATCGCCGATTGGTGTAATGTACATGGTGAACCGTAAATTTGTGGCCCTCCACAAACGCTCGTTATGGCAAATTGTAGAAGAAAACTTTGGTGCAGCATTTAAATGCACCGTTCACAAGAACACACTTCAGTGGACAGTGAACACTTCTCTTCATCACGTGCTATTATGCGTGTTATTATTATACACTGTGTTTATATGCAGATATGTATGTATCAAGACTATTACTTTTTCAACATATTTCTTACACTAGCGCTTAGCTGTGTGCCTTGTACCTTTGATTTTCTACCGCACTACTGCGATAACTCTGTTAGGGTTGCAGTAAATAAATAAGTAAATAAATAAATAAGTAAATATTCATATTTATATAAATATATATATAAATGTTGTGTCCCGTGTCCGGAATTTACGTTTTTACCGATACATCTCAAACAGAATGGCCTTTCGCCATCCTCGCACTGGCAATTTAGGAATTAATGAACTAAAATGCCCTTCAAAGTCCGTGGACACGTTCCACAATTTAGGCACATCTCAGAGCAGAAGTGCGCGTCTAAGGTTCCTGCTTGAATCTTCCCGGAAACTGGCGGAAAAAATCGAGAGATACGACGTCGCGTATAGACTCGCACTTCTTAACGCACGCACACGGGGTGCAACCTGGCGTAGATCGTCGGCTCTGCTGCTTCAAGAACGAGAACGCCTATCGCGCACAAAGAAGCCTTCATCGCCGCCAGCTTATATGCAAGGCCACGGCATGTATTTCGTTCGAATGCAAATGACGTCTCCTACATCTCGGCATGCTGCTTCAATTATACAAAGATAAGAATCAGTAGCGACAACAACAAGTAAAAGAGATGCGTGTGAAGGCGGACACTTAAAAAGTGGCTAATCATTGCATCTTGGCCAGAGCATCAGGGTTTACCTTCTTTATCAGTAAAATTTGGTATGCATTAAAAGTAGCCAATGCAGGTTATTGGTTAAACGGTGAGAAGTTTCACCGCATACTTACCGTATTTGCGTGGGCCTCGATTTGAGAGAGGTGTAGTCGGACGTACCTGTTCAGGCGCGTCAAAAATGGGGCTGTAGATCTGGGACACCTCTGTGTGCGTCAGCTCGCAACCAGAGTTATAGATTTTCGGGACGTGAGGGTCTCTTTTATCATCTGTGTGCGTCAGATTAGAATGAGCAGAGCGCTACCAGATTTTATTGTTGCCATAAACAGCGTGCCCGGAAGCGTTGCGGGCTTTTTTAACGAGGTTCTCTCCACTGTGCTCTTCCTAAGCGTACGTTTTTCAAACGAATGTCTTAGTTCTGTCCAAAGAAAGAAGCAGCGTAGGGATGTGGGCGATACTGAATTTCCTCTGCCTTTATATAAATCCTTTTGGACTGGTAGCCGTGGCCAGAATGTTGAGGCATGCCCTTCCGTAGAAGCGTGCTCTTATATTTAGAACGCCAGGCTGCAGTGCTGTTAGGGGCATTGTTACGACCTGAACGCTCGCGGCTAGAAAAGCAAAAAGAAAAAGAAAGCGAGAGATATGGTCTCTTTATTTATCGAACAGCTACTATTTTCCTTTCGCAGTCCCAATGTTGTGCGATCATTCTTGAAAAAAAAAAGAGCCGCTCTCTTTTACGTGGGCCAAGTTTATCCATCCAGAGAGCATATGTAAGATGCATCGGCGCGCGCAGCCCTTTATTCGCGGTGGCGCTCACAACTGAAAAAAAAAGAAAGGAAATGCTCCGCAGAAACTAGAAAGTACGGAAAGCAGGCGCGGTTTGGGCGAGTTCGTCAGCTCCATCTTTTCCTTTCCCTGGGAACCGACGTAAGGAAGGAGTTCTCCCCCAACTCTCTCACCACCACGAGCCCGCCTCCCCAGAGCGGTCGATTTGTGCGCTGGGTAAGCGACAGCGTTCGTGGCGCTCGCGCGGCGCAGCCTTCCCGACAATATTCAGAGCTTTCCCCCTCGAAGATGCTACAGGTTCTTTCAAAAGTGACCCCAATTTCCATTCTCCCTTCGCATTCCAGCTGGCGCAGCTGCGATGGTTCTGTTGTGCTCTCAAGCTATAGGGCCAAACATGTTGCTGTCACGAAAGAATGGCTCCAGAGAAAACAGACGTTTTGGGACACATTAATACTATACCCTAGTATTCAAATATTGCCGATACGTCACAGCAGCCACTTCGAAACTTCTCTCCTACCCTACTTCTCACTACCAGCTATTCAGTTCAACGTGACAGTAGCTATGTGCTCAAAAATTGGTTTTATTTGTTTGTTCATTCCGTTACACAAGTTGCCAGATACTGCTTCACCGCAATGACATAAAAGTAAAATTAGGCAGGTGGCTCGGAGGATTGGGTTGCTTGACGTTAAACAGAAAGAAAAATCACCACCCTAGCAATCCGTACAGATGGTTCACTAGCGAAGCTGAAACGTGGGGCCCCAGTGCTTACCACTGAGGTAACCCCGGCGGTTCATTAAACGACGGCTTGGTAGGCTGCTGCATCCTCGGTTGGCAGTTGCTTCTTGCGCTCGGCTGCACGAGCCTGTTATTGTGCCCAGACTGCAGGATCCGCAATGTAGACGAGCTCATTCCGGGTTCTGTTCGCGGCGTTCCTGATGGAAAGATGCCTGCTCTTCAGGAGTACGTATGACGCGTGGCCTGCCCGTTTCGAAGCCGGAGAAACTGCTGCGCGTGCACTCGGCTGCGACGGAGAGCAACGACATCACTACTGGCCCAGCCAATCACGCGCCTCTTTCTCCTTTTTTTTCGCTAATGCCCATGTGCTTGCTCCGGAGGAGCTTTCGGCGTACAGGCAACAGACTGACGGACGAACAGGCTATCCATATACAGCTTCGCTGTAATAAGTCCATGAGGAAGTTCCGAAAAATTGCATCAGTAAAGTCCTGCCCCTACAGTGCCTGTCGTCAAGTGCAGTGATTCGCCAATGTTTCGTTTGTGTTATTGTTCTGAGTACTTTGTGTTTATGTTCTGTTTATTTGTGTTTATTTGCATCATTGAAGCACAGCCAATCACACACCTTACAGCTATGGATCTAAGAAGTCCCGCTTGAATTAGACATCCGCTCTGCCGGTCTCGGGCAGCTGCCGCTGCTGCCGTGTCACCTCCTCTTAGCGTTGCCGCACCTGGGGGTTAGCTGCTCTCCTCTGACGTTTCACTTGTGTCTCGAACTTCGCTTGCCTTTTCTGCCGTTCGGCGTGAGCTTCCATGACTTGAAGTTGGGGATTCGCTTGCCTACGCTTGCCTTCGGTTGAGCTTCCTGATCTTTAACCACAAGATTCGCTTTCTTTCGCTGCTGTTGAGCCTTCACTGCTGCCTTATGAAGCTGGGGGTTTTCCTCTCGTTGGTGAGGCTTGGCTTCTGCTTCACGTTGTCGCACATATGAATCGGCCCTCCGGTCTCGCTGTCTTTCCCGAGCAAGCGCCAGCTGTCGCTCCATCCGTGCCAAGGGTTCGGCGTCAATGGCGGGGAAAGAATGACTCTTTGTTCCCAGGGTCTGCTCAGAGAGGCTGTGGCGCACTCTCTTGAATAGTTTCGGTATCAGCCTGGATGCATGAAGCCCAACGACCTTGGCAGGAGGACATCCCAGGCTCCTAAAGTGCTCCGCACTTAGCAGCTGGAATGACAAAGATGAAACGAGTATGACGGCATCAGAACCATGAGCACATATATTGCGTCCCAATCTATTAGACAACGTAGGCCACTTTGTCGGCGTACCGGATGTGACCACAGCGACATGGCAAGAGTAAAATGACAAAACTGTATGACGACAATGAAATGATCAGGACGGCATTCGGACCACAAGCCTGACGACAATCGTATGATGACGACCGTGGGACGACAATGGCGTGAAGAGCGCAGCATGACGACGACCAGATGACGAAGCTAGAATAACAATGGAACAACCACGACAGTATCACGATGACGGTATGACGAGCGCACGACGACGGCATAATGACAGTGATGGCATGGCGTGGGAAGCATTAAGAAGCTCGAGGGAAGGCAATATAACGAAGACGATGACATAACGATGACGGTTTGGCAACGAATGCATGAATATTGTTTAACGACCATGGCACAAGACGACAGCACACGATCACGAGCACATATGTGGTGACGCAAGCTAGTAGACAACTTATACGACTTGATCGGCGTAGTAGGCAGGACTACGACCGCGAGATGAGAATCGGATGACAAAGCTGGAATGACGACGCTTAAATGACCGCGACGGCTTCGCCACCGCGATCACATCGCTAGTCGCCCTAGCTGGAAGACAATTTGGCTGCGGTGTTGGTGCAAGAGGATAGATAGATAGATAGATAGATAGATAGATAGATAGATAGATAGATAGATAGATAGATAGATAGATAGATAGATAGATAGATAGATAGATAGATAGATAGATAGATAGATAGATAGATAGATAGATAGATAGATAGATAGATAGATAGATAGATAGCGACAAAGCTCCTGGAGAAGGCAAATAATGCTAATCGTACTAAAATGCTTCACAGGTGTGTGAGACGCCGCAGCCGGTATGGAGCGCGCGAACGGCAGACGCGCGCTCCATGTCAGCCGTGCTTTGGAGTTGTGGTTAGAAATGCAGGCGACCCTGACAATGCGACATAATTGTATTTGCCGCGTTTGGATTTATGCTGGCGCAAAATATGAATCATGTGCACTATGATCATAGTCAAGGTGAAAGTGAACTACCGCTGAAGCACTGTCACGGTGCCCCTGATTTCTTTTTGCCTACTGCAGTGCGGTGGAGGGTAGACAGCAGGACACTGTTCTCGTTAACATCCCAGCCTTTCTTTTCTTATATGTCTACCTCTTTTGCGGGTGACCGTGCGTGAAACGTGCTCTGAGTAGCCAGTGACTGCCACTGTCCAAGTCTATGTTGACCTCTTTGAGTCACTCTTCGGATTCAAGACAACTACACAAGCATACTCCGGACGATCGAACGGCAAGAAATGCCGCCTTTCATCGGTGCTTCCTAAGTTGCTTGCGGATGGATGACAGAGAGTTCTTGGGAAGCCAATTTATCATTCCTGAAAAACACGAAAAGCTCCTTAGCTGATTTAATCTGGTTTCACGTTGTTGTTGCTAGGTAGCCCTTGTTGTGTGCTCTGGGGTGATTTCACTAAAAGAGAAAAAAAGCGTTTTCATGTCGCAAGCTGTGTTTCGTTCCTGTATATGTCACATACGAGCGACAAGCACCACCTCTTGTATCTGCTTCGGCTACGATCGAAGCCAGCAGGCTTCTGCAGTGTTTTATAGCTGTTTTCCGCGAACGATCTTCTTTTTTCTTATCGCGACTATCTGTTTCCTTTCTCGTTCAGTTGTGTTTACAATACACAGACAATCAATGCGGCCTGCGACAAGGCCGTGCTATTCTTGTACAAACACACGCAAACTTCCCGTGGGCTGGCGTCACGGATTCTCTAGTTCCAGTTTGGAAAAGGCTGGTTGTGTGATCCTCTCATATCGATGAGTCACGCAACCGCCCTTCTTCTTCGAGGCAGCACCATCTCCAAACGATCGGAGATACGGTTAATCAAAACTGCAAAAACGCCTGGCGAAACAGCTGAACGGTTTGTCACGAGTTTCGTGTGACTTCATTCAGAGTTTTGTAAAAGAACAAGCCGTAAATAAGATTCACGAGATAGTCAAGATGGGAATTACCGTTTTGTTAAAGCGGCATTACTTGTGGGGCCAATGTGTGTCGCACATGTATGCATGCGCAACATTTTCTCTTCTCTTTTAAAGCACAATTTGCTTGAAAAAGCAAGAAAACGCAAGGATGAGCTTCTCGAAGACTTGAAGCCAATTAGGTGCTGCAATCATTCCTCGTCATTAGCTGTCCAGGTAAAAGCTGACACAATTTTTACTACTTTGTGCTATTTTTGATGATTATGTGAACATAAACGAACACCACAAAGACAAATAAACACGGGCTAGCAATTGTCTCTTAAAAGGGACACCACGCCCATGCGTCCACATAGGATAAAACAAAAAAGAGGAAGAGAAGAAGTAGATGAAGAAAGAAGAAAAAAAAAAAACAGCGGAATAAACGCGACATCACAGAGTCACATGCAGAGTGCGAGTATTACTCGGGCAAGACAAGTCCCCTGGTTCACAAGAATTTCATGACAGCTTTGTGACCCTCACATCCAGTATAAGTGCAATCTTCCGCAAACAAGATATCAGGCCTAGTTCGAGGAAGATTTAGTTGTTGAACCTTTCTCAGCTGCACGCAGAGACAAGTGCGGAAAGTCTGACATTCTAACAAGAAGTGCTGAAGTGTTTCGCAGGGGTGTCCGCAAGTTAGGCACGACGGACTCGGCGCACCAAAAAGAAAGGGCTATTTGGATAAAGGCGGCAGTCAGACATTATACCGGAATGCTTGAACGAATACAAAACGATGGCCGTAAAATCGAATCCATGTAAAGTTGAGCGAACGCATCATTGTACCAAGACACATAGCACTTAATGTAAAGCTTTCATTCTTCGATCCCCTTCATATGTAACCCATAGAATGTGCGCTATTTGAGCGTTCATATCCGTCATTGCCTCATTGAGACTCAGATGATGATACTAAAGTATGCCAGTCGTGCTCCCGCATGAAAAGAAATTAACTGTTTTTGATATTGCCGCAAATATGATTTCTGTGATTTCTCAAGAGCAGCGATAGTTAAATAAGCACTTATTTTTATATTTTGCAGTGCGCAAGTTCACTGTGAAAAAAAAATTGTCAACGAGAATTTACAGAAATTTTCCCTACCTCAAAAGAAATTTCTGTGAGTGCTCTATGACTGAAACCTGTGAAAAGAAGCAAAACAGAAAATTTCGGTTCTTCTTGATCTCCAGCCTATAAATCGAATCACAACTAAAATATAACCGTTCTAAATTATTTTAACTGCGTAGAAAACTATAAAATCTTTGAGTTTTTTTTTTTCTTTTGATACACGCCGTGTTTTGCATATACCATGCAGGATGCGCGGTTTGCGGTAGTGCTTTGATGCCCCGCGTCATAATCAAAATGGCTGCTCTTCGAGTGAACGCATATCGGCACTGCTCCGTATGTTCTTTCGCCAATCTTAAAAATGTCTGTGGTTTTCTTTTCAAGTACATTACAAACAGTGCACGACGTATTCTTTTGTCTAATATTTTCCGCGTGTTCGTTACTTAGAAAAATGGCACAATGTAGCCTGCAAAGGAAATTCAGGCGGACAGTGACAAAATTTATCAACTACGTGTTCCGACATTTCATCGCACTCTACGTTGCGCTTTGTGAGGTAACATGGGATTTGGGCATTAAATTTAGCTTTAGTTTTCTTGTTATAGCAAACGTAAGTCCTACCCAGTGGGCTTAACAAATGTATTGTGTACTTGTGCCTTTTCGAGATGTACTTGCTTTTGCTGCGGTTGCAAGAAAGCATGCGTGAGCTCTCAACAAAGCTCACTTAGCTACGTTAGCTCTTAGCTACGATCAAGTGTTTAATTTATTGACGTGACCGGAAAACGCGACTTTTTCCTGTTGTGTAATATTTTATTTGTTTCGATGCTGGCATATGAATCTATCGCATATGGGGGCACATGGAATCCAGTACTTATTTTGTTGTTTCGTTGGCTGCTACAGTTCGAATATTTTAGTGCGTCAGCGTCGGGAAATGATTTTGCCTGGCCACTGACGAAATCGTTTCATTTTCAAAACACTTAACGGGAACACAGCACTGCATGGCTTTGTGTACTAGCTGCGCATTTTAAGAGCACAGCGCGGAAAGTGCAAGCACCCGAGCTGCGAAGATGTGCTGTCATCACGCTCGTAGCCACGAAGACAACTTCGCATATAGTCGCTAGCCTCACTTCCTGACTATGAAAAAACGATAACTAAATGTAGGAATGATGGACTGCTAAAATCAAAAATAAATTGTCAATATTTGCATAAATTTAAGTACACCAACAGAATAAGTAAAAAAAAAGTAAAAGGGCAACATGTGTCATTGTTTCAAGTAACTAATACTATTCAGTTAAAGTAATTAACGTGTACGTGTGTGTGTGTGTGTATGTATGCGTGCGTGCGTGCGTGCGTGTGCGTGTGCGTGTGCGCGTGTGTGTGCGTGTGTGTGTGCGTGTGTGTGTGCGTGTGTGTGTGTGTACGGGAGGAAGGGTGTGTACATCTTTTTTCCATGGCGAGTTCTCTTTGTTTCAAAAAAGTATACGGTGCCACTGACTGACCACCCTCCCACGCGGTACTGAGCTACGCACATACTGCCGGGTTTGTTGACCACTCTTACAACAAATAAAAAAGACTTCTGCTAAAGCGTTTCACTGCATGAGCTCTGTACAATCATGCTACTGCGATAAGCATATTAAGGGACCGCTGTTGTTTTTCAGGTCAGTCGCAGCATGACACCCAGCGCCCAAGCAAGCAGTGCGGCCTTGTACCAAAAGTTGTCTCCATAATCAGGTGTCTTCATGATTGATTTTTAAAGCTGAAGTCTTCATCAGCGTAATGCCGATGCCACGTAGATTTTTTGTTGTTTCAGCACCGTTATAGCTTCATATATAAGCTGGTTTTCTTGCGCTGTAGTAAGACGTTTGCTGTTTCTGTTTTGTTTTCATGTGGCTTATTTATCCATCAGTCTTTCTTGCTTTAAAATAAAATACTGTTCTATTTTTGTACGAAAAAAACTGTAGCCTGTGGCATCATTTGTAGCAACTGTAGCGTCATTTACCGCAGTGTTAGTGCTGCCACCTGCTTTTTGTCACACATGACTCCATGAAATGTGTGGTTCGTTGCTTTACCGGAAAAAGAAAACCTGCTCCGGCGGCTAAACGGCTATGCTGTTGCACTGGCAAGCACGAGGTCGCGGGATCGAATCCCGGCTTCGGCGACCGCATTTTCATAGGGGCGAAATGTAAAAACTCCCCTGGTCCCGTGCATTGGGAGCACGTTAAATATCCCCTGGTGATCAAAATTAATCCGGAGTCCACTACTACCGCGTGCCTCATAATAAAATCGTGGTTTTGCACGTAACACCCCAGAATTAATCTATTCATATAAGCAAGCGTTACAGTGAAATGAGAATAAAAAAAAATTACGTGAGAACAGTTTTGCTATTTTCCGACTCAGCTACGATGTTTAAAGGGACACTAACGGTTACCAGAAAGTCAAGTTAAAGTGATAAAGCAATGCTCTAGAACGTCTAAGGCGTCAATATAATCGCAAACAAAGCTTTAGTAACCGAGAAATTGAGGTAAATGCACGAAACGATTTGAGACCCCCCAGCGACATTCCGGCACTAGCCCGATGACGAAAGCACTCCTCATCATAATTTATGTCACTAGTACTCAACTACGCGTATTAAAAAGATCACTTCATTAAATTATAAGGCGGAAGAAAGTGCTACTTGTCTACTTCTATTCGATTCTAAGAAAAAAATAACATTTTGACGTTACCCTTGAGTAGCATGGGTGATCGAAAGGTTTCGTTTCCGCTCGACTCGGCGTGCTCGACATTGCGCCGCACGCGCTTTGGAGTTTCAGTCGTTGCTTTATCGCGTCGTGCTGCGGTGGCCCTCCTGGCTCGCGAAACTTGCATTTGGAACAAGCAGTGAGAATGCACGTCCATGTGATGTCGTGGGATGCGCGAACGGTCCGCGGAACTTGGCCAAGGGCAGTTGCAGCGGCGAATCCAACGTTACTTCTCACTGAGTGCCAACGAGTGAACCTCTCCGTTCGAAGTGGTTAAGTGCCGTAGCTCTGCCATAGTGCGCTGGCAGAGAGCCAAAAAATCACGTAGTGTGCTCACTACACTTTCGCCCCAAGGATTACGAGTTCAACGCCGACTTACTGAAGTCGCGTGAAGTGCCTTTCAAAGCAAGTCGTCGTCGTAGTAGTACGCAACGACGCCGGCAGCGCGAGCCCTCAACAGCAGGTCACGTTCATCAGTGCTTAAATCGCTGAACTCGAGCCCAGCATCGCGAGCTAACGTGTCGTTGTCAGGCTCATCCATTGCAACGAGCAATAATGTTAGCGTCATAAAATAAAGAACCAGCTTATCGTTGTGCACTTTCCCTGCCGCTAGCCACCATAGTTTCACTTTCGCGCTGCTGTTGGCTCTGTCTTGGCTCTGTTTCTGGCCGCGCGTTTACGTTTTGTGCAGAAAAGCCGTAGCGTCGTCTGCGGGCTCGCCGTTTCACTCACCGACGGCGCAACGTCACTATGAGACCATGACGTCAATACTCCTCGATCGGAGGGCAGGTGATTTGAACTGCGCTAGAGGTACGCGCACGCTTCAGAACGCATTTTCTCCTAAAGTAAGTCTCTTCTTCCCACGAAACAAGCGTTTCGAGGTTTCTGGGATGGTATTTGAACAGTCCACGTTGACGTAATATTAGCCTTTAGTGTCCCTTTAAACTAATATCAGGCTTTACACAACAGTTCCTTTTTACACGAAAGTTGCATTCGATTGTATCTGTATTTGGCAAATATGCACGTGTTTTCAATGTGGACTGCACAATTCCTGGACACTGTGACATATTGCACACCTACCATGACGCCTCATACAGACTGCACACCCATCTTGATGCTATTGTGTGCCACAAAATTGTGCATAAATACATGCCGTCACTAATTGCAAACAAATTTACTGACAGGGCCTGGGGAGTTCTGTAACTTTGCCATCAGGGCCCATTGTACACAAATATGTGCGTACTTATTTACTTCGCTTACCTTGCTTTGAAACGGCATGTACTTTATCCTGTTCTTCCTACTTTGCGTAAGCGTGCGATCCATGGCAAGCGGAAGCTTATCTATAACCTGAAAAATGGAATCTAAAGCTGTTAGAAAACCTGGAGAAAAACCAAAGCTGCTTGTTTTCTGAACCTAGTACACATAGGCAGTTCTATCAATATAGTTGTTTTCATATTTATCTGTCCACCGATGGTTTGATCTAAAATAGAACAAAAATTCATTTTCTTCTACAATGTCCTAAATTACAATTATTTCTTAGAGCAACTGAGAGAAAAAGTGTTGACTATATTTAACAGCATTGCAAGAAAACTCAGTAAAGTAAAAAAATAGACACACACGAGCGCTACGTGTGACTTATGTGCTTTTTCGCTCCAGATGAACATTTTCAGCTTTGAGCACAGCCTAACTTTTGTTTTGAGACCAGCTGCATATTTGCATGATATTCGTTTTTTTATATTTATTATGTGAGGCGCGATAGAAAACTCAAACACGAGAGAAGTTCACATGAAAATGGAGGCTAGAAGTGATAAAGAGTGGTCTAAGTAGGAATATCCGCTGAAGTCAACACTGCGATACAAAAAATTGTCTTCCTGACGGCGGCAACTGCCCTCACGAAGAGAAATGCCCTTTCGAAGCGTTGGCTTCAGCGATTGTCCTGGTTCGGCCATTATTCATCAAGATAGAAAACTGTCATTACACATCACACTTCTGTACAGTGGAAAAGAAAAAAAAGCGACGTGACAGAAAAACCTAAACAGAAAACAGAACTTTTTCAGTGCCTCAAGTGGATAATCGTTTTACACATACATTTTCCGTAAAATAAAACAAAGTATTATTCAAATAACAGAAAACTTTGAGACAGAAAACAGAAATTTTCATGTAATACAGTACAGATAACTGTCTTTAAACACGCAATTTCTTTTAATGTAACGCAGAAAGGATTTGTTAATTAAAAGAAGGAAAAATAGAAAACAGTGTTTTACTAAAATTGTCTGCCAAGGCAGCTGCCAGAAAATTTCTGCTTCTTTAAGGAAAAATTTTGACAGTGTAGCACATCATGCATTTTCTGAGTGGCACCCCAAACATGGTCTTCTCTTCGCAAAACACATAGCTTTAGCTAACGTGAAATTTCGAAAGTTGCGCCCACTCATTTATTTCTGCAACTTTTTCAGGCAATACCTTATAGCAAATTATAGTACCAAAGAAGAGGCATTTTGTAAAAAGTATTAGACTCAATAATACCTACCTCAATAACGAAATAACTTTGCCTTACATTTTGTGGCTCTAAGCACTGCGTTCGAGTTTGAGGAACAATGATATTTGTCGCTTTGGTAATTTCTTCAAAATAATCTGGCAGTAATGCACTCAAATTTCTCAAATTTTAATTCCTCAAAAATAAAGTAAAGTAACAGCTATTTATTTCTGACTATAGCACACAAGAAAGCCGTTCATCTGCAACATTTATTTCCAGTCTACGCCGAAGTCATGACTGTGTTCTGTGTTTGAGTGAGGAATTTAGTGCGAAATACTTTTCCTCCATCTCTTACTCATATCATTCATCTTTCTTCAGGCGTAATGTAAATCGCGGTTAACGTGAAAGGAACACGTCTTGTTGAATTTCCCCTAATATGCCATATACTTATAGGAAGGGAACAAAACTATTGCGTTCGAACCCCCCCCCCTCCCCCAACCTCAGAAAAAAGTAGAACAACAATAAAATTTTCCTTTGGTTCCCACTGTTCACTCATGTTGCAAAATACGATAAAACACATAGTGAAAAGGCGCAGAAGAATGCTATAGTATTAGGCAATTTTACAAACTGCTTCTCCAGCTAGTAGACATTTTCAGCACCATTGAGAAATCTAAAATTTCCCATGATGTAGCAGGGAGCTGAACACAAATGCACCATTTCGCACCAAAACTAAATATGTCATCTGCGACCGGTCCAAAGCAGACACTCAATGTCCTGAAGAAATGAAAATTTAGACTACCATTTGAACACTGTAGAAATTATGCGTGCGGCGTTTTTATAAATTAAAAAAAAGGTGCGTTCAGTTCTCTTAACCCTTCAATACTCGTTCATTTCAATTAATTCTTGCTTCGACCCAATATTCATCATTATTACACTCAGAAAACCAAAGGGAACGCGATAAAGAACGTGTACCGCAATTATCTGGTATCTTACCACCAATTACGCATGCTTTAACGAAGTAATAACAAAAAGAAAAAAATACCATGCCTACTTCAGAAGCAGACATGTTTGAAGCCTTGCTCACAGGAAGAAAAAAAAAAAAAGAAGCCCGTGCATAGGCAGCAAACCTTTCCTACCTCCAGCCAAATCCGTGTCGGGGACACGGATATCATGAGGAATTCGTAAGAGCGTTCCTTTCTGGTTGTAGTTTTTATAATTATTTCTTCGTTTATTTTTTCTCTTCCCCATTTTGTTCTGCTTCGCGCTCTCAGCAACGCTTTCACTCGATGTTGTGCTTCTCATACGCATTCAGCTCGTGCCCCAAATTTTATCGGATCAGATCGCGCTCATTTCCATTTTTCTTTCCGATCTTCGTTTCCCCCACACGGAAGTCTAAAAGCGTTAGAAAAACCTGGTTACTTCCGGGCCTAAAAAACAAAGACACATAAATAAATAGGTATAGAGCCACCAACGTAGTCAGCGAGACCCTCGAGCCAAACGGGAACAACCTCTGTGCAAATTGCTTCCTGTCTCGTCTCCGTCCTTTCTTCTTCGCCACTAAAAAAAATAAAATAAGAAAAGCAATGAAAAAGCAAACTCCTTTTGTCCCTTCCCTTCTTCACATCCACTTTCTTCCTTTTTCCTCCTTCTTTCAACGTCGCTCACGTATGTTTTGTTTTTTTGTCCGAATCACTCGCCGAAACGGCCCCCGAAGCGCGGACTGGGGCCAAAATCCCTCGAACCAAACTCCGCGTCGCGTTCTAAAGTGGACCACGTGATTTCAGTGTGGAGAGGCCCGTGAGACATGAATTATTTGGGAACCTTGTGTGAGCATGGCAGTGCATGAATCGGGAAGGAGCGGGAGAAAATAAAAGGCAACGTGCGTATGAAAAAGGTAAGAGGAAGCACGAGAGGAGGTGAGGGAGAGCGGGGTCTGCGAGCCAGGCATCGAAAAATCGCCAACCGCCAGAGTTATTAACCTAAGGATATCGCACGGAAAGCCAGAAGTGAGTGCCAGCCCCGACGGCTGAGCTTAGAAACAGCTGCCGTGTCATAAGACTGAAGGTCAAACCTACAACTAGCGTGTTTTAAGCATGAAATGCTTTTAGCTCCAGTTGATGGCTTCCTTCGAGTGATCCTGAACTAGAAGAGAAACTTGGGCGAGTTCATGGTGATTCATGTTTCGGAAATTCACAGCGCAAAACATACAGGGACTAAGGAAAAGAAAAACACGACACTGGCGCTTCTTTTCCTTCATCCTTGTCTGTCTTGCGGTGTAAATTTCCGAAACATGAATCACCCCCAACCCGCCGAAGTTTCTCTTTTAGTACAGTTCATTTCTTGTACATCGGGCTCTGTCTTCTATTTAAACCGGCGCCAATGTCGTTTTCTTCTTCTTCGTCGTCCTTGTCTGTTTCACGCTGCTAATTGCCGAAATATGAGTGACCATGAGCCAAAAGTCACAGCCGTTATCCCGGCAAGTTGCGATACCCAAACGAGATTATTAGGGCAACTAGTTAAAACTTAAGAATATGCAGTCACTGGCACCTTGCCCTTTCTAGAGGACAGCATTACCTACGCTAGTTACTGCCCAAACAAGTTACAAAAAATATTGCTTCCGAGTTCTTTCGAATCCTTGTTCCCAATATTACTCGATCTGTAACTTCTAGTACGCTGAGTATTTTCCATTTTCTAATAGGCCGCGTTAAAAGGCAGACACAGGACACCTCACACTACATTGTCATTTTTGGGCGCTTAGACACGGTTGCCAGTTCAAGGCCAGCGGTCCGTGAGTTCCGCGGCTCGCGAGATGGCGCCGCACTGTGTAACCAAGCCGGCAGCGTTCGGCGTGCTGCGGATGGTTGTTTGGCCGCAATGAGGTTCACTTGCACTTGCAATGAGGTTAAGTTCAAAACAGCTGCTTCTGCTGTGGTGTGGTGGACTGTGCCATTGCGAACGTGCACTATACCCATTTTAACACTGTGGCTAGTATCATCTCTGGCCAATCTGCTTTCCCGGTAGCCATTCCATGGCGTACATCTACACTCGATTACGGGAGAGCCGTAATTTTTTTTTTCCTCAGCCTTCTGCCCACTATTTTCCAATCATTTGGAGCCGGACTGACTAGCCTCTTGGTGGCCGAGTGGTGGTGTGGAGCAGGGGTAGAACGCCGAGCTACTAATATCAAGCACTAAGGTCGAATCGTCAGCGTGGTCCACTAAATTTTCAGGCTTAAACTGGAGCCGGACACCAGGAAAAAACATTGGCAAGAGCCAGTGGGGCTATATTATTCCAGCTTCAACCAAATTAGGAAGGCCCATTGAACTACAGCCGAGACACTCCCTCACCAGAACAAGAATTGGCCTTCCTGTTGCAGTATTCAGTCACTGTCGCCCTCTTGATTCTTGCAATTACTCATGGTCCTCATCACCCAGCTGCGACGGAGCGCCTCACCAAAACCAAAGAAGTGCGACGCGGTGGAGGGTGCTAAGAATCTGTGGATCCGGACAGGCCTCAACCGTAAAGAGAACCTGGCAACGTTTAACACGCGAACCCTCTCAAGTGAGGCTAGCTTAGCAAGGCTCACCAAGAATTACCAGGCATTGCCTGGGATATAATTAGCCTTGGTGAGCTTAGAAGAACTCGTGAGGCTTATAGAGTCCAGACTAACGGGCACATTAGTGCGGACCGAGGAATACAGGATCTGGAATATACAGGTATTCTAGATAAGAGAGAATAAGGGGTAAGATTTTTTATTCATATGAAGATAGCGGGCCATGTTGACGATACATAGACCAATAATGAAAGGGCAACAGTCGTCGTAATAAAGCCAAATTGTTGATATAGATAAAAAGTAGTAAATGCTTACGTTTCCACCTCCAGTCATAGTGATGAAGAAACAGGACATTTTTTATGAAGACCTTTAATTAGCAATGAAAAAGGTGCAAACTCAGTATACTGTAGTCATGGAAGATTTCAACGCAAAAGTGGGGGGAAGCGAGGCTGAGGAACAAGCAATGGGCCACTACGGCATTGATTCTAGGAACACTAGAGGAGCCATGGTGGTGTAATTCGTGGAAAAGAATTTACTCCGACTATTGAATGCATTCTTCAGAAAGCACAGTCGCAGGAATTGGACCTCAAAGAGCCGAATCGAATAAATAAGAAATGAAATACGTTCCTAATATCTGCCGATCGCAGCATAGTGCAGGACGCTGAAGTGTTAGGAAGGGTAGATGGCAGTGACCATAGGTAAGGCAGGTCCAGAATTACTGTTAATTTGAATATAGAAAGAGTAAAATTAGTGAAGAACAACCAGATCAACGTAGGCCCAGTAAGGGTAAAAGCAGACGAACTTAGCTCGTGCTCGCAAACAAGTATGCAGCTTTAGAAGAGGAAGATGACGATAACATAAATGCCATGATCGAAACCATAACTAGGCTGGTTTCAGACGCAGCAATTCAAGTGGGAGATAAGGCGCCATGGCAGCCAGCGGATAAGGTCCCCCAAGTAACTAAAGTACCTGATAAAGTAAAAATGTTTGGGGCCGCAGCATGCATATTGGGATGGAGTATACCAACAAAGCTGTTTAGGCGGCATGCAGATTCTCAGCTTTTGCGTAATACAGCTGTCGCTGGTTGTATTCGCATTTCTGCTGTAAATGCCTCTCCGCTCGTTTCTCCAGCGTGCGCCACCACACTACGCCAACACAAGCGCCGCCGCGCTCATTGCTCCTCTCATGCATCTGCTGCGACGGCCGCTACAGCCGCGCCGGCACCTTCTACACGCGTGATGCCATAACCACAGAAACACAGGCCACGTGTACAGGCGCTATGGGCACACTCTTTTCCCCTCTCCCCTACGTGTCTCTATTCCTGTGCACGTGCGTGTCCCCAACACGTACGTAAGCCGACCAAGGGGGCTACGGTGGCTAGAGGCAAAGCGCTTCGCTGTAAACTGAGAAGGCAGGAAAAACTCATGAGTTTAGAAAAAATGCGATGTACTGTCACATATGATCAACAAGAAGAAACTAAAGAATTTTCAACATTATAACGTGGGAAAGATTGAGGAAGCAGTAAGAAATGGCCGATGTAGGAATTCAGTGAGAAGAAAACTTGGCATAGGACCAGACAAGATGCATGTACTGAAAGGTTAGCAAAGTAATGCCCACAACAATTTCGATGATATATTAAAAGCAGCAGAAGATTTCGATACCTGTTAATTGACGAGACCAGCCACGCTACTTTCATTGGAACTAATGATTAACAGGATACAAAGGCTCATATATAACTTGCAATATATTTACATTGCCCTTGCAAGAAATGTTCCGGAAAAAAGCGCCAAGAGATGGAATAACAGTCCGTTTAGTCAAAAACGAAGGATATATTATACTTTGAAAGCTTCGGGATCTTCATAGGCAATGCCTCAAGACTTCAAGTGTACCAGAGAACTGAAAGAATGCAAATTTTATACTGATTCGTAAGAAGGAAGACATTAAAGACTTCAAGAATTAAATACCTATAAGCTTGCTTCCAGTAGTCTATAAAATATTGACCAAGATAATTTCCAATAGAATCATGGCAATGGTTGACTTCAATCAAGCAAGAGACCCGGTTGGTTTCAGGAACGGATATTCTGCAACGGATCAAGCCTATATCAACTATCAGGTACTTGAGAAATCTACGGAGTACAGTCAACCGCTCTATGTGGATTTCATAGATTGTCAAAATGCATTTATTCAAGAGACCTACTAGCAGTCATGGAGACATCGTCTGATTAACGAGTACAGGAAGTATACGCGAATATCTTGGGAATTATCTACAAAGGTTCTACAGCTACCTTGCTTCTCCGCAAGAAAAGCAGAAATTAACCTATAATAGAAGCGGTCAAGTAAGGAGACACAATCTCTCCATTGCTAGTCACAACATGCTGAGACGAAGTATTCAAGCTCTTATATTGAGAAGGCTTAAGACTGAGGATCAACGGTGAATATCTCCAGAACCTTCAATTTGCAGATGACACTGTCCTTTTCTGCAACACTGGAGATGAAGTGCAACAAATAATTGATGATCTTAAGGTAGAAAGTGCAAGAGTGGGCTTGGAGAACAATAGCCGAAGACAAAGGTAGCGTTCAATAGCCTGCCAAGGAAAGAAGAATTCATGATTACCAGTCAGCCTGTAATGTCTGTACAGGATTTCGTTTATCTACAACCACTACTCACAGGAGACAGGATGGGAATTTACAGAATATAACAAGGTAGGACTGCATGCTGCAGGCATTAACAAATCCTGACTTGGAGCTTAACACTCTCGTTGAAACGAAACGTATAATATAATTGCATTCTACAGGAGCTATCATATGAGGCAGAAACTTGGAGCTTATAAAGAACCTCGAGAACAGATTAAGGGCCGCGGAAAGGGCAATGGAACAAAAAATGTTAGGCTTAACGTTAAGAGACAGGAAGTGAGCGATGTAGACCACAGAGCAAACGGAGATGGCCGATATTCTATTTGACATTAACAGAATAAATTGTATCTGGGAAGGAAATACAATGCGAAAGGTAGATAAACGGGCGACCACTAGAGTTAAAGAATTGGCACCAAGGCAAGAGAAGCGCAGACGGGTACAGCTGAAAATTAGGTGTGGCGATGAAATTAGAACGTTTGCAGCCGCAAGTTTGAATCAGCTAGAGCAAGACAGGGGTAAAAGAGAACGCTGGAAGATGCCTTCGTCTAGCAGTGGACATCAAAATAGGCTGAACATGATGTTTAGCCTCTTATGTCGACCTAGTCACACAAGTTGGGTTCCCGCTCTTGTCACTATGTACCTGCTCGTCATTGTGATACAGTCCTGTTCATCTTATTGCTATCGTTCCAGCTGCTTGGCCATACTCTCGTCATGCCGTCGTCGTCTCGCTTTTTATGCTGGCCCAGCGGACCGAATTGTATGATAGCACAAACCACAAAGTATGTTAATCGTAATTGTGGTGCTGTCGATGTTGCTGCGTGGTCGCAATTCCAGGTTCATCATCGGACTCTTGTAATGCTGTCATCCTCAAGCGATCACTGTCATGCAGTCTTCATGGCTTCGTTATCATATCATCGTCATGATACTATCATGGGCATTTCATTTTCGTCATTCTAGCTGCCTTATCTGATTTTCAGTATGTCATCCTCGCCAATCGTTTCACGCCGATCCAGTGAACCAGGTTGTCTAATGGCATGGGCCACTAGGAATGTGTTCGGGGTTGCGATGCTGTCGTGGTCGTTGCATCATCGTCGTACCATTGTCTCATACAGCTCTCGTCATGCTATCATTGTGACTCCAACGTCGTCACGTCGTTGACAACCGTCGCCGTAGCTTAGCGGCTATGGGGTTGCGCTGCTAAGCACGAGGTCGCGTGATCAAATCCCGACCGCAGCAGTCGCATTTCGACGGGGCGAAATGCAAGAACTCCCGTGTCCCTTGCATTGGGGGCACGTTCAAGATCTCTTTGTGATCAAAATTAATCCGGAGTCCCCACTACGGCGTGCCTCATATTCAAATCGTGGTTTTGGCACGTAAAACTACAGAATTTATTCAATCCCGTCGTTTTCTTTGCTCGATTGCCGTCACGTGTTTGCTGTCATACCTTCATCGTGACGCTGTTGCGGTGGATCCACTGTGGTCGTCTAACTGTCATCATGCCGTCATCCTGAAGCAGTCGTCACGTCATCATCGTCATACCCTCGTCTTCATCGCATTGTCTCCATAGCTTTTTCCTGTCATAGTTGTCATGCGTATTCGTCATACAATTGTCGTCATACCTTCATTATTATACATTCGTCGTGATGGCGTCGTGGTCTTTCCATCGTCATCATGCCAACGTTGGCGCGCCAGTATCGTCCTACAGTTGTCGTAACATTGTCGTAATGCTGCCATTGTCACGCCTTCCTGGCCATACGATCTCCGTGATAAAGCGGTCGTTACGTCATCGTCGTCATGAGCTTGTCATCTCATTGCCCTGATGCCATCTCCATCAAACCGTGTTAGTCGTTCCATCGATGTCATTCCTGTGTCGTCACCCCATCATGCTCATGGTCTACATAGGGAAAGCGAGTGCCCTACCAACGTGGGACAATACCGGAGAACAACGAATACGTATATAGTCGAAGCAACGGAAGTTTCACAATGACCAATACAGATTTAATTAGGCGTATCTGCGGTAAAGCAGTGTCTAGCTAAACATTGCTTGAATACTAATCGCATTACCGTCGACAGCTATCGTGAGACGGGGCTCTGCCACATGTTGGTGCTGTTACACTCATGAATCTGCGAACTAAAATAAAGTAAAAGAAAAGAAGATGCATTCATTGCTTTGCTTTCAGCTCAAGCCTAGTCTTTTGTGGCGACGGGCGACAGTGGGAAAACCATAGGTATCGACAAGCCTTCGACGAGAGCAGAGAGGTCACGTCAGCCATGTCTCAGACTTGATTTATTTCGCTGAATGCTTGCCGGTGCTGGCTCTTGCCGAGCGCCGCACACGATCGAGTGAGGATTCGAGAGTATGTTATTTGAACGCGATATCGTCAAGGGCCCCATATAGCAGAACGTCCGGCGTCGGCGTCCCGCATCCAGCGTCGACAGCCTTGTGAGCGAAAAATCGTACCGCACCACACGTGCCCGACCTTGTAGGCCCTCCGGGTGGCGCAGAAACGTTCAGGATCGAATTGAATTTCTCAAAGTAGAATGCTTCCAAAAAATCCAAATTACGATTTACACACACCCTGCAAACAAGACAGCGTTGGATTGTAATTTGAATATACGAGATAGCATAATTCAGTTACGCGAAAAATCAAACACAAACCCATTTTCCAGCGTTTCTAACCAACGTTTTTCTTCAATCAATATCTATTTATTTTTAGTTTCCCTATAGAATAAAGCAATGGGCCCCGTACAAAAAATGCTTCCTTGCACCTCACTGCGTCCGAGGCCCCATACAAACTGTACACGGAGGAAAGAGAGTTATACAAATCGGGCGCATATTTCAATTTCTCCTTACATGAAGAAAAAAAAAGGTAAAAGTGAAGTGTACACTGAAAGCCACAAACAGTGCATAGAATTCTTAACGCTCACGGTGTCGCCGTCTTAACGTGCGACACGCAGCACAACTACACATGAAGTATAAAGAAAAATGAAGCTGAAACTTATAGCCCTGACACACGGGAAGATTTAATGTCCTTCTAATCGAATGGCATTCGCATATAATTCCACTAATCGCGATTTACACGGGAAAACTTAATGTCATTCGAATGGAATGACATTTGCCATCGAATGAGTTAGGGGAACTCATTCGCATTCGATTTCGCACCGAGTGTATACTCTTGACCCCAGATAGACAACAGGAACACGCAACGCGAGAAAGTAATGGGTGCATCAGCAAAGTCAGAAGATATTCCTTTAGACTTACAAAAAGGAATAGTTATTTTTGCCTCGATGATATTTTCACCACGGGCTGTGCTCCAGCGCTATTACTCTTTGCATCAGGAGTCTGTTGCGGCAGTCGGCCATATTGAATGTGTTGATCGAAGTGCTTTGAGTTGTGAATAATTGCCGTCAAAATGTTTTCGTCCGTTTTAAATGTACTCGCAAAAGTTCTGAAACGCGTGTAATATGCACGAAATTTCTTTGAATTTCACACATTTTTTTCCAGATCGCCATTGCTATCTCTTGCGAATGCCATTATATTTTACTGTGTAGCACCACAAAAGACCGAATGGCATTCGATGCGTTGAATGCCATTCGATTCGAATGGCATTAAATCTTCCCGTGTGACAGGGGTATTAGATCTGTAGCAAGAAATGAAAAGAAAGGACATGTTAACAACACAACACTCAATAAGGTTACGGAAGCATTGCTTTGGTCAAAGCACTCTTAAACCACCTACCGACGAGTGCTTTACAATTATTGTAATAAGATCTTTATATTCGTTCAAAGGTTTAGGTATTTAATATATTAAAATTTGTTCACCATAATTAGTTCGCAGCTTCGGTACTCTGTATTTCGTTGTTCTGAGATCAATATTTCGATTCCTTACGAGGACGGATAGTTGAAAACATTGACGGTATTTCTTATTTCTGTATGCATGTAGGTCGGAAGCTTGTGTTTGTAAAGCTGGTCAACCCTCAATATTCCGTGGCAGTCTCAGACATACTGCGTGCTTTCGCAATGTTTGAAGCCATCTAGAGCTCCTGGCTCTTTTTTTTTGTGTGTGTGTGTGCGATAGAAACATTTTCCATATTCAGAGCTGTAGTCCTGCCCCATATCAGCAGATAATAATAAATTTGTGAATTAATCATTCAAAACCAAAGAATTGCTCTGAATTTCCTAGGAATTAGATTTATAATTTTCCATGTTGCTCCTATTGCGGTGGATAGTTTTAACTTCAGGTGATTAATATCTGTATTCCATGACAGGTTCTCTTAAAAAAACACCTAGGAATTTCATGGAGTCCACACGCTCTATCACGTTGCTGCGAAAATATATGGACATATTGTTACCGGTTGTGTCACGAGCTTTACAAAGGATGCGCCTCTTTTTATTTGTATTAAACTGCAACTCATTTGCATCTAGCCATTTAGAGAGTTTGCGCAGCAAGTTATTCGCATCCGTTTTAGTTTTGATAGATTAGTGCCAGAAAAAAGAAGTGTTGGCGTCGTCGGCGTACAGCAGTATTTTTTGTGTTTGTGGGATAGAGCATATACGATTTCTGTACATAAGAAAAAGCAGTGGTCCTAAGATTGAACCCTGGCGCACACCCGTTTATATAGACTACGTGTGAGGAAGCTGAACTGCATATCTTACACTGTTTCCGATCTTTTTAGTAGCTTTCCATAAGTTCAAGGGCTCGTCCTCGTATGCCATATCTCGGAAGTTTATTGAGCAAGATATGATGTTTGGCTGAATCAAGGGCTTTCCTTATATCGAGGAGTATTCTAATTGCTAATAATCTTTGTTCAATATTTTTTTTTTAATGCGAGGATAAATGCCTCAGGGCATACAAGGGTATGTGATGGGGGTGAATAAGGATGATTAAATGAACGAAAAAAGATTTGCTGACTTAATGAAGTCCAAGAGGGATCGATAATGCGGTCCCTGCGTCCAAGCAGTGTAATGGCTCAGATTCTGCGGCGAGAGTCCCGCTGCTGCGAGGTGCCGGAGCCTCGTCGGTTTCAGTGCTGGGCAAACCCACAGCAGGTGGTGGATGTCGGCTTCAACATTTCGCGACTTGCAGAGTGGACACTCAGGACGAGGATATAGCGGGCGAAAGTGCGGCCACTTCCTAGTCACGGCAGGAGTGAGGGCTACCCCGACCCGGATCCTCCGAAGCGCAACCTCCTCTGCACGGGTAAGACCGCGGGGGAGGTTTACCGCACACGGAGGTATGAGTTGTTCAATATTTCCTATAAGCTTTCTTTACCATACAAAAGTACTAATTTCATTGACTTGTTCTTTCGGAATCCATAATAGTATGGTAAAATTAGCTTGAATGTTACTATATTGTCACGTAGTAGTGACGGTGAATAATACGGCGGTAAAACTGTGAATAACGAAACTAACTTTTTATTGGGTGAACTTGTGCCCACACAAGCAAGTTACACAAAACACAGCAGTAGCGGCAAACACGGTCAGCGATCGTCGAAAATCTGATCAGCGGGCCAGCTTTTATACGTCAGCCATCGAACGTTCCAGAGTAATCGCTGGTGCCCGCGTGTCTTTTAGAAAGTTCTACACCATTCGTGTCGCGCAAACGTGCAATCAGATTACTCAAAGTTCGGCGACAACAGACAGCGGATAGAACCATCGATAACATTGTAGAAATTCCCCATACATGCAAGCGCGTCCTGCGCGGAGCGATAACATTTCTTAGACGGTGAAGAGGGCTCACCCGTAAAAGATAAACAAGTTCACGTGTCAGTATAGTCAGATAATTGACGGAAAATAGCACGTTAAATAGGTTTCGAAAAAATACCTAGCACTGATATCGACCGGTAATTGTTCAAATCGTTTTTAGCGCCTACTTTCTGAATAACACTTAGCCGGGCCATCTTTAGGTCATCTGGAAACCACCCGTCTTGACGCACGCAATTACATGCATGAGTGAGCGGGAGAGTAATCATGGAAAAAACCGCTTCAGTTGGTTCAGCTTTAATCTCATCAAGAGTTGCTTCAATTCGAATAGCGGCGAGTCCGGTTTGTTGCAACTACATCCAGATGGCGCTCGGTTTCGCGCATTCGCAGCCCACGCAAGAGGCCGCGCTTCTTCCAAAAAGCTCGCATTCGTGCTTAGCGTTCGCTGCGGGCGTTTCCCGGTAAACATTGCGGTTACTTAAGCTGCGGTGGCCGGAAAGTGTGACAAGCAGTCAGGGATTTTTGAATGCTATCGCGTTCTACTCTTAAAGGCAAATCTTAAGCGTCCTCGAAATTTTCATGCGAACTTAACGCTGCCGCCGCTGCTCTCTTTAAGGGTGCGTCACTGTACATCACTTGCAGTCGTTGATTCTTTGGCAGTCACCGTTCTTCGTTTCTTTCTTCCTTTTCTTTTTACTTTTTTATGCGTTCTTATTCGGTCGCATGCGGTGGATTTTGCATTCGCTTCGTTTTGCTTGTAGCTTGCAGTAAAATGGGGGGCCGCCTGCAATCAAGTGCATTTCTGTTTTTCTTTTTCTTCCTTTTGCTGATAGCTCCTGCAGAAACGAAGTCTTTCATCGCCGACAAGCTCAAAGCATTTTGAGTACACCCAGGGTGTCGTTCTGAAGTGCCTTTCAGGAACTTCGCTATTTCAGCGCTGGGGATGAAGGAAATAATTTTGTTTACTTCGGTTTGGGGAACCTCTTTAATGTTTTCCTTATCAGCGTCGCGACAGAAGCGAACGGAAAAACTGCGACTCGCACGTAAGCTCATTTCGGTTGCTGCCGGGGGAGTTTGCTACAGCGCCCCCCCCCCCCCTCCTCTTTTTCAAACTTTTTTCGTTTGACACGTGCGCAACGCATCGTCATTTTTGCACCGTAAAAAGGGCGAACTTGTTCTTAGAATCTCGATGGGGACCTTTGTGAAAACGTTTTTCATAGACGCATGCACACACAAACACATATGAACACGTTCAAATACACACAGAGAAAGAGAGAGAGAGAGAGGTGTATATTGTACCCGAACAATTCTAAGTGTTCTGCTTTTAAAGTCAACTATAGACTATGCTGGCCTACTGTAAATACGTACAACACTCCCGCATTTCCGTCAAATGGATACCTTGCCACAAAGAGAGCGCGAGAGAAACAAAGGAAAATAAAAATAAAGGAAAAGCAAAGATAACCAGACGGTCGTCTGGTTCGCTATCCTGCACAGAAGGACGCAGATCAAGGGACGAAATAATGAACAATCGATAACTGTGCAACCAATATTTTGCAACAATCGGAACCACAGCTCAGGAGCTTTCATGTGGTAAGGGTAATCCGGGAACTCCAATCTCATAGCCAGCGGCAAGTCTCAAGTTGAGGACTATACCATTATGACCAACTGCAAAAACAGACTCTTTCGGCTGCAAAACATTCGATAAGACACAAGCTTGTTCGCTTCTTAAGCCATCGCGTTTAGCAAAGCAGACCCACAGTTATGAAAACCATAGTTAGGAAAGCAAACATTCGTCTCCGCAGGACCAACATTACGCAGCCCATGCGAAACCTGCCGGGAAATCGCTGCTGTTCTCTGTGCCAAGGCTGTTCAAACCTAGAAGGTTTACCGCGTACATGGAATAGCATTAGGGCTACACTAAAAGACGCCTTCGCTACGCGACGCGTAAGACCCCAGTCGTGTACCATAGTGCTGCTGCGAACATGGCGTAGCGCCTCTCTGCCTGTATACTAGAAAAACGATGCATCTAGGCGACTACACTAATATATAGACTAGGAATCTGGAGCCTAAAAATGCTGATCACTTCCTCACATTTGCGCGTCAATGGATTCACTCTTACTCTGTCACTCTTCTTGTGCCTCTGCCTACGGTGTGTTCTCAAATCCAGTACAATGGTCGATAATACGAATACACTCCTTTCACAGTTTGCAAAAGAGTTCGCCGCAAGCAAAAGTAAAACTGACACTCAAGTGACTGTTGAAAGTAGGTGTAGCATTTTTACCCTGTACTTCAAAGTTTGAAAATTAGGGCCAGCAAAGTCCTCTAAGATCAACTCCTGGCCGTCCGGAGAGCTCACGACATCGGGAAAGCCTTTGGCCTACCAGTGCCTACGGGGGCGGAGCCACCGACTTAGCGTGGGGTCTATGTGCCCTCGGACCCTAGTTTCTCTGGACTAAAATAAAGTTCTTGCCATGCCATGCCAGGGGGTTGGCGACAAACATGATAAAATGACGATGACGCGATAAATAAGCAAAATGACGTGACAATGTACCTAGCGGATGTTAATGACACGTGATACGCCTGCTGTGTTTTAGTTTTTGCATTAAAGCACATTATCATCTGAATAGGACGCTCGTACAACTGCAAGTACATATCGTGGGCACGGCAGCCACATTTTGATGAGGATGAAATCCACGTGGTCCTCTACCGGTGCGGGTCCTTAGCGCGCAGTGTGACCTCCCATTCCTCCCATGTGAAGAGCTCCGAGCCTGGCCGGGGAAGATCAGCCGGGCACTCCGTAAGTATGTGCGTTAGGAGTGCACGAAAGCCTACCGAAGGTCAGTATTGAAATGTTCCTGAGGCCGAGTTATACCCTCTTAAATTAACTGCACTACTTCGTACTCAATTCAGCTGATTACGTATGCATTCTTTATTAACATCTTATGGGTGAAATGGGAAATATAAGGAATATACGAACTTAAACTTCACGTAGTCATACTTTGAGCGGGTTTTGAAAATCTTGAGATTTTCAAAACATTCTTCCCAATATTTGTAGATGGCACATTTGCTGATATAACACCGTTTTGCTCCAGAGCAGTTGACCAACGATCGAACAAGTAAAAAACTTTTGGTGAGTAAACTATGTTTGACCGAATCAGACGTTACTTGCGAACATTGTTAAACTGCGCGAACAAACGGACCACAGAGACAACATGGGACAAGGACGGGCGCAGACTTGCAACTAATGTTTATTCCACAAAGACCACATATAAGTACACCCCCGACATACACCACTGCGCGTGCGCGAAAAAAGAAAAGATAGAAGAGAAGAAAAACCTTGTATACGCAGGAAAGCTTTGATAGGCAGATTGTATGGTTGGAAGAAGCAGGTTTCCCGCAATCAGTCATTTCAGCAGTAGTGGAGGCAGTGCTCAAGAAGATAAAGACGGAAGGCAATATTACTGAAGACGCAAGGGAGCGCAAAAATGAGAAACGTAAAATTGTGCCTTATGTTCACAAGACTTCCCACAACTTAAAAAAGGTTGTGAAACGGTATGGAGTTGAGATTGCGTTCTCGGCTCCCGGCAAGCTCGCTGGGCTATGCTCGCGCATAGGAAGAAGTAAAGATAACTTCCAAGGGTGCGGAACCAAGCACTCCATTTTCCACGTAGATTGCAGTGTTGGAGTAGTTTATCAGATACCTCTATCATGCGGTAAAGTTTACATAGGCCAAACAGGAAGGTGCGTGAATGTGTGCTTGCGTGAGCATGAATTGTCAATTAGAAATAAAACGAATGGGCACCTGCCAGTCCATTGCTTGGCGTGCACATGCAAGCCGATCATGAAGGAAGTAAAGATTTTGGGCCGCTGCCGAGATAGCCGAGCCAGAGAGCTACTCGAGGCGTACCATATTAGAAGAAAGGGTCAAGACTGTGTCAGTGACACCTCAGTTTATTTACACAACAGTGAGAAGAGGTTTATTGACGAGCGAAGGTAGGTCGCGTTTTGCATATACAAGGTTTTTCTTCTCTTTTATCTTTTCTTTTTTCGCGCACGCGCAGCAGTGTATGTCGGGGGTGCATTATATGTGGTCTTTGTGGAATAAACATTAGTTGAAAGTGTGCGCCTGGGGTCCTTGTGCCATGCTGTCTCTATGGTCCGTTTGTTCGCACAGTTTAACAATGTTCGCTAATATGTACGAACTCGCCCAACAACAAATTATTCTAAACTACAGACGTTACTTCGAGAAAGTTTACCTCCCCACATGGCTCGCAACTTCTTGGCAGTTTTTGCGCACCCAGACACATTTCAGAATTACAAGTAGAAGAAATATAGAAACTGACGTTAAAACATCCCAACAATAGTTCCCCTAGCCACTATCGTGGTATGCTGTCATCCCCTGCGGACACGGAGGGTGGGATGTAATTTGTCAGTACTTCGTTGTTTGAGGGCATTCAAACATTCACTGTAGGTGCATACTATTGCCGTTTTTGCATTCCTCCTTCACTTGATTGCCGCTGCGAGGGCGGGGATTAAAACCGATGACAATGTGCTGTAGATCGGAACTTCGTTGCTGCGAAATACAGCAGATAGTGCTCCTATTTTTTAGAGACGCTATGAGCAAAATGTTAAGAGAAAGGAAGACGGCAGCGTGCATTAGAGAGCCAACATGATAGCTTCTATCGTAGTTCAGAAACTGAGCAGGAAGTAGAATTGTTCCGCAACACATGTTGTTGCCACTTTGGTTTATGATAAGGAAGAAATTAAAAAAAAAAACGCAAGAAAATCACGGAGGTGCTGTCACGGGATCAGAAGTTTTCTGTCCGGTCCATGTCTTTTTTCCGTTCTTTCATTTATTCCATGGAGTTGGTCAGGTCATGTAACGTGCAGAGCACATAACCATTGACGTCAAACAGACAAACGCAATGCGTGCCGCGAAAATAGAGAGTTGGATAGAGAGTTGTGCCTTCACTGGGCGGCGCTGTTTCCGTAATGGAAGGAAGCAGTAGCGAGACTCAATCGATCTCAACAGACCCGTCTTGACCATCGCAGCTAGGTTCAAACTTACAAGCAGAAGTGCTAGCACGGAGCTCTTAAGTTACATTTAAGAGCCTGTGAAACACAGCGAGTGCAGCGAAAGCAACTATTCTGTCGAACTCGCCACTCCATCTGTTTCTAGTAGCTTATTCTTTTCTCTGCTATATCGCGAGACATGCGAACCCCAGAAAGCACAATCAACGACACTATCGGTAGTACCAAGAACAATTTCGCAGAAATGTCACTGGTTTCGTACTCTGCTTGCTTTTTATTGGAGAAGTGCAGATAAATCAGATGCTATAGCTGGCACCGACTACACGGTGGCGTATGTCTTACTTTTGTTTTTTCGAGCACCCACACTGTGCGCCTTCGTCTTCTTTCCGCATAAGAAAAGGCAAGTCACGCAAAGAAAAACAGAAGAGGTTCGTTTGAGGACCCTCCAGCTCGTGTGTTTGTCTTTCAGACTGAGAAGCCCGCACAACGAGAGATCGCACTTCAATTTTACTTCAAGGCTCCATCGCGTTAGTGCCCTTCTACCCTTTGTTGTATTTCCCCTCTACACCGAAAGTAATCCCTCCCTCCTAGGGTATTCCCGTCCGCCTAGCGTCAAAGAAAACCGCAAGACCGAAACAGGGCTCCATGGAGGGAAGGAGAGGTTCTTGTACACATAGTTATTCCTTCTACTCATCGTTCCCCTCTTATCTTTCTACTCGTATTTTTATCTTTTCCGAGGACCTTAGGCTACCGTCTAGGCAGACACGCCGCGGGATATTTGCGCTCCTACCTGATGGCGAGAAGCGTGTCGGCTGGGCTGGTGCGTCGCTTTTCAGTGCCAGCTCCGCCCTACGTACACGTTGTGATGTCATGAGTTTTCGGAAACCCAGAGGCGCTTGCTCTTTCTATATGGAAGCACGCCAAACTGACTCCTACATATCTGGTGCCAAAGAAGCGCGGACTGGCGTCACTTCACTACGACTCCGTAGATTCGGTACCTCTTTCAGCTTACTTCGCTTACCTGCCCTCTTCCATCCCCTAACTCCCGGGCACCGCATCCCCCTCCCTTTTGCCCTTCCTTACAGCTTCGCCGAAACGTGGCACGGCGCACTCTTTCGAGGCAGCACCGGCAGATCGTCTGGTGCGAGCCAATAACGAGGTCCCGCGGCGAATCAGATGAAGCGTCTCTAAAAGCCCTCGTACGCCGTAATTCCCCGGAGCACTCGAAACCTGCTATCGGCGGCGCCCGCAAAAACTTTTTTTTTTCGTGCCGTGAGTTCGTGGCTCTCGCGGGGATCACGCTTTCTTTAATGGGTGTCGTTCCGCCATCAGCTGTGGGCTCTCCTCTTCGATCTCTGAGTGTTTACTGAAGAGCAGCTTAAACTGACTTCTCGTCAATCAAGCCCAGATGGCTGTCGGTAGCGGGGCGTCCGGAAACGCTCGAGAGAAGACCTGCAGAGGAGGTAAGAAAGAAAGGGCGGCTTGGGGAGTACAGCGGCATGGCTGATTGCGAGTGTTCATGTTTTCGCCATCTGTGGTTCTCTTTTGCTCATAGACGGCAGGGTGAATATAACAGCGGGCGCGAAATTAAAAAAGAATGATGGGACATAGAACAGTCCTGAGCGCCTAATGCACTCGGTGTCGACAGATTGTTTCGTCTCGTGAACGCCAGTCGTCGGCTAACTTCTCGTGCTGATAGCTGGGAGAAAACAACGTCGCCGGAAAGCCAGGTTAAAGCAGAGATAAATAAAACGACGAAAGGAGAAGTCGAGATTAAAAAGAAAGGTGAAAGTGTCATTCAAAAGCGCGTTAAGGACCAGGTTAAGGACCCGTTGGTTAAAGTGTTTTGCCGTCTTAATACCGCGTCAAGGACGTCCAGTTGCAGTCACTTTAAGTACGCCACTTCCTCGTCTGCAGACTCTCCGCCTCACTCTCGCTCTTTCTCTCTCCTGCTTGTTGTTATTTTTTTTTTGTGTGTGGAGGTAACCGCCTAGCTTGATTTTTTTCTAGTTCTTTTAGGGGGTGGCGGGCGGGCGGGGGAGGGGGGGGGAGTCTGATTGGTAGTTGAATTACCGCGCGAGCTTTTTGTACACTCTTAGCACGGTAACGTTTAGGTTTACCTTTATTTGCAAGTAACCTATAACATAAAGTTTACGACGTTACTAAACCAACTTGATATTCGTGTTTTTGTTAATTTCAGTAGCGGCTAGAACTTTCATGTGTCCAAGTATGCTATTTTAAATGTTACTTCAACGTCAGATGTCTCATAACCTTTAGATTTTAACTTATATAAATAAAGTTGTAATTCGTGGCTCAGGGGACCTATTGTATGGATTGGAAGTTTGCTGATTATTGTGTCGCATTGGCGATCCTGATATAATATTTCCAGCGAGGACTGACGCGTAATATATGGTGTGCGGCCGCGGGACGGAGGCAAGCTGGGCTAAATTAATATGTTATTGGTGCCAGTCCAAATGTTTGTTTTCTGAAAATAAAAAAAATTAGCTTAAATCTTGCCCGAGCGCATGCTCAAGTCAACCAGCAGCAATTCAGTGACCAATTTTATATACTGCATACGTGCCATTATAATGTAAAAGCAAGCCACTGAAACATTAAACATACATCGGAGAATATTGTGGCGGACGATGGTGTGGCATAAATAGTAAATATGGTTCAGTGTGGTGGAAAGCCTACCGCTACCACTGCAGGCATTTTATGCTGTGGTATAAAACCTGCCTGCAGAAAAACTAAACTCAGATGCATTATGGTGATTGAATATACATTTGCACCCAATAATGATTTTTATTTGAGCATCAACACTTCCTTTAGTCGCGTTTGTAATCTTCTCCTCAAACACGACACCCTTTGGCAGCAGGACGCACATTGAAGGGTGCACGCGGGCGCACGCTGGAATACTGTAAGAGTTCGATGACCAACAGAATGAAAGCGCCGAGCAGGCCCACCAGTGGCGTAGTAACAGGGGGGGGGGGGGGGGGGCGTAGGCCCCGGGTGCCATTTGGGGGGGGGGGGGGTATCGTGCATGTGTGAAGGCCCCCCTTCTTTCCGCCTGCTTGACCGGGCGTAAATGGTAAAGAATGCCTCGGTAACCAGCAGCTCGAGCTCACGTACCCGATGTACCAGATGTGTATATTGCCGCAGAATAGTACATGCGCGGTATCCAAGGCGGCTGTGCTGGTGCTTAAACATCACCCCCCCTCCCCGAAAATTTTCGATATCCCCGACTCCCTGACGACACCCAGTGGGGGGGGGGGGGGGGGGGGGGGGGCGGCGTGACAGAGGACCTATGGGCCCCGGGCGCGAGATGACCTAGCTACGCCACTCAGGCCCACTAACTCTCCTGCAGGGAAGAAACAGGTTTTGTACACTGCAACCGAATGTATTATGCCGCTGTGTATTATTTTTTTTTCCTTCTTAACGCATAATAGGAGGTGGTTCCTAAACTGCAGCAAATGTCGGGTTCCTTATAGAAAACGCCAGACAGGCACCGCTTTTGCTCGCTCGCTAACACGCGATAATGACGCCGCTGCATTCACATGATAGCGGGCGACAGCCGCTCCAGTAAGTTCTCGTAGAGAGATGAACGGACACTCATGGTATGAAGCCACAATTGCGGCCAGCCAAATGAGCAGAGAGAAGATATACAAATACAAACGAACAGCAACAACTTTAAACTATAGAATATTAGAATCTTGATATACTGTTATGTGACACTTTGGCGGAACTGTAGCTTGATTATTGTTTTTATTTGCGCTCTGTAGATGGACGCCATAATCAAACGCGTTTCAGCTTCAGCCAAACGCGAGCGCAGTCATATCTCCTCTGCGTTGCGTAGAGAGAGAGAGAGAGAGAGAGAGAGAGAGGGGAAGACGGAAAGGCAGGGAGGTTAACCAGACTGAGTCCAGTTTGCTACCCTACATGTGGGGAGGGGAATGTTGAGTGAAAGCAGGAGAGAGAGAACTTAGGTGTAGGATGTCCATAGTCGTGCACTCAAGTGTGTTGCCCTCAGGTAGCGAAAAAGCGCTCGAACAGCTTTCTCGGCGAATGAACTGTGAGGCCAGGCTCCCAAGAGCTTCGCTTCCGTAAATGGCCTGTCATCCAGTCTATTTAAGGCACACTGGAGAGTCTCGCGTTGATTATTGAAGCGAGAACAGTGGCACAGAAGGTGACTGATGGTCTCTTCACACTTGCACTTAGCGCACATTGGTGAATCCGCCATTCCAATACGATAGCTGTAGGAGTTGGTGGATGCTACTCCTACCCACAGCCGACACAGCAGTGTTGCGTCACGTCGTGGAAGGTTCGCTGGTAATGTAAGTTTCAGCGATGGGTTGAGGCTGTGTAAACGACACTTAGAGTTCTCAGGTGTATGCCAGCAGCCTAACGTGATTGTACGAGCGAGACTGCGAAGCTCTCTTGCAGCGTTGACTCTGGATAAAGGTATAAGGAGTGTCGGTGAGCCAGCCTGGGCACGTCGGGCAGCGTCATCGGCGAGGTGATTACCAACGATGCCACAATGTCCCGGCAGCCACTGAAATATGATATCATGTCCTCTTTCAGAAGCGCAATGGCAGGTTTCGTTGATTTGTGACACCAGCTGTTCATAATTGCCACGTTGTAAACTTCTCAAGCTCTGGAGGGCTGCTTTCGTGTCACAAAATATTGCCCATTCGTTGAGTGGTTCTTCTTCAATATATTCGACAGCAGCGCGAAGAGTGGCCAGTTCAGAGCCTGTAGATGTCGTTACGTGTGATGTCTTAAACTTGATGACGACCGATTGAGATGGTAGAACAACGGCGCCCGTAGAATTTTCCGAAACGGAACCATCCGTGTAAACATGAATTCGGTTAGCGTATGAACAATGCAGAAGTTCCAATGTGATCTGCTTGAGAGCCGCGGTGGTCAGGCTAGCTTTCTTCACTATTCCTGGAACAGCAAGGTACACAGGAGGCTTCTTCAAGCACCACATAGGGGATGGCGTTCTTGTTGCGGGTGAGTGCTTCAAAGACAAAGAGTGCCGGTTAGCCGCAATTGATCTGGAGAACGCTGCCCTGGGTCTTTTCTCAGGCAATCGAGCGAGATGGTGGTCAGGGACTCTGGATATATGGCGAACATGCACCCGGAGTGCGTCGATATTTATATAGGTCCTTATTGGGTGGTCTCCCGCGGTGGCAATTGTTGCCACGGTTGAAGCATTTTGAGGTAGCCCCAGACATGTTCAAAGGGCTTGGCCTTGAATGCTCTGTAGGACATAGATGTTAGTTTTGTTAGCATTGGACAGCACTGGTGTGCTGTATCGCAAGTATCCTAGGAAGAGCGTCCTGTATAGTTGAAGCATAGATGCCACGGATGTGCCCCACGTTTTACCGGCAAGAAACCTTAGTATATGGGATATAGAAGTAAGCCTCTTCTTCGAATATGTGATGTGGGGGCTCCATGAAAGGTCTCTGCCTATAATTACGCCTAGGAATCGGCGAGTTTTTGCGTAGGAAATTGGTTGGTGGTCAATAGAAATGGGGGTACCAGGTCATGGGCTTGTGGGTAAAGGCGACTAAGGCGCACTTCTCGGTCGAAATGCTGAGGCCTTGCGCACGCAGGTACGATGATGTTAGGGTCACTGCTTTTTAGAGCCGTGCACGCACCTGGAGACGTGTAACTGCCGAGGCCCATATGCATATGTCGTCAGCATATATGGAAAGGTTTACTGTATGTGGTAGAACGTCGGCAAGGCCAAGGATTGCAAGGTTGAACAAAGTGGGGCTAAGAACCCCACCCTGAGGGACGCCACGGTAAGTGTAATGGTCAGCAGTTCGGCCATCTGCGCTGTGCACAAAGAAGGATCGTTTGAATAGATAGCTCCGAATCCACCGAAACATGCATCCACCTATTCCATTATTTTCCAGGGCATCAAGGATGGCTTCATGCGTTACATTATCATAGGCGCTTTTCACGTCGAGGAATAGTGCAACCGATATATGCTTGTGGTGTTTTTCCTGTTGTACATACGAGACTAGGTCGATGACGTTGGCAATAGAGGAACGGCCTCTTCTGAAACCAACCATGGCATCGGGTGGGTGAGAATCATTCTTTCTGTGACCTTCCCAACACAGCTGGACAGCGCAATGGGTCGGTAGGACGCTAGGTCAAGTGGCGACTTTCCAGGCTTCAGGAGTGGTATCAAGCTGCTGGACTTCCACCGCTCAGGAACGACGCCATCATTCCATGACTGGTTATAACATTCCAGAAGTTTGCTTCGGCCATTTTCACCTAGGTGGCATAAAGCAGCGTAGGTGATGCCGTCTGGTCCTGGCGACGATGAGCGCCTGCATGAGGCCAGAGCAGCGTCCAATTCCTCAAGTGAGAAGGACACATTCAATTCTGGGAAGCGTGTCGCAGGAACCTCACCCAGAATTTCACTATTGATGGTGACCACACTGCCCGCAATCTTCACACAGAAATCTTCGGCTATATGGACCTGTGAGCGGCCTTGATGGAGGGCTAGGGCTGAGAATGGGTGTCGTTGCTGTGGAGACGAGCCAAGGCCGCGCACCGTCCTCCATATGATAGACAGTGGCTTGCGGGGGTCAAGTGATTCGCAGAACGTCTTCCACCGTTGTTCCTCCAACCTGTCCATACGACGTTGGATTTTCTTCTGTATACGTCGAGCGAATCTCCTCCAACCTGTCCATACGACGTTGGATTTTCTTCTGTATACGTCGAGCGAATCTAAGGTCATGAATTGACTTCGTGCGCCAGTAACGCCTGTCGGCTCTTCTGCGAATCGATCGAAGTCGCTCAAGTTCCATGTCAAAATCCGTACGTTTTTTAGCAGATGTAAAAGTGTACTTAGACGATTCCAGTGCACTTGTAATAAGGTTTTCAATGGTGCCGGTAAATTCTTCTTTGCATGCCTCTTCCACCTTTGTCTTATACGTTGACCACCTTATATATGCTTGTCGGGAAGTACAAGAGGAGAAGCTTCCAAATCCAGTGATACCTAAGTAGGTGGAAATATGGTCACTACCATGTGTCTCGATGTCAGAGAACCATCGAACATTTTGACCAAGTTGCCGTGACACCAAGGTCAAGTCTAAGCAACTGCTATAGTTCGCACCACGCAAGTACGTCGGACTGCCATCGTTCATAATGCTAAGTTGATGGTCGGAAGCAAATTCCACAAGTTTCCGGCCCCTGGAATCTATTCTGGAGCTTCCCCAAGCCAAGTGATGAGCATTAAAGTGTCCCGTGATAATTCGGGGTCCAGTAGTCGCCGTCAGGATGTCTCGCAATCGGTCGCCGTCGAACCGACTATATGGGGATATGTAGGCGCCGATAAGGGTGAAGGCCACTTTATTCTTTGTAATGCGGAGACACACGTATTGGTTTCCATCATGGGGCTGCACTGAGTGCGGGATGTAAGTCAGTTCTGTACGGATGTAACTAATTACATTGCTGGATTGCCCGCACGTCGACGCCATGAAGGCTTCGTATCCAGAGAGTCTTAGCGCTTTCGACACATTCGGTTCACATATTACCACTACAGGAAATCGGTTCGTGAAAACGTATTGGCGGAAACATGAAATCCGTGATTTAAGTCCTCTGGCATTCCACTGGAAAATCGTCGCGCTTCGCACTTCATCACGGAGTGAAGGCAGTGGAAGAGCCATTGTGCTTATGCAAGATTTACAAGCACTGGGCTCAGCGCATCCAACACTTGAACTGCGCTTCGAGCTGTTGGCGTATTCGAGTTGCCCACAAGCGTGCGAATCGCATTTATCAAAGACTTGAGCATTGTTACAATTCGGCGGTCATGCTGTGTCAGCTCATCTGGGTGAGGGGGGGAGCATTGTGGTGCCTTTCCTTGTTGGGGTTTTTCCACAGGGCTTATCCTTGGCAGTGGTGGCCATTCCTCATCCACGGCAGTCTTTTCAGATGCTCCGTTATCTATACACGGTTTGGAAACATTCTGCACTGAGGTTGGAGCAGATTCAACAGCAAGAGGCTGTGCGGCACGCGTATTCTTTGTGCGGAGAGCAGAATTCCTTGATGAGCGTCTGCGACGAGAACGACGTCGCCTGACGTCAGCAGCTGCTTCACGATGAGTCGACCGGTCCCTCACCATTTTCTTCAAGATGGAGAGTTCTCGCTTAACAATAGGACAATCCTTTGATGAGGCATCGTGGGGCCCTTGACAGTTCGGACACATAAGTTTTTGCGTGGCAGTTGCCTGCAGAGTGTTGTGCTGCACTGCGGGAACATATAGCAGACTTTCCACAGACGGCGCTCACGTGGCCAAATTTCTGACAGTTTCTGCACTGAAGCGGCTTGGGAACAAAGGGCCAGACAGCATGTCGAAAATGACCTACCTTCACATGCGATGGAAGGCAGTCACCTTTAAAGACAATTTTCACGCATCTGGAAGTTCCGAGACGGGCCACCTGTAGTATGTGGGTCCCATGATTGGCAGGCTTTATCAAAAGTGGTAAATCCTCGCCTGAGATGGCCGCATCAATGTCATATATGACGCCTGTAGTAGTCTCTTTTCCCATCGGGATGATGGTACGGACGTTCATGCCACCGAGAACAGTGACAGCTTGCAGAGAATCTAACGCCGACGCTTGGGCGACGTCTACCACGACAATATTCTTCCAAGGGTTGACTCGTACGTCCTTAATGCCATTTGGCAACAGTCTCTCGAGTTCAACCGATGCAACTTGCCTGTTGAGGAACCTCGTGTTGTCGGAGGGTAGCACAGGTAAGAAAAGGATGGTGTACTTCGGCGAACTCTGCGGAGTCCTCATAGTAGATGTGTCCACAGAGGCCCCAAGCATCCGCCGCTTTGCTTTCTTACTGAGGACAGTCACGTAGTCGTCGTCGGAGCTGTCGTCGCTCTCGGTCGAGTCTATCAGGGTAGCCTTGCTGTCGCTTGAGAGGCTGTTCCGCTTCCTTGAGGCTGCCGACGCGGGCGCCGCTACATCAGGTGGGAGTGCGGGTGGCTCCACTTCCATTCCCGTCGGGCAGGGAACAGTGTTCCCCGGAAGAAAGCGAGAATTACCACAACATACTGGTGACGGAGAACAAACACTCAGCAATAGGATCACTTCGTCGTCGTCGTTCCTCTGCGTTGTGTAGCTCTCAAGAAGCATGCCGGGAAGAGTATCGCCGATGCGGTCTTTTTGTAACAGTGGTGTCGCGCTTTGTTTCATCGCTTTAACAATGTTTAAACGCTCTCCGATTTTGTGGTGCGCGCTTACCAAGCGTGTTGTGTGTCTGAGTCACTCGTGACGCGTGGTACAGTTACCAAAAAGACTCCTAAAGGTGCGTGAGCCGCAGAAAAAAAGCGCTGCCGCCGTGGAGCAGCGACATATTGGCGCGCTGCATGGCACTGGCCACTGCAGAGTGTTGTGCTGCACAGCGGGAACATATAGCAGACTTTCCACAGACGGCGCTTGGGCAAGGAGCCGGATTGCCGATGGAATATGGTAAAAGTTCTTCGCTTACGTGAGAGTGGTGAGCATCGCTTATGTTATGACTGCTGTAACGAATACTGAAGACAGCAATAAATGCGACGCAGGTAAGAAATGCTTCTTGTTCAATTATTTATTTGCTGGTGTGTGTGTGTGTCGTATATTTCACCGTCGATTCACGCTCATGTTTACGCTACTGAGTTTTATTGAAGCACACTACTCGCTCGTTTCATAAACACTTTTTTTATCTCTATGAGTCACCGTGTTGGTTATTCTGAAAGCTCGAGTACATGTTGCACTTTTGTGCGTACTTACAGCATTAGATCTCATGCACGGGACTGGTGTTCTGTGTTGATATGGTCAAATGTTTACAAATAAATTGTAAACTATCCTTAATTAAAGAATAATAATTGCAGTAGTTCATTTCGTAATCACTTGATATCGCGTTTTTACTGTTAAACTGTCACATTCTTCCGGTGTTGTTTTTTGTACTGAAGAAGAGTACAAACTGACTTGGAAATTAATTTGCATGATTAGTTTGAATTGATTAATATCTTTTAAATATTTAACCTTGAATTTTATTGTTACCTAAATGTCCTTGATAGAACATACTTAAATTTTGTATGTTTAATTATATGTTCTGGGGTAATATTTTATCTGTTTATGGTTAATTTATGCCTCTTTGATTACATGTTGATAGCTGTTTGCAGTGCGACTTAAACAAGTAAATATAAGACTTTAAGATTACTATTGTCTTGTTGTAGGCTCCACTGGAGATCGGAGAATTAACTGCTAACATACTGGCCGCAAACAGACATGATTGTGCTCCCAACAAAGCTGAGATCGTCTTCCTTATAGTATAACACTTGTATGTATTTCTATTTAGACAACCTTTACACGAACCTTCAACATTTATATCTATATTTGCATCATTCCTGGTGCTGTTGTAGCGATACATGTGTTCTGCCACGCAGCGCTGTGCTCGAAGGATTTTTTTTTTCATTATTGCTTCATGGCCGTGAAGAAGAAAAAGAGAGCCACCTTGAGCTCCCAAACTGTCCGCGTAAAAACGAACATAGCATCTATAGATGTCATACGCGTCCTGTTAGTGTCACATGGCCTTCTCTGATCCTCATAGATTATCGCAGTGAAACACAGCGAAAAGCTTCTATCATGCTTAGACGATAGCCTGTTTAACAAAATCAGCGTGCTTTAAAGTAGACTTCGAGAGTGAATACTTGTTGTGCCAGCAATATAAATGTATGTAACAACGTGATCAAACTCAGTAGCCTTGATTTTATATTTTCAATATGAGCATTTACTTTAAATACCTACAAATTTTGACTAGTGAGCTATACTTTATTTAAGGTGATACTTCAAATTTCTGATGGTGTGTGTGTTGTATCATACAAGTGCCACAATTGAAGCGTGATGATCTTACTATTTTACATTGCTGCAGATTAATCAGCATGTTTGATATATTCGTCTGGTATATTTGCTAAGATTTTAGTATTAGCTCCCATGTATGCAAGCATTGCTTGTACTACTTGCATGAACATGTATAGACGTGTAATTTCAGCATCAGTTCTTAATTTTATTCTTGCTCAAATACAGCATTACAGGCTGCTTTTTTATCTCAAGTAAAACTCTTGCTTGGGCTAGTTGGTTCATGCTTGAATGAGTAAACGCAAGGCGCAAAAGACAAGGACTGAGGAGGAACACAAACGACAGGACCGGCGGCACTCACAACTAAGTTTATTTCCGCTACAAGCCTGCCTTTTGTAGGCCAACCAAGCCGAATCAAACACGAAACGTTAGAAGCACAATACAGCAATTCATTGAACACTCAGGAATCATATCTGATACAAAAGATCAAATCAGCAAACAAGAACCACACGTGGAGCAGCACGGGAAGCAATTCAATTTACCTCCAATACTCGGACTCGTCTCCCTCCCACTTTCCCTATAATATTGACTTGGAAGCGCTGTACATTGCTTTATGGTAGTGTTTCTTTTTCAGATGTTATCCATAATGAAACATTTATAATCTTGCATTTTTTCATTTGGTATATTGCTTTTGAAGTGTCTTTGGAACCATATTCTTAATGTACACCAAGGTCTTCAACAATACTTGCGTTGTCTTCAAAGGTTATATAATAACAATAGTCCCGTTCCTGTTGTTGTGCCTGTAACATCACGGTGCAGTTCGAATTTTCGTGGTTTTCTTGTTTGCTAACCGCAGTGCAAACTTATGCAGACAGTTAACAGCATTTCACTGATGTCATTATAGGTCATAGTGTATTGTGATGCAAATGGCACTACTTTGAGAGATATCTATTGCTCACATGCACAGAGAAAATGATTCCTCCAGTGCCCACATGGACATGTATAGAGCTTTATTTTCAAAATTTCTTTTTAATGTTATCTTTGTGGAGACGTAGGCTGAAAGACTAGTTTTTGGTCTTGATGCCAATTTACATTTATATTGGCTTGGAAGCATGTATGGCCTTATGGCTGCCGTCTTCTTTTTAGGTGTCACCGAAGCTCTGTGTATTTTTTACATTTGCTACATTGCATTGGGAGCGTCTTTGTTATCCCGCTCTAATGCTGCACAGGATGTGTAAAGCTTTTTTTTTCCGGTAGTGTCCAAGGTCGATCTGAACACAAGTGTCAAATTCATGCTATAGTGCCTGCAATCTCATATACTGAACCTTTGTCTTGTATTATTGCTTTCTGACTGCAGTACAAACTTTCACATCGACAGTTGACACGGATTTAATGATGACATGCAAACACCATGATATGATACAAGTGATTTCCTGTGATATTATTCAAGTGATACTATTCTTTTGAAGTTTCAAATCTAGTCATGTGCCAGCAAGGCCTGCTGTATTTGTGGTGTATCCTATGTTGTATTTTCAAATAAAAATATTGCATTCTAAACAACGCTATACTATAGTTATGGAACTGTCAGTTTATACTTGAAATATTTATACAAGGCAATGATGCCTTCTCCTCAGGCCTTCATATGGTGTTTTGAAATGCATTGTTGGGAACATTACCGCTACATATTTGGTCGAAGGTTGAGCAATAGATTATCTCACGGAGAGTTTCATTTCGTCAGAAATCCGAAAGGATACTGGCAGTAGCCCTTTGCTGGTTGATATACAACGATTTAAGTGATTTAATTGGAAGTAACCTTTTGTTACCCCATTCAGCTGAGCGGATTTTTTGCAGAGAAATTTATATGGGGCCCGCTCTTTATATGGTCCGCCGAGCCCGATGCGGCTTAGCTACGGGTACGCGCCACCTTTGGGTTTTGTACCAGAAAGGCCAAATCCGCGGATTGTACACCCAGCCAGCTGTCGCCAAACAACATCGGTCCGTCATTTTCTTCTTTCGCGCTTCTCTTTGCTTGTGCCTCTTCTCTCTTGCGCGCTTCTTTCCGCGGCAGGGCTAAGCAGACTACAACCGTGCGTGGAGAAATATGAGCCCTTGCGGAGGACGCCACTCAGCCAATCCTTTTTGGACACTGTCTCTTCACGCGCTTGCGCTTCGAAATAGTTCACCTGTCCACCTCATGTGCTTTCCACAGCAAAGGGTGTCCCTGTGTCCCTCAGCCTAAGCAAAAAAAAAGCTGCGTTTTGCTGGCAACTTAGCATCTCCTCTTCGACCGCAAGGATATGTAGTGATAAAATGCTCTCTACCCCTCAAAAAGCACAACAAAGGTGAGCGCGGGAGAACAGATCTTTGCTTACGAATGGCATAGTAAGTGACAGACTCATACTCTTTTTGGGTACAATAGTGTAGCTGTTAAGCAATTATTACAGGAAAATTTTTGCTTTGCCAGTGAACAACCTCAAGCTTTTAGACCCTTGACCCGTGCTGTTGCTGTTTTTCTCCTCTTGCGCATGCATTTACGTTTACTGTGTGGATTGTTCCAAAGGTATCATTCAGCATGCAAAAATTAAAAAAGAAAATCAGTCAGCTGAATTGAAGCAAGAAGTTGCACTGTGTGCGCATGTTCTGGTAGCTTAAGGAGCGTGGCCGGTGCTGTGAAAGCATGCGAGTAGGTGACGCTGTGCACCTGGTAGTGTTAATAGGGCTGTAAAAGAAGTTCTGAAACCGAAGTAGCGTGGAAATATGGCGGAAATGGTGAGGGTTGATAAGGATGATTCAGCTTTGAAGGTCATTATACTAACCTGATATGAATAACAAGAATTACTGCACCTTCGCGCACGGTTCTGAACAGATAGAGGTGATGCGGATTCTACATGGCTGATGGGTATTCTAGCTTAGGCCTGATTAGTCTTTTTCATGTCAATAGCCTTACGTTTTCGGAAGCATGACGCAAGGTGAATTTTATAAATTTTAGTGTTTAATTCGCGGATGATATGTTAGAAACATGCGCGCACCCTGTTAGTTTGTGTTTAGTATACTTTCTGTAGGCAAAAAAAAAAGAAATATAAAAAACTTCCTTGACAGCCAAGTCGAAAACGGCACTATTACATTATTGGCTGTCTATTATTGTCAGAACTAACAATGGTGCTCTACTTTGAGCCCCGCTAAGCCTTCTATCCACGCTAGTCATTCGCGCGTGATCTTCGCAATGAAACCAATTTGCGAACCACGGAACAACGCCTCCATCATGTGGCTTCCGCATGACACTTAGTGCTTGGAATAATTTTCTTTCTTGAAGTTCGTTTAGCGGGCCCCAACTTTTAAGAACTTCTTCTGGAGGCCACGTCAAAAGTTCTCGAGACTGCTAGTTCGTGAGAAACTTCTTGAGTATGCCTGAGTTTTGCACTAACGAGGTCTATCACTCGTTCTTTGCCAACGAAAAAAGGGCTGATAATATCGGCTGCTAGCATATTCTATTCTATATTATAGAATTTTTTTCTGTCGTAAAAGAGTGCTGTGATTTTGTTCGATGTTCCGTTCGCATTGTGGCTTGCAAATTATGTCTTCAATAACTCTTCATACAACATTAGACTGTAGTTCTTCAATTGGGAATTTGGTCACTGAAACTGATATCAATGCGTTCTTAAGATTACCTCATGCCACCTCGCACTACCACCTCACACTTCTTAAATCTAGACACCTTTCGCCATACGTAGGCTGCATTTCCCTGCGGATTTCGATGGGCGTTCGCCTCTTGCTCAGTACAAGACCAATCACAATTCGTTACTTGTACGAGGTGGACGCGTGAAGCACAACCGCCATATTCAACAAATGACCGCAGGGCCGTGCAATGGAGCCACCGGCAGATAAGGCCAAGACGGTCCAAGAAAGATCCACTGCTGGTATGGACATGTTCACTTCGCATTTACAGCCGTATATACACACTCTATAGTCTTTCTGATTGACCCTCCTAAGTTACGAATGTCCTCGTAATACGAATGTCCCGTGGGGACATTCAAATGCACATTACATAATATTATGCTGCGTTGACGGTCTGCGACTTGGCTTGCGGCGCTACATCGCGCCCCTACACAGAGGGGACCAGAGAGAAGAGAAATTCACCGCGCCTCCTATGCACGCTGCTCTTCAGAAGTCCTCACTATACGTGACCTTCTCATAGCAGTGGCACAACGCAAATCAGTTGCTAGGCGGGTTCTTCTTTTCCGTATGCAAGTGCAGTTACGTCACTCCCTGCTTCGTATGCTGCATTCAAGCTGCCGTCGCGACCGACCGCAGCTTGCGACACAGTAATCTTTACCGGGAAAAATATGTGGGGAACGCTACGTGCTTCGCATTGCATGCAGGCGCAGGAGCGCCTTATGTTCGATTATGTAAGTCGGATACTTGTTTTGAGCTTGTTCTTTATTGAAACGCATGCTGTTCTGTACGTTGTACGCGTGATTTTAAAGAATCTATACACTGCTCACTTCACTGTGCAGCGTGCTTGCAGCTTCCGCCTTGTAGACTCTGAGCCATTGCATTTAGGGGCAAGACCAAAGACGATGATAGTTTTCTGTCGACATTACGCCTCGAAGAAATCCCGGGAGTCTAGCCATAGACGGTTTCGCTGTAAAAAAAAAAAAGAAAAAGAAAACACCGTTGTGAACCCACCTCGCCCAAGAGGAGCGAGCGGCCATACCGATATGGTGACCCGTGCCACCCACTGCAGTCAACTCCAAACCGTCTGAAAGCAGGGAAGCTATGCACTACATTTCAGTGATAAATGAGGACCAAAAAAAGCGTCACTGTTGCGGAAATTGAGCGAAAAAAATTAGGAAAATATTGGCAAATAGAACATTCTTCTCAGTTTGCTGCAATAGAAACACAGGTTGCCGTGTTGTTCATTTCCAAATTAGAGCTGTTTGCTTGAACGACCATTAGTTGTTATCCATAAGATCAAGTTTAGGACGGCTTTCAAAACAAAAATAGTTGGCGTAGGCTCATCGCAAGTTTCTTCGGTTTCGTGCAGCCCTGGTGATTCTGTGCTTAATGGAGTAAGGTTTCATTGTTGCATTTTCAAATTTAGTCTGAGATTTGATTCCTGGGACCGCGATGTCCAGGATCACGATGTAGATAGGACAAACACAATGGCGCGGTGTGATATTTAAGTAAGATAAAAACGCTATTACTGCAGGTTACTCAAATCAAAACAGTACGCTGCAGTATATTATGTTCAGAGTGACAATCTATACCACAGCACAAATGGATCAATAATATACACTGATAGTGTTCTTTCTCTCTGTCTCTCTCTCTCTACATTTGTCAATATTTTCTTCTCTTGCAACTTCGCGTACCTAACTACTCATTTCTGCTAATGGTGCAATACAAAGACGTCCTTCCTGAACAATTTCGCTTGAATTATGATGACGACGAAGCTCCCATAGTCCTGTTAGTAATATTCCATTGTGTTTTTTCAAATATATTTAGCGATGGTAACGACACTAGTATTCAAAATATCGCGGCTCTGTACACTTGCAGCATGGGTTTACTTCCTGTTTTCTCTCTTCAGCCTCTCCCCGGTGTATTTTATGTCTTCAAATCTTGATGCCTTCGCGTCCTTAGATCTTTTATGCCTTCCAGACTGTTCCATGCCCCCTTAAGTATAAAACATACACTCGCAGGCGAGTTCTGCATCACAACCGTTGTACTGACAACGAGCAGTTTCTTCTGACGGGGATCTGAACGTGCGAAAAATTTTCTCTCGCACCTCTAACTTCCGAGTAAATTAGTCCGCGGAATGCTAATTATCTGCTCAAGGGCAATGAATAGAAACCACATAGAAAAAAGTGAACCAACTGAAAACGGACAGAGGGGCTGGGGTGAGGAGGACCTGGGGGTGGGGGGGGGGGAGTTAATCAGGGAGGATGACGAGAGGACGACGTTTCGGAGATCTGGGGGCCACAGTGCAGAAAACACAAGAGCGAGCAAAACCAAACCACAGCAAAAGCCAATTTTTCGCTCCGACGCGCCCGCGTTTCCTGGCGACGTAATTTTCGCTGTTCCCCACCCACGCTTCCTTCCTTTATTTTTTCTCACGCAGCGCACTTGCTAAATTTGCATTTTTTTGTCTCCGGTCGATTTGTGTTTCGCGCCTGAATAAACTCCTTTTTTTTTGTCATAGCCCATTCCGTTGTCCTTTTCTTATCCGCCTTGGACTGATCTCTGCAAGCTATGTGGCGGGGCGTTGCCGGTTCCACAAGGTGCGAAACCTGTCGTGTTGCAATCAAGAGCGTGATTGCAATTTAGCCGCGCACGGGCCGACGGGCCTGACCGACGCAGGCGCATGAACTCGTCCTGGTCCGCCGGCGCTGACACCGCGCCACAACGTTAGCCAACCGGCACGCCCGCACTAACGAAAGAACGAACGAACAAACCGCACGCACGAACGCTTCCTGCGTGGTTTCGAGAAGCGCGCTGTGCGAGTACCTTGGTCCAGCAGGGCTGTTTCTCCAGCGGTCTGGCGTTGCACAAGTATGGGAAGCGTACTGAACACTGGCGAAAAAAAGCGACCTTTGAAACTGCAGACCGGACCATCACTGTATTCGGCACTATTTGGCATACGCTGGCAGCTTCGTCGGTTTACGTTTATTTTATTCCCTTCCGAATTTGGTGTCATTATCTCGTAAATATCGTCTTTATCATGTTCTGATTGCAAAGTCCTGTGTCTCCATTGTGTTTCTCTAGTGCAGCAACATTTCTCCTTCAAGAACGGTTACTGTGCAAATGCTGCTACAGGAGTTGCGGTGAGCAGATGGAATTGCGTGGTGTTATGTCATTTGAGATCACAGAAAAGACGTACTTTCGCTAGGGCCTTATTTTTTTATTCTTGACGACCCACTCCTTAATCTTGATTAAGGAGATATTATTAATGCGTAGTATTGATCGTTCCCTTGTGCAGTTTGCACGTGCCCGATATTTAGATGCATAAATTTATGGATCAGTTTTGAAGATGCATTCTGTGAACACTGCGAGGACACCGCAGTGCGGATAGCATATCCAGCACAACAGGACACTTTTCTCTGTCTGCAAATTAAGGAGAGAGAAGAACAAAGCAGGAGTAAGAACGTGGCGTCAGTGGAGGCAATTCCTGCAATGTTTACCGATCTGTTAAAAAAATGAATAAGAATTAAACAGGGAGCTGTCCTGACTCAAGCGCAACGACAATGTGGGCACGTACTATATCTGCCAGATGTTCGATATGGTTACTAACACAGTTCCCGTGGGCGCAGTCATGTGAAAATACCATGCTGTGAGGTAAAAGAGAGCGTCCTACTTGTATCTCATCACATTTTAGTGTGTGCGCGTGTGTGCGTGTGCGACAACGCAAAGAGGCGCGAACAGACGCTTCATTTAGGGAGCGTCCGCTACGATGATGACGCCGCCACGCAGCTAGCATAAAGGAATCTGTCGTGAGGGGTGCGCTGGTTCGTAATGCTGCGCGTGACTTTGTCGCGTTGTTGGTCGCTTTTGTAATTACCCCAACTCTCCACCGGGACAGAAACTGTTTCGTTTCTCAGCACGGTCGCACATTCACAACGACCTAGAGCGACGGATACAAGATGTACGCTGTGCCCAGCGCACGTTTGTTGACGTCGAAGCGTCTGCCTGGATAGATGGATGTTATGAGCGTCCCCTTTGGAACCGGGCGCTGCGTTGCGCCACTAAACTATTGCTCTTAAACTGCCTAATGCTCAACCTAGCTAAAAAACAAAAATAAAAGAAAACGCGCGATGAATTCCCATAACCAAATTTTCTGACCCCCTATTGTGAACTTTGTTTTTGTGCTGTTTTTGTCGTTTCGCTATTTTCCGTCCACCAATCCTCCAATCGCCTTTTACTAATGCCTATTGCGGACATGTTTACTTTTCCACTGCTCCCGCTGAACCGAAGGGCTTCAAGGAGGCTAGTGGTGCCTAAATCGCCCGCTGGGTAGACGCCTTCACATTCTAATAAAACATGCTCCATAGTTTCCCTAGCTTTACCGCAGCAAGCACATGCTTCTTGTTCCTTCTTATATCTCGCTTTATAGGTGCGTGTTCTAAGGCATCCCGATCTCGCTTCAAAAAGTAATGAGCTTCCCTTTGAGTTATCGTAAATTTTTTCTTTCCTGATATCGTTTTTTCCTCTTAAGTAATCACTCATGGCAGGTTTCCTTTCCATTGCCGCCACCCATGAGATTATTTCAGCCTCTCTGACTTTCCGCTTGACCGTCTTTGTTGCTGTGTGGCCCACCTTACAGGCCACATACTTGCTGGTAAGCTTCCTAGTTCTTTTGCTCCATTGTGAATCAATGTTTTTCCTGTACAGATAGCTCAACACTCTCCCAGCCCATTTACTTTCTTCCATATTCCTCAGGCGTTCTTCATACTCAATTTTTCTGCGAGCTTCCCTCACTTCAAAACTAGTCCAGCCCATATCACCCTGCCCAGCTTCATTTGTAGTCTTCCCGTGAGCGCCCAATGCGAGGCGACCCACTGACCTTTGGTTCCCATCTAGACCTGATTGTACCCCTCATTTAAAGCAAACAACCGCATTTCCAGAAGTAAGTCCTGGAACCATTACACCTTTCCACATACCTCGGAGGACCTCGTACCTATTGTATCCCAATAGCGCTCTGTGCTTCATTATGGCTGCAGTTTTCTTCCCCTCCACTGTTATTGTTTTTTCCTGTGTTCCCATATATCTATTGCCCTCGTTTATCCATATACCAAGTTATTTATATTCTGTTACCCGAGGTATTTTCTGGCCTTGTATCTCGACTCTCTGTTCACTGTTTTCAATGAATACCATAACACCTGATTTTCTAACACTAAATTCCAAACCTAAATTGTTGCCTTCCTGTCCACAGATATTAGCCAGACGTTGCAAATCACATTGCTTGTTAGGTAGTAACACAATGTCACCCGCATAAAATAAACCTGGAAGCTGCTGCTTTACTACTGTACCCGCCTGTTTGCATGAGAGATTAAAGCCGATATTACTTCCCTCTGGTGCCTTCTCCATTCTCACCATATACATCATAAACAGTCGTGGCGATAAAGGGCACCCCTGCCTCCGTCCGTTGTGTATATCAATTTTCTCCTCGCTCAACATCCCTTCCCATTCAACGCAAACGGTATTTCCTAGGTAGATCCCTCTAAAAAGCTGTAGAGAATCGTCACCTAAGCCTTCCCCTTCCAGAATATCCCACAACATGTTGCGGTCTACGTTGTCACAAGGCGTAACAAGGTGTAACGAAATGCGTGCACGCGGCTCTAACCTGTCCCCGCCTTACCTTATTGCGTTTAGTCAAATTTGCACTTTCCGCCTCCTTGAACCATTCACAGCATATCATTCGCTTAGCAAGCGCCTTGTTAACTTACGCGCGCGCCATTCGAGTATATGGTACTCGCTTTTTCTATCTCCTTTCTGACAGGCTGAAAATATCCCAACGAGATACTTGATTCCATACTGTTTAGGCAAAAAAATTATGCATCTGCAACGCACATGTTGGAATCTATCTATAGCGTTGCTTGCGTTTCGCCAAGCGGCGTGTTTGTTTCGAAAAACGCCACAATTTATTCAATATTTTTATTCAATTTATTCAATTCTGGATTCCAAGAGAAGGGAAGCGTAGCAGGGGCCGGCAGAAAGTTAGATGGGCGGATGAGATTAAGAAGTTTGCAGGGACAACATGACCACAATTAGCACCCGACCGGGGTAGTTGCAGAAGTATGGGAGAGGCCTTTGCTCTGCAGTGGGCGTAGCCAGGCTGATGGCGATGATGATGATATGCCATAAATTTGCCCGTTTCATTCTAGCGTCTTTGACGTAAAAGAAACGGGTGCTCGCGTGCGCACCCATCCTACGCGATGTGACACACACGGCGAACGTGTCAAATAGCTACTTGGCGTTGGTAAACGATAGAAGTGCACGCGAGATGGTGGCCTAATGTTAAGAGAATCGAGATGCTGTGCTGGGGGACATATACTCGATCTCACCCTCCCTTGGCAGCTGCGGCAGTGACCTAAGATACCGCTTCAAATTCCTGCATTTCGTCTTTTGCAGGCTGCTTGTATCAAATCATCACATGGCATAACGCCCAATTTGGGCACTACCGTCCGCATTTCATGAAGAGAGCGCTGATCTAGCATATCAGATTTCATTTCACTGGAATGCAGGAGTTGGCTACTAGAACACACGTGGCCGAGAGACAGCTCACGTGTGCATGACGGCCCCCCACGGAGCGCCGAATCCCCTGATAAGTCGTTCCAACTTTTGTCCCTACGAGCCAGCTAGCTGCTTTGTGATGCAAATCATAGATGGCGCGGAAAATTGCTTCTAGCCCCGAGAGCTACGCCGTCATCTGCGGCGTAAGCACGCCGTGGAGTATGGCGAGGCATAGCGGACTTTCTGTTTGCTGACTAATACGTTCGTTGTTTTGATACACGCGCATTTACCCTGTTGTCTGCGTGGAACTTCGTGTGTGGACGCGCTAGCGAGTAGCGCTTGTCCCCTGCCGATGTTCACCGGATATTTAGTTGCTTTTAAATGCATAAAATTTACTCCTGTTCAACAGTGTGATTTCTTACGCTTCTAAACTCTCACTAAAAATACATTTGTGGATAAAAAAAAGATGAAAAGCTGTAAACTGCACGACGTATGTGCGCATTCAGTACATTACTGAGAGAAAGTCCCATGCATGGCTTTGCTTATCTAAAGGCATTTTAGTATTTGGCTTGCGGTATTAAAGTTCAATTTAGTTCATGTTTCGGTCTGTGCTGTGGCATGCTTAAGCCGAATATAAGTCATATGAGTCATGTTACCAGGTTGACATTCACAGGTATAATTAATGCTTTCAGATGTGCTTACCAAACACTGCACCATTTTATTTGCCAAATGGTGGCAGCAGTGGCTGTAAGTGGCCGTTCGTAAGTTGCCCAGTTCGATGCTCCGCCCTGGGCGGGGTGTCGCTTCACCACTCAAGAATGTGAAAAGCACCGAAGGACATTAGCATCGAGAAAAGGCATCCCTAGAAAATCGCAGCCATTTTTCCATGAGCCTTGATGTTGTCAAAGCACTCGAAATTGTACGCGAACATTTAAGAGACACGAAGGAAAGTTTCAGCAAGCAAATCGAGATGCCATAAAATTCTTCAGATTTCCTCACAAAACTCATTGACAATGTCTATTTATTAATTAGTAAATTAAATTATCAATAATGAATTAGATAAATAAATAACTTATTTATTCACCTCACGCTCAAGCTTCTATAGGCATTGTAAAGTAGAATAGGATGCAAGAGTAAGAAGATTACTTGTAAATTTATATTAAACTAGCGACGTTCGCACTCAGCATATCTGCTGAAACGATGGCATTGGCAAAAAAGAAGAGAAATACAGCAAAAAACGAACATTATTCACGAATACAGAGAACAATATTTGCCGTCATGGGGCATTGCCATATTTGAAAAAAAAAAAGGCAAATAATAGTTTCGCACAAAAGTGCACAGTCTTCAATAGATACGATAAATGAGGAACGTGGTTGCAGTCGTTGCTTGTATGTGGAATGAATCAGCGTAAATAGCTTTTCATGCGACAAAAAATGCCTCTTGTGACGGCGATTAACTCGAGAGTACTGCTAAGTAGGTGCTAAGATAAGTTTTCTGCGAAGGATGTGGTGATACACTTCGTCAAAAAGGCATAGGAGAAAAACTTTCCTAGGTAGTGGTAACAACGAAAGCCAAGCTATTTCCATCAAAGGTGTACTTGACGCGCGATCATATATGATCGTGTGTCAAGTACAGCTTTCATGGGAACACACACAGACACACACACACATACATACATACATACATACATACATACATACATACATACATACATACATACATACATACATACATACATACATACATACATACATACATATATATATATATATGATCGTGCGTCTAACAATAGTTGGACGTTTTTAAGCCTGTGGAATTATTTTTAGCCATTTCAACAGAGGAAACGAGGGCAGCATTCTTTTGGTTCCAAATGGCAGCTTGACTTTGGAACGTAGTAGTGTTTTATATAAGGGTACTTTTGGTGATGCAGGTGATGCGTTAACATTTTGGCGCACGTAGGCCAACATGCAATTAATGTTTATCGATTATATATTTAATGTCGCATTTCGAGGATAAGCTGCAATATTTATTTCCGCCTAATTAAGGGTTGGTCATAACATGCTCTAGCTGGGCATTAATAAACGAATATAGAGGAGCGCACACTTCCGGTCTCGTTACAGTCATCAGCTTGCATCATCACGTTTTTGCAGGTTGAAAATGCCGGACGCGATTCTGGGAACCGGCAAACACGTCATAAAAGTTCAGGTTGTGGATGCGACCTATACCAGCCAACGCAAGTCATATAGTCATCAGATTGAACCCGTAGCGTGTACGGCGGACCAATGGCACATCATGTGGGACTGTGCCAGGTTCCCGACGGCAGCTACCTCAAGGACTTACCCGCCCGAACTTCAAGGTGCACTGCAGTCTGCAGACACGCACCCTGGGCCGTCCAGCAGGCGCGGGGTGCGCTCCAAAAGCAAAAAAACTCACGACCCACTACAAACGGGTTCAACTGCGATAGTGCAGAGTAAAGTATAACCCCGGGCCGACGCTTGGCCAGCGTCACGACGCGTTAAACCGTCGTTTGCCGGCACTTATTAAAGTTATCCCTATCCTATGGAGTTTTATGTTCCAAAACCACGATATGATTACGAGACGCATCGTATTGAGGGCCTCCGGATCAGTTTGGACCCCCAGATGATATCTAACGTGCCCCCAGTGAACGGGACATTGGTGCTTTTGCATTTTGTCCCATCGACATGCCCCCGCCGGGGCCGGGAATTGATCTCGCGACTTCGTGCTCAGAAGCGGAACGCCGTAGCCGCTGAGCCACCATGGTAGGTAATGTTCTTTTTGGTATTTCATTCCTTTAACCAATTTGTACAGCAAGTGGCAAGGTTATATAAATCAGTCTGCAGAATTGCTTGGACGCTATCATTAGGAATCTCGCGTTATACACAGGCACCGAAGTATAGTAAACAGGAGACGAGACAAAAACGGGTAAGTCGTTTTTGTATGTTAGGAATAGTATTGGGCATAAAACGGAGCCTTCCGTCCATAAGGCTTCCGACAATACTACCTAGAGGAAAGACAGGCGCTGCAACACTTTTGTATGCTGGGTGTACGCATGGGAATGTCGCGATATGGTGTCTTTGGATTAGCATCGATCTCGAAAGCCAGGTCTTGATGGTGCGCTTACTTATCACCATTCTGTCTGTCACAGTGGTTAATTGTTTAATAAACAGCACGCCAGAAACAGTTCCGACTATATTATTACACAAAAACGTGTTTTGCTGTATTATGACGACTTCTTCTTGGACGTGCAATTACAAGAAACATGAAAGCTATCGGTGGACCGCTAAGGTTGCAGTACAGACGACAAGGTCCGCGTTCGTATTACCGCAGTTTGCCGTCTACTCTTGCTTTCCTTCGCTTGATTATGCCCCGCGGGTTATTAAACTTCATTGAAACATGTAATGCAGATGAATCAAAAGTTCTTACCAAGATTTTCTTCTAAGAACGCGAAATCTGCTAAGCCGTACGCACGTTTTAGGCAAAGCCTCGCAACTGGTAGTGTCCAATCCAGGGCTGTTATAGTGTGGCGCCCTCTGCATTTAAAATGCGGATGTGAACGGCTACGTTTTTGCAGTTTGAAAATGCCAGACGCGATTCTGGGAACCGGGAAACACGTCATAAAAGTTAGGTTTTGGATACCCCCTAGACCAGCCAACGCAAGTCCCACACACCTATATACTGCAGTGTACTAGAGTACGGCAGTGTGTCGTCCGGTGGCGAAATGGTGCCTCTGTTTGCGATGACGGCCCGAGGTACTGGAGCATTACGGCGTACTGAAGCGTCATTTGTCGCTGCAGCCTGGACAGCCTAGTGTAGATGCCTAGTCACTGCTGGCAAGCGGAGCCATAAGGGCGCAAAACGGGGCCTCCAAGATGATCATTTCTGATTGTCGCGGAAGTCGAGCATGCACGTGCGGAGCTCAATAAGTCCTTGCTGCCGTCTCTTTTGCCACGTTTTCATTTTTTTAGGTGCACGGTAAGCACTGGTCTCTTAAAAGATTAAAAGATTTAATCTCTTAAAAGATTAAAAGAGCAACTCCGTGTTTATTCATATCGGGCGCATTGGGCAAATTGGCTGTATTCTTGCCCTTCGGCGCCGTTTTCGGAGGGAAATGTCCAAATGATGTTGGCGGCATTCGTCACAAAGCACCTTTTTAACTATGAAATGCTTTTAGCTCCCGTTGTCGGCGACCTTCAAGTCACCTTGAGCCAAAAGCCAGAGCCGTTATCTGGGCACTAAAAAGAGAACATCCAGCAAGCTGCGAGAACAAAACGAGATCGTCCGGCCAACAAGTCAAGACCGCATTATATACGCTAGTTATTCCTTATGCTTGTTCAAAATACCACTCAAGCTGCAACTTCTAGCACGCTGAAGTTTCATTTGTCATTTCCAACAGCGATGTTTAAAAGGCAGATACTGGGCCCTATACAATTGATTGTCATCTTTTTCGCTGAATGCTCTTTTCAACGCCAGCGGTCCGCGAGTTCCTTGGCGCATCCGGCGGGCCGCGAATGGCCGTTTGACCGAGACCATACTTGTAATGAGGTTTTGTCTGTGACAGGAAACCATTGCGTCCATATGGACCAGTGCACAGTTTGGCGTGGTGTGGTGTGGTGTGATGTGGTGGGGTGTGCCGTTGCGAACGTACACTACACCCATGTTAAGCTTCTGGCTAGTATCATCTGCAAGCAATCTATCTTGGCGGTAGCCATTTCATGCTTACATCTACTCTATATTACGGGGGAGCCAGCAATTCTATTTTAAGCGCAACCTAGCGACCGCCTTTTTGGCTTGTGCTGCTTGAAAGAAATCTCCTGCAATCAACCTGGTGCAGACAGGTGCTTCTTCCGAGCAGTCTGATCCTCGTGTGTTTCAATATACTTTGATAAAAACGACATATGCGTGCTTTCCGAACGCAAGGAGCAGATGGGCGTTTGTTTGTCGTCAGCAACCGAAACACTGTAAAGACAATCAGGAACAGTGCAGGATCTGCTATAGCAATTGTGTCAGCTTAGGAGGCGTTATCGATGTATCTTAGAGTTTGTTACTTATATTTGCAACTTATAATAATTTCAATTGTGTTTTGAGAACGTTGGAGTCCATGAATACAAGTTGTCGCGAAACATATTTAAATTTCGTGCGCTAGTCACACCTGTCGATTGCAATGCCCGCCTGGGGATCCCATCGCAAAAGTGACCACCGTTCTCGCATTGTTTTAGTACACGTACTAAACATGGCCCCGTTCCAGTACAACATACATATACCGTCATTCCCATCGCAGCCCAGCGCCCGTTCGAAAACTCCCACAGACAACGGCACCAGATTTCCCTCTAGGAAATATTGTGAGAAATTCTATGGTGGTGGCACTAATGATGCCACATTAGTTTAGGGCTAATCATGGCCGTTTACGAAAACGTAGTGTCGACAATTGATTAAGAAGTATTCCAGCCAGGTGAGTATTTGCGGTCAACGTTTAGGGAAGAAAATTAAAGGAGAAGGAGCACTTGAATAACTTCAGGGATACTGGAATCAGAGTGCAATGGCAAAGTGTTACATTGCAGACCATTTCTAAAATCTTGAACCAACTTTCCAAATAAGCATTTTGTGGAGACCTGACGTGCTTGAATCCCTCAGTCTGACCTGTCTAATAACCAAGATTGGCTCCACTTTTCGTTGAATCTCCGCTGATACCGGAAATCTTTATATGCCGATGAATGAGATTTATCTCATCATAATTACAGATGTCGTCTCTCTGCTGCACGGGTAAAGCTGCCACTAAGTCGTCACTCGAAACGAAAAAATGTCTCGAGCGCTCACGAGTTAGAAAACCTCCATCCGCCATCGAAAGCGGGCAACTGGCTGGCTCTTTCAGGCGTCACAGACCCACGCGGGCTCTGCGAGCGACGGCTGCAGAGGCAAACTTGAGCATGCGTTTCTGGGAAGTCGTCAATCTGAGTATCGAGTGGACAAGGGGTTTATATTTCACGGTAACCAAGTCATGTGGGCAGATGCGCGAAATATTAAAAGTTTTCCTTTCTTTTTGTTGAATATGTGCGAGACACGAAGCAGGCTCAAGCGAAAATGCTAAGCTTTGTTTTTTATTATTATTATTATTATTATTATTATTATTACTCATTTGTTTATTTTTCCAGAACGGTGGATATTGCTGCTTTTTCTTCGGACCTGCTTGCTTTTGACATTTGCTTAGTATGAAACGAGATGTGGAAGCTTCATCTCTCCTTAGACAGAGTAGAATCATGAGGAGCAGACAACTCAGCCGGCTCGAAAAGAAATGAAACAAAGCAAAAAATAAGAGCACGCCCATGTTGTTTCTTTTATTTTCTTAGACACTCCCCGTAATCCCTCCTGGAGCGATGTTTGGGGCTGTGAATAGGAGAAAGAAGAGAAAAGGAATAAAAAAAAAAGGAACAAGGAGGAAATAGCGGAAAGGCACTTCGAGACGAGAAGAAAGGTGCGACGGGCTTTGTCTCGGCACTGCCCCGTTCCTTCTTCCTTATTTACGCCATTTGCTTCTGATCCCTTCACATGCGGTCGAGGCTCGTGCGTGCCTCTGGGTGATTACTGGCGGACGTGACGCATTTACAGAACGGTCCCCGAGATACGAAGCTTGGCTACACGCGTGCTTACTCTCGCCGGCCGCAGCCTTGTGGGTTCTTCGTCTTCGCAACGGCGGTGACGATCGTTCCGCATAGTCTACAGTGGGGGAAAAACGCGGGCCAATGAAGGCCTGCCTCCTGCCACTACATCGCAACTTTGCTCTTCCGAGCTTGTCATTACGGTCAGCCGTGGATGCCAAGTGTGCAATGGCTCCGGCTTACGGTGCTCCGACCCGAGTGTTGCTGCGGCTGCTGCAGCTACCGTTCTTTCAATGCAGGTTATGGGTAGTCACGAAGACTACTTCCCACGTCAGCTTGTTCTTTAGGGTCTAGCTATGTTTTATTCACTACCGCCTTTTTTTCTCTCCTTAGGCTATAACTGTATTTACGCTCCCGCGAGTTAGGGTTTGCTTGGTGTTTTTGTTTTATCCCAAACCCCTTCCCTCTTGTAGAAGTGTTGTGCAGATCAACTCGACAAGACCGTTTCCGAGACAGGACTGCGTCAGCGGCGATTGTCTCCAGGTTGATGGGGTGGAAGTGATATCTGGCCTTGACTCTCCAGTATGTCGTTGTGTGTTGAAAAAGTCGGTGTTCTGGTTCAGGAACCGGTATTTGACACGTCGCCGTCAGAAAAGTTACGTTCGTTCTGCCTTCGAAATTACGATGCGCGCGCTATACATAGAAACGTGTTTGCAGTTAAGTACTAAACCACGCAACTTCTTATTCAACTCATAAATGATCCCCTGCACTCACAGTGAGGACAGAGCAGATAACCGTAGTTTAAAAACGAAGAATCAAACTTTTTTGCATCGTTAACACTTTTTTACGCTTCAGCTGATGCAATGAGTTAAAAAAAGCTCTCTTGGAAGTATATTTTTGGCGGACGAAAGTGTTTTAAGCTTATATTTTAATTACTTTGATGGCTCACGCCCATGTCATTCAAATTTAGGTTAAAATCATTTTCATTCGACAGAAATATCTATTTCGGCTCAGCCGTCATGACATCGTTTCATACATAACACCAACAGTTTATTAGACGCCTACTAAAGCTGATGGACTAGCGGACACGCTGACATGCTTCGCGAATAAATTGCGCTTCGCAATAAATGAGATATCATCTTGTTGGCCTTAATGATAAAATATCATCGGCGCCCTCAAATGAGCCGTTAGCTTAAGCACCCTTAATGTACACTGAGGGTAGAAGAATGATTACGTATGTGGCCTACGTTCACTGTAAAAGCACCGTGGTGGAGAGAATGGAAAAAGGTGCAATAAAAAGAACAACGCTAGTTAACGACTGCATTTCCCTACACGAGTTGGTGTCCTAGTGGCTAAGTCATTCTACTGGCGAGAATGAGCGTCCAGGATCGATTCCTTGCTTAGGCAACCGCATTAGTGTAGAAGAAAAACGCAAAACATCTCGTGCACTTTGACTGAGTAGGCCACTGAAACATCTGTAGGCTGTTTAAGGCACACAGCCAGAGTTGAGTACCAGAAGCGTTTTCTGCGTGGTGCAGAAGGTGTATGGGCATTAGGTTGAATAACATAACCAAATGTACAAGACACATTTATTCACGAAATAAAAAGTTGCATGCCTAGCTTATGTTCCAGCAAGTGGGCTCCTCACTGTTTAACCTTGCAAACCTGCTCGCTCCCTTATCGCAGTTTTTAAGATTTTGTTTGGACACTGCGGTAAAAATAAACTATCCCCCTCCTTCTTTCTGGTGGCGCTCGAAACTTCCCTGCACCGCTCAGCCCCACTGCACTCGTACATGCTTGGAGCTCCCGCGGTTGCCTCAATTTCCTGCGCTTGCATTTCCTATGAATATGGACGTACACGTTCCGACTTGCTAAAAGCAGTGGGAATTCCCTTTGCCTTGCTGTTCGAGTCTTCTCACGCCATTCCTGGGCCCTACGTTTCGAATGCAGGGTGCTATACTTGAGTAGGCGTGAAATGTCTGCAACAAATACCTCACTAGTAAGCCTTTTAATACCGGATGAGAGCTTGTTTGAGTTTGATGGAATATACCTTCTATGCTGCTGAGCAATATCTCTCAAAGTCAACCACTCCCGCTCTCATCCACAAAAATATTGTCGCTCTATGACTTTCTGAACACCTAGCGAGATGATAAATTTAACTCAGAGAACTTTATGCGTGGCGCGAGAATAACGGCATCTTTTCGGTACACACTGCGCTTCAGTGATAGAGTATTGGCTTCTTCTTTCTACACAACGATACCAAAGAAAGGTATATGAATAGTACGTTTACAAAGATATAAATGATAATGCTGTAACGCGTTTTCGTTACATACGTTTCTAGCAAGCGACCCACTTTGTCCAATTTTCAATAAAGCGATGAATAAAATGATACGTCAAAAGGGAAATACCAATCTGAAAAAATAATGTCAATAAAAATTGACAAAACAACTTCACAACAGCATATGCCTATCTGACAAGCGATACGTTAGTGATGGCGAAACTCAAGAGCCTTGGAAAGTCAGTGGCCTGGCTCGACCGCAGGGGCAGTTCCTGCTACGTCCGAACGAGGCCATGGTTGGCATTGCATAGTGCTAGGCTGTGCACGTTGCAGAAGTACGCCATTGGCTCTCACTGTTGCAGCCGCATATACTCCTAGCTGAACTCCAACGTGGATTGTGACAAACAAAAATAACGAATAACTTGCTAAGAAAGCCGCGCAGGTAAGTTGTTAATTTCAGGGAAATATTTGCAAGGAAACATTTTCTCTGATTGCTGATAATCACGTTGCAAAGCGAATTCGGTGCTCCGACACACTTTGGGTAGGATTTACGTTTGCTATCGACCACGCCTTCGCACGCTCTCACTTAAGAGGATCGCCATAAACCGACAGGTGGTGGGAATGAAACCGGAGAACACCGCAGCCGCATCGCTCACGTTCTGTCTGTGTCTCCGGACGCACAGGGCACATGAGTGGCCCAGGAAAGGAGCAGTCCAGGAAGCATCGTCACTGGAGCTAACTTTTTGACATCGGCACTGCGTGACGCCGTGGGTGTGGCCCTGGTTCTTTTTTTCACGTGTATTTGCTGTCTTTTCATCTGAGATGGAAAGGAAAACCGGAGAAAGAGAGCACGTGCACAAGGACATAGAGAAGCGCGCACACACGCAAACGATCAACAAAAAATGGCACAGGAGGCACATAAAGCAAACCAATCACATGTGAGAGTCCCAACCACTTTCACGCAATCGGTGGTGTAACACGAGCTTGCGCACTAGGATGATCGCCGGAGACAAGTTCTACGGAAGAGTTCGCACGCAGAGTGGCTTGTTGAGGCTGGGAATTGCATAATATATTTGTGATAAATTGTCCCGTTACATACAAAGCGATTTATGTAGTCTGTCATTCCTGCAAGTGCAAAATACTTCAATTTATACGGCAACAGGTTATAAGCTGTTAAGATGATTCAAAGACATGTCCAAAAGCAACCTGAATACGGGTCGAAGTGTTCTAGCATTATCAAGTTAATCCTTGGCGCCTGTTTTCTTTAAGGAAGTACATAGGGAATCAAGATGATGAAACTGAGAGCTTAGCTATGGCGACAAGAAAGCAGCTCCGGTTGCGCTACACTTCTGAGCGGTGAACCCTACCATTGTGATAGCACCATCAGGTAATCCTATCTCGGTAATGCTATTACATCGGTGTCTAATAGATAGGCCGCTTACGAGCCACGAATGGTATCCCGCGATTTGTGCATGAAACCAACAGAGAATAAAATGCAAATGAGACTGTAGAAACGCTCCGCCCGACTCTACCTCGGACAAGTGGGAGAAGACCCTGTGCAGCCCGCTACTCCAAGACCAGCGGTGGGCCGTCGAGCACGCAGGCCCGCGCAGCGGCCGCCAGGTACTGCCTGTCGGTCCCGGTGTGGGAGACGCCCGCTGCGTGCTGACGCGTGTCCTCCAGGACCTTGAGAAAGTTTATCCACTCCAACTATAAAGCTGGCGAACACACAGTCAGAGTGAAGGGCCGGTTGTACATTCAGCTTGACACGGCACATACATAGCAAGCTTTTGTGTTCGCAATAAGACCCACCCTTGATACTGTCACGTAAGAATAGCGCATTCGGATCCTCACTCGCCCTTCTCATACTCTTTTGGCCCGCCTACGCTGTTCCGCCATCTTAGCGTCTTTCTCCTCGGCATTATATAACGCCCCTTCGAACTAAGACAGCACTCGAAGGTCTTGCGCTCGTATTCCAGAGCACTCTCACTTGCGCTTGGGAAGAAAAATAACATGAAAAAGGCATAAGAATAGAAAAATCATGATCGGATGTTACAGAAAATCCTGAAAGGACGAAATGAAGGAGCAGTAGCTCTCTTCCAGCTACTAGCGTTTGTTCAACCATCCTCCCATCCCCATTCCTAGCCGCTTTCGGGACGCTCAGAGACAAAAAAATTTCTACCCCACCCCCATCCAACTTACTTCCCGCTATCCCTTACTGGGAATTGTATTACCTAATAATTCCACTACTTCGTGGATATTACAGCACGCGTGTTTCTTGGAACGGAGCCTTCCAACGAAGGAATGGGAAGAAAGCTGGCGTGCGAAAAAAAGAGCAAGTGAGGGAACTCAGGCCAGGGATTCGCATACGGTAGTTCTACTGGGCAGGCGCGATGACGATAAAAGAGGATGTAATGCAGAAAAGGAATGGTATCTGTGGTATAGCCAACTTTTTTGAGTGTTGAGTACAAAAAATCAGGCACCGAAAGACGGTAATGGGTGACGAAAGCAGAAACAAACTGCCGCATGACTTTGAGGAAAACAGAGACCGCAAATTAAAAATGAAAAGCATGGGAGTTAACCAGGACTGAGCCTTGTTGCCTGCCCTACATTGGGGTAGGGGAAAAAGGGGAGGGTAAGATTGAAAACTAAGTGCCCTTCCACTCTGTGAAGAAGCATGACCAGCGAAGTCGTGCATGTGGGCCCCTTTACGGCGAACTGCACATCCACCGCCGGTTGGCTCGGCATTGTACTATCTTGGGGATCGGCTACGTATGGGAAGTGCTTAACGCCTGCTTCACCTCCGCTGCGGGTCGGGCCAGTATTGTACTGTCTCCAGGATTGGCCCACGTGTGGAGAGTTTTTCGGTTACGACACGAAAATTTCCTTGGAATGTACACGTATGCAGCTTCGCTGTAAATAAGGAAGACAAAGTCCACTGTGGATATCACCGCCGTGGTAACAGTTTTCTGCTCGATATCACTGACGGTCACTCAGTCCGGATCACAGACGGTCGCTCAATCCGGTAGCTTTCAAAAATCGCAGCCGCACTTTTGTGGTCTTTTGTAGCGGCGATATGCGAGGCCATGGTCCCAAGATCGTGTTCAAGGTGAACAGTTTTCTACCGAACTGATCTAGAGCTCTGGAGAAGTCATGTCTTTCACTTTCGAAAGGTGGCCAGTAGCACATTAGGTCTACTATAGTCGCCTCTACACCGGACATTGAGGGAAAGTATAGGAAGTATGAATGGTGCTAAAAAAATAACTGCAAGGCCAACAAACGAAGTAGTCCTCTCAGCCCCGAACCACTCTCATCTTGAGGAACGGCGCCGAAGCGAAACTAAACGCGGCAACCGTCACGCTCGCATCATTACCGCTGCCGGGCCCGAAGAAGCAGCGGCTTCTGCTCAGGGAAACCCTTTATCTCTGCGTGCGAAACGCTCCGAACAAAGCGGTGGCGCCGCGGTCTACAGTCAATTAGGCTTTGACGGCGTGAGAGCGCGCGTGGCAAGGGCACCGCTACACTTTTGAAGGGCAGTGCGCGTCGTGGACGCGGCCCCGGAGAATTTCCTCGCCGTCGTTCTCACTTGCCAAGTGGCGCACCAGCGTAATCGTTGCCAGCGTGCGAGCACCCGGCATTCTCGCTCCCGGTCACTCGAAGTATCCTTTTTGAAACTTCTATATGATCCAAGGAAGGAGAGCAGGAAAGAGAGAGATATAAAACGGACTTCTCTTCCTTCTCGAGTCGGATAGAAAACGAAAGTTGGGCGATGAAACACTCCAAGTTCTAATCTAGCGCCATAAAGAAAGGACCTTCACGGGTTCAACGGGAACGCCTAAGAGGAAGGTTTAGCTAGTGCCCAACGTCGACGCGGCCTATTCAGGTGCATGTAAAACGCAGAAACGCTTTTCTGAGATAACCCCTGGACCGATTTTAAGGAGACTTCTTACATTTGAGAGAAAAAGTTGAATCCGAGTGACTGTTGGGAGCGGAATTTTGATTTAGGGCCAGCATTTTGTTAAAAGAACTTTCGAAAATTCGAAAGCTCGAAAAAAATATACAAGCACGAAATTTACTAATTAATAGCTCTGCATTGAGAACAAGTATCGCAGTTCTGTAAACGGCATCAAAGATTCGAAGCGGACAATTTTGATGCGTCAATTTATATCTTACATAATTCATATCTTACATTCTTTATTTTGTGCAGAAGGGTTCAGCAAAAGTTGTGTTTTCGTATTACTAAATATTGTGAGATTCATGTGTAACGTATCAATTTTGTTCACTTTAGATTTACTATTAGATGCAATTTGCAGAACTATGATATCATTTTGCATTGCGTAATTACAGAGTTGTAAACTTGATAGTTTCGTATTCTGAAAATTTGTGATGTTTGCTGATTTTTTTTTATTTACGACCCAAATAAAAGATTCAAAACAAACAGTCACTAGATTTTAAGTTTTACTTCTAAGTAAAACACAACTCGTCAAATTTGGTGCAGTGGTTGTCAAAACAAGCGAATTCTCCTTTTACATGTATTTATATATAGGAGCCCCCGAGCTATAAGCTTAAGCTTTAGCTGTTCTTGTAGCAGAGCTATTAATTTGTAAACTTTGTGCCTCTAAATTTTCGAACTTTCGAATTTTTGAAAATTCTTATAACGAAATTCAAGCCCTAAATGGAAATTGCGCTTCGAGCAGTCCCTAGAATTTAGCTTTGTCTTTCAAATGCAACAAGTTTCCTTACAATGGGTCCAGGGGTTATCTCATAGGAACGGTTTTGCGTTTTGCATGTATTTGAGTAGGCCTCGTCAGAGTTGGGCCCGAGCTAAAGCTTCCTCTTAAAACTCCGGCGAGCGCAATTTCGTTCGCGAACTTTCGCAACAGAACGTTGCCTGCAGCGCTGCGAGCTCGCTGGCGCTTCTGTTCAAGGCGTGCGGCAGCGCGAATCTGTCCTGCCCCTCGGTAACACAAGACTGCTCATTTCACGTGGCGACCTCTCTTGCAGACACGTTCTGTCTTTTCATCGCTATTCATTCTTTTGATTTTCTTTGTGAAAACCGAACCACGTTGAAGAAATTATTTATGCCACTGCCTCAGGCCACCCCCTGTATTTGAGACGAATTGCTGCTCTTTTAGGGCTGGCTCCACTCTTGTTCTCGACTGGCGCTTTATACTCAAGGTATGGGCGTGCAGCTTGGCTGCAGTACTGTTTTTCACCATGTTTTTATGTCTGTGCAGCATACTGAACTGCGTTCATCCTGCGCACTTTTTTATGTGCTGTCGGTGGGCGTTCGGCGCTCATTTTTCACGGGCCCTTATACGATGGGCTTTTCGTACATGCGAAGGAACTTGAAAGCACTGAGTCAAGGACGTTTCGCAAGGCTAATAATGGGTGGCCTAACGCTCGCTTCCTTCTGCTCTTTCTATAGAAAAATTTCTATCGATTGCATATTAGAAATCTCCTACCCTTATATTTGCTTTTTTGGTTACATTCCTTTATGGAAGAGTTTTCTCGTAGGCTCTAAGCTACGTGTGAACATTGGAAATGTGTCAGGCTGTTATGTGTTTCCTAAATCTGACGCCTACCGTTTTGTAATGCACCCACTTCGGCTTTGAGCTCCCATTCGACATCCCGACGGTGGTTAGCTCTCACGGTAGAATGACTGCTCCTGAAAATCGTTAATCTTAGATTTGATTTAATCCGCAGACCAGGCAAATTCTACTGCAACTGCGAAGTCGTTCAACTGCACGCATATGATGTCCAGTGTTGAACGATTAAGCCACGTTTTTAAGTGCCTCTCATGGTTCTTTTAATCTTGAATGATATTAACAAGATCCTGCTTAAGGAAGCCCTCAACCGCTTTTTATCGAAATAGAGAAATGCATTTGAAGTTAGTATATACTGTTTCCTAAGTACTTTAGCGCAAAAAGTACTTCAATGCGTCCTGATAAAGCGGAGTTATTACCCGAAAAAAATTGTGGAGAAGAGGGCAGACAAGCTGGTGGCTGAGAGCACATCTGTCCTGCCGGGGAATTGAATTTGGCCAATCAGAAAACAGCAGGGGTAAGAAAGAAGGGAATGAGGTGGAGTTACGGGTGTCGAGGAAGAGTCAGCAATGCGATCTACAAGGTCATTGTACTGGTCATGGCCATGTGGCTTCACCCAGTGGACAGTACTGTACACAGGTGTATAAGTGTGACTATTGTGTATATGCTTACCAATGCGCAACATGCTTCCTACTTGCTTGAGTTACTTAACTGCGCCGATGCTGTCAGTATAGACGTGGTCTCCGTTGGTGTTAGGCAACTAGACGGAGGCTTATATCGCATAGTGTATAGCACGCAGCTCCAATAATCGATCTGAAAAGTCCGTTGCTTGTCCATAGGTGGTTTGGACCTGAGGGTGCAAAATTTAAAGAGACCGAAAAGGACTAATTCAGCTGTGCTTTCTCACTCATGAACTTGTTATACTCGACTTAGGTGAGATAATGATTCGGAGTGGCCCCAATAAAAGCTTCCGCAAGCTCTCCAATATTTCCACATGGTTTCTCATACAAAACTTATGGTAATGCAAGTCGTTTGAAATAAATATAGACACGATACCAATTATATGGAAAAGATGGAAATGTTAGAATGGCATAAGGAATGTTTCACTAGGAAGAATCAGAAACAGGAAAGCACGGCAGATATAGGAAGCGTTTTTAATCCGAAGAGCGAGAGTGATCATGTCGGGGATCCGTCCAGCAACCTTTAAGTTAGATTGAATGTTTTTCTTAGCGTGCACGTGTAAGACACATTTATTGCATTAGGCCTGTGCCGGCGCATGTGCTCTATATTTCCTGTACATATCCTACATATAAGCTACCCGTGCCCTTGAATGAACAGTGTGAGTTGGGTTCATGTTATTCATACCCTCCCATGTGAATGTGTCGTTTCTGTGCTACCTTCTGTTTCAAGTATGTCTCAGACACTAGTCCATAAAATAGTTTTACTAGACTATACGGTTCTACCTAATTCGGCCAGCCCACGCCCGAGGAGCAACCCAACTTTGCGGGAACTTTTGGACACGTTAGGCCGCGCACGTCGGAGCTACCGAAATGAAGGGGCGGCTTGTGGACCATTCTCCAGGCAACAGCAAGACGACGAGAAAGTTAGCAACAATTTCTGTCTTGCCAGATCAATCTAAAGTAGGCAGCCAACTCAGGGATATATGCTTATAAAAGAAATGAATCACTATTTAATTTATTACATAACGAACGAAGATTTATTGTAATTGGATTAGAATACGATTTTCAACATTCGATTGATGAGACCGGAGATAGTAAAACGAGTAGACGCGATAAAATTTCTGACAATAGGGCATAGTTCAAAGATGGCACCTTGTTTGGCTCGTCAGCGTCTTGTGATCGCCCGGGACTAAATGCTAACAAAATTAAGCAGGATGATTTTGTCGCGTCAGCCTTTCACCAAAAACTTCATAACATAAGCGAATACCGCTATATCGCGATCGTCTATCGTAAAAGAATATTTTCGTGTGGTGGGTTTTTGAAGCAAGACCAATTAGGGCCGATTAGTTTTGCGTGCGTACTACTTTTGGCGTTACTTGGTCTTTTGTCGGAGACAAGCCGTCTAACGCTGGAAAGGAGGTTATATGACACGGAAACTAAATGAAAACAATAAAAACAAATGGTAAGTTTGAGGGAAAAAATATCAACATGAAAAACACCAACAGCAGCAGCAAAATAAGTACTGCAGGACGGTGCTGATCAGGAATGAAGGTACATGTTCCAAACGTGAGAAAATAGTCCATGAACAGAACAAAGGAAGCGAACAAACAAAGAGCTGTCTTTCTTTTACACTCGGTTTCACCTTTCGGTGTGCAATTTTCTTACTATAGAGAGAGAACGCTTTGACATTGGCAGATGGGCCTGCTCCGTAAGCTGACGTAGCTTTTAGGGTAAACGGACAGTAAACGTTTTTTTTATACTCGCATATCATCTATGGACATGCGAAAATTATATACCGTTTGGTTTTCTGCACCAAGTTTGCAGGTTCAGCTGCAATATGTCGGTGAAGAAGTGACCAGAGTTTCACCAGCTTATGTATGCTTCTTGGAAATTCTCGTTTATTTTAGGCCGGAATGTTTGCCTGGCGTTTTGAGATACAGCGTAACCGAATCTCGCGGTCCATGCGGGGCCTCCACTGTTTCGTAAAGTTATTTCTCGACGTCACGCTTTAGAACCATTCCTCAGGCACAGAAAGATTCAGTATTGTAACACATAAACCTAGCCAGAAAGTATTCTTCCTCCAATTTTCTTTCCTTTCACCTTGTCGAAGGCGCGCTATCTCTGCGTCTCATACGACATGCGGTCGTAGGTGCTCTCTTAGCAGCAACGGGAGCGCTGTACGCATGCTGGCGTTGATTGAATAACGTGTCCCAGCACAATAAATTCTGTTTGTCTGCAACAAATAGCCTTTGCCTCAACAAGAAATTTCGCTTACATACCGAGTGCCAAACTTCGAGAAAACAATTGATTTCCTTTGTGGGGCTACTCACGTCAAAGAAGGGAAATACTGTGATATAACCGTGCTTTGTGGTGAAGTTGTGGCCGATAAAACTGAAATTTTCCTTTCATAGCTCGAGTATGTTTGCCACAACGTGAACAACGAATGGCCGTGCAATACGTAGACTATGCAATAGTGCGATGTTTCGGGCTCAGGCATTGCTCTTTAAAAGCCGCAAGTACTGCCTTTCGGTGCACATAACAGTATGCACTCTCAGTGTGGTATCCGCAGCGCCTACGTTCCCAGCTGAACCTCCGCCACTATCCAGCTTGTAGCAACCCGCACCATCGCAGAAATCGCATGCAATATTTCGCGATCGTCGAACTGCCGTGTGCCCATGAAGCACGTGAAAGACACGACACGTCTGTGGTCGCTGATTGGCAGCGCGCAGTTTTGATCTTTCTTCACGTGTAAACCAACTAGCCCTCAAGAACGTGCTGCTAAAGAAAAATGCCGAAACGTTGGCGCACGAATCCCGCTTGTGACATCGACACATGCAATTGATTTTTGCAACAAACAATCAGCTGGGCCACGTATTTGTGGCTCCAGACCATTAGACTGCAGTGACCTGAACGTGAATTAAGCAGAATGAAGCATTGGATGTATAAACGCTAAAATGCGACCACAGTTTACATTTCTGCAGCTGCTATGATTCCTAATAAAGTGCCATTGCAAGAAACCAACAGCCATGCATTGTGAACGATCGGTACAAAGAATTGCCAGGAACTCTTGCTCACGTTCCTCGCCAATACGTGCAGTACAGGACATTCAAAGCGAAAACTGATGCTCTTTTATAGTTATCTATTTTCGATGGCGTCGAAACTTAATTGTGGTCGCATACTTAGATTTAGGCGCACGTTAAAGAGCTCCAGGGTGTCAAATCATAATCATATCCTCATGCTCAAATCGTGGTTATGGCACCTATTAAGACAGAATTTATTTATAAGTGGACTCTCAGAGACATCGCAGTTGAAATCTTTGTATTAATTACTAACATAATGGCTTGTTTAAAGCGCAGAAAGACAGCTTTACACGAGCATTCTTGCCTTCCGTCCCCCTCTGAATGCGTTGGTTGTGGCCAGTATTTGAACACACGACCTCGTATTCGATGACAGAAGCATTGAGGCATCGTGGTGGACACATCATTGGTTTTCGCCGCAGTGTTGCGGAACCAGCATACTTCATGTTATATGTGCTACTGTGTACCGTTAAGTGAATAATTTATGCGTAATTAATGAGAAAACCGTAAGCTGGCAAACAAACTCGCCTCTCGCACGTACGAGGCGCAATGCTCCAGCAAACGAGTGCCTACTTCTTATTTTTTTTTTAACTTGGTGACATTAGTTGGCCGGCACTGACTGGAAAGTTTGGTGGTGTAGCGAGCACTTCTTGTGTGGTAGCGTTATTGCGCTGACTCGATTTTAAAGCGACGCTTCCGTGTCCTCCCCCTCCCCCCTTCGTCTTTACATAGGATGAAAGTGAACTCAGTCGTGCGGATCACCGTTAGTTTTTCCTCTTTTATTTAGACGCTTCACTAGAGCGTCCTTTCACATAAATTTCCAAGTGTGCGTTTTGCCTGCAGTCTTTATTTTTTGCTCGTTAACTCCTTCACCGTGCCAGCCCACTTTTGGAATTCATTGTTTTCGATGACAAGGAATTATGTGCGTTAATCACAACTCCTTTGACGCACAGTGTTTTCTCCCTGTCACCAAAGAATAAATTACAATCATCATTGTTATTGTCCATTTTTCTGTATAGTGCAAAATGAAAGCCTTTCTTCGTGTTCTGAAATTACTCCTGTGTCTTGCGCCAGCCGACTTCCCTCTATATCTGTAATTTCCTAATATCGCCCGAACTGTTTCACTCCATTCACTCTTCTCTGAACTGAATTTCAGTTTCTATGTTCACCCGCCGGTGATTTTCTCTGCATATCACGTGACTTCGCAAATTCCAACCCACTTTATCTGTAGAAGAATGTATTCTTCAGCCTTTCGCACTTTATTTCACGCTGCCGTCTTTTTGACTAACGTTTCAGCTATCAATTCCTTTTATATGTATCGTTACGCGGCTTTAAGTTTTCTCATCTGTTTAAATATTTCATTTTCAGCCCCGTAAGCTCGCACTGGTAACCCCACACAAACAGCTTGAGTCGGAGTCATAGAAATCGGCTTACTTGCACTCCAGGAACACGATAATGTGGCTTAGAATATAATCAATGATTCAACCAACTAATCAATCAATCAGTCAATCAATCATCTATATACCGTCCCCATGAACAACCTTAAAGTCTGAGTGCTGGCGCATGAATACACTAAAACCAAGAACAGACGAAAAAAAAGACTGCAAGGGGACATACGTAAAAACACAAGGGATAAAAAGAACAATTAGGGACAGTGTACATACAATAAAGCGCAAGATAAAGACAAAACAGAAAGGACGAGAAGGGCAGTTCAACAATGTCTGAAACTAAAATACAACAGTGCATGCTCAGAAAAAAGTGACAGCGAGTTATGAAAAACATTGGGATCCTGAAAATGAGCGTTATCAAAACGCTCGTTCAGTGTTGGGGACGGCATGCAGAAACATGGAAAGGCCTGTGTTCTCTGAACAACAACAACAACAACAACAACAACAACAACAATAATAATAATAATAATAATAATAATAATAATAATAATAATAATAATAATAATTGGGATTATGATGATGACGCAGCGAGACACTGGAAGTCGTAAGGGAATACACCTACTTAGGGCAGGTAGTGACGGCGGATCCGGATCATGAGACGGAAATAATCAGAAGAATAAGAATGGGCTGGGGTGCGTTTGGCAGGCATTCTCAGATCATGAACAGCAAGTTGCCATTATCCCTCAAGAGAAAAGTATATAAAAGCTGTGTCTTACCAGTACTCACCTACGGGGCAGAAACCTGGAGGCTTACGAAAAGAGTTTTACTCAAATTGAGGACGACGCAACGAGCTATGGAAAGAAGAATGATAGGTGTAACGTTAAGGGATAAGAAAAGAGCAGATTGGGTGAAGGAACAAACGCGAGTTAATGACATCTTAGTTGAAATCAAGAAAAAGAAATGGGCATGGGCAGGACATGTAATGAGGAGGGAAGATAACCGATGGTCATTAAGGGTTACGGACTGGATCCCAAGGGAAGGGAAGCGTAGCAGGGGGCGGCATTAAGTTAGGTGGGCGAATGAGATTAAGAAGTTTGCAGGGACGACATGGCCACAATTAGTACATGACCGGGGTTGTTGAAGAAGTATGGGAGAGGCCTTTGCACTGCAGTGGGCGTAACCAGGCTGATGATGATGATGATGATGATGATGACGATGCTGATGATGATGACGACGATGACGACAAAATAATAATCAATCAAATGTTGGGCCCAGGAAACGTTACGGAGCTTTCGTAATGGTGCACTTAAAGAGTAATAAACGATAAAAAATGGGTAGACGACAAATGGGTAAACAAACTAATGTGAAATAAAGAAAGAAATAGGAAAACAGAAAACGAAGAGGGAGGCATAAAAGGGAGTTAATGGCCCAACATCAATACCTACATTTATACAAAACAACGGGAATGAACTCGGTAATACCTCAATACTTACTACATGTTTTTAGAGTGAAGCCTTACAGTCCCTAATACAACAAGCCAGCGCAGAAAGCACGGAACAGTGCCTACAGTACCTTTGCGGCATGAGAAATTCCACATGACCTAGAATCATGGGATAATGAATAATGCCATTGACCACGTTATATTGTAACAGAAGGTTTGTTTAATACGTCTTCATTTTAGAGGTGCGAGTTGAGGATTATCGAAAGGGCTGGACTAAGGCCGTCAGAACGGTAAAAGCCGTGCTTGAAGGTAGGTCTGGAATTATTCTGGACCCGTTCAATGAAGTCCAGAGTAAGGTTTGCACGTCCCGCCCCAAACAACACAGGCATACTGTAGTTGTGTAAGGCACACAGCAGAGTACAATTTCGGAAAGACAGCAGGGGAGAGGAAGTCGTGCGATATACTGCAGACAATGCCAAGAGTGCGAAGGGCACATTTTTTCGCATATTAAACGCTTGAAAAGAGCCTTCTCATTTTGTAGAAGTAACGACAAATACCTTACATTTTATCAACTCTGGGCAATAGAGCATCCAGAGACCTGTATGAAGATTTCACATAGTGTGTTTTCCGCGTATAATTTAATAACATAATTTTGGGAGCATTTCATAGTAGCTGACTATCTGTGCACGAGTTTGAAAGTGAACCAATGTCCTTCTGGAGGTCGGTGCCGTCGTTAACAGCATTAAGACTTTAAAAAATCACAATTCGCCGTAAGGGTGAAGCAATGAATGCGATAGCAACATGTTAAAATGGTACACGAAATGTAAGGCTCGTACCTGTAGTGACGGTAAGAATTGCAGTAAGCATATACAAGCTCATTCAGTAAACAAGCGTGGTGTGGCGTGTGTGGAAGCATCAACAGGGAAAGATCGATGACCGCGGGCAGCATCGGTTAGAGCTACAGGGGCTTGATGGCGTTGCCGTACTGTGTTAAACTCGCATTCCCGTACTGCAGCACGTTCACGGCGGACTGAGTGTGTACGTCCATTTCGCACTTTTGAACTGCCGGGCGTCCTATACCTGCAGCGCCACGTCTGAGCGCTCCCGGGGTTGAGCTGCAACGTGCGCCGTATGCGTACAGAACATAGTTTCTGCATCAGTACTGACGGAGAGATCTTTGTGCGAATGTGGGCAATCGTGCTTCATTGCGATTCAGGTTTCTTAAGAGCTTTACTTTCGGCGTTTCGAGAACACGCTGGGGCATGTTTGCGTCATGTGAATTACGCGGCATTCACCATGGACTCGGTGTTTCACTGCGGGAACCAGACTCACCGACAAGTACTAGGTGTGGGGAAATGGCGTCAGAAGCCGACAGGGTATGCATGGCCTGCACAGTCTGCGTAAGCTTTACAATTCGTTCCAGGGGCAAAGTTGTCTAACCTAAAGTGTTAGATTCCAGCTTCGTCTGTGCACCAGTCTCTGCGATTGGAATGTGAAATCGCCTGTACACCATCCACAACCAATCGTTAAAAATCTGGCACAACGGGAATTCGTACACGTAATATGACCAATGTTCGTCAGAATAATACTAAAACAAAAAAATCTGTATTTTTTATGTGTTATTGTTGTTAACGGTGAAAGACCGCGCTGTGTGTTCATAAAACTCGCGAAGCATTTTGTTGCCCTCACTTTCATGCTGAAAATGCTTAAGGGGGGACGCGCCAAGTGTCTCAAGGAGGAGTGTGGTGTTTGTGTCGCGCTCTGCATCCTCTACCGAAATGTTGATGATTTTGATTATGGGGTTTTACGTGCCAAAACCACTTTCTGATTATGAGGCACGCCGTAGTGGAGGACTCCGAAAATTTTGACCACCTGGGGTTCTTTAACGTGCACCTAAATCTAAGTACACGGGTGTTTTCGCATTTAGCCTCCATCGAAATGCGGAAACGCAGCCCAACACCATAACCACTGAGCAACCACGGCGGGTCTACCGAAATGTTCCTAGAAATCGTCTCATCCGCATGAATACCTTACCCTTCGTAAGCGGCGAGTCATCTGCTTTCTTCCGATACCATTATTTCCTTCCTACACCCATTATGCTAAAATTTATTGTCATTTCAAGTTTTCGAGCGGTGACGGCTTCGCTAGCCCTAACCTACGACCAATGCGTGCTGGCATGACTGACGACCCGCCGACGTCAGATACCCCCTCCTCTACATCCTCTATCGTATGGGATGACCCTGAAGGAGAATGAATAACGCCCGGAAAGGTCCGAAAGCCTCGATTTGTCGCCTGCCCAAACACTAACCTCTATGCGGTCGGTGTCAACCTCCCGCCGTTACCTTCCGGTGCCATCGCATAGCTGCTGGACATCCTTACAGCCTTGATGCGAGCGGCAAAGCTACCGCGGCGTGCTTTTGCCGACGTTTCGATCCATATGGTAGCGTCTGGTACGCCACAGGCTTCGGCTAAAAACCGAAGCCTGCGGCATACCAGACGCCAGCTCCAGTCAGACAAAATTTGCCCTTGAAGAAACCTGTAGAACCATAGGTAAGGTCGTGGACGACTCCCACGCCCACGCCCACTACCCTCCCTTCTCCCGGCCGCGTGGAACAGCTGGAGCTGACAGAGCTTATCTCCCGCGTAGCCGCCCTCACACTGCTCGTTCATATGCAATGAGCATGTATAGAGGCACAAGACCAATGCATTTCCAAGCTCGAGACACTCATTTGAAACCTCAGAGCCTCTTAACAATCTGAACTCCACCATAACCCAAGCACTTATTGACACCGAAGTCCCTGTGGAAGCTAAAAACCATCCCTCCGATTGCAGCGAACCCCCACCCGCTTCGTCAGTACGCCTGGCCTCCAAGATTAACCTCGCCAGTCTTGTCGCTCCACATAACCCTTCCAATAACCAGCATCATGGCGATCCCAATAATTCAGTATACCTGCCACAGCCTCTCCACAAACCGCACCCCCTTCCTGCAATGGCTCCTTACGCAAACCATACTAGATTACTACATCCTACTGCAAGGGACACGGAACACCAAGCACACCCCAAGCTGCCACACCCTGTGCTACAAAATCGCGATGCCACTGTCCATTTATGTTCAGCGTGACAACACTTATGAACAAGAAGACTTCCATCCACGTTACTTCCGTATGTACCTGGACCATCCGCATGCGTCACTCACTTTTGTGAATGTCTACAATCACCCATATTGTACCACCATCTTTTTTTCTATCTTCATTTTTTCGATATTTTCCAAACCTCCATGACTTTATTATGGGCAGATTTGAACGCCGAAATAACATCTGGGAAGCTCCGCCTTCTTCTCACATACACTGTGCAGCACTTGTATACATCTAGGATTAAAAAGAATCGAAGCTCACCTAGCTCCTTGCCAGGATAAGTGAAGCCAATCATTGCCTCTCCTTCACCTCTGAAATTGACCCTTGTAGGGTGATGTTCGATCACAGCAAAAGTTATTTAACCATGTTATCTTAAGGCAAGGTTAATAAGAAAGTAAAAGCTGGTTGTTCCCAATGAAAATAGTGGCGTCGTCATTGTCCCTCCAATAAAATTTGCCCAGATGTTAAGATATTATAACTAAAATGAGTAATACAGAGATGTACATAGATAAGTAGCTCTGAGATAAAATAAGACTTTGCTAACGCGTGGGAAGTGTGAAAAACGCTTCTTCGCCATGAGCTAAATAAGCTAATGTCTGAGTGGAATCTGTGCTGCGATGTAGCTTCACCTTCTGGACATCATTATAACTCCAGAAATTTTTCCAAGCCTCCTTAGTACACACTCATCAACACATCGGACGCCGACACCAGATAGACATACAATACAAAACGGCACAACGCTTGACCTCACATTTCAGCATGACCACACTTCTCCAGCGACTTTGGAAGTCCTTCCGGGTACCCTCCTATCCGCTCATCACATAACTGAAATTAAATTGACCCTCACACACCTACCGCAAAAACGTACCACCGAGGCCAACTGGGACCTCTTTCACCGCCTTCGAATTCAGGAGTAAAATCCCAAATATGATATGTCGGTAGGCTCGCTGCGGCGAGTGTGTTCCCAGGCCAACATCACTACTACTGAAGCTAACCCTCCATCGGACCACCCAATGCATTTCATGCATTTCTGGAGACGCCGTAGACGCCTCCTTAGTCGCATCTGTAGCCAACCTCACGGCACATGGATTAGACACACCTTTGAGATACTAATTCACTGCTCCACCCTCTACACAACAAAATAGAATTCCATATGCGATTCCCTGCACGCAAGAACAGCCGCGTTGCCCATCAGGTATCTCCTTGGAGTTCAACATGCTCCTCTCCCCAAATTCCAAAACCATCTCTCCGAGCATGGTGCTACTTTGCTCCTTCAAAACGTAAATTATGGGGTTTCATGTGCCAAAACCACTATCTGATTATGAGGCACCACATAGTGAGGGACTCCGGAAATTTTGACTCCCTGGGGTTCTTTAACGTACACTCAAACCTAAATTAACGGGTATTCTTGTATTTCGCGCCCATCGAAATGCGACCGCCGTGGCCGGGATTTGATCCCGGGACCTAGGGCTTAGACACCATGGCCACTAAGCAACCGCGGTGAGTTCATTCAAAAGGTCACCAATATGTACAGCCCTCCCCTACTCCCTTCTCTCTGTCCTGACTACACAGGGCCTTCCAATGGCGTTTTGGACAGCTCCTTCACTTTACATGAACTGGAACGAGCCTTGGCTAAAAACAAGGCTGGCACTACTCTGTGTGCGGACCACATCACTTACTTTCTCCCTATTGAAGAACATGCTTGATTCGGGCAAAAAATTCCTTTTGCACAACTTAAATTAACACTGGGCCAGTGACATTACACCCGATGAACGGACCTCTTCCATCATCACTCTCATACCAAAACCCAGCAAGCTTGCTACCGTCTCTAAACGGCGTCCCATTTCACTAACTTCTGGTTTTAGGAAGACCATGCAACGAGTTGTAATCGCACGTCTTACGGATTTTTTTGACGATACCTACTTCTCTCCGCAAATCAGATTGGTTCCTACACCCACATTCTACTCAAGACCTATTTCTGCTTCTGAAAGTTGATTTCTCCAAATTTTCTAGGTGTCACGTTCACGCACTTGTCACTGTAGACGTGCGCAAGGCCTTCGATACCATCTCTATTGACGCGATCCTCTTCCCCCTCCAAGACACCGGCCGTAGATCGGGATTCTACTTTTACATTTCTTTTTTCTCGGCTCCCGACAAGCCCGGCTCCGACTCGGAACCACGGTATCCCCGCCCATTTCTCACCCACAGAATGCCTCAAAGGGCCACAGAATGCCTCAAAGGGCAAAGGAGGGCTATCTAGCCCTCCTTTGAGAGGAGGGCTGCCCTCCTCGCAAAGACCTTGTCCAAGGTTACTATCCTACAGTCCCTTCTCCATACTAATGAGATAACCCTCTGGTATACACACTAGTCACCGCTGGAGTTTCAATTAACACCCCAATCCTGTCTCCAACCTCGTTTCCGAATTTCTTTTCCGATTGAGTATACAAGCAGCACCAGAGAAATCTGAGCTCCCGCTCCATTGCGCCATTAAGTAAGAACGGTCTATTAACCCCCGGCTTACTCTCGCGGGTAGCCCGATCCCCCGCACGCCATCTCAATGGATTTTGGTGTTTCCCCTCTAAGAGCGCTCTTTCAACCGACTCAACTGGTCACGTGATCAAACGCGTAGTGAAGCTTGTGTCACAAGGCCCACCCCCCTTGACATTCCTATCCCTTCCACTGCTGGCCACTTCTCCCTTCCTTCCTCCTATTTCTTGAATTGGCCACGATCACGCGACTCAAGAAACTAACTTTTGCTCCTCCATCTTCTTGGTACGGCGTTTGTTCGGACTCAAAGGCGGCAATCCCTTCTTTCCGCAACAACAGGCTCTCCGTAGATCTCCGTGGCGAAGTTTACGAAGATATCTCCCTCCTTTCGCCTGCTTTGGTGAGGTGTTGTGTCATGCGGCTATTAGTAGCAATCAGCTCGCCAATGAGCTTGCCCGCCAGAATTATAGCCGGGCGCCGGTGATTCCCTGGCCTTACCCTTGGACGACTCATAGAATTATAAGATAACTATAAAGCACCACTACAAATACACCACTACACTACAGCACTCATTGCAGACTCTTCCACCATCACACACTTTCCTCTCCACTGCCCAAGTACACACACTCAGGGCCATTCACTGGGATGACACCAGCGCGCATATATCTTTATCGTTACCGCTTCGACCCCTGGTTTCCCAACTGTGCCTTTACGCACGCACATGCAGCATACATCCTCTTCTCTCGCCCGCAGCTCGACAATCCTCTCACTACCCTAAGCTTAACTCTCTACTTGCGGGTCCGGTTGGCGTCGGCTGCCTTCTCTGGCCAGCTGGCATTGATCCCCCTGGCGGAGGAACATCTATAGGTCTTAATCTGACCTGAATAAAGTATTATTTTCTCTCTGTCTACTTAAGAGTGTTAAGTCACGTTTACTGAAGCTTGCGCCCGTGGCCCAATGGTTAGATCATCGTACTGTTGTGCTAGGTAGGGGTCCTCTATGTGAATACTGCCCTCGCACAATTTCATTTATGTTTAGTAATTAAAGACAACGTCTTAGGGATTTCACCACCCCTTTTCCGTATCGGGTATATTTGAAACCTCTTTCGTGGGCCGATCCCGCAATAGTGAAGCCTGTCGCGCCAGTAAAATTACATTACTTTCCGGTTTTATCTTTTATAATGCTTCGCAGATTTAATAGTTAATAGCCAGAAAAAAATTTAAGATGAAAGACATGTGACGTGAGTGCTATTTCTGATGTTATCTGTTTGGGGGCTGCCATTGTCCAAATTCCGAGAAGTAATTTTGTCAGGGATGTAAGGCCTGACATGAGCAACATTATGATAACATAGTATGGCAATGTAGCACGCAGATATGTAATACTTAAAAATAATCCTCACAGCGATGCTGACAGCAACGACGACGGCAAAAATTCGTTTGAAATGTCCATATAATTGCATGAATCAAGAAGTATGAAGTCTTCCGAGTATAGAAAGAATTAGGAGTGTTGAATCGCTGATGCAATGTCATTTACGAACAGTAGAAAGACAAGATGGTCAAAATAATTCGCCGACGATTACGACACTCCCTAGTGCAAAAATTTAGCGCAGCTCTATACGTGTCTTCATATCGCAATACATTGGCTAGCGCGAACAATCTGTTTCGTGCGGCATGCTGCAAATGGAGTGAAGTGGGGCGCGACTGCCTAGCTAATCTTGAGATGGCGAGAGCGAGCGCGTGGGTGACGCGTGGGCGTGAATCCCAGACGACGCACACTTCTCTTGAGCGATCTTGTAGCCATCGTCGCCGCAACAGGTATTTGTTCTAAAGCTTTCACTATACCCTCCTCCGCTTTCCGTCTCATCGAACCACTGCACCCTCCTTTCCACTTTCTTCCTCGCGACCTTCGTCCTCCACTGAGCTCCGCGTTTGCATTCATCTTTCGCTGTGCTCGTTCGCTCATAGCTGCGCTCTAAAACGGTTCCTTGAAGAACTCCGCTCGTGGTTTCATAGCTAACAGAGCTCTATCCATTAATGGCAACGAAGCAGTGTCTGAGGTAATAAGGTACCTGGGCAGTGATGAATGAACGTATGCCGATTTTGGTAACTTTTGTGAGGGGGAGCTCATGGCAAACTACATAAAATTACCTGTGTGGCCCCTACCAGGCACCACACAAGAAGCACGGGCCATAAATGTTACCAAGTTCGCTGTTGTTTAACGTCCTGGTACAAAACCATTCGTTCCATCTACTAAATTGTTCTTAGCACTAACAGAAAACAGGGAATGCAGTTTTGATTCACAAACTGTTGACGCAGCGCAGAGGACAGATATAGGCCGGTGTTAGTAACTGCACTTCTAGCACCCACTTTGTGCACGGGGACTACCGATGCTAACTCGCAAGCGTTAGTAAACTAACTAGACTTTTGGGAACTGTTGAATATGCTTCTACGAACATGAAAAAGTATGCTTCCGTACGTCTTAAGCAGCGCGGGAGGGATAATATGAGCGCCAGAAGGGAAAGTTTGAGGCGCTTACTGCACTTGTACACAAGGTCTTCATTGAGTGCGTGCGCACCGCGCCAGTCTGAGAAGGGATGGTACTGGAGGTAGAAGCATCAATTAAACGGCATACAGAAGAGAAATTTGCTGCAAGGGCAATAGCACTGTTCGAGACAACATCGCCATCTTCATCGGGAAGACATACATAATGAGTGTTTTTTATAAGTGTATTAAAAATATTTATTTACTTATTTGTTTGTGTATATATATCATTATTTATATGAGTACCTATTGCGTCCGGTAGGGCATTACATCAGGGGGATGGTAAAGGTCAAGCGTTTGTGCAATGTACAAAATGTAAATGGCATTGAAAAGCATTCTATACAATGTACAACAATCTAAACGTTGAACAGAGTAAAAAAATGAAGTTTAAACAATTTATGATATCGTCAAAAACGCAAATGAACTCAAAACGCGATGTAATCGTACAATCCCCACCCTAACGTAACATTAAGAACGCAATCGATGAGTGAGAACGCACGTAGCTCCCGATATATTTTGAATTTTGTATCATACTAGTTTCAGCACGTTCAATGTGGTCGTACTGATTATCGGTATAATAAAACTTGCAAAGACAACAAGAGCACCTAAATTCGAGTTTCCACTTATCTAGGTTTGCCCCACTTTTCTGTGTGCCCTGTCTTTCAGTTTATTGCCATTTTTAGTTCTTTAGAAAGCCTGTCAGCGAACTGATTTTTCTGAGCGCATTTGTAGGTATGAATATGCGCATGCCATCTTTAATGACTTTCGTAAAAAAGTTTCCTCTTCATCAACGTCAGCTGTTCTGTCTACTAACCATCAGTCAGCGTTTTCTGATAGTTGCGCAAGCTAACCTAAGGGAAAAGCTGAAGTTGCGCTCTGTATTGTTGTAGGAACAGATGCTGCGTTTCTGTGCCGTCAGAGTTAAAAAACCAATTAAAGGAGTGTGGAACTCGTCTGGTGCAACCACATGAACTATGCTACGCATGACGAAACATTATTGTCACGTGGTAGTGACGGTGAAAAAAGAAGAAGTATCAAAACTGTTCGGTAAAAATTAACTCCTCATTGGCCTAACTTGTGCCCAGCAAAAGAAGTTCTACTGGAGCGCAAGTATAGCGGGGAGCACAATCGGCTGTCGCTGAAAATGTGACCTGCTGGACAAGTGCGCCGGCTTTTACACGTGAGCTCTGGAAGGTTCCAGAGGAATCGTTTGCGGCGGCGTGTCTTCAAGGAAGTACTACGCTATTTGCGTCGTGCATACAATGAGATTACACAAGTTTCGGTGACAACAGATAACGGATAGAACCATCGATAACCTTAGAGAAACTTTTTATACATGTGTAGCGACCGTCCGTCACTATGTTGTCCCCGCTTCTCGGAAATCCAGTTTAGCTCGCCGTGCTTCGCTGGGAGGGGGGTCATTGCGCCTTAGTCTTTCTTGGAATCGAGGCGGTTGCCCGACGGCGGCGCTACCACAGCCACTCGGCAAACATACTTTTACTTCTGAATAAAGCCAGCCGACTCTGCTTTATCAAGCTGTCCAAATGCGTATTCCTTGCCTCCGCTAAACCGAGCTCCCAACAAGTGGTGACCCAGGACATTTACATTTTTTTAACACTAGCCACGGACGACGCAGCTCCTGCTCCTGCTGACAGATATGACGCCAAATTACGTCTCCTGTCATTGCCGAAGAGCTTCAGCTTCCCAGCTTTTGGAACCGAAATGCCCGTTTGGTCTACGCAAGTAAAGACCCGTTTTCAACTTCCGCGCATCCGTGCACAGACAGCAGAATACCTGCACGTACCTCCGACATCGCCGATGCCGTAGAACACTTGCGAGCGACTACGTCTCCGGCGACCGCATGCGATGACCTGAAACGCAAGGTCCTGCAGCATGTCGAATCACCCTAAGAAAGTAGGATTCAACAGTTCTTCGCCGAGGAACTCGGCGACCAATGACCGTCACAAGTGCTGCACCGGTTACGTCAGTTACTGGGTGAGCACACCGCAAACAAGAGCCAGCTTGCAATATTGCGCAAGCTGTTCTTGCAACGCCTCCCACAGTCCGCGCGCATGGTACTGGCTTGTTCCGACGAGATGAATCTGGATTGGCTAGCTGCACTCGCTGACCACATGTGCGACCGCTCGTCTTCGGCACAGCTACCTATCGCCGGTGCGAGAGTCTCAGAACCAGGAGACTGACTCTCGCACCTGGAGGAAACAGTCGATCACCTCGCCAATGCACTGTAGAAACTCACGAATGGCGGCAACACTGACAACCAAGTTCGATGCAACCATTCGGCTTCACAGTCTAGCAGTGCACCTAGAGACTCGCAGTGGCAGTTGTGGTAACACCGTCGGTTTCGAGAACAAGCAACTCGCTCTACTAAGCTCTCTTTCTGGACAGGAAACGCACCGACCAGTCGTTAAAGGCGGCATGCGACATCGGCGCTCGATAGCCGCTTATTCTTCGTAGTCGACCGTATCACCGCAACCCGCCTCCTCGTTGGCATTGGAGCCGAGCTGTCTATTGTTTGCGCCACGGACGCAAATCGCCAACGCCGCAAGTCCACACCACGCTCCACGCAGTGAACAACATTGCCATCGCTTCGTACGGACTCCGGTCAATAACGCTAGACATCGGACTCCGGCGCTTGCACAGACGGGTGTTTGGGATCGCCGACGTCAGCTTTGCATACTTAGAGCGGGTTTCCTCAGCCATTTCAAATGAGATGCGAGTGTTCACGATCGGCGACTATAGGAAAACATAACATCCATCGGCGTACTTGGCCTGCAGTTCATCCAGCATCCGTACGTACGTCGTACGTTTCACCGTACGACAACATACTTGCTGAGTACCCGTACTCACGAAGCCACGAAACGACGCGCTGCACGTGAAACACAAGGTGGCGCATCATATCACCACCATCGACCAACCTGTCGCCGCCGGGCCACGAGGGCTCGTCGGATGGAGGTTGGCAGTGTGTTCTAACACATGATTCAGCTCGGCGTTACTTGGCCTTCTTCCAGCAATTATACTTCACCTCTCCACCTGCTTCCAAAGCAGGAAAATGGCGACTGACAGCCGTATGATGATTCCTGAGTTTTTAATGCTGCCACAGCTCCGGATCAATATAGATTTCCTCACATACATGACTTCGGCACCCGTGTCGTAGGAATAAAAATATACAGCTAGATCGATTTGATGAGCGCGCACCACCAAATTCCTGTCGAACCCAGCGACGCTCCGACGACAGGAATAAGTACTACATGCGCCCTATTTCAGTTTGTTCGCATGCCTCCCAGTTTGAAGAATGTGGCACTAACTCTGCCACGGTTCATGCACTCGGTTGTGCGCGGACTTCAGTTCATTTTCGTCTACATTGACGCTATTCTCGTCGCAAGTCGCACAGACGAAGAGCGCAAAGAGCACATTCGCCTTCTATTTGAGTTACTGCAAGAACAAGGCCAGGTTCTAAAGCACCAGAAATGCATTTCTTAGAGTTGAATTAAGCCCTGGATTTTCTCGGCCATCGCATTTCCCTCCCAGGCATCAAGCCGCTGGAATCACGGGTGCGGGTGATCGAGGACTTCCCCTCTCAAACCTCTTTCCTTAGGCTCCGCGAGTTTCTGGGGCTCATAAATTTTCACAGGCACTCCATACCATCCTATCCTCAAGTTCTTTAGCCGCTTACTGGCCTGCTGCGCCCTAACTTCGGAAGAAACCCTCATGTTCCACTGGTCCTCGGAGCACGAACACTCCTTCCGGGAAGCCAATACGCAGTTGGCGACTGTAGCGCTGCTTATTCATCTACTTCCCGGCACGCCAACTCGCCGTATGGTAGACGCGCCGACCACGGCAGTTGGTGCAGTACTGCAGCAGCACGACGGCTCAGACTGGAGACCACTAGGTTTCTTCTCAAAGCGCCTCAAACCTTCAGAAGCTCGCTACGGCACCTTCTGGAGCGAAATGTTGGCCATCTATTGCGCTGTCAAGCATCTCCATTTTTTTGAAGGCAGTAGCTTTTACATTCTGAGCGACCACAAGCTGCGGACCTTCGTCTTCAAGAACAACAGTTCCTCGTACTCAGAACGTGAGCTTCGGCAACTTTCCTTTATCTCCAAATTTCCTAGGACATCCGCCATATGTCATTGCGACCAGAAATCAGGCGGCTAACGCACTATTGCGGATTGGCACTGTGCCAGCTGGCCCTGTGAATTTCCAAGCTGCAACCTCCGCCCAGCAAAACGACTCCGAGCGGTGCCGATTGTGGGAAAAAGGCTCGTCACTTCAGCCTGCGGATGTGCCGCCTCCCTAAACAACAACATTAGCCCAGAGCTACATAGCGGCTTATCACAAACCGCTTCGTCTGGCCAGGGATCAAGAAAGATGTTCGAAGCTGGGCTAGGGGCTGGCAAGCCTGTCAAGCCGTGAAAGTCACCGGGCATATGCGTTCAGCGGTGCAGCCGTTTCGATCACCAGAGAGCCATTTCGATAACGTGCATTTAGACTTGGTGGCACCTCTTGCGCCATGCCAAGCTTTCAATCAATCAATCAATCAATCAATCAATCAATCAATCAATCAATCAATCAATCAATCAATCAATCAATCAATCAATCAATCAATCAATCAATCAATCAATGATTTCTTTCAGTATCAAAGACACTTGTTGGGTACAGACAAAAAGCCATCTACCAGGCTTGAAGAGATGTGCACCCCCGAGTACTAACAGACAAGGCGCATAACAAATAAAGCACGCCAACAGAAATAAACCGAATAGTGTACAGAAGTCAGATGTATTTTTGTGTGGTCCTAAATCAGCTGCTTTTGTCATAAAAAGTAGTTAAAAAGCATAATAACAAATCATTGTGTAAAAAAGAAATAATCAAATAAAAACGAAATACGCTTGAACGCACGATAGGTTCACATCAGTACATGATTAACTGCATGAGATTACAAATCATGATGCGAAAGCAAATAACACTGAAAAATATAACATCACAGCAAAGCAAATAAGACAATTAGGTGTGACATTGTATTATATTTGGAACTCTGGCTTATTAACCAGCGCAGGTATCTGGTATTTTACCATCTGAGTTCCGCCCTTTGTACGGGTTCTAGGCACCTTCCAATGTTGACGCATTCTCAATGTACGGACATGGTCAAGCCGGCATAAGTCGGACAATTCAGTACGAAATGAAGTGTTATTTTACAATTCGAATTTATAGCGTTTATTTACCATTATAGGGTAAAGCTCATTCAGTGGTAATAGATTTAGAGCCTTAAAGATTGGTTCCGTGTGTGCATCGCATGCAGCATTAACCATGTTACGAAGGGCTTTCTGTTGAAGTTTATGCATTTTCTGAGAGTTTGTTTTGTCGAGCCCCATACTAAACACTAAAGTGGGCTCTTCCACGCCCACTTTCGGCTAACTCGCTTGCGGAAGAAGGTATTCATTATCCGCATATTACTCCGTTCTGCAAACTCTACTAATAACTCTCCCCTGCTATTCCTAGAACCTGTGAAATATTCCCCCACTGACTTGTCTTTAGCCTACTTCTTGCTTACCCTGGCAGTGAAGTCGCCCATCAGTATAGCGTATTTTGTTTTTACTTTACCGATCGCTGATTCCACGTCTTCATAGAAGCTTTCGTTTCCTGGTTAAGATGACTGGATGTAGGGGCGTAGACCAGTACGACCTTCAATTTGTACCTCTTATCAAGTTTCACAATAAGTCCTGCCACCCTCTCGTTAATGCTATAGGATTCCTGTATGTTACCAGCTATATCCTTATTAACCAGCAATCCGACTCCTAGTTCTCGTCTCTCCGCTAAGCCCCGGTAGCACAGGACGTGCCCGCTTTTTAGCACTGTATATGCTTCTTTGGTCCTCCTAACCTCACTGAGCCCTATTATATCCCATATACTGCTCGCTAATTCGTCCAATAGCACTGCTAGACTCGCCTCACTAGGTAACGTTCTAGCGTTAAACGTTGCCAGGTTCAGATTCCACCCGTTAATGGGTATCTCACCCATTAACAACTTAAGGTTGTCGCTCAGCGCAAGACGCGTCTTGCATGAGTGGAACTTCCTGGAATCTTATCGATGGTTCTATGCTATGTCGGTTGTCACTGAAGCTTGTGTAATCTGATTGTATTGCCGACGCATGTTGATGGCGAATGTGTAATTCCTTCAGCGTTTAGTCCAATACGAGAGTTGTGAGTTGGTGCAAGATATTCCCTAGGGTGCATCATTGCTGTTTGTCTGCGTGGTCCACGCAACACACAGGCAAATGTGTTTGAGGCGTTCTTGTACGCCATTGCTTTTAATCTCTGACAGGGTTAAGTATTATCCTTGCCTCACATCGGGCATCGCTCCATGGCAGTAGCGGTCTGCACCACCTTTCGTTGCTTAGCGACGTTCCCGTGCCGCGCGACCGCTTCTTTCGGGCCTGGGTGTCCCCGATACTGAGTGCAAGTTTAGAAGCTATTTCGCTGACGCGCGTTGACCTTCTCCTTCTGAATACATGGACAACACGCTGTTGATACGCCAGTTCCAAGCACGCCTTCAGGCTAGAGATTATTGCAATATATACTCTATCACAGTTTGCACGTGACCTCCACAGCCCAGCACCTGCATTTTTGTCGCAAAGGAAAGCAAGCACAGCACGTGCGAGCGCGAGCTGGTGGTATTTCAAGAAACCCAGCGGCGCGCGTGTGCGTCGATGAATGGATGAATGGACGGATGCTATGAGCCTCTGCTTTGGAACGGGGAGTGGGGTTGCGCTACAAAGCTTTTGTCGTGATATTGCTGATGTCCTACCTATGTTAAAAACAAAAAAAGAAAAAAAAAACAGCAAGAATTTCCGTCGCCAAACTTTATGCGCCCCTAAGGGAACTTTGTTTTTGTACGCCTCCGTTGTTTGTCGTTTCTGTAGCTTTCTTCCACCAATATTCCCATCACCTCTTACTAATCTGTAATCGCGGACATGTTTACTTTCCCCCTGCTTCTACTGAACTAAAGGGCTTCGAGGAGACTATAGGTGCCTAATTCGACCCCTCTGCAGATATCTTCACATTCTAACAAAACATGCTCCATCGTTTCCTTAGCCTGGATGGATGGATGGATGGATGGATGGATGGATGGACGTTATGAGCGTCCCCTTTGGAATGGGGCGGTGGGTTGCGCCACCAAGCTCTTGCTATTATACTACCTAACGTCCTACCTAGGTTAAACAAGGAAAAAAAAAACACTATGAACTACCACGTCCAAATTTTCTGATCCCCTATGGCGAACTGTGCTTTTGTACGCTTCCGTCTTTTGTCATTTCCCTACTTTTCTTCCACCAATCCTCCAATCGCCTCTTACTAATGCCTATTGCGGATATGTTTGCTTTACCACTGCTCCCGTTGAACCCAAGGGCTTCAATTAAGGAGGCCAGCGGTGCCTAAATCGACCGCTGGGTAGACGTCTTCACATTCTAATAAAACATGCTCCGTCGTTTCCCTAGCTTTACCGCAGCAAGCACGTGCTTCTTCTTCCGTCTTATATCTCGCTTTATAGGTGCGTGTTCTAAGGCATCCCGATCTCGCTTCAAAAAGTAATGAGCTTCTCTTTGAGTTATCATAAATGATTTCTTTCCTGATTTCGCTTTTTCCTATTGAGTAGTTACTCATGGCAGGTTTCTTTTCCATTGCCGCTACCCATGAGATTATTTCAGCCTCTCTGACTTTCCGCTTGACCTTCTTTGCTGCTGTGTTGCCCACCCTACAGACCGCATACTTGCTGGTAAGCTTCCTAGTTCTTTTCCTCCACTGTGATTCAATGTTTTTCCTCTACAGATACCTCAACACTCTCCCAGCCCATTTACTTCCATATTCCTCAGCCATTCTTCATACTCAATTGTACTGCGAGCTTCCCTCACTTCAAAACTAGTCCAGCTCATATCACCCTGCACAGCTTCATTTATAGTCTCCTCGTGAGCGCCCAATTCGAGGCGACCCACTGACCTTCGGTTCCCGTCGAGTCCTGATTGTACCCCTGATTTAAAGCAAACGACCGCATTTCCAAAAGTAAGCCCGGAACCATTACACCTTTCCACATACCTCGGAGGACCTGGCACCTATTGTATCCCCATAGCACTTTGTGCTTCATTGTGGCTGCGTTTCTCTTCCCCTTTACTGTTATGGTTTTTTCCTGTGTTTCCATATATCCATTGCCTTCGTTTATCCATATACCAAGTTATTTATATTCTGTTACCCGAGGTATTTCTTGGCCCTGTATCTCCACTGTCTGTTCACTGTTTTCATTGAATACCATAACACCTGATTTTCTAACACTAAATTTCAAACCTAAATTGTTGCCTTCCTGTCCACCGATATTAGCCAGACGTTGCAAATCACTTTGCTTGTTAGCTAGCAACACAATGTCGCCCGCATAACATAAACCTGGGAGTTGCTGCTCTATTACTGTACCCGCCTGTTTGTATGAGAGATTAAACCCGATATTACTTCCTTCTAGCGCCCTCTCCATCTTCACCATGTACATCACAAACAGCAGCGGGGATAAAAGGCTCCCCTGCCTCAGTCCCTTGTTGATATGAACTTTCTCCTCGCTCCTCATCCCTTCCCATTCAACACAAACGGTATTTTCTAGGTAAATCTCTCTCAAAAGCTGTAGACAATCGTTACCTAAGGCTTCCCCTTCCAGAATATCCCACAAAATGTTACGGTCTACGTTGTCGTAGGCTCCTGTAATGTCTAAAAAGGCCACATACGACGGTCTGCTTTCTGCTTTTGATATTTCAATACACTGAGTAAGAACAAACAAGTTATCATCCAAACGCCTACCTATTCTGAAGCCATTCTGAAGCTCTCCCAAAATGCCATTATTCTCTGCCCATGCTTGAAGCTTTAATTTGATTGCCTGCATTGCTAGCCTGTATATTACCGATGTAAGGGTCAACGGTCTATACGAGTGAATTCTGTCTTTCTCCCCCTTACCTTTATAAATTAAATTAATTCTACTTTGTCGCCAACTGTCTGGTATTCGTCTATCTTTTAAAGTTTTTTTCCACTGCTTTCACCAGAGCTTCCTTACTTTTTGGTCCTAGTTCATTTATCAGCCTAACGGGAACCTCGTCTAGCCCTGTGGCTGTGCGCTTAGGAATTTTCTCTTCCGCTTTCTTCCAGTTTAAATTTGTCAGCACCAGCTCCTTTTCCACTTGGGTCTCTGTCATGCTCTTTTTTTCATCAAGTACATCCTCGTGATTGCCTTGAAAAGATTCGGCTGTTGCTTTTCGGATGTAATCTATTGCCGCTTCTCCTTCCAGTCTGTTCTCATCTTTGTCTAGGATATGTTGTTGTATTGTTGTTGACTTCCTGCCTAATAATTTTATGTGGTGCCAAAATATTCTAGGTGCTCCCTTCTTTTTCTCACGTATTTCTCACAACCAACGTTCACTTTCCCCTTTTAATTTTGCTTGCACCAGTATTTGAACCATAGACTTTTTCTCCCGGTATATTTTCCCATTTACTGGTTACTTCATCCTGTGGCCACTGCGCCTTTTTTGCCTGCCTGTGCTCTCGAGATGCTTTCTGTCGTTCGGCGATCGCTTCTCGTATCTCCTTGTTCCACCAGCTTTTCGGTTTCTTTTTTGCTTTCCAACGAATATGTTGTTTCTCTTTCCGTATTTCTGTAGTTATTACACTTAGAAGCTAACCATATTCCCACTCTTTACTTGGCCATTTGCCAAGTTCTTCCTTAACTCTAGTGACTGTATTTGCTATTTGTTCAGTGTTCAAATTTGGACTGGCCATTTTGCTCTCCTTGTTCTCTTTCCCAACTACATATCCCATTTTCAAAATGATGCGTTTATGGTCACTCCCTAGGCTGCTACACCCTTCCTCATCGATGACCATTTCTCTCAACTTATCATGAATTCCTTCTGTCATCAAGCAGTAATCAATGGTCGATTGCCGGTTTCCCACTTCCCATGTGATCTGTCCTTCACACTTAGGCCCTGCATTCACGATCACAAGGTTATGCTGCTCACAAAAGTCCAGCATTGACTTCCAGTTTTTGTCGATATAGCCATCTAAATCCTGTATGTGGGCATTCATGTCACCTAATAGGACAATTTCAGCACCAATCCCGAAACCCTCAATATCAGCGCTTATGCATTCCACTAACTCTTTATTCTTCTCTGTGCAATTTTTTCCGGTCCACAAATACGTACCAGGAGACGAGCGCCATCTGGTGGTGTTGCAAGAAACTCAATGGCACGCGCGAGCAAGACCACAGCAGCAGTGCCCGGAAATTCGGCAGAAGAGGTTAAGAAAGCTTCGCTTTAAATAATCAGGGAAGATTTGGAAACATGCTTTTAAAACTCGGATTTCGGGCGGACGTCCTTTCGCTGTTCGACGAGTGTTCTTCTGTAGCGTATCATTATCAGAGTGCGTGCAAGACATTTGCAGCGGCATAAAAAAAAACACGCCTTATTGGTACTCTATGAGAAATTAGAGAGCACTTTGCCCCCCTCTGATATTTCATATATTATTCCATTACAAATAAAGATTGAAGAAGGTTTTCGAAAGCTTCTGTTTACCGTAAACGGTCCTTATCTAGAATACCGAATTTCCTTTAAATTCAGATCAGTACTTCACTTTCTTTGCAAACGTTTTTCTCTTCTGTGAAGCACGCCGTTTTTTATAGTCTCCCATAGTTAAAGTATGCCATGCGTCTATAAAATATCTACAAAAGAACATAACGCTGTCCCAACTTTGTTATTTCTACCACGAGGAAGACAATACCAACATTATTGACGTCATTATTCGTCATTCTATCGTAATGGTAATGAAATTATTCAATCGTAATTATGCAGTAGTTATCTTGCCATTGTCCTGAACGCATCTTCGTCAGACAGCCGCTATCATACATCCGTAGTCCTACCGCGTTTGTCATGGGGTCGTAGTCGTGCCATTATGTTGACTCCAGCTTCGTCATCCGATTCTCGCCATGCCCTCATTATCATGCACTCGACATCATCAAATTGTTGGCATACCGTCGTCGTGCCATCGTTACCATTGTGACATCGCCATATGGTCGTCGTCATGGGATCGTTGTCCTACCCCCATCTTCATCATTCTAACTTCATCGTCCAACTCTCTTCACGTCGTCGTTCACAAGCCATCGTTTTCACACAGTCATCGTCACATCGTTGCCGTCCTGTCATCGTTGTCCTGCTGTCGTTTTAGCATCGTCATGATTTTACTAACGTTAACCCATTTCCCAATAGCCGTCATCGTGGGGCCATCTTCCTTGATCGATCGACATCAATTATTCTTCGTCATTCATCGTCGGACAGTCGCTGTCATACATGCGTTGTCACACCGTCGTTGTCATACCATTTTGGTCCTGCCGTGTCATTATCCCAGCTTTGGCCTCCTGCTTTCATCATACTTTTGTCGACGCACACTTGTTCTCATCACATTGTCCTAAATTCGTCGTTGCCACGCTGTCGCCGTTATAACACCTTTATCCGTCCACCGACGTCATTCCGGCTTAGCGAACACATTATCATCTCGACGTCATCGTCATAGAATTGTAGTCCTGCCGTCATTTTCACGAGGAGCCTTGCTAAACAAGTGACATAGCAATGTGGGACGATACGGAAGCAACGAAAGTGTCAGAATGACCATTACATATATAGTATAAACGTGAAGTCGGATATACGGTGAGACGCTACATTGCTCTAATTCTAATAGCATTACCATCGGCAGTCATCGAGAAAGGAGTTCTGCCGTAATTTCTTGTTCTTCATATTTTACAAGCCCATCGGATAGAAGTTGTCACCTTTAGCTGTTTAGTGTTCGATTAACATAAATAAACGTGGAATAATATTTACGTTGCAAAGGCTGAAATGAAACAAAGGTGTGTGAGTCACTATTGCATAGCGTTTAATTATCCGCTTCACTAACACTTCGTGTTAAACAGATTCCAACATGTGTGTTGGACCTGCATAATTATTTTTGTATTGTTCATTTCTCATAGCAGCTTAGCCTATACAGAGGCGAATGATGCAATTCACTGTTATCTACCCGCCTGTTGCCTCATTTACAGAAAATTTTACCCGAAGCCAGATTGCTGATTTTAAAAAGATGTGGCCCCATTACACCCTTTGAACGTGGATACACGACGACGTTGGTGCGGACGTTAGACAATTACCACCAACCGAAATGAAGTTAGAGACCGTCACACCACTCCAAGCGACGTACGTCACACACGCTAGCACGTGTGCAACAGTGCAGCATACATCCTCAAGCTTCTAGGTCGTTCGCCAAGGGCGAGTGCCTTATTGAACTAAATTACTGTTCAAAAGTTAATTGAGTCAGACGGTGCGTAAACTACGACTTTCACACAAGCTGCAGAAATGATAGCAGCGGATTGTAATTCGAATATACGTGAAAACGTAATGGTGTTACTAAGTCAATATTCATAACTCAAACGCAAGCGGCTTTTTCAGCTTCCGTTTTTTTTTGTGTGTGTGAGCACGCCTCAAAAGATCGCGACGAACTCAAGGCCAACAGTTTGGTAGCCCGCTAATTCTTTCCAGCGCATCTACTAACTACACAAAGGAAACGGTTCATTTATGCACACGTTTTTTTTTTCTTATTTCACTTTCTCAGAGAGGGAAACGGGGTAGGAAGGGCAGGAAGGTTAACCAGAAGACATTCTGGTAAGCTACCCTAAATTGGAGAAAGGGTATGGGGTAATGAGAGACAACTAATAGTGGAAAGATAAAGCAGGGGCACAAAAACAGTAAATGGAGGAGGTGGGGAACGTCAGTGAGAACTAGGCTCTCTAGTAGGCCTCTCGAACATAAACATTTCCAAGAGTGCATTGGCCGATTCGTGGTTTGACGACTGCATAGACCGGCGTTTTAGGATTGCCTGGTCCTAAAAAGCTGGCCGTCAAGACAAGCCACCGCGGTCGCGAGTGACTGCCTTTGTGGACTGTGTGGTGGACAGTGGCTAAGAACGTGTTGAATAGTTTCCTCGCTGCCACCGGGATAATTCGAACAGAGAATGAAGGCAACTGATAACCGTGCGACGCGCAGCTTTGTTTTCCATTCGAGTACATAAGAAGCGTCTGTTATTTTTGCTTAACTAGAATGTTTCTGTGCATAGACGTTTTCTTATTCGTACAAGCTTTTATTGCGTTATTACGAAAAAAAATTATTTGTAAAGCAATTTGCATTATTTGATGTTGATGTTGTACATTGAAAAACAGCCACACTAAAATGAAAATGATAAAGAAAGTGGAGAAATATTCTGCTCAAAGCCCTGAGAAGCTGCTTCGCTTGTCGGTTAATACAGATTTATGCGTTTACGAGAAAGCTTTATCTCGGGCCCAACTCGCATTCCTCTATTCAAATACTGAAATACCCTTATGAAACAATCACCGGACCAAGGTAAAGGATATTTTTAATTTTAGAGAAAATTATAAGTTCAGTGACTGCAGGCGAAAAAAAATTGATTTATGACGTCAAATGTTTTAGGAAAATTACAAAAGTTCCCTAATTATTAAAGAAGAAGAAGCGTAACATTTAAAATAAGAAACTCAGCACGAAAAACGCATGTGGCAGCTTTGTAAAGAAAATCTGTTATTTCAACTAAAACGTAATTGCTTGGTCAGGGATTTGGCACTTCACGTGCCTATCTTGGTGTGTACAAAGGTATCGAAAACGTCCTGCTACAAATTAGCAGTGTAATGGTGTAAAATGGATATATGATGCATAAAGTTTGCCCAGTTTACACTTAATATTATAGCTGCAGTTTGCGTGCTTCGGGTGTCGTTTTTCATTGGTGAGTTTAAATTTTCTAAGCTTGACAGTTCCATAGTCTGAACTTTGGATCACCTGAAGTATTTATAATAAAATTTGATGGTATAAATAGAAATCTTGTACCTACAGCCATTACATTTTAGTTCTTCTTGTGAATTCTTGCTTCAGTGGTTACACAGAAGAACAATTTTCTCGGTTCCCGCGCGCTTAAACAGCAGCTTCCGAGCTTAAATCTTGCTCTTAAGCTCAAGGAGCCACGTGCTTTGGTAAAGTTACTTTCGCATCGCTCGTTGCCTTTTTAGGTTGACACGAGAAAAAAACGAAGGCCATCATCGGCACCGGACCGTGCAGTAAGTTGCGTATTTCCCGCTTAGAACTTAGTACTGAGCGTAATCCGGTTGACTTCGAATACTCTTCTCTTAGTTATATGCAGTGTGCTCGGGACACCAAGAAGCTCCCGAAGGAGCGATATTTCAAATAAAGCGATTTTACTTTGTACAGCTTCAGGTGTAGAGACACCTTTGTGTTGAAGTTATATTTTTAGCAAGACTGAACAGCCTAATTGCTCGGTTTATTACCTGCTAAACACAAGATATCTTCTCCTAGCTGCACAAAAATCCAAATTACAACGCAAATGTGTAAACTTTTATGTTTCGAAGAGAAAACGAAACAGAAAAAGGAACAAAGATAACAGAAAAAGCAAAATGCCGTGGAGAAGTTAGGAAGTGCGTCTGCCTATTTACCTGACGCACGCTAATTTCGTCCTCGTTTTACCGTCAGCCGCGACTTTCTTGCTTCGAGAATTAGTGGAACGTGCCTCATTAGCGCTTATTCTGCGCTGCTGTTCATCGTTTATAGCTGCTGCGAGTCATTACAGTCCTCCATTTAGGCTTGTTATGCTTATGCGTCCTTAGAAACGCAGATTCTGCTCGGCTTTAATTCATGTCTGGTGAGCCTGAAACGAATCACCCGGTCATGAATGCTACGCCGCCCTGCAGTTGCTCGCACATGCGCGTCCGCTAACGCGGACGTAGACGTAAAATTAGTAGGACAATTTATTCGATCGAACATTTTCTGGACTTCTGCCCGTGCATTTATTAAACCCTCTGCGCCATCTTTCTTCGAATCGTGACTTATTTGCAACCTTACAGCGGTAAGAAAGCACTGAATTACTGTCCCTACAAACAGCGATATCTTTATCCTTTCTTTTTGAAGTCTCACAGAGTGAAACATACATTTTACTAACTGAGCCAAACGCTCTACAAATATTTCCTCAAGTTCACGGGCGGGCTAAAAAGCTGCCGTTCCAAAATAGACGAAAATCATTAAGAGCTGCGACACTGGCACATTATTTGCTGTAAGACGTTACGAAAGTCCGTACAACAAAAACCCACCGTCGGCTAAGGTTCTCCCTTTCGAAAAGCCATTTCTAGACGGACCAATAAGCAGTGCGTGTTCGTACGCGTGTGCCTGTGTGTTTGTGTCCGTGTTATCTCTGTGTTTGAGATGGTAATATATAGTGCTTAACGGTGCAAGGGCCAGCTATGACCAAAGCGCGCCATGACATAGGGTGATGGATTCCCAGTGTAGCTGCCATTCGCAGTTGCAAATGCTAGATACGACGTGGCTGTAAAGAAACCCTAAAGCAAGTCGCTGTAAATTGCATAAAACATATGAGTATTAATATAGTGACAGTGAATCATGATGCGGGTTATGTGTAGAAATAAATATTCGGTTACGAAGAGGTTATATAACAAAACGTATGCAACAGCACTAGTGCCTCAAGAGGGTCCTTGAAATCAAGGAATGACGGTCACGTGCTGTGAAAATTTTCGCACTGCAGCTGCAGCCTGTAAAGTGAGGATGCGCTACACATAGCTTTACCAGATAATTTTTACAGTGCTTACGCCTGCTGAACACTTTAACACGGTTCTAGAATAAAAAAAAAAACGCCAATGGCTCAGAAAAAATACTGGGTGAAGAGGGATGCGCTTACAATATACGGGATAAAAGTAATGCTCACGCTGCGCTTATATTTCCGGGCCCTGTATAAGGACAAGGAGGGCGGGGGGGGGGGGGGGGGGGTACAGTAAGAATGTCGTCAAACCTTGAACACATCGGCGGATCACTTCGTGTAAGGAGGTAAGAGTGTGTTCCATAGGTATGCCCTGTCTTTAGCCTGCAAAGAAGCACTTCCTTCTGTCTTATATTTTCTGAGATATCTATTTTCCAATGCTTGGTTTGATCATATGTAGCTTATATGACACTTAATTATCCCACTCACGCAAAGATTTCCACAATTCATGGCACAACAATGTCTTTAGGTCTGTCGGGAGGACGGCTATGTCTGTGTTTGCATGTTCAAAAACTACTCACGTGGGCTTTTGTCCTCAGATAAGTTTCTTTTAATGGCTCCAGCTACAAGTCTCCAGCTTCCTATGATGACTTGGTTTTCCTCGAAAGCTTAGCATAGAAAACTGTACAGTTGACTAGAAGCTAAATTATTGCGTTTTCGCAGACTCAATAGACCTCTAATGATGCTCAATGAGTTTGTGAATATGATTGCTTTTGTAATAGGCATTTGCTTTAGTGCTTAACTGCCGAGAGGATTGTGTATGCTTCCGCTGTAAGAAAAATGGAGGACGCTTAAGCTTCGCCTTCAAGAGTAGAACGCGATAGCGTTATCGCACCCCGTTCGCACCGCTCACTCATTCGCTCGGTATGCTCTTGAGTCACACAAAGACACAGTTTTCATATTCAACACTTCTAAGTCCACAGCACAACTTTTTTCTAATTATTTGTTCCAGGAGCACCATGCAGCCGCATGACTCATCGCCAGCAGCACGGCACACATCACAGGCGCCGCGTTCCTACCAGACGCGCTACGGCGCAGCGATCAGGTCAGAGGCGTCCCGCATCGGACGCGGCACCTAGGAATCGCGCGAATCGCGCTGTGAGCGGAAAGAGGAGCCGCGTCGCCTAGACACGAGGGTTCGGGTGACGCACGCTGGAAGTTGTAAGGGGAGAGAGCGAGAAAACTTATTAAACTCAAGGGTATTGGGGCATCCTCGCATCGGTCTCCACACGGCATGAATCCGCTCAAACGAGACGAAGGGGAGAAGCGCGCGAGTGGCGCGCCACCTGTCGGGTCAGCGCCGTGCATTGCGAGAGCGAGGGGGGGGTCTTCTGTGTTTGCCACAAGATGGCTCTGCGTGTGCTCCAAACGCAGAAGAAATGTAGTGGAAACGTGCTTCGCTACTCATTTAACTGCGACTTCTGTAATTTACATGTTCATAATTACGAACATACACCACAGTAAAACTTTCTACGGCACGTTTCTAAGGCAACACCGCATTCACTAGAGGCACTTTTGTCCCACTTTGAACCATCGAACTCATCGCTGAATGGTAGCGTAAACATCTCACAATCCGGAGACCCTGGTTCGATTGTCACCCAGCCCATCTTGCAAGTAGTTTTTTATTTATGAATTGCCTTCCGGACTTTTTCGCTCACGGCCGACGCCGCCGATGCCGACGACGCCGGCTTTTCTGCGACACGAGATCCTTATCGCTGTCGCGTTAATATTTGTATGCGGATTCACTGTATGCACCACACATTGGAAAAGGTGGTCCCGGAGCCGAGTAAGCGGCACCATTAAATAATTTGGAAGCGTCCGTGTAAAATTCAGTACAGGCATACTTCTCCCGAAGTTCAAGAAAATGCGAATGTATATCTGCCTCCGGTGTCGGTTTTGATATTTATATAAAAGAGATGTCCCACTGTATCGGCCAGAACTACCAGGTGATGGAAGCTTAGTACAAGCCATTAGAACATTCGCTAGAACGGGGACGCCTGTTTCTTCTGACAGTGCTTCCAATCGGAGGGACAGAGAAGGCCTAGTCGTTGGGCGGTTATGGAAAAGCCTGGTCGTGGAGAAGTCGTGCTTAATTAGTTGACATGGATGATCAATAGTTGATTTTACCTTCAAGGCATAGGAAAATTCTAAATATGTCCTTGGAAGTATAAAGTTCCTTCGTTAGATTCGACATACAGGCTTTGCACAGCACTAGTCCTGAATGCGCCTGTAGCAACGCGGATGCCTAAGTGGTGGATATATTATATTATTTTCAAAGCACTAGGGCCTATCTGAATTGCAGACTAATGCTGCCTACTCAAAATGTGATAATATTAGACTTTTGTACATATTTATAATGCATCTCCTCTCGCTTACACAGCATGTACGTGACAAGAGCTTTAGAAGATTCAGTCTTGAGGCATTTTGGTTTAAGATACTTCAGGTGCGGGAAAAAAGTCAACTTGCAGTCTAAAGCTACACCTAAAAATTTTGTTCGCGGTTTACAGATAGTCGTTATCCATTGAGATCGATTACAGGGTCGGGCAGTATACCTATTTTGTTAGCGTAGAGGACGCAGGTTTTTTTCTGATCGGTTAATTCAAGAACGTTCTCCTCCTCCCAATTCCACAATTGAATTAAGACAAGTTGTACTTGTGGGACGCAGATACTTAGACTACGTGATTTGTAACCTCTCTGAATGGCATTCACATATACAGAATAAAACATAGTCGTGATATGGCTCTGTAGCGCGAGTTCATTTTGACAACAAAAAGAGCGCAGCTCCACACGCCACCTTGCGGAACACCAGCCTCCTGCGCAAAAGGACGAGACTGAACGTTACCTACTACGTACTATACGACAGGTAGCTCTGAATCACGTACAGTGAGTTGCCTCGAGCTTCCATTTCAGAGAGATCATAGAAGATTCCAATGTGCAAAGTTTTGTCGTATGCCTTCTCCGTATCTGAAGATACTGACAAGAAACACTGTGCATAAAGGCATCACCAATATTTGTCTCGATGCATACACGGTGATCTGTTGTGGACATACCTTCAATAAAACCACACTGTAAGGGATCAGATATTTTCTTGCTTTCAAGAACATGCATGAGCCGCCGGTCTATCATTTCCTTGGACAGTTTGCATAAACAATTTGTGAGAGCTACAGGCTTGTAACTTTTGGGTGAGCAAGGGCCCTTGCCGTTTTTGAGAATATGAATTTTGCTTGCTTCTTTCCACGTATAGGGGCCATACAACCGGCTGAAAACATTTAGTTATAGAGTGACAGTAGTGTATTAGGGGTTTCAGGGTGTGCTTCATCATTTCATACATCCTTCTGTGACTTCCTGAAGTGGACTTGTTACAACTATTCAGTGAGGCCTTGAACTCCGCCATGCGAAATGGATGGTTGTATACTTCACTGGATATGCCTTTTCGACACAGAAGCAGTCGCTCTGCTTCTAGCTGGTATTTTATAAATGTATCTGCGTAATGTGATGTACTGAAAATGCGCTCAAAATGTGTTCCTAGACGATTAGTCTTTTTATATTGTTCACCCTGTTCGGTGCTTTTCGTTCGTCTGTATAAGACTTCATGCTAATTATGTATTTTTCAAAACGTCTGTTTAGCACGGCGGCATGTTCTTCTACCTCGTGACTTAATCGCCTTGAAGTTAATTAGGTTATCTCTGGCTGGAGAGCTCCCAGGGAGGTTCCAAGCCCTGTTTTGCTTTTATCCGGGATTCCCTGCACTCCTCATACCACCATGGAATGCGTCGTTTCGAAGGCGACCCGTTTGTTTGTGGAACACACACCCTTGCAGGATCAATAATAAACGCTGTTATGCATGCTACCATCTACAATAAGTAGCCGAATATTATTACACGGCAGGTGCGTGTGACTTCGTGAAACGAAGTCCAGTTGGCTGAATTGACTTTCCATCCAGGAACATGTGTACAGCTCTGCTCTTGTTTGGTAAAATATAGAATGATGGGGAAATGATTACCTACACAACGGTTATTATTCACACCCCAATGTAGATATGACGCAATTGTACTGGACGCTATGCTTAGGTATACAGAAGAAAATGTTTTCTCTGTATGGCTGTAGAACGTTCGTTCTTTCTGGTAAAGCGAGCAGGTACTTGAGAATATGTTTTCTATAAGCCGTCCTCTCGCATCACTATGAGAGTCACCTCATGGTGTACAATGTACGTTAGATCACCGACGACTATGCAACAGTGATGGAGCTCATCAAGAAAGCTTTCAAATGTTGTTCTAGAGAGCTGAAAACTTGTGAGGATGTACATAAACGTGATAAGGTCTAGTTTATTGAATAGCACTGCTTCGATAGCAACTGCCTCAAGAGGAGTTGGAGGTTGCCATTGCCGACAGGCAACGCCTCTGTCGCTTATTATAGCTTCTTCGCCAAACGATGCAACAGCGTCGCCTCGGTCTTTCCGAAAAATAGCGTATTGCCGGAGAAAGCTTCCTGGTGCAGATTTAAGATGCGTCTGCTGAAAACATAGGAATTTGTATTTTATTTGTGTAAAAGTTATTCATTGCTATTGAAACTGTGGGTAAGACCTCTCAAACTCCAGTGTGAGATACCGGAGTGTGATTAGTCATAACCTGGACGCGCCTGTTTTGCGATTCATCCCAAAAGAAAACATCTTTTTCGATCCTCAGACTATCATGCACGAGAAAAACCTTCTTTTTAGCATCTCTTTCTGCCTTCGCACTTTTCCATATCAGCTTGCGTTTTGTAAGAGTTTAATGGGTATAGTCATTTTAAATAAAGATACGAGATCCTTTCAGTTTCTTTATATCTTCTTGTATTCCTTTATTTTCAGCAAATCCTTGTAGATAAATAATCACAGGCGTTTTCCCGCTTTTGTATATGTATAATGTCTTTTTGTGCGGCGTGTCAAGAGGAACCAAGTTGGCTTATGGGACCTTTCCAGGCCCTGCTATTCTGGCCTTCTCTTTCCTGTAACGATGACGAGATTAGTACCGCTCACGAGGCGCTGGGTGCACCGGCTGGCTTGGAGTTGTGTCCATCGACTCCTGGGAGCCGCTGAACTTCAGCTCACTCGAGTGGGGTATTTCCTGATTATGCGTTGCCTCGAAAAGCAGGGCCTTGGGAGCCACTATGAGAGAGGTCCATGGGCTCCGATTCAGAGATGGCGCAGCAGCGCTCGCTGCTGTCGCCTGAGGGGCTAAAGGCATGGCCACGGCCACACTCTTCGTGGGCCAGGCGAATGCCATAGTGTGCTGTGGCTTTTCCCCCTCTCGCTTCGCACCAGCATACCCTGCGGTATGTAGGAAGGGAATACGCTTTCACGCTTCCTGAAAGGAAATGTTTTCTTTGACCTTCAGTGTGATTATTTCATTTTGCCTCTTTCTGGAAGAACACGACCGAGAGTATAGAGTATGGTCTCTGACGCAGTTCGCACACTGATGTGTCTCAGTACAATTGTGGGCAGGATAGTCGTGTCATACGCCCTTTGCACATGTGGTACAGAGCAGGCAGCTCTGAGAGCGGTGACGAAATCGCTGACACTTAAAACAGCGGCGCGGGTTTGGAATGTAGGGTTTAAGTTCGATTTTGAGATAGCCTGTTTCAAAATCTTCTGGTAAAGTACTTGTGCAGAACGTGTTTAGTGGGGATCTCTTTGTCATCCTGCCTAATCTTTACTCTTTGGGTGCATGTCACGCGTTGTTCTTTCGAGCGCTCAAGGAGGTCGGTTTCACTCAAGTCTAGGAGGTCTTCTTCAGATATAAATACTCGTGTACTGTTTAGAGAAGGTGTGCGTTCATGGAGACAGAGGTACTGCTAATTGCAGCAAGTCCGGACAGTTTTTCGAACTGATTCTTGTGACTAACTTCGAGCAACAGATCACCGCTGGTCATGTTCGTTACCTTGTAGCTGGGACCTAGTTTTTCGGTGAGACAGTTAGCGACAAGTGGCGACAGTGTTCTAGCAGTTTGCTCAGGGTGTTGGCAACTGAGGACGTGGCACTTCGGGTATATATATCTCTTTGCTCTGGTCGGAAAGTTTCAGGGAGTCATCGATGTTCCCTCATTTGAAAACAGGGCGAATACCTGTCAAAGGAACCAGGAAAATGCCATAAGAGTAACTATAATTTCGGTAGCTAGCCAGCTGCGCTCCACCTAGCGCAACAAGGGGATGCTACCAAACCCTAAAGCAACGACGAACCGAGCTGCATATGGTTACTATAGGCTAATGTAAAATACCCAAGGTCGCGAACACTTGGTTAACACTTACTACAGAAAAGATCGCAAATAAGAAGAAGAGAGGCGAAGACAGGGAAGATTGCAAGTGAGAGAGAAAGACGAACGTTGGAGAAAGAGCAACAGGTAGAGGCAACTATCAATTTCCTCCAGTTGGGTCAGTCCAGGGGTGCCGTCTACGTGAAACCGAGGCCAAAGGGGTGTGTTGCCTCCACAGAGGGGCATTAAAGGTCCAGACACTCAGCATCGGCTCACATGCCAAGATCTCCTTTTCCCCGGGCACGACTAAGCCGACTAAGGGTCCAAAACCCATGTGCAACATGTGTAGATGGTGTCGCAACACACCAAACATATGCTTATGCAGACCCCCGTGCGTGCGCGCGTGTGTGTTTGTCGTGGGGGATCACACCTCGAATAGGAGCTCAAACGATATTTACGAGTTGTCTCTGGGCGCCTGGTTGTCAGCAACAGACGGCCCCCTTGAAGAGCAACCGCCGCGGCTGTATGAGGCAAATACCGCCGGGGGGTACGTAGCAGTAAAATCGCTACAAGCGAGCTGCCGGCCTGGTGTTCGGCCATTGTAGGACCTCAACGCATGGAAAAGGGTATTTGCCTCCAACCCGAAGGTGCGCCCCCTCAATGGGTGCATTTGTGGTGCCACGTGGGAACGCGACAAAGAAGACAGAGAACGAGTTAAAGACCGCACAAAGGGCGATGGAACGAAATATGTTAGGCGTGACCTTATGAGACAGGAAGATAGCCGTGTGGATCAGAGAGCAAACAGGAATAGCTGATATTCTAAATGCCATTAAGAGAGAAAAAATAGAGCTGGGCAGACCGTGTAATGCGTAGGATGGACAACCGGTGGACCTTTAAAGTTAAAGAATGGGTAACAAAAGAAGGAGAGCCCAGTCGTGGATAGCAGAAAACTAGGTGTGGTGATGAAATTAGGACATTTGCAGGTGCAAGTTCGAATCAGTTGGCGAAGTGCAGGAGTAATTGGGGATCGCAGGGAGAAAGAAGCCTTCGTCCTGCAGATAGGCTGATGATGATGGGAAATAGCCGCCTTGAGAGCGGCTCAAACACCACTTTTCTTGTACTCGCGAGGATTTTCACAGGCAATCAGGGCGCATGCTCCATTCCCAGACATTTCACCCCTGAAGGAAGCCGCACGCCAGGCCGGGTACAATTGTACCCATTTAAACCATTAGGTGCCCGGTTGATACACATCCTCCCCCCACTATCCACAATCTCCCGTAGCCGAAGCGGGAGCTCAACAACTACGCGACGACTGCGTTTCGTGCATGTTCGTGTTTAGGTTGTGTGTGTGTGTGTGTGTGTGCGAAAACCTACAGGATAGAAATAGATTTGGCAGAACCCTTCTCACAACGATTGTCGGCGGTAACGCGTTAGCATTAACTCAATATAGCGAGGCAATGTATTGCCATCGTCGAAGCGACTTTTGTGTGATGTGGCTCGCGTCAGGATGGATGGATGGATGGATGTTATGAGCGTCCCCTTTGGAACGGGACGGTGGGTAGCGCCACCAATCTCTTGCTATTATACTGCCTAATGTCTTACATATGTTAAAAATGAAAAAAGAAACGAAAAACACTATGAGCTACCGCGCCCAAATTTTCTGATCCCCTATTGCGAACTGTGCTTTTGTACGTCTCAGTCTTTTGTCGTTTCCCTATTTTTCTTCCACCAATCCTCCAATCGCTTCTTACTAATGCCTATTACCGACATGTTCGCTTTACCACTGCTCCCGCTGAACCGAAGGGCTTCAAGGAGGCCAGTGGTGAGATAAATCGACCGCTATATAGACGTCATCACATTCTAATAAAACAAGCTCCGTCGTTTCCCTAGCTTTACCGCAGCAAGCACCTGCTTCTTCTTGCTTCTGTTACGTTTCGCCTACAACGCGCGGTAATGCCGGCGCGGATGCAACGGACGCCGGGGCTTTGTTCAAAACGGCGGACATTTTGGCCTGTTCGACGCCGCCGCAACGCCTACCCGCCAAGCGTGTCCAGGCGTGTTTCAGTGCCACGTGTCTTCGTGTGTGCGTGTGTGTGTGTGTGCCCTCGCTTGTCAAAGCGCGGCAGCCGGGGAGCGGAGTTCCCCGAATGAGGAGCCTGGACGTCTCTCGGCTCAACTGTTCACGCCGTCGTGTGGGTGAAGGTTGGCGATGCGTCACTACACTCGGTTCAGCAGGTCTCTCGGCCGGACAGTTCGCGCCGTCGTGGGCTCATGCTCCGCCGTCCCGTGACCTTCATCCCGTGACCTTCCCTCCTTCCCTTTTGGACCGCGACGCCGAGAGTATAAGAGCAGCTGCCCCCGGACGCCAGGAGAGGCTCCGATTTGTACTGTTGAGTTACGTGCTCTCCCGTCTCTCCACTCCGGTCGACCTGACCGGCCGCTCTTTTGCTATGTTAGAATAAACAAGTTGTTCTGTTACCAGTCTTCTCATGCTTTGCCGGGACCTTCGGATGCTTCCAGTGCCCCAGGCCGCCAGGCCAACGCTACCCTTGGGGCTTGCGACCCATTGGCAATAACGGGCGTCAGCACCGAGACCCCAACATCTCGTGCCAGCGGTGCGATTACAACATCTGGTTGCCAGCGGTGAGATCGCGACAACGGAGGCCAGCAGCGAAGAGATGCGGTTGACTGTATGCTGAGCAGCACAACGACCATCCGGGAGCAGCGCAACGAGCCCTGTGTGATGACTGGTTGCCTGCAGCGGAACGACTGCGCTGAAGTCTTGGCTGCAAGGTTTGGTGAGTGCGGGACTTTCTTCTTCTGAGTTTTGCCAGGCTTTTGTTAGTGTTAGAAACAGAGCTGGTAATTGTGGTTGTCGTTGCTGCCGGGTTAGTTTGCGGCAAGACAATAGTAGGCAGTAGAGAAAGCAGCATTCAGAGCAGCCATGGATTTGAAGTCGTTGCGCAAACCGAAATTGCTGGAGCTTGCGAGAGAGTTGGGTCTGGATGTCTCAGACAAACTCAGAAAACCAGAACTGCTAAGGGCTATTCTTGAGTTAGAAGCTGAGGATGACGAGCTGTCGGAATGCCTTGAGACCATTGAGGAGAGGGAGACGGCAAAAAGACAGGAGCGCGAACTTAAAGAACAAAAAGAGAAAGAAAAAGAAGAGCGCGACCGTCAACACGCTTTGGAAATGAAGCGTCTCGAGTTAGAGATGGAACGCGCTCGTAATGGAAGTCAGGCACACGGTGCAGGAGAACGAGTATTGTTCAAAATGACTGACCTGATGCGGCCGTTTAAGCTTGGAGAGGACATTGGTTTGTTCCTGGTTAACTTTGAGCGAACGTGCGAGAAGCAGGGGTTCTCTCGGGAAACGTGGCCACAGCGCTTGCTCACTTTGCTACCCGGCGAGGCGGCCGACGTAGTCGCTCGCTTGGAGAGAGAGGAGGCAGAGGATTTCGACAAAGTGAAATCGAGTCTGCTAAAAAAATACCGGCTGTCAGCGGAGGCGTTCCGTCGGAAGTTTCGGGAAAATGAGAAAGGCAAAAGTGAGTCATATACAGAGTTTGCCTACAGGCTTATGTCAAACATGCAGGAGTGGCTCAAAGAAGAGAAAGCGTTTGGTGACCACGAGAAAGTTCTGCAGTGTTTCGGGCTAGAACAGTTTTATAGTCGGTTACCTGAGAACGTGCGGTACTGGGTCTTGGATAGGCCAGACGTTAGTACGGTGGCTAGAGCCGCTGAGTTAGCCGAGGAGTTTGTGACGCGTCGGGCTCGTGGAGCTAAGGACGGTCAAAAGGGTGAATTTGGCTCCAAGTTTGAGAGGCCAAAGTTCACGCCCATGAGAGCAAAGGGGGACACACGTAGTGCGGATGCGAGTGAAAGCAGTCCGACCGAACGTAAGGAGACGGCGGCAACCGAAGCCGAACGCAGAAAGCGGTTCGAGATGAGGCAAGCGCGCGTTTGTTATACGTGCCAGAAGCCGGGTCACTTTTCAGCGCAGTGTCCTGAAACAAAACCAAAAGTCGTGTTTTTTTCTTTATGCAGCACTGACGAGAACATGAAGCTTCTCGAGCCTTACATGCGAGACCTCCTCGTGAACGGGAAAGAGTGCCGAGTGCTTCGCGATTCCGCAGCTACAATGGATGTAGTTCACCCCTCTTACGTAGAACCCGATATGTTCACGGGCGAGTGCGCATGGATCAAGCAAGCAGTGGAAGCTCATAGCGTGTGTCTGCCGGTAGCAAAAGTGCTTATTGAAGGACCTTTCGGAGCACTTGAGACGGAAGCCGCAGTGTCATCTATGCTGCCCCCCCAGTACCCGTACCTATTTTCGAACAGGTCCGATCACCTCCTGCGCGAGAAGGGGCTTTTGTTTGGTGAGGCTAGCGTTCAGGCCTTAACCAGATCGAAGGTTCGGGAGCTCGCTGCAAAGGCGGTAGTTGCGGGGCCGACGTTGTTGAACGATGAAAAAGGGTCAGAGGCGCAGCAAGCTGGTATTCGGGGCACGCCCGAACGGGATAAAATTGAGCCTGTAGCGTTAAAGGCAGCAGATACTGGAGAGGAAATTCCCGATGCGGGAAAGTTAGAAGAGCTTCCGGTCGAGCTTCCGGGACTAGGCTCAGTGACGAACAGGAAAGACACCGATCAAGTCATTAGTGACTTAATAAGTAAAGCATCGCTGTCGCCTGAGCAGAAAACCGAACTACACCAGCTCTTACAAGAGTTTCAAGGTCTGTTCTCTGAGAGGCCTGGTAGGACTTCTGTCCTTACTCATGACATAGAACTTACCTCCCCAGAGCCAGTACGATCCAAGGCGTACCGGGTGTCACCCCGCCAGAGCGATATTATGGAGGCTGAGGTAAAGAAAATGCTACAGCTCGGTGTTATTGAAGCGGGTGAGAGTGATTATACCTCCCCTTTGATTTTAGTTGAGGTACCGGGCAAGGAACCTCGTCCTTGCGTCGACTACCGCAGGCTTAATTCCATCACTAAGGATCAAATTTATCCGATCCCTAACATCGAGGAGCGCCTTGAGAGAGTGAGTAGCGCTCAGTTTATTTCCACCCTAGATCTTGTCAGGGGTTATTGGCAGGTTCCACTTACAGAAGAGGCTAGTAGGTATGCGGCGTTCATTTCACCAATGGGGACATTCCGTCCTAAAGTTTTGAGTTTTGGTTTGAAGAACGCGCCATACTGCTTTTCAAGCCTCATGGATAAAGTGTTGCGGGGACAGCAAGAATTCGCTTTACCGTATCTAGACGACGTAGCGATATTCTCCGCATCCTGGCCTGAGCATATGGCGCACTTGCGGGCAGTGCTAACCCGCCTGCGCGATGCGGGCTTGACAGTCAAGGCTCCCAAGTGCCAGTTAGCACAGGCCGAGGTTGCCTACCTCGGACACGTGATTGGTCGGGGTCGTCGCCGCCCCTCTGAAATAAAGGTGGCCGCTGTGCGAGACTTCCCGCAACCGCGCACGAAGACCGATATTCGGTCGTTCTTAGGTGTCGCCGGCTACTATCAGAGGTACATCCCCAGGTACTCTGATATCGCGGCTCCCCTAACGGATGCTCTAAGAAAGACAGAGCCGCAAACAGTCGTCTGGGATGAGACGAAGGAAAGAGCTTTTAGCGCCCTAAAGAGCGCCCTAACAAGCCAGCCTGTGCTACGATCGCCCGACTACACCAAAGGGTTCGTTGTTCAGTGTGATGCTAGTGAGCGAGGCATGGGCGTTGTACTGTGCCAACGGGAAAATGGAGAAGTAGAACACCCCGTCCTGTATGCTAGTCGTAAGCTGACGAGTCGTGAGCAGGCGTATAGCGCCACCGAGAAAGAGTGTGCGTGTATCGTGTGGGCCGTTCAGAAATTGTCATGTTACCTAGCTGGCTCGAGGTTTATCATTGAAACGGATCACTGCCCTCTCCAATGGCTGCAGACCATCTCTCCCAAAAATGGCCGCCTCCTGCGCTGGAGCCTCGCTTTGCAACAATATTCCTTTGAGGTGCGTTACAAAAAGGGGAGTCTCAACGGTAACGCCGATGGCTTAAGTCGAAGCCCCTAACGTGGGAATCAGCCTCAAAATTGCTTGTTACTGATGTTTTTCTTCCTGAGGCAGGATTTTTAACCTATTGCTTTTGTGTAGTGTTTCAAAGTGATGATGTGCTTTTTAGTGCAATTTTTCCGATTTGTGGACACGTTCTGAGTGCTGCTAAACTACTGTAAGGAACTAGGCAGCAGTATAAAAGGGGAAAGAGCCTGGCAGGGCTTAGTGAGGGTTGTGCCGTGCTTGCTGACTGAGCGGTTGACTTTTGGCGTGGTTCTAACGCTTGCCGGAAACGAGAACAAAAATGTCAACTCTCCCGAAGTCACTTTGCAGTGTCCTGTGTGCACCTGAACGTGAGAACGAGGCCTTCTCTGTGCGCTGCGCTCAAGAAACGCCCAGGGACGCCCAACTTCGGTTATGAGCATCATCGAGCGACATCCCTCCGGACAGCGGATGCAGTCCCCTGACCATCGGGATCTCCTTCCCCCGGCGGGGCGGTCTGTTACGTTTCGCCTACAACGCGCGGTAATGCCGGCGCGGATGCAACGGACGCCGGGGCTTTGTTCAAAACGGCGGACATTTTGGCCAGTTCGACGCCGCCGCAACGCCTACCCGCCAAACGTGTCCAGGCGTGTTTCAGTGCCACGTGTCTTCGTGTGTGCGTGTGTGTGTGTGTGCCCTCGCTTGTCAAAGCGCGGCAGCCGGGGAGCGGAGTTCCCCGAATGAGGAGCCTGGACGTCTCTCGGCTCAACTGTTCACGCCGTCGTGTGGGTGAAGGTTGGCGATGCGTCACTACACTCGGTTCAGCAGGTCTCTCGGCCCGACAGTTCGCGCCGTCGTGGGCTCATGCTCCGCCGTCCCGTGACCTTCATCCCGTGACCTTCCCTCCTTCCCTTTTGGACCGCGACGCCGAGAGTATAAGAGCAGCTGCCCCCGGACGCCAGGAGAGGCTCCGATTTGTACTGTTGAGTTACGTGCTCTCCCGTCTCTCCACTCCGGTCGACCTGACCGGCCGCTCTTTTGCAATGTTAGAATAAACAAGTTGTTCTGTTACCAGTCTTCTCATGCTTTGCCGGGACCTTCGGATGCTTCCAGTGCCCCAGGCCGCCAGGCCAACGCTACCCTTGGGGCTTGCGACCCATTGGCAATAACGGGCGTCAGCACCGAGACCCCAACATCTCGTGCCAGCGGTGCGATTCCAACACTTCTTATATCTCGCCTTATAGGTGCGTGTTCAAAGGCATCCCGATCTCGCTTCGAAAAGTAATGATATTCCCTTTCAGTTATCATAAATGGTTCATAAAAGCCTCTCTGACTTTCCGCTTGACCTTCTTTGTTGCTGTGTTGCCCACCATACAGGCCGCGTATTTGCTGGTAAGCTTCCTAGTTCTTTTCCTCCGCTATGAATCAATGTTTTTCCTGTACAGATACCTGAACACCCTCCCAGCCCATTTACTTTCTTCCATATTCCTCAGCCGTTCTTCATACTCAATTTTACTGCGAGCTTCCCTCACTTCAAAACAAGTCCAGCCCATATCACCCTGCACAGCTTGACTCGCCACCAGGTGGCCGAGCTGAACGGACGCGTGCCTTTTCGTCTCCGACAGTCACTGTTTTCCTTCTGTTACTTTGGGCCTTAGGGCCCAAAAGTCGCATCGACCGTGGCCATGGATGACCCAGAGGCAGCTTTGAACGTTCCATTACCCGAGGACATGGAGTTACAGCAGTTTGAAGACGCCCTCACGCCAGAGGATACGCCAACCCTAACGAGCACCTCGACCGACGCCATGGTAGACGCCACCGGTTCAAGGCAGGCGCCGCTGCGTCCAGACGTGAATCCGTTCGCTCCACTTGCTGAACCTGAGCCACCAAGGGGAAGCAAAGGCAAGTGCGATGATTTACTCGTCTTAAAGCTACTCATTGTACCCACCGCCACGCATGGGCAGAAACGCGCACGCGGAACCCTGTCCGCGATAGCTGCAGCTGCAGAAGCTAAACCCAAGGCTGCGTTAAGTCATGGCGTCTCTCGCTACAGCGGCAACGCGACGCCAGAGTTTAACGCGTATGACTCGGACTCGGCGTCTACTCACGAAGATGACAGGGAACAAGGATCATGGAAGACCGTCACATATAAACGCCGCAATTCAGGGAAGAAACAAACAAATGCGCGCGCCCAACGCCATTCATACGCTCACACTGTGATCTTAAAATCTCAAGAGCCATGCAGAATCATGGATGAAATTTTCATTGTTATTGATTATGCAATCTGAAATCACATTCACAACGCTCCCTCAATGCATGAAAGGGAAGCTGACCCGATCGTTCAGATCAGATATTTGGACAGGAGTAATCAAATAGCGGTTGACACCGATGATCGCGACTCGCGAGATGCCCTTCTGACTTTAACACAGCTTCCAATAAATGGCAAGCCAACTGCATTTCAAGCATACGAGGCCATACAAAAGGATGAAATCTGGGGCATTATCCGCAACGCAGGAGGAATGACTGCCGAGCAGCTTATGATGAACCTGCACTGCCGGAAGTGCGACATTATCAGCGCTCGCCCCGTTGGGGAGAAAGGCACAGCTGTAGTCACTTTTAACGGGACTATCCTTCCATACAAAATCGGGCTCAAGTCTTTCACACTACGAGTCTACCCATTCAAGTCGCAGGTTTATGATTGTGAGACGTGCCACAAATTAGGACACGGAAAACGGCATTGTCCGAATTTTAACAGCCCGCGTTGTGCCACATGTGGCGGAAAGCAGCATGGCAGTGACGAGGTCTGTCCCAACCAGGGGCCGAAATGCCGCAATTGTCGGGGTAAACACCTTGCAACGGCTCGAGACTGCCCCCAGCGCATAAAGATCAACAAACAGCTGCGCGTGAAGTCAAAACGACCTCAGAAGCAAAGCCAGAACTCCATGGGGTCACAACCGCAAGCTCATGAGCGCCCTCAAAAGACAGTGACCATGAGACACAACATTTACACTGGGCCTCCCCGCGCTCCATCAACATCAACTCCTGCGATACCGCCGGAAAATAAACCGCTTTCCGACCACGGCAAACATACATTTGCTAATGACGTCAAGATGGCTAACAGCGAAGCGTTAGAACACGCGAAAGCGAGTCACGCCAGAATTACAGGTCAGTCTGTCCCCGCCTCACTCTCAGCAAATGAAGGCGCACGTGTTCACGGACAAGTCCATGAAACTACTTCTCGAGCCCTCACTGTCGGGGCACCAGAGCAGAGCCAGCATAAGGTGCTAGAAACGCAGCCAAAACCACAAATTCAGCCTGACTACGAAGCCATCTTCTCTGCACGCCTGGCACAAATGGAACACAACATCATGTCGAGGGTACAAACGATGATACAACGAGCTATCGAAACATGCGTCCGCGCCGTCATGGAGCGCCTAATGCTCAATGGAACGCTCTCCTTCGGAGGTCTTACCACGGCCGCATCAGTTAATACGGCGCCTTTGCTGCCTGTACAGACAGCACCGACGCAGATGGCTCACACACAACATGGCTCAGCTAATCACTCAAGTTAATGTTCGCGTTCCCGGTCGGGATGTCGGGGGAGCCATCCCGACCGTGATTCAGTGGAACTGCCGCTCCCTCAAGAAGAAAAAAGCAGTCATTATTTTACGCTGAGGCCTGTCTCATAACAGTCTCAGACCCGCCGTTCTGGCATTGGAGAAGGTGAACTGCTTCATGCCACGCTTACCATACTACGAGGGCTATGGCTTCCCCGAAGACACCGTCACACCTGTGTGCACAGCTGTGTATGTGGATCGAAGACTCACCCACACAAAGCTCGACACTAGCCTTGGTGTTCAAATATTGCTAATGTTACCGGATGCCGGGTTCAACTCACGCCCGAAAGAATAATCATTGTTTTTTCCGTGTACATACGTCCAGAAAATGCACGAAGACTAAGCGCGCCTCGGTAGACTTTAGCTACCTACAACATTTTCGGAAGATCTCTCCCAAGGATACAATTCTAATCTGTGTAGACTTCAATGCTCAACACGTAGCCTAGAACTACAATAAGTGCCGCCCATGCGGTCGCCGTATCATGGAAGAGTTTGACCATTATGGACTATCGCTTCTTAATCTGCCGCAATCCCATACGAGGCTCGGACAGGACACAAGCAAGCAGACACGACACCAGACTTAACATGGTCCTCGAGACCCAGAACCTGCCAATGGAAAGTTATAGAGGACCCTCTTGGCAGTGACCATCTTCCAATTGCCATCACAGTGAGAACAAATGGTTCCTCGTGCCGCCCGTCGTCTTACAAACGGGATTGTACGATTACGCACTGGGACAAATATCGGATGCTGCTAGAAGAAAACGGCCCAGTTAACAATCTTGACTCCTTAACGCAAGCTATGACACGTGCCAAGCGCACAGCAACTAAGACGCTGCGAGTTTCTCCGGACCAACCTGATCCGGATAGGCACCTCCTGCATCTATGGAACCGCAGGCTCAGACTTCTGTCTTCTTATCGAGCGAAGGGGCGCCCCCGGACATTACGAACTAAACTACGCTCTTTACAAGAGGAAATCGAGAAGTATACGGGAGAGCTAGCTTCCCAGCATTGGCTGCAGGTGTGCGAGCAACTCAACGGATCGACTAATTCGAGCAGGGCGTGGGCTATATTGAGATCTCTTCTTGGGCAACGTAAAACCTCAGACGCCACAGCCCTTGTTGCCTTGAAAAAAGGCATCACCAATGCTGAACTCGCAGAGAAAGCGGCAGATATTTTTTCCCCAGTCAAATAGTACCATAAATAGAACCTATGCGAGGGACGATGACCAAGACGGACACGATGATCTAAACCAGCCCTTCACAGCCAGCGAGCTCGAAGACTCCATACGCAGAATGAACACCCGTGGCGCACCAAGGGTTGATGGAATCACGGCAGCGCACATCCAAAACCTTACCCAAGGATGCAAAATTACTCTTCTGGCAGAGTTTAACCGTATATGGAAGGAAGGAACTCTCCCACGAGAATGGCGCCACTCTATTGTGAAGCCTATTCCGAAACCGAGCAAACCACCGAACTGCCTGGGAAACTTAAGACCAGTTTCGCTCACGTCATATCTGTGCAAACTTTTGGAGAGCATGGTGAACGCAAGGTTAATATGGTGGTTGGCGGTAAATTGTCTTCTGCCTCACACTCAGCAGGGTTTCCGACCTGGTCTTTCTACTCAGGATAATGTGATCCGCCTAAAAGAGGACGTGCTCGATGTCTCGTCCTCGTGTCCTCGCATAGTTGTTGGGGTGGACATCAGGGAAGCTTTCGATAGCCTTCCCTACGCCTCTATCATGCAGGCGATACAAGAAATGGGCATCAAAGGCAACATGCACAACTTTATTGCTGCGTTCCTGCAAGGCAGAAAGTTTCAAGTTCAAGTAGGCAGCGACCTAAGCTCCTATCATCATAACGGGGTTGGAGTCCCACAGGAAGCCGTAATCTCTCCAACATTATTCAACATCGTCTTAGCAGCTCTTCCTGCAAAACTAGAGACAATCACAAGCATTGAGCACGCTATCTACGCAGATGATGTGACGCTGTGGACTACGCGAGGTTCCCTAGGAGAACAAGAGGAGGCCATACAGACGGCGTTGAATACCATAGAGAGCTTCACGAGGGAGATAGGGCTTACACTAGCACCGGAGAAGACCGAGTTTGTCGTTATCCACGGTAGGAAAAGGTCAAAGTCAAAGGACGAGGAGAAATCCAGCGTCCATCTCTCGATCGGACAGACACCCATTCTGAGGAAGCGGGTCATCCGCATACACGGAATGTTTTTAGACGAGCAGTGTATATCTATAACATGGTACAATCAAACAGTAAAGGTACCCAAGCAGGTCACTCAAATCCTCCGCAGGATTTCCAAGCGTACAAGGGGCGTTAAAGAAAAAGAAATGAGACACTTTGTGAAGGCTTTCCTGCATTCTCGCATCCTGTATGGCGCCCCTTTTCACCCCATCACTCGAACACAGCTACATTCTCTGGAACGCCTCAACAACGAGGCAAGGAGAGTAATGACAGGATTGCCAAAGTACACGCCACTCCCTGCACTCTAGAGCTGCAGGGCTTCGGGTGACATCACTGATCTTATTTCAATGCACGAGCATACTCATGTGACACGCCTCAAGTCCACAAACGCAGGAAGGGCCACATTGGTTAAAATTGGGCATGACATCTCTAACCTTCCGGCGCTTCCACGGATATCTCCCCCTTGGGAGCACGTACCAATTGCGGATCCCAAGCCACTGCCGAAGAACATGGGACAAGATCAATTGGCAAGAGGACAAGCCCACGCGAAACGCCATAAGAAATATACGCAACAACTACGTGAGTGGGGCAACGACAACTCTGGCAGGTGCCATATAGTCTATCTGGATGCTTCTATCGGAGGACCAGAGGAGGAGCCAATGTTCACTATGGCGTGGACAAATATGGAAGCAACCGAACGGGGCAGTAAACTCCACCTCACAAGACATGTCGTTCAGAGCTCTACGGCAGAACTATATGCCATCCTAGATTTTGCCAAGCATGCTGAACACACTGCCAACAAAGTTCCAAGAGATGTTAAGCACCACTACAAAGAGTTTATGGACTGTCAAAATGCCTTTAGAGCTTGCCAGGACGCTCGCACAACCACTGCTGTGGACCAACAACTCCGCCTCCACGTGCGTCGTCTGCGTGACCAAGGTCATGATTTTCAGTTACACTGGATCCCGGGGCACACGGGTATACCAGGAAATGAACGGGCCCATCGACTAGCGCGCGCCACGCTACTATCCGCGCTGTCGAAACCGCCCGAACAATTACTGAACAACGTACCTGAAGACACAGAAATACACAGTCAGTGGTACGATCCCATGGAAGCAATAGCCGAAGCCAAGCGCCACCGACGCAGCTATCTCTTCACTACGTCCAATCCCATGGACATTCCTCCCCTTCCCTCCCAGGCTGTTACTCGTCGGCAGCAGGTTCTGCTCCGGCAGGTACAGACTAGCACCCTCCTTACTCCCTTCCTCGTGCAGCGTTTTCGCAGAAAGGAGGATCCTCGTGGCCTGGAATGTTCGCGTGCGAGTACCTGCAGCCCCTACAACACCAGCGCGGACCTCGAACATTTAATCTGGGACTGCCCGCTGTATTCTGGCCCCAGGCAAAGGGCCCTTGCTTCGCTCCCAACGGAATGGCGACCAACCTCCCTACAGACCTGGGCGCTAGCGAGACACTGCAGTGCTGCGACCGCCAACGAGCTCTGGCGGTCACTGTACGAATTCCTGGATGATCCTGAGGCTCCAGCCACTGAAACCAGGCTTCTACATCTCGAGCGTTCCAACGAAAGCATAATACCCCATGATGTAGATAATTATGTCTACAATTATTTCCCTTACCTCCTTACTCCCGCTACTCCCCAAACCAATTCACCGCAGCCCTTTAAGAGCAAAAATGTGAATAAGGACGTGTAAACAACTGCAGAGCTTCATTTGCAGTCTTCCCGTGAGCGCCCAATGCGAGGTGACCCACTTACCCTTGGTTTCCGTCGAGTCCTGAGTGTACCCCTGATTTGAAGCAAACAACTGCATTTCTAAAAGTAAGTCCCGGAACCATTACACCTTTCCACATACCTCGGAGGACCTCGCAACTATTGTATCCCCATAGCGATCTGTGCTTCATTATGGCTGCATTTCTCTTCCCCTTTACTGTAATGGTTTTTTCCTGTGTTTCCATATATCTATTGCCTTCGTTTATCCATATACCAAGGTATTTATATTCTGTTACACGAGGTATTTCTTGGCCCTGTATCTTAACTGTCTGTTCACTATTTTGATTGAATACCATAACACCTCATTTTCAAACACTAAATTTCAAACCTAAATAGTTGCCTTCCGGTCCACAGATATTAGCCAGACGTTGCAAATCACTTTGCTTGTTAGCTAGCAACACAATGTCGTCTGCATAAATAAACCTGGAAGCTGCTGCTCTATTTCTGTACCCGCCTGTTTGTGTGAGAAATTAAACCCGATATTACCTCCTTCTAGCGCCCTCTCCATCCTCACCATGTATATCATCAACAGCAGCGGCGATAAAGGGCACCCCTGCCTCAGTCCCTTGTTGATATGAACTTTCTCCTCGCTCCTCATCCCTTCCCATTCATGGCGAACGGTATTTTCTAAGTAAATCTCTCTCAAAAGCTGTAGACAATGGTTACCTAAGCCTTCCCTTTCCAGAATATCCCACGAAATGTTGCGGTCAACGTTGTCGTAGGCTCCTGTAATCTCTAAAAAGGCCGCATACAACGGTCTGCTTTCTGCTTTTGATATTTCAATACACTGAGTAAGAACAAACAAGTTATCATTAAATGCCTACCTATTCTGAAGCCATTCTGAAGCTCTCCCAAAATGCCATTATTCTCTGCCCATGCTTGAAGCTTTAATTTGATTACCTGCGTTGCTAGCCTGTATATTACCGATGTAATAGTCAACGGTCTATACGAGTGAATTCTGTCTTTCTCCCCCTTACCTTTATAAATTAAATTTATTCTACTTTGCCGCCAAATGTCTGGTATTCGTCTGTCTTTTAAAGTTTTTTCCACTGCTTTTACCAGAGCTTCCTTACTTTTTAGTCCTAGTTCATTTATCAGCCTAACGGGAACCTCATCTACCCCTGTGGCTGCGCACTTAGGAATTTTCTCTTCCGCTTTCTTCCACTTTAAATTTGTCAGTACCAGCTCCTTTTCCACTTGGGTCTCATTCATGCTCTTTTTTTCATCAAGTACAACCTCGTCATTGACTTGAAAAGATTCGGCTGTTGCTTTTCGCATGTAATTTATTGCCGCTTCTCCTTCCAGTCTGTTTTCATCTTCGTCAAGGATATGTTGTTGTATTGTTGTTGACTTCCTGCGTAATAAGTTTATGTGGTTCCAAAATATTTTAGGTGCTGCCTTCTTTTTCTCACGTATTTCTGACAATCAACGTTCACTTTCACCTTTTAATTTTGCTTGCACCAGTATTTGAACCATAGACTTTTACTTCCGGTATATTTCCCATTTACTGGTTACTTCATCCTGTGGCAACTGCGCCTTTTTTGCCTGCCTGTGCTCTCGAGATGCTTTCTGTCGTTCGGCGATCGCCTCTCGTATCTTGTTGTGCCACCAGCTTTTCGTTTTCTTTTTTTTCTTTCCCACGAACGTGCTGTTTCTCTTTCCGTATTTCTGTCGTTATTACACTTGGAAGCTCACCATATTCCCACTCTTTACTTTGCCATTATTCAAGTTCTTCCTCAAATCTATTGATTATATTTGCTATGTGTTCAGCGTTCAAATTCGACTGGCCATTTTGCTCTCCTTGAACTCTGTCTCAACTACGTATCCCGTTTTTAAAATGATGCGTTCATGGTCACTCCCTATGCTGCTATGCCCTTCCTCATCAATAACCATTTCTCTCAACTTATCATGAATTCCTTCTGTCATCAGACAGTAGTCAATGGTTGATTGCCGGCTTCCCACTTCCCACGTGATCTGCCCTTCACACTTAGGCCCTGTGTTCACGATAACGATGTTATGTTGCTCACAAAGGTCTAGCATTGACTTCCCGTCATTGTTGGTATAGCCATCTAAATCCTGCATGTGGGCATTCATGTCACCTAATAGCACAACTTCAGCACCATTCCTGAAACCCTTAGTATCAGTGCTTATGCATTCCACGAACTCTTTATTCTTCTCTGTGCAATTTTTTCCGGTCCACAAACCCGTAACGCCCAGCCAAGTTTCTTTCCCACTCATTATACCTGATAACCAAAGATGCTCTTGACATTGTGAATTTGCTCTTTTCCATTTGGCTCCTTGATGGATGCGCATTCCGACTTCCCCTCCCTTTCTTTCCGACTTAGTTCTGTTGCACCCTTCCCAAACATAATTCTCATAACTGGCGGCTCTTCCGAGTCTCTAAGGTGCGTTTCTGTATCCGCATACACCCCTATTTGTTCTCTATCTAACTGCTCCTCAATATCTGCCCACTTTTCCTTCCTTCTGCCGCCCTGCATGTTTATGTAGCCTATTGCATGGCGAGCTCTTTTTCTTGCTTTCCTCCTTTTCTGTTTTTGACGGCGGTGCTCTTCTCGTGTTCCCCTTGGGGACCTTCTTCATTACTATCTACTCTGACCTCCTGAGCGCCCGCGGACCCCCTAAAAAGCAATAGCGCGACCACCAAGTCACCAGCCCATTTCTCGCGCCAGCCTATAATTGAAGTGGATCCCGTCTCGTTTAAAACCACCACAACTTCTCACTTCCCTGTTTACTTCGTCAACCTCGAAGCCTTTCTCTCGGCTCATTTTCCATATTGCCTCATTAGCAGCCACTACGGCTCTTTGTACGTGACTGTCACGTACAGGCACCTCCGGAACCGTGCACATCACGATCTGCACCTGAGGGGATAGCTCGCGCAAGTCATCCTTCGCCAAGCGCTGGGCTAGTCCTGTCCGTTTCCGGTTTAGGACGTCATTTAACCCACCTGCTACTATGCGAAGGTTGCGCACGTGGGCATTTTCCGCGAGCTTTTCTTTTGCTCACTCCATGACAGAACTCAGTGTCCGCCCTAGAAATGTCCCTACCGCCACTCTTCTGTCGCCTTTCACCCTCTCCACAATTGCTTTTGAGCACCCAGCCAGGTTTGAGTCGCCAGCGATAATTACCCTTTCACTCTCTCCTAGCTCGCCCTTCATCTCTTTGTCCTTTTCCGCGTGATTCGTACTCGACAAGGGGCATTGTCCCCTGGGCTCCTGCTTTTTCTGCCTGGCGGCTTCAAGGTAGGTGCCACTCTTTTCAGAGAACCCATCATCACCTTGCATGCATTCCACGTATTTCGCACCACCCCTCGCCTGTCGCGTCGGAGGTCTGCGTTCCGTTGTCACGCACATTCTCGTTCACAATGGCGGCCCTGTTCAGCTTTCTTTCGGCTGCTTCAAGTCTCTTTTCAACTACCTTCCGTACATGACGCTCCCTGTTTAGCTCATTTTTGAGCTCTTGCACCTGTTTGAGAAGCTCTTCCTGGAAAGCCTCCATTTTCTGCAGCCTAGCATCGACACCACATTGTCTGCCGGTTGATTCGATGCACTCTCCATTCTCATCCGTCTCCTCATCTGCCTTGAGGGACCCCCCGCCCACTGGTTGCTTTACCGTCTTTCTCGCCATGTATTGCACGGCTTCTTGCAAATACTACAATACTATAATAATTGTACTACTGATGCAAATACTATAATACTATATCAATGCAGAGCGCATGCCTTTTAGCAAAGACCGATACGCACAGGATCCAAATCCTCAAAATGTCGCAAAGCAACTCTCACCACTGTTTCCGAAACAATCAATGCCGCGGAGACCGAAGGTATGACGCGCTCTCGCACGCGCCCAACCACGCGGCCACGCTCTCACTTTCCTACCAAAACACGCACAGTAAAACCACTAATAGCTATTTGTCTTGCCACTTCCAAGCTACCATTTAAAGACTACAAACACTCAACGTCCCACCCGGCTGCACGTGTTGGAGCACGTGGCACGAAAGGACTCTCTAACCTTCCTGCGAAACAAATGTACACGAAGTACACCCGCGCACCCGAAATACGAAAAACAAGAAAGGAAAGAAAAAAAACCACCCAGTTAGGACTCAAAGGTAATAAATCAGCAAATAAAAAACAGAAGCAAGCTCAAAGCATGCAGAAAAACGTATCATTACGTCGCCGCCACGGAGCCCCGAAAAGCACGTCCATTCGCCACAAAATCCAAACAAAAAAACTCCTCGTCGGCGTCTCCTCGTTTGACGCCATCTAGCGCCACCACTGCAAACGAAGGCGCACAAACGCTGAAAAGAGACAAAGCCAGGAAACTGAAGGCAGGGACGTCAACCGAACGAGCGTGGAGTATGATAGTTTGCTACCCTATGCTGAGAGTAAGGGAAAATGGAATAGAAAGCGGAAAAGAGTGAGCACTCAGTGCATGTGGCGGATTCACAGGGGCGCTTTGAGCGCTCTTTCAAACCGGTACACTTCAAGTGCTTTACTAGTGCACGAATCGCCTTTTATGCCAGTGACGGATGTGACCACGGTTTGACAATATTTGACTTAGCGAGCGGTCTCGAGTCTATCGGTTTAATGTTGTCAGGAGAGAGAGGTATTGTAAGTCGTAGCAGAAATAGATACATAATATGTGCTCGATGGTCTTATCGCACCTAGAGGAGCCTAAAATCGGGCTCTCGGCCGTTCGCATATGATAGGAGTAAGCGTTCGTGAACGCCACTCACAGCCATAAGCAGCGCAACAAGGTCGCTTCGCCAAGGGATCCAAGCTTATACAATTGGCAATCGAAGGCATCTGAACAAATCCAGATGGTTTGTGACTTTGCGTGCAAGCAGACGAAGTACCCTGGCAGCGTCCGTCCTCGCCAAAGGTACTGACTTGTCTAGGTGTCTTCGTGGGTAGACCGGGCAGCCCTGTTAGCAAAGTCGTTGCCTACGATGCCACAGTGAGCAGGAATCCACTGAAACAAAGTTGTGTCCTGTTTCCAGAGCATGGTGTACTATTTATCTAACCAACACAACATGACCCCTTTCTGTGCTGGCTCTAGAGTGACTTTGTCCATAGCCACATGGAGGGCTGCAAGTTCAGCCGCCGTGGGTGCAGTCATGTGTGACACTTTCAATTTAACTATAATCCGCTTGCCAGAACAACAAAAGCTACAGTTGCACTGATAGGTGAGGTCGACCTTTGGGTATATATATATATATATATATATATATATATATATATATATATATATATATATATATATATATATATATATATATATATATATATATATATATATATATATATATATATATATATATATATATATATATATGACGCATGATTGGCTTGGCCTTCTTTGTGCTTCCGTGAATAGCAAGGTTCACCTGAGGCTGTCGCAGGCACCGCAGGCACGATGAAGTCTTCGCCGCCGGTGTATAAGATGATGGCATGCGCTATTGATGAGCACTAATCATTAGAGAAGAGGTCGCTCGAGGTTTCTCGGTTGGCAAAGAAGCTAAGTGATGGCGAGGGATCCTTGCCAGATGACGAATGCGTGCTCTTAGAGATCCGACATCTACGTGTGTCTGAAAAATGGGGTCGCTCGTGATGACAATTATTCCTGATGTTGAGGTGCACGGAGGAAGCCCTAAACCCCTGCGCATGGATTGACCTTGTATTCTCTCCAGAGTGTGAATGTTGGTCTCCAGAGTGTGAATGTTGGTCTCCAGAGCGTGAACGTTGTAGTTTCAGCGAAGAACTGTTCATTCATGGCGCAGCCCTCTAGAGCATTGGTGCAAATCCATTCATTGAAACGCGGGTACATGGCCAGTGTATTTGCGGCACAGCCTGCTGAGGCGTCACGTAGTTCTCCTTGAGGAACCATTGAGACGTCTGCTCGATTACGCTCAGCATCGGAGAAATTGAAACAATATTTTTTCCTCAATGCTCAACGGCACGTACCCAGTGGCACATACTCAGTTACACAGGTTTGAGCGATGGTTGATTTTGAACCCTCTTTCCGCAGCCCAGCCGCCCGATGCACTAACAATTGGCGGACGAAATACCCAGTCACTGACGTAGGCGAGAAAGCAGTTAGATATAAAGATAATAGATGCCTACTTTAATAGCCCTGGGAAAGTGCTTAAAAATATCCTAAAACTGCATCTATCTATCTATCTATCTATCTATCTATCTATCTATCTATCTATCTATCTATCTATCTATCTATCTATCTATCTATCTATCTATCTATCTATCTATCTATCTATCTATCTATCTATCTATCTATCTATCTATCTATCTATCTATCTATCTATCTATCTTACGCCAAACCAGCGGGCGAAGTTGTCTACCTGATTAGGCCACTAGGTAGGCCATGCAAGGGATTGGTGCCGACTGCAGACCAACGCCTTTCCTCACTCGCACAGACTACACAAGATGCACCTTGACAGACACAAAGGCAAATGTCCCCGGTGTGAAGACAGATCGATACTCCAGCACCTCACATACGAACGCCGTCTCGCCGCTTATCACGGACTCACTCGCTACCTGGTCGCGGGAAGCGCGACTCACCAAACTGGACTTTGGAAGCCAGCTGGCGAGCCTCTTACAGGTGCGGTGAGCCGCAGAAGCCAGCGGTGGGGCCCTAGAATATGAGCTCCACCCATATACACCACTCAGATTTATGAGTGATTTATTAGCAGATTTATTAGCTTCGTGATCTGGCTCTCGTCACGCGATCATCGTCGCGCCTTCTACCTGACCCAGCAAACCATAAGTATGGGCCCAATACATATCGGCGCACTTGGGCCGCTATGTATGGGCTCGTGGTCGTAATGCCGTAGTCTGGTTACATCGTCGTAATTCCAGCTTTGTCATCCGACTCTCGTCACGCCCTCGCCATCATACAGTCGTCTTACATTCCTTGTCACACCACCATCGTTATACCATCTTGGTCGTTTATACATATTAATTCAAGCTTCGTGATCTGATTCATCCTGCCTTCGTCGCCACACCTTGTACACCAACAGAAAGGCCCAGGTTCTCTAAAGGTATCCGCTCGTTGTCAGGATACCGTCGGGGTCGTTGTGTTGCCCTCATTCCACGTTTTCAGCCGACTCTCGCCATGCCGTCATCCTCATACCATCGTCAACAGATGCTGTGCATTCATAGTTACACCACCATCTTCATGCCACCATGGTCGTTCCATTGTCGTCAGTATAACGTTGTCATTCTTCTTTCGTCATGCCATCGTCATCGAGCCATCGTTGTCACACAGTGGTCGCTATTTCATTGTCGTAATGCCATCTTCGTCATACCACCTTTTTTCCTTCCATGGGCGTCAATCTTTTCTTCGCCATTCTATTGTAATAAATTTGTTGTCATTCATTAATGATTATATCGCCATTCCCAGGCCTCATCGTGAGTCACTATCATGCGTCCGCTGTCAGAACCACCTCATCATGCCGTGGTCATCAATCCAGCTTCGCCATCCGGCTTTGGTAATGCTGCCGTCGTCAACTCACTGTTGTCATACAGGCTTCAAAATGCAGTCGTAATCAAGCCATTGCCATCATACATTCGTCGTCATCCTATTGTCGTTGTACCATTCTCACGCCATCGTCGTATTATGGCCGTCTTGGCGCATTCTTTGTCATACCATTGTCGCGATTATGTCGCAGTTGTTCTATCACCTTCTTTGGGTGTCGTCGTCATACCATTGTTATTATTTCGTCAGTGTCCCGCCATTGTTTTACCAATGTAATCTCAATGTCACCGTACCTTCGTCCTCATGCTGCCTTCGTCATCCCAACGACATCATTCCTCTCTCCTCATTCGATTGTAATCATGCGTTTCACATTTTATTGTGATCACACTGCCATTGTTATGCGGTAGTCATTATTTATTTTTAGTCAGTGGGCTTGGCAGCGCTCGACCAACCATAATGATCAACGCTCTTCTCTTCTTCGCCCAGGTTCTCATGTTTTGTTCTACAGAGAAGGCTGCAGCTATGAATTCACGGTGAAGCAAGTCCAGCCTTCCTACAGCATGCTCTACGATTATGACCAACACACGCATTTTCCCGCCGAGCTGCCGCCGGTCAACGGATTCACTTAGAAAACGCAAGGGACATGTACAGCAACGGAGGAGGCATCTTCTTCGAGCCGGGATTTTCGTCGCACTGTCAGCGGACTTTGCTGCACTCCACCAGCCACAATGACCAACCCTCTTCTGTTCTTCGCCCAGGTTGGTAAGAAGTGTTTCGTAGCGTCTATCAGGGAGGACTGTCGGTGTCTGCTAGTGCTGCCGAGCCCACATGCACGTTGCGTTGTTATCGCTGAATGTTGGAACGCAGTGGCGCTGTTGCTGATGTGTAGCGAGGATATTGAAATGAATGCTGGTCCAACGCAGAAAGAAATGTTTGAGCAGTTACTTGAAGGCCAGGATGCCTTGCAGAGCGAAATGAACGGCTTAACAGATCAAGTAACCAATATGGAAAATTATTCAACAGCATTTAACTGTCCGCAAACGCAGTTAGAAAAACGGCTTGGTGACGCTACGCAGTTTTCCGACACCAGTGAGCAATTTCAAACTAGCCTTCAGTGAATTGAAAAAGGAACTTTCAAACGAGAAAACTGACTGACCTAGAGGGCCGTAGTCGGCGATCAAATATGGTCATCTTTCGTAATAATGAAAGCCCCAATGAGACAGAGCAATAGTTAAAAGAAAAGCTAGATAAAAAAGCCTTCAATGATAAACTTATTGTGAAGGTCTATTCTATTGGGCGCATTCACGGGCTCGGAAAGAAAAGCGGGAAAAGGCCTGTGATTACATATATCCGAGATTTTGATGAAAAGAAAGGGATAAAAGAAAATGTAAAGAAACTGAAAGGATCTGGTGTCTTTATTTGAAATGACTATTCCCATTCAACCCTTAGAAAACGCAAGCTGCTATGGGAAAGTGCGAAGGGAGAAAGAGATGCTAAAGAGGTTTTTCTCGTGCATGATAGTGTGAGGATCGAAAAAGATGTTTTCGTTTGGGATGAATCGCAACACAGGCGCGTCCAGCTTATGACTAATCACACTCCAGTATCTCACACTGTGGAATGCGAAGAATCCCAAGCATGACGTCATTTTCAAATTCAAAAGAAACATGTGAGTTTGCTAAACATAAATACTCGCAGCGTCATTAATGAAACAGACTCCCTTGAAATAGCTTTACTCCAGCAGGACCCTCACGTTACTGTAATAACGGCAACTTGGCTTTGCAGTGAAATAAACGACGACCGAATGTTTCCTACTTGATATCAAGTATTTCGAAAGGACAGGTCTTCTAGGGGAGGTAGAATGGCTGTGCATATTGACACGTCTACTTGTCTTGATCGGGCGGCACGTTTCACCGCCTAACAAATGTTATCGCACAGCGCACGACGCGCTTGCATGTGTCGGAAGCTTCTGGAATGTTATCAATGGTTCCATCCGCTGTGTGTTGCCGCCGAAGAGTGTAATCTGATTGCATGTATGTGCGACGCGAATGGCGTAGAACTTTGTGGAAGGCATGCGGGTCCCAGCGATTACTCTGGAACATTCGATGACTGGTCTATAAAAGCCGACGCGCTTCACCCACTGATCAGATTTTCGACGACCGCCGATCGTGTTCACCGCTACCATTGTTCTTTAAGTGTAGCATGTTTTTGAGGGCACAAGTTCGCCCAATAAAACGCTCGTTTCGTTAATCACAGTTCTGCTGCCTTCTTAGCCGTCACTACCACGTGACAATATTAAAAATGAAGTAGATGCTTTGATTCTGGACGGTGTTGCTGACCTTGAATGCTTATGCTTAAAACTGACATGCTAGGGTTATAGCTTTGTTCTTTACCTGAATCTCCGCCGAGCTACTTAAGCAAACTCCAGCTACAAATGTCACAATTCCAAAGAAGCCGAATTCTACTAATTGGGGAGATTAATCTGCCTAGTATCAACTTGCAGCTAATGCAAACATGTTCGCATCATAACCAAAGAATCGATGTCATGTTCCATCGAATATTATCGTATGATTTGGTACAAGTGGTGGATAAGCGAGCACATGTACATGGTTGTAGCAGTTCTGTTTTAGATTTGGTATTCATAAATCGTGATACCACTGCATATTCTGTGCATGTTGAGCAGGGGCTCTCTGATCATATTCTAGTGGGTGTGTCATTTCCCCTTTCATCGCTTAAGAAATGTTACAATTCCTCGTTAAATCTGTTAAATATTACTCATGTTCCAATGGTCCCTGCATAGTTTAATATAAGGAAAGCTGTCAGATTGAATTCGATGACACAGACGTTTGCGTCGTATGGGACCGTTTAAAGCACGAACTACTACCGATTGGAATAACCTCACTAACAATGAAGTGTTGCAACCGTCACTGACGTTATCAGCCCAACATATTACCTAGTCTGTGTTACTGCATTTGATCACTTTACTGTTCTATTGTGTATATTATTTTTTACTGTTTGATATCTTGTTCAAATGTATTCCTGATGTTGGCTGCAGAGCTTCAACCTGCACCCTTATTTCTTTTGTTTACATTTTGTCATTTTTGTGAAACTGCTTAATTCTTTTTCCCATCCTTCTATAATCCCGATACCAGGATTGCACTATCAATAAATAAATAAATAAATGAATAAATAAATAAATAAATAAATAAATAAATAAATAAATAAATAATGTCCCATTACTGCATTGATAAATTTGTGCTAAAAAGCGAAAGAAAGTTAATACGCGGACACCATGGATGTCACGTGATATTATACATCATAAGCGCAAATTTAAACGATTAAAAAAGCAGCGAGTGCCACTGGGACTTATCAGGATACTACAGGAGAATCTTGCACATTCAGTGCGTGATTCCAAAAACCACTATTTCAGCATGGCTTTGCCAAACTTTATAAAGAACGCACCTGAAAAGTTATAGAATCACGTAAGGAGAAAAAGGCCCATCGTGCCTCGGATATCAGTCAATGGTTCCATAATCACTGACCAGAGAGCCATTACGCATCATTTCAATACGTATTTTCAAAGCGTCTTCTCAACTTCCAATCCATGCACCCCTAAAGCCACACAGTTTCATGAAGCAGAAGTAAATGTTGTTTCTTATGCCGGGGTATTTTCAATGTTACTAAACCTAAAAACCAAAAACATGTGGGCCAGACAACATTCCAAACATTTTTCTACGACGTTATCTTAATCAGTTGCAAAGCTTATGTGTGTGATCTGTCAAGCATCCTTATGAACTGGGAAATTGCGAGATGACTGGAAGGCAGGACGAATCGTTCCTGTACCCAAGAAAGGTTATCGTCTGCTGTTAACAAACAATCGTCCAATTTGCCTAATTTCATCACGCTGTAAATTAATTGAGCACGTCATTCCTAATCACATAAATTATTTCTTAAATCAGCACTCTATTCTATCAAATTTCAGCATGGCTTTTGTAAAGGGTATTCAACAGTAACCCAATTAATAGCAATCGTTCATTCGCTCGCTCTTACCCTAGACAGTAATGGTCAAGTAGATCTCATAATCTTAGATTTTAGCAAAGCTTTTGATAAAGTCTCTCATGATAAATTAATTTGGAAGGTTAAAACTATTGGCCTTCCTGAAATATTAGTTACCTGGATTTCAGACTAACTAATGGTAAGCAATATGTCTCAATTGATGGAAAAAAGTCGGACGGTCTTGCAGTCGCATCTGGTGTGCCTCAAGGGAGTACTGTATTAGGCCCTTTATTATTTCTTGTTTATATTAACGACATCGTTGACACATTTGTTCCTGGCGTAGAGATTCGTCTGTTTGCGGGTGATTGCGAGCTGTATCGTGACATTACAGGTTCTAATCACCAGAATGACCTAGACAACTTATTAATTACATCCTAGCATGGCACCAGGAATGGGGTTTGGTGCTAAACAAAGACAAAACGAACTTCTTAGCGTATCACGCGAAGAACTTCTTTTCGATCACAGGTATCACTTTGCACAATCACCCTTACATGAAGTCTCCAGTTTAGGTACCTAGGTGTAACAATAACTAATGATCTGTTGTGGAATTCACATGTTGAAAATATCTGCTCATCCGCCTGCCGCAAACTATGTCTTTTATAGAATAAACTTTCGAAAGCCCCCACTCAGGTTAAACTTTGGCTTAAAATTCATTACTCAGGCCTACGCTCGAGTATGCATGCGTGGTGTGGGATCCACATGCTATGACCAATAATAAAAAAACTTGAGCGAATTCAAAGGGAAGCCGTAAGGTTTCTTCATTCAAAATTTTCACCGTTCCATTCACTGTCTGAACTAATAAAAATTAACAGTATCCAATTCTTTGAAACAGGGAGAAAAAATATGCGTGAAGAATTTCTTTCCTTGTTAATAAAGAAAAAAATATGGCACTTGGTCCTGCACCCTACGTGTCATCTCTAACCACACGCAACACGCGTCACCCTCAATCCAGTTCACTAACCCCTTACTTTGGTAGGACTGACATATTAAGATTTTCCTTTTTTCCCGCGTGACATTAGAGAGGGGCATTCGCCGACACAATAACTGATAACGGATTGTGATGCTGCATGCTTCTTTTTGTTTTTACTTGCTACCTTTGACCCTATGTTATCAATTTCTGTATTTGATCTACTTGGATCTGTAACATGATCAGTACTTTGTCTCTGTGGGACTCGAATGCTTCACCATGTGTCGTTTGCGTTTGTTTTATCCGGACACACGGATGCACCTACTGCCTGGGTTACTACGACGTGAACAGACCATGCTGTGCCGTCTGTGGCTAGGCGCTGCATGTACGAATTGGTATGCTTTCCTTATTGGAATGGCCAACAGCTCCACGTGCACCACATGCAACATCGATGAGATGCTCGCATATATTAACTGTGTCTGCCCGCGGTATAGTGCCCAGAGACAAGTGCTGTGCAGAGTACTGGACCAGTTGGACAATAGTCCACTATCAGAACTCAATTCAATTCAACAGTAACTTTATTCAGATAACTAAAACTGTTATGCGACAACGTCTGGATCCTTAGCCATAGGCTAGTTATGGATGCCTGCAGTTATGCAAAGAAAAGTAAACGATTCAGACACGGGCACAATCAGTTCTTGTTTTGGATCAAACAAACAAAACAAAACAGAAAAAAAAGCTTTAGGTCAGTACTCCCACAGAACATCCCCGCTAAACGCCTTATTCGCATTATTAAGGTTTCTGCGGTCTGCGGGGCTTCACGATAGACTGTAAGAACGCCGCCCCCTACAGCTTTGTAGTGTACGAGGTTTGGTCGTGCTCGTCTCTATTTCTTTCTATCTCCCGCTTCGGCTCTCTTTCTCTTTTTATCCCCCTTCACCCTTCCCCCCGTGCAGGGTAGCCAGCCGGAACTTCTCTCTGGTTAACCTCCCTGCCTTTCTATTCATCCTTTTCTCTCTCTCTCTGCAGTAAAAAATAAATAAAATAAATAAGTACAATTTCCTTGTCGTCAAACAGTCGCTGTTATGCATATGTAATCCTACCGTCATCGTCAGGCTGCCATGGTCGTACGATCGTCATCATCCGGCTGTCGTCATGCCGTCGTCTTCCCGACATCGTCGTTATAGACTCTTAGTGATCTCGTTGTCCTGATGTCAGGATGTTGCCGTTATACCATCGTCATCATTAAAGAATCGGCATCTCATTGTCCTCAAGCCGTCGTATTTACTTTGTCATTCCATCGACGTCTTTTCTTCTGTGTCATTTTATCGTCGTCAGTGCATTAGGGTTATCCATTCGTCGTGCCATTATGCTCACGTGCGACCTTGGTAAGGAAGTGCCATAGGCAAAGCTGAAGGAACCGTAAGTGCGTCGCATATATTCGAAGCAATGAGCGTTCCAGAATGACCCCTGCATATGTTAAATGTACGTCAGTTCAGGAGAATCGGCATCTCATTGTCCTGAAGCTGTCGTATTTACTTTGTCATTCCGTCGACGTCTTTTCTTCTGTATCATGTTATCGTCGTCAGTGCGTTGGCGCCATACAGTCGTCGTGATGCCACTATGCTCACTTGCGACCTTGGTAAGGAAGTGCCATAGGCAAAATTGGAGGAAATCTGAGTGCGTCACATATATCCGAGGCAATGAGCCTTCTGGAATGACCCCTGCATGTTAAATGTACGTGAGTTCCGGAGTACGGTGTGTAGCTACATATTGCTAGAGTGCTAATCGCATTACTGCCGTCAGTCATCGTGCGATGAGCTATGTCGTTTTTTTTTTTCAATTCTTTTCTGCAGACGTTTGCTGTACGAAAAATATTGTTGAGCTACCGGTAAAGCTTCCGTGAACTTTCCTTCAACCCATTGTGAAAAGGCTTCCGTAGGGAAGCCGAAACGACTTTTATATTTATTCCTTTTTAGTATTTCTTTTGGTCGGTGTCTGTCGTTTTATTGCTTCATGCTTCATCCCGACTAGACGGGCTTCCGTTGAACACTCGACTTTAGCAGTTAAAGGGTTCCATTTATTTCTAAGTGGTTCCCATTTAAGTTGTGTGTGTATCGGCCAACGCAGTGAGATCCAGTAGCAAATACCTACGATTTCTTGGCATTGCCATCGCACATGGCATGATCCGGTGACCAACATGATAACGAAGCTGCAATAATACATGGTAAGGGAGACAAAACTCTTGTTCAGTTTGAATGACCATGTAGAGGTACTTAGGTGAATCACTTATATCATTCAGAATAACTTTTATTGGAAACGGCTCCGCTTATATGAAAAAAACCAGTTTCACACAAAAGGCGATGCATCGATGTCCAAAGCAAATTTGTAGATAGTTATAAGATTAGTAGATTTATTAGCTACATAATGTGCAGTAAACATTCGCTTTATAACTAATTCAACATGCAAGAGGTCAGGGCGCGGGCAGGCAAACATGAACACATCTTACTCAAGAACCGTGCACACCGGTTGTCAGAACGTTGGCGTGATGAGCAGCAGCGACGAGGAGTAAACGCCCTTTTGAGCGAACTCTCAGTTCAACGCGAACCAACGTCGCAAGAACGCAGCGCACACGAAGCCATCAGTTATCTCGGTTGGGCGAGCCTTCGAACACAGCGCGGATTACCTCCAAGAGGTGCGCGACCGAACTCAGCCACCGTAGCTGGAGTAGAAGAGGATATGCGCAGCAATCTACCCCATTTCTCCCCTCCTCGAGGGCGCACAACTCCACAATCTCCCCACATGGCGCGCGAAAAGCCGGCCCGCACCCTCTCCACAAATACGCCTGTACCGTTCATGTGATTGCTGTCGTCACAACAAGATCATCAATCTCATAATAAACAAAATTACGAAAATCGCAGCTTACATCAGCAATTTGCAAAACATAAGTGCTAGAGAAAAATGCAGCACTTTCGAAATACTGCCTTTCAATGAGCAGTTGCGTTACCGGCCGGTAACACGGAACTACTACTCAAACAAAATGAATATAAACTGCCAGTAACAAAAGAAATCGTGAGATTAAAAATGACAAAATTATACGTTAGATGAACATTAATTAAAAATTATGGAAAGCAAATAAAGCATTACGTGCCAAGAATATTTAATCAAATTGACAAAAACTACCCGACGTGGACTGATTGAATAAATGTGTTACTTACTGACTGGTGCTTTGGCCTAGTTCGAGTAATAGAGACGGGAAAGAAGGCGTCGGGAGTGGAAGGCTAGATTCGAGGACGAGGGTGTGCAACACGTGTAAAAGCTCAGATTCCCTGGAAAAAGGACTCCACGGCCCCCACTACCGTCATCTTGACCGCACACAAGTCAGATAAGCTTCTCGTAGGTTGGTATGCCTTGCTGGTTAAGGTGATTTCTCCACACCACCTCATGTACGGGACATTCCCACATTAGGTGTTTGGAAGTGGGTCGTAAAGGTTGTTTGTACTCTGCTCAGGGGTGGCCACTGTTGCGGGCACTATGTGCGTCGTTGTCAGCGGAAACACTCTGCTAGACTTACCTGTGCTCAGCGCATTGCAGAAGTCCGCCATTTTTCGAGTACGTGGGGCGTGAGGCCAAATCAAGACTGCAGGCGGACGAGAAGGACTTGCCCGGCACGGGGTAAAATAATAGGCGGTGCGCGTCACTCTGGAGATGCAGCGTCTCGTATGTGCTTGTGTCGTTGCTTCTTAAGGAAGCGTAGGAGGCGACCACGGTCATGAATATAGGCCGGTTCAGCCAGGAAGCATGACTTTTCCAGCCATTCTTGTTGACAGACATTCTACGACGGTGACGTTTCGCCTTGACGAGACATATAAGACGTTCGACTTAATCAGAATAAATGAGGGCACACAAGACACTATCAGATTTGTCACGTTTCGTAGCAGGGGTAAGCGACAGCATGTGAGCGCTGCAGCTTTCTAACGCTACGCACGAAGGATCGAAATAGGCAAACTTGTAGCATTTTATTAACCACATCACGAAAGTTCCGATTCACGTAGATGAGCACTGAATCTGTGTAATTTTTCATTTAGTTAAGGCGTTAACTTTCACGCTTTGTTTGAACTATGCGTGTTTATATCTTAATTTCAGCGCCTCTATTTTTTTTCCGTCAGGTTTCACCTGATGGTGCCCGAGTGGGCCCAGCCAGGTGACGTTTAGTTTACTTGCGTCAATTGTGCACCAAATGAAGTTGTTTCACTCACTCACTCACTCACTCACTCACTCACTCACTCACTCACTCACTCACTCACTCACTCACTCACTCACTCACTCACTCGCTCACCCCTCACTCACTCACTCACTCACTCACTCACTCTCAGTTAACTCCTGCGTAATGGAACATCTACACACCCGGAAGTCGTTTCCCTCTGATATGAAAACTACCTTAATAACGTATTACGAATTTTTATTAAGAGTAACACTCTGGAAAAAGTTACGCCAGAACGCGCATAAAGCTGACTGTCCACGTTATTACGATTAACACTCACACAATGTAGGTACACACTGCATTGTTGACGACACCTTTATTTGAAATATCGAGTGGTGGAAGCAGGTTAAGAATGCTGCTCGCAATAATAAAGTTGCGCGCTAGAGCGTCACGGAAGAGTATAGCGTACGCATCTTCGAACACAAGAAAGAACTCTCCACTAAATATGGCCTCTAAACCACAGCAACTATTGTCCCGCTGGCACTGGGGGAATTGGAACTCAGCATATGTGACTTTCAATACACTAGGCGCGATTGCATATGCGTCGTTATCAGGCGTAAATCTATAATTTTCATTGTCAGGTAGAAGAGCGTGCCCGTAATTTCCTTTTTTCTGATTTCCCGAACGTAAGTGACCTCTCAAGGGCTAAGTCGCAGACAAAAGCAACGCTTCAAATTTGGCGAAGTAGGATAGCAATGCCATTTGCATTTAATGAAGTTCAATAAAAAAAACATTTATTTCGTAATATATTGCAGCTTACGACGCTACTTAATCTGCGCCCTTAGAGACGATTGTGAACGCCAACCAATGCGTTTGGAATACTCGCACATATAGCGTCCACATACGTTTCCTTGCCTAAATACCTAGCAGCATTCACGCTAAAGGTTTGACGCCCCAGAAGCGTCTACACGAATCATCATGATTGTAAGTATTTTAGCAGTTCTCACTTGAGTCCACTAGATGCCAAAGCTCCTGGTTGTAGAACTTGTCTTTGCCATTTGCTCGTCACGGAGCATTTCATCTAGCCCATATTCTTGCAGATCTGGATGCCGTCTCCTCGAAGCGGTTGCCTTTTGAGCTAGCACCACAGGTGCGACCCGCTTCAAGGCAGGAGCCGTCCAGTAAAGAGAATGTAGCTATATTTGTTGAGATTTTGAACAACCACTTGACATACACTAAATTTTGCGAAAATAGCCTAGAGTTGCGAAGGAGGGCAATTCCAAGTGATACTCTCAAACCATTACCTACAATTCGCGAAGAAAGAAAACGAATTTATGTTTACAGGCTAAACAGGCACATATGTGTAAGGCGTACTATCTACGCATGACCCAACGCTTGAAGATACTCGATTGCGGCCGCTGATGTTGCCCAAGCAATAGACAAGTGTAACGTGTGAGCCAACGTGATGTCCTTAGTGTAAGCTCCAGCTTGTTGCACAGACAGAGACTCGAGGTGGTGTTTACAATAATTACTCCACGTCAAGCACGTGCCACTCCAGAAACAAGCTCGGACATCCTCAGCGATTACTCTAATTTTAGCGCAGGTCACGCGCTCTACACCGCATTGTCTCCCTGCTTCTTTTGCATAAGATTTTAGAGCGTAGCTGTTAGGAGCCTGTTCGTGCGGCGAGCGTCGGCGTAACTGAGCGAGCGAGCCCAGCTAAAGATAGAAGAGCAAACGCGGAGCTCAGCGGAGGATGAAAGACGCGAGGAGGAAAGCACAGAAGCAGAGTGCAGAGGTACCATGAAGCGAAACACGGAGGCACGCTGTTGCACGCCTTTCAATGACTAAGTTCCAATATTTGACTTGCAACCTCCATTATTGAATCGTGGCTTGTTCTTTGATAGAGCTGAAAAACTTTAATGCAGATGTCTTCGAAGAAAATTCGCTGTTTATGTCAGTCTAGCAAGAACTTAGCTTTATGAGTCGCTTTCGTAGCTATATTCATATTTATATTGTGATTATGTAACTTACAATGCCTTACTAATATATAACTTTAAATTGATAACTGGTGTACAAAATTCGCACTGCTATATTTTCAATATACCCCCACCATTTATGTTTGCGAGTGTGAATTACGAAGAAACAAGTTTTTTCATTAGAGGCCCATAGACTAATACGTAGATGTCGACGTGATTTGTTATGACAATACGTGAAATGAGGATCTCGTTCTCATTAACAAGCATATGGCTTCACTAGCCTTGTACCATTTGTTGTTGTCTGCATAAATCCTCTTTGTTTTTTGGCTTCCCTCGTACTTGCTTTGTTAAAGTTCATTCATAGCCGCTGAACCTTTATTTTTTACGTTTCTTGCACATCCAGCCATTCGACGGCCCATTTACGAGACAACACCTTTAATAAACAAGAAAAGCAAAAACAAACATTAAGAAAACAACGTATATGCTTAGTAAAAGTATGGAACGACCACGAGATTGGTAAATTTCTCAAAGCTTAGCTAAGTATAAAAGTGCATGAAAGGCATTAGGCAGAAAAAATGAAGTTCAGTGAGCACATTTCTTCGCAACAAAAAGAAAAAAATAAAGTAAATGCACCTGATTGCTGCCTAAAGAGGATTTGTCTTGCGTTATTTCGGGGGGGAAGAAAAAAGTGGAGAGCTTCTGACGAGTGCATAACTGCCAGAAAAAGATCCGCTCTGATCTTTCGGGAAGCCGCTTAGAAAGGCACCAAAAGTGGCATCTATCTTCCAAGATTGACTGGTATAATGAAACATGAGCACAGACCACTTCATCAGGCACACGTGTTTTCCAACTTTATAATTAGGCCCCACGTTCAGTAAATTCCTTGCGCAACATGAAGCAGTGGATACCGTGTCATAGTAGCCCAGTCATCTAATATTTGTTCAATTTACTCTTAGTGAGCTTGGGTGGTCTACAAAGCACAGATAATAATATTTATCTGCGGGAATTCAACCACATATCTGTGTTATGTATAACTATGAATAATGTAAGGAAATGCGGGCACGGCCGGAGATGGAAATTCAAGAAGATGAGCAACACGTCAACATGGTAAAAGCAGGAGCCAACTTTCTGACAAATCGACTTGTCTTGAAAAGGACAAGTCGTCTTGTCGAAACGTTGGCTCCTTCATTTACCTTGTTCTCTTTTTTCTCATCGCTGCGAAATATGCAGTCATACAAGCGCCTTCTTCCAATTGCTCCATCCAATTTATTTTCATGTGTCGATTTGTTACCAGAGCCTGTCGAGTTGCATTCCTTCATACGCTGCAACAAATGCCCGTTCTTTTCAGCGTTTTTCCTATAGCACTTAAGGCACTATATTTGCAGTGAGAAAAAACGGTGAGATTCCGTCTATCAGGTCAGGCGCATATGCGCTGTCTCAAGAGAGAGAAAGAAAAGACGAGCAAAAGTGTGAGAGCGCAATGCCTGTATGAAAACATGTTAGGGCTCTCACAGAGGGCATGCCCAGTTTTTCTGTTGCCTGCCCTGACAAGCCTGGGCACCACTGTACCAGTTGCTTCTAGAAGCGTTCTACAGTGCCTCCTCAGTGGGCGAAAAAGTGAGCGACTCTGCGTCCAAAACGTGCTGGCAAGACAATTCTACTGTTGCACCAATTGACTGGACCGAGTATTGTGGGTTCCTTGTCTACCAAGCAGCTACAGTTTCATGAGTATGCTCTCAGTTTGATAGTGTTTGGACAGTTAGGCATGCCTGATGACCTTGGCGCTAGCGAAGCTAAATGCAGGACTTTGCATTTCTAGTAACAATTGTATGATGGGCTGGTACAATTGGGCATTGGCGCTGCGAGCCTCAAGGACACCGTTGCCAATAAGGGAGGCATTATCTGTCTGTCCCCTTTTGGTATTGATTGGTTGCGTAGAGTAGCGCATTTGTTACGTTTTTTCGCGCTTTTTTGTTAAGTTGTATTAAACTGCGCCAGCAGGTAAGCTCGGTTCAATGTTTTCGCTTTGTGTACTGCTGGGCGTAGCTCGGAGCATGCGTCCGTGGTTTCTTATATGTGTGTTTCATGCCACGTGGGGTGACGTGGCATGAAGGAGAGCTGTTATAATTTGCTCTTCTGCTTCCTGCTCTAACGAAGCTCTGCTTATGCTGCATTGACGTTGACACATTTTTCCTATTCGCAGAAACGCAATTCATGAATGCAGTTTAAACTTGAACATATATCATCGACCTGGTGGGAATAATGATAAATTGCCTATGCCGTGGAAAAGATTTTCGCCTGAAGGGAACTTGTGATTTTGTTCGTCTTGTCGGAAATTCCAACTTAACGGCTTCAATGGGAAGTAAACTGATTCTTCGCTGTAGTTTAAGCAACAATTCAGCGTAACAATGTTTTATCAACACGGAGGTCACTGCATTCTTCTGTTGCTTTTTTGGTGTCCATAAAATCAATCATCAATTAAAGTCAATCATCAATATAAGCTGTTGCTTTTATTCATGAAGCATGCTGTTTTCGTACGCATTGTTCTCTTTCATCAGGCTTGCTTTGCAAGAGGCAATTTTTTACCATATTGCTTCCTATTTTACAAACTTAAAAACTTCGATTTAGTTTCTTTTATAATTGGCTTACCTTCGAGAATACTGGTTGAGGTCAACCTTGATGGTTGCGCAAAATCAAGGGCGATACCAAGGGGTCATAGAAAGGTGCTAAGCCTTGATTAACCGTGTCCAAGAAGCTGACATGCCACTTTGGTATGATATGTTATTTCTACCTCAAGCATCTTTCTAGACCTGTCAAAATTAAATTGAATTGTGGCGTGCGTAATGAGAATGCATTCCGCAAAAGTTTTAATGCCTGATAACTTATACTATGTGTCCATTTTCTGCCCCACAGCTCAAGCATCCAGCCATTCTCCACCGTGAAGTGCAGCAATTTTGAAATTGTAGTATAAAATGCCTGTTTTTATTGAACACTGCCAGCAAACTTGTTTTGTGCAATAAACCATGTAGTTTCTGCCTTCTCAATTATGTAACATAGTAATTTAAGACAGCATAATTTCTGCTGATGAAAACGTCACTCGTCAATACTTCAGAAAAAGGTGCTTCTTGATGCTTCTGGTGCAGTTAGTATGTAAAGCGCACAAAAGAAAAGCTCGCTGTCCACTTTTGCTCTTGTACTTCATGAAAATTCTAAAATTACTGTCCACAAAAACCAATAAGCTACGACATTTTGGTTCTACATGGTTCTAGTTTATTGCTGGATGCATTACGAATCGTTTTAAATGAATCGATCCCGTTTCTATCCTTTCTTAATTTCTTTTTATATTTAGTGTCATTGTTCTATTGTGGAATTTCATTATTATTTCATTAAAAGCATTTCTCTCGATTTTCCTCCTCGCATTCCTTAGACTGCTGCCCGTTTTCTTCTTTCACCGTAGCAGGACTTCCAATACATACTTCAAATAAGGATCGGCATACTTTCATGGTGGTATCAGCTGTTGCTTGGGTTTGTTTTGCCAACCACTTCTTTCAGAGCGCTCTTTAGTTCAATCTGTCTGGCTTCAAGTGCAATTTATAACTTGTTACTACTAGTAATGTTAGTTGCGCCAGGCAACGAAGAAAGACTATGAACCAAAGGTAACAAAACCCACTTTTTCAGTAAGCGGGGTATTCTAATGATTATAAATAATACACGTAGCAGCTTTGTCTGCATCGAAAAGCACAGTTCGAGAATTTGCAAGAAACCTGCTAAAGTCATATAATTACGACGGCACGTTATTTTGGTTCCATGTAACAAAATTACTGACGTCTGTACTTATTACGATCAATTGCTATCTATGTACCAGCGTTTTTTTTTCTTGCGGTGCCGTGGAATGAAAATACATACGCCTGTAGTTTTACAGAAAAGTTCTGTATATATGACGGCATGTTATTGCACTGCTGTGCAGTTAAATTACGGACGCCCGTAGATTTTACAAGGAATACTTGGCAGCCGATGTTGCTGGGAAAAGTGCAGTGAAAACAAAGGCGCATTTTTCAGTGTACTTAACACGTTTTTTTTTTACTTTTTCTTTTTTGTAGTGTTGACCGATGTTATCTACGTATTTCTTTCACGGACACCAACCGATCTCTCTGCATGCTCAAGAATTCACACTTCTTCATAAATGACCCATCCTCCTTTAGAAGTATCCCAATAATAACTATAGACTGTTTCTCATCGCTGCTTTCTCATGTCAATAGAAACTCCTGCAATGCCGCTTGAGTCGGCATTAAAAAATATTTTCTATACAGCATCGACAAACGCAAGCACTTCTTTAAAAGACAGGTACAAAAGCCATGCAGATACCACGGACTGTGGCAATCGATGTAAGCGAAGCAATCTGCGCGGTTTGCTTTCGTTGACGATAATTAGCGGCGATGTCGACGGTGAATGTTCAATTTGTTAAATGTTTAGCCCATCACGAGAAAGGTGAGGTGATGTTAAACATTACCTTGCATGCATTATTACTGTTTGTCTGCGCAGTACCGCAACACACAGGGAAAGGTGTTTTCTTGAGGCGTTGTTGTGGCGCCATATTTCATAAGCCTTGGGAGGGTTGAAAATTGTCATTGTCTCACGGTACATCGCATCATGGCAGATGTATCAAACTGTGATTGTGTTATGGGGCTGTACGTGCTAAAATCACAATCGGGTTACGAGGCACGCCGTACTGGCAGACTACGGATTAATGACACCGTGGTGTTCTTTGACGTGTCTCTAAGTCTATGTGCCCAGAGTTTTTTTTTTTTTCGATCCCGGGCCGAAATGCGGCTGCGGCGGTTGGGATCAAATTCGCGATCTCGAAGAATGACATAAACGCAAAGCTACCATGGTGGGAAGGGCAAAGGAGTGTTCCTTTAACGTGCTACCGCTTCTGTAGTTTCGCATAGAACCTGCAGTGTGCCTTAATTAATGCGGCTCTGCATCTGCAAACCCTGCGCCATTTGTACGCTTGACATGTTTGCATGGTGTTTATTTTTCAGAAACAGCACTCTCCGGATCCGATCTGCCATCGTGGGAGCCTTCAGCGTTGCATGCAGAATATGTGGCCAGCCTCAGCGCTATGTGGGACTGGTCTATATCCTGCCTCTTCATTCACGTCACATGCGTGAAAAAAAAAAACTGTGATGCATTTTACACACATGCCCTATCGATTACTGTACGCCTCGAGTGACGTTTTTCTTGGGACGTCCTCGTATTCCGCGTGACGCTTAAAAACGAAACTAGACGGACTCGCCTGGTGTCTCGTCGTCCTGCAGGTATCCGTTGGCATGTGCCGGCGTCTCTGTCAAAGCACAGGCCACCACGAGCACCGCAGTTACCACAGTCGCCGCATCAGCGAACCCCGCCGCCGGGGCAGAACTCGGAGCGTAGCCTGCAGCGGCACCATGACGCGGAGCGAATCGCCTGCTCTTCGAAGCGGCGCGCCACTCGGGGCCACCGGCGGGCGGCGCAGACAGGAGCTCGCTCTGGCGGCGGAAGCATCGACGACGCAGCCGCGATTATGGCTTCCGAGATGGCCAACGCCGCTGCCAGCGCGCGCAAATCTCGGATGCTATGCTCGAACCTCCGCCGTCAAGGGAGATATTTTTTTCCCCAGCGTAAGCGAAAATTTGTGCCCCAGTGTGTATCATGTCCAAATGGTTCGCACGACCGCACGCGTGCTGCTGGAGGCCGGTGCGGCATGCGCTTACGGCGTAAACCGGCCCTTAATGCCGATGCTGCAGGCTCTACACGGCCCCTTGCGAAACTTCTCGCCTGGAGTTCCCCCGCTCGCTCCCTTTTTCATCTCTCACTGGTGGATCGGAATACCGGAGAGAACACGGGCAAAGGATCGGCGATTCTACAGGCTACCAATGCGCGGTATACATGAGCGGGCGGACCCAGCCATAATCCTGGCGTACCGTTTCAGCATAGAGCGCAGAAATCACCCAGTGGTATATCACGCTCAGTAATGATTTTGTATATATATATATATATATATATATATATATATATATGTTGCACCCGTTATAGCACTACATACCTGAGTAGACGACAATATTATTCGTTTCAGATGCAGAGTTTTTTTTTTTCTTTTCCGGCATTCACACGAAATTCACAAGAGCAGTTATATAATTTGGCATTTGGGTGTGTATTTGTCTTTGAAGTGCTGAGCACGAGGTCGTGGGATCGAATCCCGGCCACGGCGGCCGCATTTCAATGGGGGCGAAATGCGAAAACACCCGTGTACTTAGATTTATGTTCACGTTAAAGAACCCCATGTGGTCGAAATTTCGGGAGTCCTCCATTTCGGCTTGCGTCATATCCATAAAAGTGGTTTTGGCACGTAACACCCCATAGTTTTACATTTGTCTTTGCAATGTTGTTTTTTGTGGGGTATTGGAAAACTGCGGGAAAAGCCTGCTTTCCTTGATTTTTTTTGGGAGTATCCTTTCAATGCCCTTGAACAATATTACTGCAGTCTATGAGGCAGACTACTAGACAGAAGAATATATATATATATATATATATATATATATATATATTTATATGTATATATAGTCCTTTTACTGTTTCACTGTTTCATATGTCGTAAGAATATTAGCTTCCTGCCTGGGTCGTCCTCCTGCTATGGCCCATGATGGATCTGATGCGGGTAGCAGGAATACGAGGGAACGGGTCTTCAAATAAACTCCCAAATCAGTGAAAAAACCTGCTGACTAGTTCCTGAAAGTGCGTACTGGGAATAATTAACATGGATATGCACCTAAGCGGTGAGCTTGGTTCACTTATGAAGTCTACAGATTTTATGAGTGAAAGCTTCTGTGAATTAAAGAAAGTACTTGGTAATGTTCAGAGGCGATTTGGCGAAGTGAAGACATAACAAAGTCGACTTAAAAGTGAGAACAGATTTGAGAGTGAGAAGACAGCAGCCTACTAGACACGAATTGCTGGAACTACAGCCATAGAGTCCCAGAACAAATCTTGAAGCGAAAGTTATCCCCACAGTGCCTAATGAGTCACTGTCGGCAGTGGTTACCACCCTGGCAGCAAAGGGGGGTGCGCAGATAACAGTGACTGATATTGATGTCGCACACCACATTCCGACAATAAACAAACCAAAACGAACATTATAATCAAATTCAAGTCTTGCGTTCCCAATGACAACTTCCTTGAACGCGAAAAAAAGTCCCTATTAGTGCAGCTTATTTTGGCTCGACAGAACGGACACCAGTGTTCGTAAATTAGTACTTGTGCACTGAGTGCAAACATTTGTTCGCAAAGGCGATTGCCACAGAGAAGCAACACAACTGGATACATCCTTGGGTATCGAGAGGACGAATATTAATGAGGAAAACGGAGAACTGCTATGTCCTCCGCATCTTCAAGGAGGCTGACCTAGACCGCCGCTGATGACCTCTCTTATTGATAACGTTCACTGCTTCATTGCAGTGTAGGAAGCGTAGGAAAAAATATTTATGCTTTTCTTACGCTGTTGGCACAGCGAAATAACATGGATGACGTTATATCCGTCACGAAAACTTCGCTAAAGCCTCGCGAACGTTACAACATTCCAAATTACGTTTTGCTGTCGTGTCCTAGAATTGCCGAAAACAGGGGAGCATGGTTGGGAATACACGCTAGAAACGTACTCAGGTATAGGCGTTCTCCTCTGAATACACAACACCTACTAGCGCACACTCGGAGATGTTTTTTGTAGAAGTGACAATTTCATAATTGGTGTATACCGTCCACCGCATACTGATGTAGCCTGTTTTTAAATGACCTCGAACATGTTGTCATTCAACTGACTGAACATAATAATGCAGCCATAACAGTCGGCGACGTGAACATTGACGCTTTTAGTTGCAAACAGACTGAATATTCAAACCTACTATTTTCGTATGGGCCTTGTCATTGGTCCTACGCGAATTACGAGTCATACCTCAACTTGGCTTGATCACATCTTATGCAACTTTGATGCCACTGAAAGCCTTTATGGTGCCTGCGATACAGGTCCTGCCGACCACTTACCGATTGTGTTCATACATTGTCTTGACGATACATCTGTCGGTACCCGACATGTCGTTTTTCGATTGAGACGACTTAAACGCTAACACACACTGTTCTATCCTACTCAGAATATTTGAAGGTACAATTAGAGAGTGCACTCAAATAACAAAAAGCGCGATATACGCGACCAATATGTCTATGAATGACACAGAGCGTACTGAAGCTAGGTAAAGCGCGACGCTTTGGACATACTAAAGTGCAACAATATCAAGGAAACACGCACTACTTTAATGAACGCAATGAGCAAAGGAGCAAAGCCTTCACTGTAATGCGAGAAATGCGAGAAGCTATATAGCAGTAACCAAATGAACGCGCCCTCTCCGAATCCGAGAATGCTATGGGATACCATAAACTCTGTTGTTACGCCTAGAGTTTCAAAGCGAATTCTCCCATTGACAGCTACAATACGCGATGCTCCCTCACTAAGTGAAAAATTGAGCGATCGCTTTGTACAGTTGGAATAGAAGTTCTTCTGGGCACGCAAAGTAGATTCGAGCTATCTTTGCATGCTTGCAATTCTTGTTCCTTTGCCTGCATAGATATTTTAATCCAGGAAGTAATAACCTCTACAGATCTATCATATACAGGAGAGGCACCTAGTTTCGATGGTATTGCAATGTCCTTACTGAAAAATAATTTACAAATCTTGGCGAACACTCTCGCTACATTGTTTAACAAAGCCTTTCATACGAGTACATATCCGGATGTATTAAAAGTAGCAAGTGACGCCTATTTATAAAAGTGGGGACCCCAATGACTTAGGTGATTATCGATCTATATTGGTATTGAACTGCATAAAAATAATTTTGGGAAGCGGCTAGACAGTAGAATAACAAGATATCTATATAAAGATAACGTCCTGTCCACGAGTCAACACGGCTTTCAGAAGTCTCGATCAACAACTACGGCCACTTTGTCTTTAACTAGTATAATCAATGAAGCTTTGAACAATAACGAAATATCAGTAGGGGTATTCTTATATCTAAGAAAGCCATTTCCTACCGCCGGCTATAACATATTATTATTGAAATTGGAAAGACTTGGATTTCGAGGCATTTCCTTAGACTTTTGAAAGAGCTATATCAATAGCCATAAGCAACCAGTGGTCATCGATGAGCACGGCTGAAGTCTCTCACATTACTACGGGCGTACAATAAGGATCGGTGCGTGGGCCAATATTATTTACAATATTTAACAACAACTTTCCAGGTTGCCTAAATGAAGCGCATGCTTTCATGTATGCTGATAGCACTGCGCTTGTGGTCAGCAGCAAATCTTTAAATACCGCAGTTAAAACAATCAACAATGAACTTCGATTCATTATTAAATGGTTTCGTCGTGTGCGACTCTTAGCAGTTTGGACAGCAACTAAATCTTTCCCCTTTTGGGTTCCGATGGCTGTGTCCGTAAAGTGAACAAAAAAGACAACTAACCATAGTACGTCGCAGAAGAAAGAAAAGACGTGATTTCACCGCGCGCCGCACCTGTGCAGGCAGTGAAACCGCGCTGGCCGCCGTTGCTGCCGGCTGTGTCTGCTGTCGTCTGCACTCAATACAACGGCACGGCAGTTGTGGCTGGAGAACACGGGGATGTTCGCCACGGTAGCCGCGGCGGTGTGGAAGAACCGGATTGGGCATTGCAGAGGTAGATCAGTGCAACAGTTGCAGCTTAAACAAAAAAGGGAAAATTGGGAAGACCACGTATTGTGCGCATGGCCGAAGAACAAGCCCAGTACGAGGAGTGGCGTCGACAGCACAGAAAGGAACACAGAAAGTTGGGGTAGTCGGCATTGATGTATTTGCTGTCAAATAGTTGCTAGCGTGAACAAGGCTATTGAACAACGGTAGGACAGGACAGAGTGCTAGACTTCAACTGACAAGCTTCATTCTTAAAAACCTGCAAAGGGGCCATCGTATGCTCAAAAATGCCCATACAGACGCATAAACGAATGCGCCACGTAGGAGACAAGCAAATGCGCAACGAAGCCAATAAGCTTCTACAACAAGACATTAAGAAGCATACACCAGGCTCCTCTCCTGGAAGAACACTTCTTCATCAGTGAATGCCAGTGATGGAGCTCTTACGGTTTCATCAGCAGCTTTTTAAATGCAAAACGCCTCGAATTTTTTCCTATTTAACTGCCTGGCGGACTATCTGAGCACTTGCGTGTCATGAAAGCAAGGGGAGCATATACATTTACATCTTCGGCAGTGGCCAGCCAAGTGGTCAGCGCATGCTAGAGCGTTTACAGCGTTCTGTGTTCCCTAAGCGGGCCATTCGGACACCTACCTGTTTGTCTAATGCCACACGATAGCAGAGGCGCGACTATAGCCAACGACAACGTGCCCTTGGGAAAGCGAAGAGTGCTGCTAAAGACTTTGCCTCCGAAAAACGTCAGCAAGAGCAGACAAGTCAAATCGTCGGCGTCGAGCGCAAGCTACCGATGAAGATCGCGCCCTGGAGGCCGCTCATTAGCGTCAAGATAGGTCGTTCGATACCGCGTCCAAGTTGCAGAAGCGCGAGTTACCACCTCCTTCGAGTTTAACAGCGATGAATCCGAAATTCAAGACAATCTTTCTGGACGCGTAGCTTCGCCATAGTTGCTCGGCCTGCGACTGAGACTTTCGCTGGCTAATCCGCCACCTATGAATGATTCGGCCCCAAAGTTTTCAATCAGTCAATGGCACATGTGTTGTCTAAATCTTAGTGCCCTGCTCACTTTTCCCTTCACATCCACTCACTTCAGTCTGCTCGCATTCATACTTGCAGTTCTGAATGGTACTTTCAAGGATGAATCGGACGAACCCTTCCCCCCTCTCGTTCCCTTTTTCGGGTTTGTAGTGGAAGACCATGTCATCACAAGCCACCGATGTCACACGGTGCGCGACGCTGCCTCGACTTTTTTTGGTGGTGATGGCCTGCTGCAGGCGTGGTTTGTCTGGCGTACTTCACTTTATCGATTTTAGCAGCAAGCGGTAGCAGAGACTTGAGCCCATGTCTAAGGGAAGACAGACAGCGTAGTTCTTGATTCATGGCTCCTATCTGGCTTTGCAGAGCATCAAGTTCATCTGTAGCAGATGTAGCTAGAGCCGCGGGCTGATTGCTTCCTTGTCGCCAATGACGACACTTCAATACGTCACGTTTAGCCGAATCTACCGAGATAAAAGTTGGCTCTGAAATTCCACAGCACGGTGAGCCCAAATGAAAAGGTCCTTTAGTACCACGAGCATCCAGTGACACTCTTGTTTCTTGCGCAGCAACTCCGGTTCACCTCCTGAGACTACTGGGAATCAAATTCAATATAAATAAAAAAAAGGAAAATAGCAGCGCAGTACAACATTCATGGGTTTCATTATCGATATGATTTCATAGCATAAGTTGAGTTACAAGTTGAGCAACTGAAGTGTCTGGAATAATTCGAATTATTTACAAAATAAATCGTGACGTGGGGCGAACCTGATGATAGCGCAGAAAGAGTCCAAACTAAAATGCATATACCCCTGTGGGCATCGCACACCAAAATACAGAATCGTAGCTTTAGAGACTTGCCACGTGAGCAACCCTTTGGCGAAATTCCCAGAAACCCGGAAATAGAAAGCGGAAGTACTGACGCCACAAATGACGTCACACAGAACGTGGCATGACATTTAAGCGTCTAATTCATGGAAAGCAGTTGCTTGGCATAGACTGAACATCTTCCTTGCAGAGCGCATGTGACGTCACTCCCTCCTCTCTCGCATCTGTCGCGGCGCCACCTGATTGATGACGTCAGTAATGATGTCCGACACATGACGGTGGCACGATATTTAACCGGTAATTAATGGAAAACGGTTGCGTGGCATAGACTGAAGATCTCACTTGTAGAGCAGATGTGACGTCCCTCCCTCCTGTCTCGCTTCTCCTCTCCTGGAGCCAACTGCTCGCTCGGGCGCTCACTTGCTCGCAACAACTGTGCCCACCAGCTTGTTACATGCTATTACGTAAGCACCGGAGAGGGCGCGCTTAAGATGCGCTTCATGCGCCACTCACTAGGGGGCTACTACCCACCAGGTGGCACGCGTTTCTCTTCCTCCTCGCTCGCTTATCGTTCCAGGGGAAAGGCGTTCGCTGGCTTAACCTAACAAACACTAACGCCGAGGTGCGAGTGCCACTAAGAAATACCTAATTCACATGGTTGCGTACACATGATTCCACTCTTGATGATCACATTTCAAACTAAAGTAAACTGCTAAAGTTAATGATGAAGGAATCCAGGGACAAGTACGATAGTGTCACTATGTATACTTTTCTGCTTGAATCCCCCCCAAAAGTTTTGGAGGCACCTGGCTCGAACTTAGAAGGCAGTCACTAAAATAACCAAAGAATGGGGACTTATTCAGGATAAAGGTCATATAGCAGATACCTTCAATACCTTTTTTGCTAGTATCTTCACCAGTTATGATGGAAAGCACTCAAAATTTGAGGTACGCCAACAGCTACAAATTGCAGAGGAACTGCGGGTAACGCATGAAGGAGTATTAAACTTGCTGCTGAACCTAAATACAAAGAAATCGGCAGGTCCTGATGAGATACCAAATTTGTTATTAAAGAGGTATGCCGAATGGACTGTGAAGTACGTCTTCATTACCTTCACGAAGTCGCTACGGTCAAATACACTTCCTGAAGAATGGAAAATGAGTGAATTTATACCCACATTTAAAGACGGTGACGCCACCTCTACTGCCAATTTCAGGCCCATTGCGCCAACGTCAAGCTGTTGTAGCGTGTTAGAACATAATGTTTCTAAGCGCATTTGGCTGTTTTTGTCACAGAACAAAATTATTAGTAATTATCAACATGGGTTTCGCGAGGGCTTGTCAACCGTAAGACAATTACTAGAAAGTGTTCACGATTTAATCAAAGTTATCGATGGCAATCGACAAATAGATCTAATCTTTCTCGACTTCAAGAAGGCCTGTGATGAGGCTAATCATAAGATCTGTTAATTTAAATTAAAGGCTTTTTAGGAGATACAGGCGTAGTCAAATGGGTGGAGGCCTTTTTTACTGATTGCCGACAGTTCGTCAGTATTGATGAAAATAGGCCCGGGCTTTGTGACGTCAAATCAGGCGTGCCTCTAGGTTCAGTTCTTGGGCCTCTGTTGTTCCTAGTATACATTAACGACCTAATCGAAGAATCGGCCACAGTTACAGCGAGGTCATTCGCGGATGACTGTGTCATATATACAGAAGTGAAATCTATTACTGACCAGATACTCTTAAACAACTTCTTAGGAAAGGCGCACCACTGGTGCGACACGTGGCAGATGTCTCTTAACCCAGCAAAGACTATGTAGGACCATCACCCACAAACATGACCCTCTGTCATTCACATACGCTCTAAACCCTTCATCGCGTAACCGAGTACAAATATCTATGAATTTTAATAACATCTGACCTTAGTTGGACACAACACATTAAAAGAGTAGTACACTCTAAAATCGAGGAAGGGTATCGCAGGAGTGAAGCAGCCGATTTACTCTTCAAAGCATTGTTTTACTCTCGCAAAATGTCGAGTGAAGTGCAATGCATTGTTCACTCCGCCACCAAGGAGAGAGTGAAATGTGCTTTTCGCTCTGCCTTTCTGAGAGAGAGTAGAATTCCCGTTCTACTCTTGCGGCAATAGAGAACAAAACATAGCGTAATCTTCTGCTGCAACTGTAGGAGGCTTCCCCCGAACATGGCAATGTATCACTCACGCACGCTAAGCAAAGAACACACCGTTTTGCTTCTAAGAGAACAGGCAGCCACAGTTCAAACGAACGCGGAACGAGCGCTCTACTTTTTCGCTCAGAGTTGCTCCAACTCGCACCCGCTCAACATCGCGGAACAGCACAGCATGGGGGAAAGGTATCCGTCCAGTGAGCAGCCATGGCGCAGTAACGAAAACCATCCAAGGCAGATCGTGTGTCACCCATGTCGCGTCGCCGCGAAAACACGACAATCGTTCGTCATTCGTTGGATGTAATAAATCCTCCACGGTAAGTGAATTCTAACTTACGTCACATTCTGCGTATATGAGATGCTATCGCCAGGAAGTCGTCCCGGCGCTTAGCCGACGCGATTAACAACAGACTAGGCAACCGCGCTGTCTCTCGATGTAAATCGAAAAAGCCAGTCGTCGCGATAACCGCGTGCAATTTTATCACTTGCCGCTATTCGTAAGAGCTTAAAAAATCGCAAACGCTGCCAGAACTATGGTACGTTCCATAAAACATGAGGCGAGAAGACACTTAAAGTGGTTTGTTCAGCAGCCCATGATTCCTAGCCTATCCGGAGCGTGCGTAGCGTGCGTTTTGTGTGTTTGAATTTATTCAGTTTGGCAGTCTACTGTGTACGGGACGATGTTGAAATAAGGAGTCACATAACAGAAGACGTCATTTTGCTGGAGACATACTTTCGTAATATATAACCCGCGCACTTGACAGTGTCTCGCCCATGGGTAATCTGCGACCAGTGAAGTTACCTGCAGCGGCAGTGCTAGTTAGAAACTTTGCCGCAGGCATTCAGCTGCATGCTGCAAGAGGTGAATTGGGCGCTTTATCTTGAACTTACAGAAAACGCATGAGGAATTCATGTTTTATGCTAAATAAAGTATCAATCCCTTATAAGCGATCTTGCGTGTGGCAGCTACAAGCGATGCGATGCAGACGCCTGTCGCGTTCCCTCCTCGCCTACAAGTCGTACTCCGTGTGAGCGACGATTTTGAGCGACATCTCCCCGGTGTTGCCGGTATGAGGGCTGCAAATACACGTCAAAATTAGTGTGACACGTGCTTTAATACTTTAAGTTGATTTATTTTACTGTAAAAAGTAGCATAAAATATTTGAGAAGGTCTTGCAAGGTTCTTAACCTTGCGCGTAAAAAAATTCCGTCATTTGCTCGCTCCGCGCGGCAATCGGTAGTATTTGAGTGATGTGCATCCAGCTCCGGCTTTGCGCTATTGGCTAGTCGCTCATAGCGCTTCCGGGCGACGATCGACGAATTCTATATATTTAGAACCGTGCGATCTCTTCAAGTAACGGCCCGTTTTGTCGCTCGAAGCCGTCGCTCGTCGCCGTCGCGCACTAAATCACTATTATGGGGTTTATCAAGACGGAAGACTATTATGGGTTATCAAGACGGAACTGTTTCTGCTCATTGATAAAGGGGAAATCAAACATCCACCCGTTTGTAGTAATTGCTACAGAGGAAACCCATACGGATTCCTCGAGAGAAAAGCCTCAGAGTTAAAGAAAAATTTGTCCTGCTCCGGGACTCGAACCCGGGACCACCGCCTTTCCGGGGCAGCCGCTCTACCACCTGAGCTAACCAGGCGACCAGGCGGCTAGGAGATGGCAGGGTGAAGTCGAATTTGTCGACAACACGAAGCAAAGGCAAGAGTTTGATGTAGTAGTTCTGCGGAAACCGGCAAGGTGGAGAGAAGTAATTGATAAAGGGAAAACCAGACTCTGAGGCTTTTCTGTCGAGGAACCCGTTTGGGTTTCCTTTGTAGCAATTGCTACAGACGGGTGGATGTTAGATTTTCCCTTTTCCCTTTTATCTACTTTTTACACCTAATTTTAGGAGTATGGCTTCCTTTTTGGTTCCAGAAAGGGGAAGCATTGGGGGAAGAGAATCCCATGTTTAAGAAGTGATCGTTTATGTGCAAGCTCACGAAGCCAGTTCATTAGAACCGCTCGTGCCTCCCGAAGCGAAAACAAGGAGTAAATATAGATTTTAACTGTATGCACCTTGGCGCACGCTTTACGTATTGAAGCTGAAGAGTCACTTGGAATTGAAAATTATTTTAAAAATGTAAAATTGGGGTTTCTCCTTCTGTCAAAAAGTCACCTGAAAGCTGCTGGCAGGTATTTCATATTTTGATCAGAGTGGCTCAGTCTACTTGCCAACCAAGTATGCTAGGGGAGGTAGAGATTTGTTAATGCAGGGAACTGAGAGCATCTTAGTAGAATACCTGCTCATCAATTCGCCGATGTAAACATGAAGTGTTAAGCAAAAACCCTTTAGTTTCATGGCTTCTGTAGAGATAATTTTTATAAGGCACAATAAAATAAAGCATTCTCGCACATTTCTGGACTTCAGATAGAGTGCACAGTGAGGTGATGTATTAATCTTCCCAGACACATATGTACTTGTTTTGAATCGAAGGTTTGTGAAGTGCGATAATTTTTCTTACTTTAGCGCATCTTAACCACTTCAGTAAGAAAAAAGCTTTGATTTGGTAGTTGTTTCATTGGGCAAGTATATGCACAGTCGAATGCAAAATCCACGTGAATGGAAGGGTTATGCGTAACAGGATGATGCCATTCTCAATTTATGTTTTGCTGCTTTGTCTTTTTCGTCCACTTTCCTGGCGGTACTTATGCTTATGTCGCCTTTGGTGCCTCATATTTATCACATGTGATTTTTGGTTCACATCTGAAGCCTTGCTATGCTTTAGTTACATTGCATATTCGACGAGTCAAAATAATTGATCATGTGATTATGCAAGCTGTTCCTCAGAAGTTCTAGTATTCTTACCGCAATGGGAACGAAAAGCTAACACATGTGATAAGAAATTTGATGCGCAAAGTTTTAATGCGAATGCTCCTTGCAGTTTTCTATTCATTTGCTACGCACAAGATAATATTGTAAATTTAAATTTACTTATTTGTGAGAAAGTGTGATGGATCAATCCCAAGTTCCCAATAGCACCAGGAAACTACTTTTGTGAGGAGGCCAACCGAATAGGATATATGATACGCCTCTGTACTGCTTTGAGACCGGGAACGATGTTGCTGCAGAACCACGACACGCCACACTTAGAAACAATGGTGTGCAGCCCATACATGAATAACTTTATGTGAAATAAAAGCCAAGCTAGCTAGACCTGTGACCTCACATGAAAAAATACAACACATATCTAAATTCACTGTAGTCTCACTCAGGAACATCCATATGCTGTACAGGACTTTATCAAATGAGCTGCTGTCTTAGAATATGGCACATAAAAAAAAAGGTTCGTGCACAATTTGTCTACATTACCAGCCCCATGCTTAGCAGCTCATCTGGTACCCTCCGTCATATAAGTGCACGCATTTTGTGCCAGAAATGTGTTTGCTAGCCAGTAATGTGACGCATATTTCTCTTCGATCATAGTGTCATTATTGTACTAATAATAGTTTGCACAGGTTTGTTCTATGTTTAACTTTTCGTTGTATACTTTATTTTTGAAAAGAAGGAGTCAATTGAAATTAAAGGATATTTCTACACTGTAATACTGATGAAACCTCGGAGAATATACTTATGTTTCATTGCAAGATGTGTTCTAAAGTTCACGGGCATCATTGTAATCTGATTTCACCTGTATGTCAGTGTGGTTCTTAAAATATTATTCAGTTTGTCTTGTGACTGATCAATAAAGACTTTGACCTTTTAAGAGAAAATGTTTCATTTGAGTAACACGGCGACTACAGATTCTATCCCATTCACCAAGCATAAGAGCAGCAGCTGCTTATGAAGGAACCAAATATTCCCCACTTGCAAGTATTGCGAATCCCTTCTAACGTGACCATGGATCTACATCGTGCTTTCACACTATTGGGCTGAGTACTAGCACTCTGTTCTGAAGAAGTACAAGCATTCTGTTTGGGGCAGTAGAAACAGTCGGCTTTCAGGAGTAGAAGTACTTGGTTTGGAGGAGTAGAAGCACTTGATCTTGAGGAAGTACTATTACCCTGCGGGGAGAGTATTAGCACTCCTTTGCGGTGGAGTAACAAAACTCTGTCAGGAGGAGTTGTCCTACCCTCTCTCAAAGGGGGCCGATCTACTCTCGAAAAGATAGTGAAATGTGGGACAAGCAGATACTCCCTCAAAGAGAGTGACCAGAACTATCTTTGTTTTTAGAGTGTAGGAAAAGCCACAAGAGATTCGGTTATATTCGACGCGTCCTTAAACTCGCTTCTCCAGCCACGAAACTGACTGCTTATAAAGTGCACGTGCGCCCAAAATTAGAATATGCATGTGAAGTGTGGGATCAGTGTTTGAGATTCACACTCAAAACTGGAGCAAGTCAAAGACGTGTATTGCGGTTTATTTATTCACGATACCGTTGGCAAGACGCCGTAACACCACTTTACGCGAGGGCAAACCTGCCCCTACTTAATGTCAGGAGGAAGGAAAGACGAATCAGCCATTTCTATTTAATCGTTAATGAGCGGCGACTTGTTGATAAATCACGCTCAATAAATGAATCTAAGACCTGCATAGCGCGATATAAACATAGTAGACACGTTAAGGAAAATCGATTTCACAAGCATTGCTACAAATACTCATTCTTCCTTTCGGCAGCACATGAGTGGAATTGTCTCCCTGCAAACAATGTAAACGCAGGGACTCGTGAGAAGTTTTCCACACTTGTGTCCGAATATTTTCAGCAATAGGACATATAGCGCTGTATCGTTGTATTATATTGTTCCGTTCCCTGCTTGCTGTACGTTGATGTATTGTTACCACTCCTGTCTTGGTCCTGATGTTAGGACCAAGACAGACCTTGGACCAACAGTTTCTGTAAATAAATAAAATAAAATAAAGTCGAAGATAAGGGTCACATACTGTTTGATTATATTCTTTGTAGCACACGAAGTTGTCGTCATCAGGATATGATGAGAGCAACCTACATTGGTAGATCATGGCATAGCGCAGGCACAAGAAGATTCGCAAGCCATAATGCACACAATACGATACCCTCTAGGGCACTCGGCAACACATAGAAAGCAAACAGTGCAATTAAGAGCCTTGGCTCACCTGGGCAGAGAAAAACGTCAGGCTGTGGCAAAGAATATCTGCTGGCTGCAGAAGGTTCGGAACAGTCCGGGCCTTCAAACGTAATGCTGATATGAACAGCAGCCCTCTAGTGCCCAAGCTAGTTGATGGCCTTGCTTGCGCAGGCTTCATACCACCTTGTGAAAGTCTTGAGGTTATCGCTTTTGGATGAAGACAGGAGAACATCGAACGAGCCGGGTTGGAAGACGCATGCTCATCGTCCGCATTATCTTGTGGTGCCTGGGCAGAGAAAGACAAACGTCAGGGTGTGGCAAAAAATTCCCGCCGATTGAATAATAATAATAATAATAATAATAATAATAATAATAATAATAATAATAATAATAATAATAATAATAATAATAATAATAATAATAATAATATTAATAATAATAATAGTAATAAGAATAATTATTATTATTATTATTATTACTATTATTATTATTAGTGCCACTTTATAGAGGATACAGAGATGTTCAGGCCCGTCAAAGCCAACAGGAGGCTCGAAGGACTGGGCTCGGCAGTTTACGGCGGCGGTAACAATACGGCAACAACAAACAGAACATTGATTGAAAGGAATAGGTTCAGCTGAAGAAACAGAAAAACAAGGCAATCACAAAACATGTACCAAGGACATCAGTGCTAACTCCAATGAAACAAAACTCAAAATATATGATCTCGCACTTCTAACCATAACTGTAATAGAATACAACAATCAATACAACGTTCTCAAATGCGTTTTTAGGTTCCGCATAGAGTTTACGGCAAAAAGTTCTTTTGGTAACCCATTAAAAATGTCAGCCACATAAGCACACCGTCTTGCCTTTCCATACCTTGTTAAGCTCCGCGGTACGTAATATGGAATGGTTTTTCGCAAGTTCCAGCTAGAATCATATTTAATTAAGAAGTCTGAATTCCGAAGAGGCGATGAACAACATTTTGTACGAAAAGAGAATGGAATAAAGGAACACGTAAGAACCGGAAAATGTCCGCCCCGAATGGGACATGACAATTATACGCAGTCGCAATGCTCATGGTTATATTGCGCTCAGTTTTACAAACACGATATTAAGGAAGGACAGGACGTGGATGGACGTAGCGCTACGTCCGTTCCCGTCCTGTCCTTCCTTGATATCGTATTTGTAAAACTGAGCGCAATATAACCATGAACGTTCACCAACTAGCCCCCTTCATTGCTTTACTATAAGCAATGCTCTTTAACATATGTTTTAAGATGCTATCAATTCGGTAATGCCAACGGAAAGGACATGACGAACATACGGTGATTCCGTATCTAAGAACACTATACGCAATTGCGTAAATTACAGTTTTGTTCACAGATATTCAAGGCCAACATATGATAATAAAGAGTAACCATGAAACCTTCCGTAGCCGGGTACAAACGTAAGCCAAGTGGTCATGCCATGAAAAACTACTATAGAAAACCACCCCGAGATATTTGTACGAATTTACATATTCAACGGGTTCGCAACGACAAGAGAGAGAATCATGATCATGTAAAAATACTTGTGTGCCTATAAGAGCTGTCTTTAACGGATTTCTAAAAGATATTAGTTGGTTTTCTGTGTGTTCACTGAAATTCCGTTCTCAGCGAACCATTTCATTACATGATTTACGTTTTCCTGCAACATATTAACTGCTGTCTTGTAGTTTATATATATTGTGAGCAAAACAGTCGTCCGCGAACTGAAATATTCAACACTTAGAAGTTATTAAGCTCAAGTCATTTGTAAATATATTAAAGAGTAGTGGGGATGAAATGGATCCCTGTGGTACATCAGCTTTCACAGGCAGCTTGCTACTATATTCTGATTGGTTGTTTAAACTAACAATTTGAGAACGTCCACTCAAGAAATTCTTGAGAATGGCATAAAAGGGACCTCGAAACCCTAGTAAGTGCAGTTTTTCTAAAATAATACTATGGTTAATCTTATCAAAAGCTTTCTTAACGTCTATAAAGACAGCGCAGCTAAACGAGTTTTCCTCAAATGCTGCGTACAACTGGTCTGCAAATTCCTCCAGAAGATGTATGGTGCCCCTTCCTGGAATAAAACCATACTGACGGTTTGAAATGACAGCAAATTTGTTTAAGAAGGGCAACATGCATTCAAATAGAAATTTCTCCATTATTTGGGAAACGATCGGAAAAACAGAGATTGGTCGATAGCTCTCAACTACATTCTTCTGACCTCTCTTGACAGTGGTCTTACAATAGCGGTCTTCAAATTTTCTGGCAAGACGGCATGTTCCAAGAAATCATTAATCAGAAAGACCATAATGTCCAAAAGAGCGTCAAAATTCCGTTGCAACAGTGCCGCCGATAGGCAATCTATTCCAGCAGCCTTACTCCGTTCGAAGCTAAACACAAACAGACAGACAAAGAACTTTATTATTGGTCCTGAGGAACCGGCGTTAGGGTAGCTCCCTTTTCAGGGAGTTCCCGTAGCCGTCGCTGGCCGCACCCACGTCGGAGTCGGAAGATCGTGGTCCTCCGCCCTGTCGCAGGCCCTCTGGACAGCCCGTAATGGCTCTGAGAGGTCGCCACTCTTAAGGGCTGCCTCCCAGTCGGTTAGAGTGCTTAGCGATGAGCTGCGTAACGCAGGGCATTGCCACAGCATACGGGACAAGGAGCAGTACGCGTCCCCACTGTCTGGGCAGTGGGGTTCTACATTAGGCGCGAAGTGACTGAATCGGCCCCTGGAGGGAAATAGGGAATAGGGCAAATCAAATCAAAATAGGGCAAATCAAATCGAAGGAATTTACATTGGGAGCGAGAGGCACCCCGCAAGGGGCGGTCATCTCTCCCCTACCGTTTAACAACGCCATGAAGGGCCTCTCGGACAGACTGGCCACAGTAAGAAAAACGGGTCACGCCCTCTACGCGGATGATATTACCGTGTGGTGCATGGGAGGGTCTGACGCTGCAGTTGAGAGTGCGCTCCAATAGGAGCTCGAAGTCACAGAGCTAAACACTAATCTGGCAAGATCTTCCTTTGATAACTTAGGAAGATATGCGGAAGCTGACTAAAGATTCTTTTAACGTGCATTTTAAGCCTTGTCGAGCTGCTGCCATTTCCGCTGCTAGCGTGAAGTGCTTATTAAAACTATCAGATTTTGAAACAAGCTCTTCTACTAAAACATCAAAACTAGGCACATTTCCGTCTTCTCCACGAAGATGGCTAATCAGTGACCCCATCTTTGCAGGATTTTTAAACTCTCGTTTGAACTGCTGCTGAAAGTACAGGCGTACAATAATAATAATAATAATAATAATAATAATAATAATAATAATTTATGCACCAATCTTATACTAAGGTGTACAAATTAGGCCTGCCAAAGCCCCTTATGGCTTCAGCGGCAGTGCCTGACCAGCAGCAGAACCATATTAATTTTAATTGGCAGTCTTTACATTTGAAAAGTCCATGGATGTGTAAGAAAGACAGAACACAGAGATCTCTAAATAGAAGTGAATACTTGAAAAATAGGGAGTAATATTCTGGGGAAGCCTATTTATCAATGCTCATCGGAGCATTTTTTTATTTATATACATAGTTTAAACGCACAACATACTTTGAGCTAATACTTTTACGTATACAGGAACATAGTATCGACAAACTGCCCTACTTTCTACAAAATCTGAATACGAAGTAGCGATTTTTAGGCCGCAGGCCGTCTCAAACATTATTGACCTAAAAGCTACTTTCTCAGAAGTATCTTCGCAGTGCAGTTTCCATTACGAGATAATTTAGGTGCGACACAGAGAACATCTTCAATATATCACTTTTGACAATCGAGCCTAAATCATAGCTGATCTTTTTTTTTTTTTGTATACACGGAAGCCACAGTGCCAAGAAATCATGTAAGGAAGACATATCGTCGTACCGTAACTTAATGCACTAATGGAAAGCGTTTACAAAACTTTTCGAACAGAGAGGGGCATATACTTCATCATTATGTACAACACACATGATATTGCTCGAGGTAGTTTACATAGATATTCTGAGTGTGTTTCAGAAGAGGCCGCTGTCCATATACAAGCCGCGTTATTGATATAAGCAATAACAGATAGTCGATGTCTAGTTTGTTCCTCCCAAATATGCATTCTTCACTTTTCACCTTAGGCTTTGTACTCTGTTGCCAACACGAATTTATTCGGTCAAATCGACTGTTGTCGCCCAAGGTCATCTCAATATTTGTTCATCTATCTGGTTTTCTTGTGTGTGTAAGATGTTACGGGTGATAATCTGCATATTATTTGTTATTATGACATGGACCTGCATCTCGCTTCGCTTTTCCTAGAAATGAATGGAGAAAGAAAGGAAGCCTTGGCGATGAAAGCCGTGCTTAGGCCTCTAACGTCACAGAATAACGACGCCTGCCGGAAGGTAGCCGCTTCATTCACTCTCTCACCTCAAAGGGCGAGTGGGACACCGAAGAAGTCGTCTGCACAGATGCTGGACGAAACGACAGCTCCAGGTTTCAAGCCACTTGCAACCCCACCTCTCTTTCAGAAGCACAACTGCTTGTGTGATTTCCCGAGTAGCCCAAAGCAAGCCTTATCTGCCCTCCGACCATCTTCTTAGCGAGGAGCTTCAGCACTTTACGGCAATCAGAGGGCAAGAGAGCCACTCGTGGCAGCAACAGCAGTAGACTACTTCCACGCACCACCCCGTCCTAGAGGTGACGCTAGGGGGACCGTATTTTTATGTACAAGGCTAAGCACCAGAAAAAAACACGTGATTTTAAAGGAGAGGTTGCTTTTACCATATTTCTCCTCTGTTTCGACAACTTCCAAGCCTCTTATGATCTTTGGTTCTGCCATACTCCTCTATATCTCCCACTTTCCTCGGCAGGGGTGAGGGGGGCTTTGGAAGAGTGCTCTAAGGGCGCTCCCCAGTATGTTTCCTGCGCGTCGATTAAACGCCTGCAACCGGTCGCCTAGCTGTTGGTCAGCCGGCCAATAGCTGACGTCGGCCGCCGGCCAATCTATCACGAGCACGCAACTGGGCGGTGTCGTTGCAGGAGCGAGGCCTCACGCGAGCTCCTTACAACCAGCCATGTTACCGTTTGCATCACGGACAAGCACACCTAACGGTGACGCCCGCCCTCCCGTTCTACACACACTGCCCCGTTTTAGAGCGCAGATCTTACGCGCGCCTTCCTCCGCTGAGCGTCGGCGTGCCTCGGGGTCGGCGGCGTGAACGAGCGAACGAGCAGAGCGAAGGATGGAAGAGCGAACGTGGTGCGCAGCGCTAACTGAAAAACGAAGAGAACTTGAGGACCAAAGCGGAGGAGGAGGGTACAGTGAACGCATGAGGCGGAAAGTGGAGGAAGAGTGTATGGCGAAAGCGTGAGAAGAAAAGCGTAGCGCCACTCTCCGGCCACAATGGCTACGAGATGGCGCAAGAGTAGCGGACGCCATCTTGCCGCCTGACTTGCCGCTCGACGCCTGACTTGCCGCTAGAGGCATTGAGCAACATAAAGCTGTGTTGGAAGTTCCGCATCTTCCCCTACAATTTTCTCAGTGACCCATTAAATTGTTTTATAATAATTCAGAAGGTGAATAATTTGATTACGCAGGAACTTTTTAAAATGATAAAACACAAAGATAAACTGTACAATAGATTTCTTACTACACCCTCGCCTGAAACGCTGACACTGTTTGAAAAGAAAGCACAGAACCAAACTAAATACTGAACTTAGACGCGCTAAGAATGGTTATCATGAGCATCTGTTTCCAGACGCCACTGGTAAACATCCTGATACCTTGTGGAGCATTATCAACAAGGTCCTTAGCGGCGAAAAGCGGTCTACCTCACCAGAGAAGACAATCTATAATAAAAATGAAATCTCAGTTTTAGCGCTAGCAAACAATTCAATAAATACTTTGCAAGTATAACCATGCCACAGCAAAGTCGGCCTGATACGTCGTCGTTTCTTTCCGTTTCGAACAGTTTATTTTAATATCCCACCAGTACATGCGAGGTATTTAAAACTTTTATAACCTTAAATATAGGAAAGCTGTTTACATTGATGATATCCAAATGAAATCCGGAGAGCATTTTTTTAGAACACATCATTCCAGCTTTAACGCCTAT